>NC_050571.1:30190461-30848316 GCF_013265735.2 Oncorhynchus mykiss | reverse complement strand
GGACAGCCTTCCAGTAGAATAAATAAGAGTCACAGCTCCCAACATTTACTAACAAATGAACAGCTACTAAATCAAAGATCTGTCTCATAAACTACACATGTGCCTACATGTGATAACCAAAGGGGATTTTTGCATTACCCCAAGCGACCACATAATTTGTCCCTTTAATTGAAGTAATAATTCGGTGGTTTGGTGGGATTTCCTAAATTCCAGTGTGTTTCTGCTTGCCACAACAAAGTCAAAAGAGAGAATGAACTGGCACACAGACTAAGATATTAGGACCTGTTTAGTAGCAAACAGAAGGCTGTCCATCATATCGCAAAGCCATTATGACAAGGGCTCCTCCTCCCCTGTAGGATAAATAATAATAATTATGATTTATTCTATATAGCACTTTTCATTACACACAGAATCTCAAAGTAGCTTTAAAAACTCAAATAAACTCAAGGTGATCTGGTACATACTTGGCCGATGGCTTCCAAAGCTTCAGATGATAATAATAAGATGGAGAGTGATGGAGTCTGTAGTTAGAGAGGAGTTGAGGCAGTTCACTTCAGATACTTAGCTTGCACTTGTATGTGCTAGAGAACTGTGCTACATACCAATTATTTTCAATATGTATAAATATAGAGATAGAAATATATGTATGACTCCTGCTCTTTTTGTTTTACCTTTTAATAAATCACTTAAATGGGGATCCCTCTTAATGGTTCATGAGTAATTTGGTATTGTTCGGCATGTTTAACGTTACCTGCCTAAGTACCTTAGATCGCAAGCCCATAATTAGTCAATAGGGCTGACTGGCTAGCTACTAGTACTGTTAACTAGCCAGATAGCAACAAAGCATTGTTAGCTAGCTAATGTAACCATGAAGAATTGACATCTATCTTACATATTATTCGTTTTAGGTCATTTTTGTCCTGTTTAGCTATCTGGCTAGCTAAATTGTTACGATTCACATATCTAGCTGATAATTGTGACGTCAAACGTTTGCTTTGTGTATATCTTGATTCGTCTATTGTTGCCATTGTCCTGGCTGGAAGGAGGTTCAGTGAATGGGGCTGTGAAGCGTGAGGTAATACAGTAGGGGGAGTGCGAGTGCTTCTTAAATGTATTGCTTTATGCATTCTCCTCACTCGCGTCCACACAAAAACGTACTCAAGAGAACGGAGTGGAGAATACAATCGGAGCATGAGTGTGGAGCATGGTAGTATGTTTGGAAAAACACCCCTAGAGTTTGAGAGCTACAAGCCCCCACTCACCCAGTAATTTTTGAACTGTCCCTAAATTATCCTATTAAAACACTACATGGGAAATACGTCATGAACTCACAACAATTGAAAGTGCAGAGTATAAAACAGTACTTAGCCTAATATATTATGAACAGCCACGATAGCGTCGTCTACTGTTTGGTCTATTTTGAATCAATATTTCAACTCGCCACCATACTCTACCTTCCACTGGTGTTTCCCAACTGCAGTCCTCAGGATGCCCCAGCAACACACATTCACATTTTAGAGCCAGACAAGCACGCTTGATTCAATTTGTTTACTAATCCTTCGATGAGTTAAATCAGTCCAGAGCTACAACAACAATGTGTGCTGATTGAACCAAACTAAATATTTGGAGGATGCGGGCATCGATCCCGCTACCTCTCACATGCTAAGCGAGCGCTCTACCATTTGAGCTAATCCCCCTGTGCCTCCAACAAGAAGTATGAAATCTCAATGACTGCACTGCCAAATCCCTCGTCCATAAGAAAGGATACTTTTTAACAAGTATGCTTGCTTCAGCTGTCTAAAAGTATTTTTCATGGTAGTTCAGTAAAGGTTGAAGTAGTGATAGGAGTAAGCCCAGTGGTGGAAATAGTTGTATTGTTGGGTTAGTATCCAGAGCTACAACAACAATGTGTGCTGATTGAACCAAACTAAATAGTTGGAGGATGCGGGCATCGATCCCGCTACCTCTCGCATGCTAAGCGAGCGCTCTGCCATTTGAGCTAATCCCCCTGTGCCTCCAACACGAAGTATGAAATCTCAATGACCGCACTGCCAAATCCCTCGTCCATAAGAAAGGATACTTTTTAACAAGTATGCTTGCTTCAGCTGTCTAAAAGTATTTTTCATGGTAGTTCAGTAAAGGTTGAAGTAGTGATAGGAGTAAGCCCAGTGGTGGAAATAGTTGTATTGTTGGGTTAGTATCCAGAGCTACAACAACAATGTGTGCTGATTGAACCAAACTAAATAGTTGGAGGATGGGTGCATCGATCCCGCTACCTCTCGCATGCTAAGCGAGCGCTCTACCATTTGAGCTAATCCCCCTGTGCCTCCAACAAGAAGAATGAAATCTCAATGACCGCACTGCCAAATCCCTCGTCCATAAGAAAGGATACTTTTTAACAAGTATGCTTGCTTCAGCTGTCTAAAAGTATTTTTCATGGTAGTTCAGTAAAGGTTGAAGTAGTGATAGGAGTAAGCCCAGTGGTGGAAATAGTTGTATTGTTGGGTTAGTATCCAGAGCTACAACAACAATGTGTGCTGATTGAACCAAACTAAATAGTTGGAGGATGCGGGCATCGATCCCGCTACCTCTCGCATGCTAAGCGAGCGCTCTACCATTTGAGCTAATCCCCCTGTGCCTCCAACAAGAAGTATGAAATCTCAATGACCGCACTGCCAAATCCCTCGTCCATAAGAAAGGATACTTTTTAACAAGTATGCTTGCTTCAGCTGTCTAAAAGTATTTTTCATGGTAGTTCAGTAAAGGTTGAAGTAGTGATAGGAGTAAGCCCAGTGGTGGAAATAGTTGTATTGTTGGGTTAGTATCCAGAGCTACAACAACAATGTGTGCTGATTGAACCAAACTAAATAGTTGGAGGATGCGGGCATTGATCCCGCTACCTCTCGCATGCTAAGCAAGCGCTCTGCCATTTGAGCTAATCCCCCTGTGCCTCCAACACGAAGTATGAAATCTCAATGACCGCACTGCCAAATCCCTCGTCCATAAGAAAGGATACTTTTTAACAAGTATGCTTGCTTCAGCTGTCTAAAAGTATTTTTCATGGTAGTTCAGTAAAGGTTGAAGTAGTGATAGGAGTAAGCCCAGTGGTGGAAATAGTTGTATTGTTGGGTTAGTATCCAGAGCTACAACAACAATGTGTGCTGATTGAACCAAACTAAATAGTTGGAGGATGGGTGCATCGATCCCGCTACCTCTCGCATGCTAAGCGAGCGCTCTACCATTTGAGCTAATCCCCCTGTGCCTCCAACAAGAAGAATGAAATCTCAATGACCGCACTGCCAAATCCCTCGTCCATAAGAAAGGATACTTTTTAACAAGTATGCTTGCTTCAGCTGTCTAAAAGTATTTTTCATGGTAGTTCAGTAAAGGTTGAAGTAGTGATAGGAGTAAGCCCAGTGGTGGAAATAGTTGTATTGTTGTGTTAGTATCCAGAGCTACAACAACAATGTGTGCTGATTGAACCAAACTAAATAGTTGGAGGATGCGGGCATCGATCCCGCTACCTCTCGCATGCTAAGCGAGCGCTCTACCATTTGAGCTAATCCCCCTGTGCCTCCAACAAGAAGTATGAAATCTCAATGACCGCACTGCCAAATCCCTCGTCCATAAGAAAGGATACTTTTTAACAAGTATGCTTGCTTCAGCTGTCTAAAAGTATTTTTCATGGTAGTTCAGTAAAGGTTGAAGTAGTGATAGGAGTAAGCCCAGTGGTGGAAATAGTTGTATTGTTGGGTTAGTATCCAGAGCTACAACAACAATGTGTGCTGATTGAACCAAACTAAATAGTTGGAGGATGCGGGCATCGATCCCGCTACCTCTCGCATGCTAAGGGAGCGCTCTACCATTTGAGCCAATCCCCCTGTGCCTCCAACAAGAAGTATGAAATCTCAATGACCGCACTGCCAAATTCCTCGTCCATAAGAAAGGATACTTTTTAACAAGTATGCTTGCTTCAGCTGTCTAAAAGTATTTTTCATGGCAGTTCAGTAAAGGTGGAAGTAGTGACTGCAGTAAGCCCAGTGGTGGAAATAGTTGTATTGTTGGGTTAGTGAGTTTTGGGTGTATGATAGCAGAAAAACCTGCGAGTCTGGAGTTCCCCCTGCTGGCTGTCTGTGGAATAACATTAGGATCAGTTGATCGTGGGGAAATGCATGTTAGTCGCCCGAAACATGGTCACTGTTTTCCTGTCTTTTGTCGTGCTTATGCTCACTGCGTCTCAGTGGATCGCTCCAAGGCCTTTCTACTGTAAGCAGAGGAGAGGACAGCCTTCCAGTAGAATAAATAAGAGTCACAGCTCCCAACATTTACTAACAAATGAACAGCTACTAAATCAAAGATCTGTCTCATAAACTACACATGTGCCTACATGTGATAACCAAAGGGGATTTTTGCATTACCCCAAGCGACCACATAATTTGTCCCTTTAATTGAAGTAATAATTCGGTGGTTTGGTGGGATTTCCTAAATTCCAGTGTGTTTCTGCTTGCCACAACAAAGTCAAAAGAGAGAATGAACTGGCACACAGACTAAGATATTAGGACCTGTTTAGTAGCAAACAGAAGGCTGTCCATCATATCGCAAAGCCATTATGACAAGGGCTCCTCCTCCCCTGTAGGATAAATAATAATAATTATAATTTATTCTATATAGCACTTTTCATTACACACAGAATCTCAAAGTAGCTTTAAAAACTCAAATAAACTCAAGGTGATCTGGTACATACTTGGCCGATGGCTTCCAAAGCTTCAGATGATAATAATAAGATGGAGAGTGATGGAGTCTGTAGTTAGAGAGGAGTTGAGGCAGTTCACTTCAGATACTTAGCTTGCACTTGTATGTGCTAGAGAACTGTGCTACATACCAATTATTTTCAATATGTATAAATATAGAGATATAAATATATGTATGACTCCTGCTCTTTTTGTTTTACCTTTTAATAAATCACTTAAATGGGGATCCCTCTTAATGGTTCATGAGTAATTTGGTATTGTTCGGCATGTTTAACGTTACCTGCCTAAGTACCTTAGATCGCAAGCCCATAATTAGTCAATAGGGCTGACTGGCTAGCTACTAGTACTGTTAACTAGCCAGATAGCAACAAAGCATTGTTAGCTAGCTAATGTAACCATGAAGAATTGACATCTATCTTACATATTATTCGTTTTAGGTCATTTTTGTCCTGTTTAGCTATCTGGCTAGCTAAATTGTTACGATTCACATATCTAGCTGATAATTGTGACGTCAAACGTTTGCTTTGTGTATATCTTGATTCGTCTATTGTTGCCATTGTCCTGGCTGGAAGGAGCTGTGAAGCGTGAGGTAATACAGTAGGGGGAGTGCGAGTGCTTCTTAAATGTATTGCTTTATGCATTCTCCTCACTCGCGTCCACACAAAAACGTACTCAAGAGAACGGAGTGGAGAATACAATCGGAGCATGAGTGTGGAGCATGGTAGTATGTTTGGAAAAACACCCCTAGAGTTTGAGAGCTACAAGCCCCCACTCACCCAGTAATTTTTGAACTGTCCCTAAATTATCCTATTAAAACACTACATGGGAAATACGTCATGAACTCACAACAATTGAAAGTGCAGAGTATAAAACAGTACTTAGCCTAATATATTATGAACAGCCACGATAGCGTCGTCTACTGTTTGGTCTATTTTGAATCAAATTTTCAACTCGCCACCACACTCTACGTATTTCCCACTGGTGTTTCCCAACTGCAGTCCCCAGGTTGCCCAAGCAACACACATTCACATTTTAGAGCCAGACAAGCACGCTTGATTCAATTTGTTAACTAATCCTTCGATTAGTTGAATCAGTCCAGAGCTACGTGTGCATTTTGAACCAAACTAAATAGTTGGAGGATGCGGGTATCGATCCCACTACCTTTCGCATGCTAAGCGAGCGCTCTACCATTTGAGCTAATCCCCCTGTGCCTCCAACAAGAAGTATGAAATCTCAATGACCGCACTGCCAAATCCCTCGTCCACAAGAAAGGATACTTTTTAACAAGTATGCTTGCTTCAGCTGTCTAAAAGTATTTTTCATGGTAGTTCAGTAAAGGTTGAAGTAGTGATAGGAGTAAGCCCAGTGGTGGAAATAGTTGTATTGTTGGGTTAGTATCCAGAGCTACAACAACAATGCGTGCTGATTGAACCAAACTAAATATTTGGAGAATGCGGGCATCGATCCCGCTACCTCTCACATGCTAAGCGAGCGCTCTACCATTTGAGCTAATCCCCCTGTGCATCCAACAAGAAGTATGAAATCTCAATGACCACACTGCCAAATCCCTCGTCCATAAGTAAGGATACTTTTTAACAAGTATGCTTGCTTCAGCTGTCTAAAAGTATTTTTCATGGTAGTTCAGTAAAGGTGGAAGTAGTGACTGCAGTAAGCCCAGTGGTGGAAATAGTTGTATTGTTGGGTTAGTGAGTTTTGGGTGTATGATAGCAGAAAAACCTGCGAGTCTGGAGTTCCCCCTGCTGGCTGTCTGTGGAATAACATTAGGATCAGTTGATCGTGGGGAAATGCATGTTAGTCGCCCGAAACATGGTCACTGTTTTCCTGTCTTTTGTCGTGCTTATGCTCACTACGTCTCAGTGGATCGCTCCAAGGCCTTTCTACTGTAAGCAGAGGAGAGGACAGCCTTCCAGTAGAATAAATAAGAGTCACAGCTCCCAACATTTACTAACAAATGAACAGCTACTAAATCAAAGATCTGTCTCATAAACTACACATGTGCCTACATGTGATAACCAAAGGAGATTTTTGCATTACCCCAAGCGACCACATAATTTGTCCCTTTAATTGAAGTAATAATTCGGTGGTTTGGTGGGATTTCCTAAATTCCAGTGTGTTTCTGCTTGCCACAACAAAGTCAAAAGAGAGAATGAACTGGCACACAGACTAAGATATTAGGACCTGTTTAGTAGCAAACAGAAGGCTGTCCATCATATCGCAAAGCCATTATGACAAGGGCTCCTCCTCCCCTGTAGGATAAATAATAATAATTATGATTTATTCTATATAGCACTTTTCATTACACACAGAATCTCAAAGTAGCTTTAAAAACTCAAATAAACTCAAGGTGATCTGGTACATACTTGGCCGATGGCTTCCAAAGCTTCAGATGATAATAATAAGATGGAGAGTGATGGAGTCTGTAGTTAGAGAGGAGTTGAGGCAGTTCACTTCAGACACTTAGCTTGCACTTGTATGTGCTAGAGAACTGTGCTACATACCAATTATTTTCAATATGTATAAATATAGAGATAGAAATATATGTATGACTCCTGCTCTTTTTGTTTTACCTTATAATAAATCACTTAAATGGGGATCCCTCTTAATGGTTCATGAGTAATTTGGTATTGTTCGGCATGTTTAACGTTACCTGCCTAAGTACCTTAGATCGCAAGCCCATAATTAGTCAATATGGCTGACTGGCTAGCTACTAGTACTGTTAACTAGCCAGATAGCAACAAAGCATTGTTAGCTAGCTAATGTAACCATGAAGAATTGACATCTATCTTACATATTATTCGTTTTAGGTCATTTTTGTCCTGTTTAGCTATCTGGCTAGCTAAATTGTTACGATTCACATATCTAGCTGATAATTGTGACGTCAAACGTTTGCTTTGTGTATATCTTGATTCGTCTATTGTTGCCATTGTCCTGGCTGGAAGGAGGTTCAGTGAATGGGGCTGTGAAGCGTGAGGTAATACAGTAGGGGGAGTGCGAGTGCTTCTTAAATGTATTGCTTAATGCATTCTCCTCACTCGCGTCCACACAAAAACGTACTCAAGAGAACGGAGTGGAGAATACAATCGGAGCATGAGTGTGGAGCATGGTAGTATGTTTGGAAAAACACCCCTAGAGTTTGAGAGCTACAAGCCCCCACTCACCCAGTAATTTTTGAACTGTCCCTAAATTATCCTATTAAAACACTACATGGGAAATACGTCATGAACTCACAACAATTGAAAGTGCAGAGTATAAAACAGTACTTAGCCTAATATATTATGAACAGCCACGATAGCGTCGTCTACTGTTTGGTCTATTTTGAATCAATATTTCAACTCGCCACCACACTCTACCTTCCACTGGTGTTTCCCAACTGCAGTCCTCAGGTTGCCCCAGCAACACACATTCACATTTTAGAGCCAGACAAGCACGCTTGATTCAATTTGTTTACTAATCCTTCGATTAGTTAAATCAGTCCAGAGCTACAACAACAATGTGTGCTGATTGAACCAAACTAAATAGTTGGAGGATGCGGGCATCGATCCAGCTACCTCTCGCATGCTAAGCAAGCGCTCTACCATTTGAGCTAATCCCCCTGTGCCTCCAAGAAGAAGTATGAAATCTCAATGACCGCACTGCCAAATCCCTCGTCCATAAGAAAGGATACTTTTTAACAAGTATGCTTGCTTCAGCTGTCTAAAAGTATTTTTCATGGTAGTTCAGTAAAGGTTGAAGTAGTGATAGGAGTAAGCCCAGTGGTGGAAATAGTTGTATTGTTGGGTTAGTATCCAGAGCTACAACAACAATGTGTGCTGCTTGAACCAAACTAAATAGTTGGAGGATGTGGGCATCGATCCCGCTACCTGTCGCATGCAAAGCGAGCGCTCTACCATTTAAACTAATCCCCCTGTGCCTCCAACAAGGAGTATGAAATCTCAATGACCGCACTGCCAAATCCCTCGTCCATAAGAAAGGATACTTTTTAACAAGTATGCTTGCTTCAGCTGTCTAAAAGTATTTTTCATGGTAGTTCAGTAAAGGTTGAAGTAGTGATAGGAGTAAGCCCAGTGGTGGAAATAGTTGTATTGTTGGGTTAGTATCCAGAGCTACAACAACAATGTGTGCTGATTGAACTAAACTAAATAGTTGGAGGATGCGGGCATCGATCCCGCTACCTCTCGCATGCAAAGCGAGCGCTCTACCATTTGAGCTAATCCCCCTGTGCCTCCAACAAGAAGTATGAAATCTCAATGACCGCACTGCCAAATCCCTCGTCCATAAGAAAGGATACTTTTTAACAAGTATGCTTGCTTCAGCTGTCTAAAAGTATTTTTCATGGTAGTTCAGTAAAGGTTGAAGTATTGATAGGAGTAAGCCCAGTGGTGGAAATAGTTGTATTGTTGGGTTGGTATCCAGAGCTACAACAACAATGTGTGCTGATTGAACCAAACTAAATAGTTGGAGGATGCAGGCATCGATCCCGCTACCTCTCACATGCTAAGCGAGCGCTCTACCATTTGAGCTAATCCCCCTGTGCATGCAACAAGAATTATGAAATCTCAATGACCACACTGCCAAATCCCTCGTCCATAAGTAAGGATACTTTTTAAAAAGTATGCTTGCTTCAGCTGTCTAAAAGTATTTTTCATGGTAGTTCAGTAAAGGTGGAAGTAGTGACTGCAGTAAGCCCAGTGGTGGAAATAGTTGTATTGTTGGGTTAGTGAGTTTTGGGTGTATGATAGCAGAAAAACCTGCGAGTCTGGAGTTCCCCCTGCTGGCTGTCTGTGGAATAACATTAGGATCAGTTGATCGTGGGGAAATGCATGTTAGTCGCCCGAAACATGGTCACTGTTTTCCTGTCTTTTGTCGTGCTTATGCTCACTGCGTCTCAGTGGATCGCTCCAAGGCCTTTCTACTGTAAGCAGAGGAGAGGACAGCCTTCCAGTAGAATAAATAAGAGTCACAGCTCCCAACATTTACTAACAAATGAACAGCTACTAAATCAAAGATCTGTCTCATAAACTACACATGTGCCTACATGTGATAACCAAAGGGGATTTTTGCATTACCCCAAGCGACCACATAATTTGTCCCTTTAATTGAAGTAATAATTCGGTGGTTTGGTGGGATTTCCTAAATTCCAGTGTGTTTCTGCTTGCCACAACAAAGTCAAAAGAGAGAATGAACTGGCACACAGACTAAGATATTAGGACCTGTTTAGTAGCAAACAGAAGGCTGTCCATCATATCGCAAAGCCATTATGACAAGGGCTCCTCCTCCCCTGTAGGATAAATAATAATAATTATGATTTATTCTATATAGCACTTTTCATTACACACAGAATCTCAAAGTAGCTTTAAAAACTCAAATAAACTCAAGGTGATCTGGTACATACTTGGCCGATGGCTTCCAAAGCTTCAGACGATAATAATAAGATGGAGAGTGATGGAGTCTGTAGTTAGAGAGGAGTTGAGGCAGTTCACTTCAGATACTTAGCTTGCACTTGTATGTGCTAGAGAACTGTGCTACATACCAATTCTTTTCAATATGTATAAATATAGAGATAGAAATATATGTATGACTCCTGCTCTTTTTGTTTTACCTTTTAATAAATCACTTAAATGGGATCCCTCTTAATGGTTCATGAGTAATTTGGTATTGTTCGGAATGTTTAACGTTACCTGCCTAAGTACCTTAGATCGCAAGCCCATAATTTGTCAATAGGGCTGACTGGCTAGCTACTAGTACTGTTAACTAGCCAGATAGCAACAAAGCATTGTTAGCTAGCTAATGTAACCATGAAGAATTGACATCTATCTTACATATTATTTGTTTTAGGTCATTTTTGTCCTGTTTAGCTATCTGGCTAGCTAAATTGTTACGATTCACATATCTAGCTGATAATTGTGACGTCAAACGTTTGCTTTGTGTATATCTTGATTCGTCTATTGTTGCCATTGTCCTGGCTGGAAGGAGGTTCAGTGAATGGGGCTGTGAAGCGTGAGGTAATACAGTAGGGGGAGTGTGAGTGCTTCTTAAATGTATTGCTTAATGCATTCTCCTCACTCGCGTCCACACAAAAACGTACTCAAGAGAACGGAGTGGAGAATACAATCGGAGCATGAGTGTGGAGCATGGTAGTATGTTTGGAAAAACACCCCTAGAGTTTGAGAGCTACAAGCCCCCACTCACCCAGTAATTTTTGAACTGTCCCTAAATTATCCTATTAAAACACTACATGGGAAATACGTCATGAACTCACAACAATTGAAAGTGCAGAGTATAAAACAGTACTTAGCCTAATATATTATGAACAGCCACGATAGCGTCGTCTACTGTTTGGTCTATTTTGAATCAATATTTCAACTCGCCACCACACTCTACGTATTTCCCACCGGTGTTTCCCAACTGCAGTCCTCAGGTTGCCCCAGCAACACACATTCACATTTTAGAGCCAGACAAGCACGCTTGATTCAATTTGTTTACTAATCCTTCGATTAGTTAAATCAGTCCAGAGCTACAACAACAATGTGTGCTGATTGAACCAAACTAAATAGTTGGAGGATGCGGGCATCGATCCAGCTACCTCTCGCATGCTAAGCAAGCGCTCTACCATTTGAGCTAATCCCCCTGTGCCTCCAAGAAGAAGTATGAAATCTCAATGACCGCACTGCCAAATCCCTCGTCCATAAGAAAGGATACTTTTTAACAAGTATGCTTGCTTCAGCTGTCTAAAAGTATTTTTCATGGTAGTTCAGTAAAGGTTGAAGTAGTGATAGGAGTAAGCCCAGTGGTGGAAATAGTTGTATTGTTGGGTTAGTATCCAGAGCTACAACAACAATGTGTGCTGCTTGAACCAAACTAAATAGTTGGAGGATGTGGGCATCGATCCCGCTACCTGTCGCATGCAAAGCGAGCGCTCTACCATTTAAACTAATCCCCCTGTGCCTCCAACAAGGAGTATGAAATCTCAATGACCGCACTGCCAAATCCCTCGTCCATAAGAAAGGATACTTTTTAACAAGTATGCTTGCTTCAGCTGTCTAAAAGTATTTTTCATGGTAGTTCAGTAAAGGTTGAAGTAGTGATAGGAGTAAGCCCAGTGGTGGAAATAGTTGTATTGTTGGGTTAGTATCCAGAGCTACAACAACAATGTGTGCTGATTGAACTAAACTAAATAGTTGGAGGATGCGGGCATCGATCCCGCTACCTCTCGCATGCAAAGCGAGCGCTCTACCATTTGAGCTAATCCCCCTGTGCCTCCAACAAGAAGTATGAAATCTCAATGACCGCACTGCCAAATCCCTCGTCCATAAGAAAGGATACTTTTTAACAAGTATGCTTGCTTCAGCTGTCTAAAAGTATTTTTCATGGTAGTTCAGTAAAGGTTGAAGTATTGATAGGAGTAAGCCCAGTGGTGGAAATAGTTGTATTGTTGGGTTGGTATCCAGAGCTACAACAACAATGTGTGCTGATTGAACCAAACTAAATAGTTGGAGGATGCAGGCATCGATCCCGCTACCTCTCACATGCTAAGCGAGCGCTCTACCATTTGAGCTAATCCCCCTGTGCATGCAACAAGAATTATGAAATCTCAATGACCACACTGCCAAATCCCTCGTCCATAAGTAAGGATACTTTTTAAAAAGTATGCTTGCTTCAGCTGTCTAAAAGTATTTTTCATGGTAGTTCAGTAAAGGTGGAAGTAGTGACTGCAGTAAGCCCAGTGGTGGAAATAGTTGTATTGTTGGGTTAGTGAGTTTTGGGTGTATGATAGCAGAAAAACCTGCGAGTCTGGAGTTCCCCCTGCTGGCTGTCTGTGGAATAACATTAGGATCAGTTGATCGTGGGGAAATGCATGTTAGTCGCCCGAAACATGGTCACTGTTTTCCTGTCTTTTGTCGTGCTTATGCTCACTGCGTCTCAGTGGATCGCTCCAAGGCCTTTCTACTGTAAGCAGAGGAGAGGACAGCCTTCCAGTAGAATAAATAAGAGTCACAGCTCCCAACATTTACTAACAAATGAACAGCTACTAAATCAAAGATCTGTCTCATAAACTACACATGTGCCTACATGTGATAACCAAAGGGGATTTTTGCATTACCCCAAGCGACCACATAATTTGTCCCTTTAATTGAAGTAATAATTCGGTGGTTTGGTGGGATTTCCTAAATTCCAGTGTGTTTCTGCTTGCCACAACAAAGTCAAAAGAGAGAATGAACTGGCACACAGACTAAGATATTAGGACCTGTTTAGTAGCAAACAGAAGGCTGTCCATCATATCGCAAAGCCATTATGACAAGGGCTCCTCCTCCCCTGTAGGATAAATAATAATAATTATGATTTATTCTATATAGCACTTTTCATTACACACAGAATCTCAAAGTAGCTTTAAAAACTCAAATAAACTCAAGGTGATCTGGTACATACTTGGCCGATGGCTTCCAAAGCTTCAGACGATAATAATAAGATGGAGAGTGATGGAGTCTGTAGTTAGAGAGGAGTTGAGGCAGTTCACTTCAGATACTTAGCTTGCACTTGTATGTGCTAGAGAACTGTGCTACATACCAATTCTTTTCAATATGTATAAATATAGAGATAGAAATATATGTATGACTCCTGCTCTTTTTGTTTTACCTTTTAATAAATCACTTAAATGGGATCCCTCTTAATGGTTCATGAGTAATTTGGTATTGTTCGGAATGTTTAACGTTACCTGCCTAAGTACCTTAGATCGCAAGCCCATAATTTGTCAATAGGGCTGACTGGCTAGCTACTAGTACTGTTAACTAGCCAGATAGCAACAAAGCATTGTTAGCTAGCTAATGTAACCATGAAGAATTGACATCTATCTTACATATTATTTGTTTTAGGTCATTTTTGTCCTGTTTAGCTATCTGGCTAGCTAAATTGTTACGATTCACATATCTAGCTGATAATTGTGACGTCAAACGTTTGCTTTGTGTATATCTTGATTCGTCTATTGTTGCCATTGTCCTGGCTGGAAGGAGGTTCAGTGAATGGGGCTGTGAAGCGTGAGGTAATACAGTAGGGGGAGTGTGAGTGCTTCTTAAATGTATTGCTTAATGCATTCTCCTCACTCGCGTCCACACAAAAACGTACTCAAGAGAACGGAGTGGAGAATACAATCGGAGCATGAGTGTGGAGCATGGTAGTATGTTTGGAAAAACACCCCTAGAGTTTGAGAGCTACAAGCCCCCACTCACCCAGTAATTTTTGAACTGTCCCTAAATTATCCTATTAAAACACTACATGGGAAATACGTCATGAACTCACAACAATTGAAAGTGCAGAGTATAAAACAGTACTTAGCCTAATATATTATGAACAGCCACGATAGCGTCGTCTACTGTTTGGTCTATTTTGAATCAATATTTCAACTCGCCACCACACTCTACGTATTTCCCACCGGTGTTTCCCAACTGCAGTCCTCAGGTTGCCCCAGCAACACACATTCACATTTTAGAGCCAGACAAGCACGCTTGATTCAATTTGTTTACTAATCCTTCGATTAGTTAAATCAGTCCAGAGCTACAACAACAATGTGTGCTGATTGAACCAAACTAAATAGTTGGAGGATGCGGGCATCGATCCAGCTACCTCTCGCATGCTAAGCAAGCGCTCTACCATTTGAGCTAATCCCCCTGTGCCTCCAAGAAGAAGTATGAAATCTCAATGACCGCACTGCCAAATCCCTCGTCCATAAGAAAGGATACTTTTTAACAAGTATGCTTGCTTCAGCTGTCTAAAAGTATTTTTCATGGTAGTTCAGTAAAGGTTGAAGTAGTGATAGGAGTAAGCCCAGTGGTGGAAATAGTTGTATTGTTGGGTTAGTATCCAGAGCTACAACAACAATGTGTGCTGCTTGAACCAAACTAAATAGTTGGAGGATGCGGGCATCGATCCCGCTACCTGTCGCATGCAAAGCGAGCGCTCTACCATTTAAACTAATCCCCCTGTGCCTCCAACAAGGAGTATGAAATCTCAATGACCGCACTGCCAAATCCCTCGTCCATAAGAAAGGATACTTTTTAACAAGTATGCTTGCTTCAGCTGTCTAAAAGTATTTTTCATGGTAGTTCAGTAAAGGTTGAAGTAGTGATAGGAGTAAGCCCAGTGGTGGAAATAGTTGTATTGTTGGGTTAGTATCCAGAGCTACAACAACAATGTGTGCTGATTGAACTAAACTAAATAGTTGGAGGATGCGGGCATCGATCCCGCTACCTCTCGCATGCAAAGCGAGCGCTCTACCATTTGAGCTAATCCCCCTGTGCCTCCAACAAGAAGTATGAAATCTCAATGACCGCACTGCCAAATCCCTCGTCCATAAGAAAGGATACTTTTTAACAAGTATGCTTGCTTCAGCTGTCTAAAAGTATTTTTCATGGTAGTTCAGTAAAGGTTGAAGTAGTGATAGGAGTAAGCCCAGTGGTGGAAATAGTTGTATTGTTGGGTTGGTATCCAGAGCTACAACAACAATGTGTGCTGATTGAACCAAACTAAATAGTTGGAGGATGCAGGCATCGATCCCGCTACCTCTCACATGCTAAGCGAGCGCTCTACCATTTGAGCTAATCCCCCTGTGCATGCAACAAGAATTATGAAATCTCAATGACCACACTGCCAAATCCCTCGTCCATAAGTAAGGATACTTTTTAAAAAGTATGCTTGCTTCAGCTGTCTAAAAGTATTTTTCATGGTAGTTCAGTAAAGGTGGAAGTAGTGACTGCAGTAAGCCCAGTGGTGGAAATAGTTGTATTGTTGGGTTAGTGAGTTTTGGGTGTATGATAGCAGAAAAACCTGCGAGTCTGGAGTTCCCCCTGCTGGCTGTCTGTGGAATAACATTAGGATCAGTTGATCGTGGGGAAATGCATGTTAGTCGCCCGAAACATGGTCACTGTTTTCCTGTCTTTTGTCGTGCTTATGCTCACTGCGTCTCAGTGGATCGCTCCAAGGCCTTTCTACTGTAAGCAGAGGAGAGGACAGCCTTCCAGTAGAATAAATAAGAGTCACAGCTCCCAACATTTACTAACAAATGAACAGCTACTAAATCAAAGATCTGTCTCATAAACTACACATGTGCCTACATGTGATAACCAAAGGGGATTTTTGCATTACCCCAAGCGACCACATAATTTGTCCCTTTAATTGAAGTAATAATTCGGTGGTTTGGTGGGATTTCCTAAATTCCAGTGTGTTTCTGCTTGCCACAACAAAGTCAAAAGAGAGAATGAACTGGCACACAGACTAAGATATTAGGACCTGTTTAGTAGCAAACAGAAGGCTGTCCATCATATCGCAAAGCCATTATGACAAGGGCTCCTCCTCCCCTGTAGGATAAATAATAATAATTATGATTTATTCTATATAGCACTTTTCATTACACACAGAATCTCAAAGTAGCTTTAAAAACTCAAATAAACTCAAGGTGATCTGGTACATACTTGGCCGATGGCTTCCAAAGCTTCAGACGATAATAATAAGATGGAGAGTGATGGAGTCTGTAGTTAGAGAGGAGTTGAGGCAGTTCACTTCAGATACTTAGCTTGCACTTGTATGTGCTAGAGAACTGTGCTACATACCAATTATTTTCAATATGTATAAATATAGAGATAGAAATATATGTATGACTCCTGCTCTTTTTGTTTTACCTTTTAATAAATCACTTAAATGGGATCCCTCTTAATGGTTCATGAGTAATTTGGTATTGTTCGGAATGTTTAACGTTACCTGCCTAAGTACCTTAGATCGCAAGCCCATAATTTGTCAATAGGGCTGACTGGCTAGCTACTAGTACTGTTAACTAGCCAGATAGCAACAAAGCATTGTTAGCTAGCTAATGTAACCATGAAGAATTGACATCTATCTTACATATTATTTGTTTTAGGTCATTTTTGTCCTGTTTAGCTATCTGGCTAGCTAAATTGTTACGATTCACATATCTAGCTGATAATTGTGACGTCAAACGTTTGCTTTGTGTATATCTTGATTCGTCTATTGTTGCCATTGTCCTGGCTGGAAGGAGGTTCAGTGAATGGGGCTGTGAAGCGTGAGGTAATACAGTAGGGGGAGTGCGAGTGCTTCTTAAATGTATTGCTTTATGCATTCTCCTCACTCGCGTCCACACAAAAACGTACTCAAGAGAACGGAGTGGAGAATACAATCGGAGCATGAGTGTGGAGCATGGTAGTATGTTTGGAAAAACACCCCTAGAGTTTGAGAGCTACAAGCCCCCACTCACCCAGTAATTTTTGAACTGTCCCTAAATTATCCTATTAAAACACTACATGGGAAATACGTAATGAACTCACAACAATTGAAAGTGCAGAGTATAAAACAGTACTTAGCCTAATATATTATGAACAACCACGATAGCGTCGTCTACTGTTTGGTCTATTTTGAATCAATATTTCAACTCGCCACCACACTCTACCTTCCACAGGTGTTTCCAAACTGCAGTCCTCAGGTTGCCCCAGCAACACACATTCACATTTTAGAGCCAGACAAGCACGCTTGATTCAATTTGTTTACTAATCCTTCGATTAGTTAAATCAGTCCAGAGCTACAACAACAATGTGTGCTGATTGAACCAAACTAAATAGTTGGAGGATGCGGGCATCGATCCAGCTACCTCTCGCATGCTAAGCAAGCGCTCTACCTGTGCCTCCAAGAAGAAGTATGAAATCTCAATGACCGCACTGCCAAATCCCTCGTCCATAAGAAAGGATACTTTTTAACAAGTATGCTTGCTTCAGCTGTCTAAAAGTATATTTCATGGTAGTTCAGTAAAGGTTGAAGTAGTGATAGGAGTAAGCCCAGTGGTGGAAATAGTTGTATTGTTGGGTTGGTATCCAGAGCTACAACAACAATGTGTGCTGATTGAACCAAACTAAATAGTTGGAGGATGCAGGCATCGATCCCGCTACCTCTCACATGCTAAGCGAGCGCTCTACCATTTGAGCTAATCCCCCTGTGCATGCAACAAGAATTATGAAATCTCAATGACCACACTGCCAAATCCCTCGTCCATAAGTAAGGATACTTTTTAAAAAGTATGCTTGCTTCAGCTGTCTAAACGTATTTTTCATGGTAGTTCAGTAAAGGTGGAAGTAGTGATAGGAGTAAGCCCAGTGGTGGAAATAGTTGTATTGTTGGGTTAGTATCCAGAGCTACAACAACAATGTGTGCTGATTGAACTAAACTAAATAGTTGGAGGATGCGGGCATCGATCCCGCTACCTCTCGCATGCAAAGCGAGCGCTCTACCATTTGAGCTAATCCCCCTGTGCCTCCAACAAGAAGTATGAAATCTCAATGACCGCACTGCCAAATCCCTCGTCCATAAGAAAGGATACTTTTTAACAAGTATGCTTGCTTCAGCTGTCTAAAAGTATTTTTCATGGTAGTTCAGTAAAGGTTGAAGTAGTGATAGGAGTAAGCCCAGTGGTGGAAATAGTTGTATTGTTGGGTTGGTATCCAGAGCTACAACAACAATGTGTGCTGATTGAACCAAACTAAATAGTTGGAGGATGCGGGCATCGATCCCGCTACCTCTCACATGCTAAGCGAGCGCTCTACCATTTGAGCTAATCCCCCTGTGCATGCAACAAGAATTATGAAATCTCAATGACCACACTGCCAAATCCCTCGTCCATAAGTAAGGATACTTTTTAAAAAGTATGCTTGCTTCAGCTGTCTAAAAGTATTTTTCATGGTAGTTCAGTAAAGGTGGAAGTAGTGACTGCAGTAAGCCCAGTGGTGGAAATAGTTGTATTGTTGGGTTAGTGAGTTTTGGGTGTATGATAGCAGAAAAACCTGCGAGTCTGGAGTTCCCCCTGCTGGCTGTCTGTGGAATAACATTAGGATCAGTTGATCGTGGGGAAATGCATGTTAGTCGCCCGAAACATGGTCACTGTTTTCCTGTCTTTTGTCGTGCTTATGCTCACTGCGTCTCAGTGGATCGCTCCAAGGCCTTTCTACTGTAAGCAGAGGAGAGGACAGCCTTCCAGTAGAATAAATAAGAGTCACAGCTCCCAACATTTACTAACAAATGAACAGCTACTAAATCAAAGATCTGTCTCATAAACTACACATGTGCCTACATGTGATAACCAAAGGGGATTTTTGCATTACCCCAAGCGACCACATAATTTGTCCCTTTAATTGAAGTAATAATTCGGTGGTTTGGTGGGATTTCCTAAATTCCAGTGTGTTTCTGCTTGCCACAACAAAGTCAAAAGAGAGAATGAACTGGCACACAGACTAAGATATTAGGACCTGTTTAGTAGCAAACAGAAGGCTGTCCATCATATCGCAAAGCCATTATGACAAGGGCTCCTCCTCCCCTGTAGGATAAATAATAATAATTATGATTTATTCTATATAGCACTTTTCATTACACACAGAATCTCAAAGTAGCTTTAAAAACTCAAATAAACTCAAGGTGATCTGGTACATACTTGGCCGATGGCTTCCAAAGCTTCAGACGATAATAATAAGATGGAGAGTGATGGAGTCTGTAGTTAGAGAGGAGTTGAGGCAGTTCACTTCAGATACTTAGCTTGCACTTGTATGTGCTAGAGAACTGTGCTACATACCAATTATTTTCAATATGTATAAATATAGAGATAGAAATATATGTATGACTCCTGCTCTTTTTGTTTTACCTTTTAATAAATCACTTAAATGGGGATCCCTCTTAATGGTTCATGAGTAATTTGGTATTGTTCGGCATGTTTAACGTTACCTGCCTAAGTACCTTAGATCGCAAGCCCATAATTTGTCAATAGGGCTGACTGGCTAGCTACTAGTACTGTTAACTAGCCAGATAGCAACAAAGCATTGTTAGCTAGCTAATGTAACCATGAAGAATTGACATCTATCTTACATATTATTTGTTTTAGGTCATTTTTGTCCTGTTTAGCTATCTGGCTAGCTAAATTGTTACGATTCACATATCTAGCTGATAATTGTGACGTCAAACGTTTGCTTTGTGTATATCTTGATTCGTCTATTGTTGCCATTGTCCTGGCTGGAAGGAGGTTCAGTGAATGGGGCTGTGAAGCGTGAGGTAATACAGTAGGGGGAGTGCGAGTGCTTCTTAAATGTATTGCTTTATGCATTCTCCTCACTCGCGTCCACACAAAAACGTACTCAAGAGAACGGAGTGGAGAATACAATCGGAGCATGAGTGTGGAGCATGGTAGTATGTTTGGAAAAACACCCCTAGAGTTTGAGAGCTACAAGCCCCCACTCACCCAGTAATTTTTGAACTGTCCCTAAATTATCCTATTAAAACACTACATGGGAAATACGTAATGAACTCACAACAATTGAAAGTGCAGAGTATAAAACAGTACTTAGCCTAATATATTATGAACAGCCACGATAGCGTCGTCTACTGTTTGGTCTATTTTGAATCAATATTTCAACTCGCCACCACACTCTACCTTCCACAGGTGTTTCCAAACTGCAGTCCTCAGGTTGCCCCAGCAACACACATTCACATTTTAGAGCCAGACAAGCACGCTTGATTCAATTTGTTTACTAATCCTTCGATTAGTTAAATCAGTCCAGAGCTACAACAACAATGTGTGCTGATTGAACCAAACTAAATAGTTGGAGGATGCGGGCATCGATCCAGCTACCTCTCGCATGCTAAGCAAGCGCTCTACCATTTGAGCTAATCCCCCTGTGCCTCCAAGAAGAAGTATGAAATCTCAATGACCGCACTGCCAAATCCCTCGTCCATAAGAAAGGATACTTTTTAACAAGTATGCTTGCTTCAGCTGTCTAAAAGTATTTTTCATGGTAGTTCAGTAAAGGTTGAAGTAGTGATAGGAGTAAGCCCAGTGGTGGAAATAGTTGTATTGTTGGGTTAGTATCCAGAGCTACAACAACAATGTGTGCTGATTGAACCAAACTAAATAGTTGGAGGATGCAGGCATCGATCCCGCTACCTCTCACATGCTAAGCGAGCGCTCTACCATTTGAGCTAATCCCCCTGTGCATGCAACAAGAATTATGAAATCTCAATGACCACACTGCCAAATCCCTCGTCCATAAGTAAGGATACTTTTTAAAAAGTATGCTTGCTTCAGCTGTCTAAAAGTATTTTTCATGGTAGTTCAGAAAAGGTGGAAGTAGTGATAGGAGTAAGCCCAGTGGTGGAAATAGTTGTATTGTTGGGTTAGTATCCAGAGCTACAACAACAATGTGTGCTGATTGAACTAAACTAAGTAGTTGGAGGATGCGGGCATCGATCCCGCTACCTCTCGCATGCTAAGCAAGCGCTCTACCATTTGAGTTAATCCGCCTGTGCCTCCAACAAGAAGTATAAAATCTCAATGACCGCACTGCCAAATCCCTCGTCCATAAGAAAGGATACTTTTTAACAAGTATGCTTGCTTCAGCTGTCTAAAAGTATTTTTCATGGTAGTTCAGTAAAGGTTGAAGTAGTGACTGCAGTAAGCCCAGTGGTGGAAATAGTTGTATTGTTGGGTTAGTGAGTTTTGGGTGTATGATAGCAGAAAAACCTGCGAGTCTGGAGTTCCCCCTGCTGGCTGTCTGTGGAATAACATTAGGATCAGTTGATCGTGGGGAAATGCATGTTAGTCGCCCGAAACATGGTCACTGTTTTCCTGTCTTTTGTCGTGCTTATGCTCACTGCGTCTCAGTGGATCGCTCCAAGGCCTTTCTACTGTAAGCAGAGGAGAGGACAGCCTTCCAGTAGAATAAATAAGAGTCACAGCTCCCAACATTTACTAACAAATGAACAGCTACTAAATCAAAGATCTGTCTCATAAACTACACATGTGCCTACATGTGATAACCAAAGGGGATTTTTTGCATTACCCCAAGCGACCACATAATTTGTCCCTTTAATTGAAGTAATAATTCGGTGGTTTGGTGGGATTTCCTAAATTCCAGTGTGTTTCTGCTTGCCACAACAAAGTCAAAAGAGAGAATGAACTGGCACACAGACTAAGATATTAGGACCTGTTTAGTAGCAAACAGAAGGCTGTCCATCATATCGCAAAGCCATTATGACAAGGGCTCCTCCTCCCCTGTAGGATAAATAATAATAATTATGATTTATTCTATATAGCACTTTTCATTACACACAGAATCTCAAAGTAGCTTTAAAAACTCAAATAAACTCAAGGTGATCTGGTACATACTTGGCCGATGGCTTCCAAAGCTTCAGATGATAATAATAAGATGGAGAGTGATGGAGTCTGTAGTTAGAGAGGAGTTGAGGCAGTTCACTTCAGATACTTAGCTTGCACTTGTATGTGCTAGAGAACTGTGCTACATACCAATTATTTTCAATATGTATAAATATAGAGATAGAAATATATGTATGACTCCTGCTCTTTTTGTTTTACCTTTTAATAAATCACTTAAATGGGGATCCCTCTTAATGGTTCATGAGTAATTTGGTATTGTTCGGCATGTTTAACGTTACCTGCCTAAGTACCTTAGATCGCAAGCCCATAATTAGTCAATAGGGCTGACTGGCTAGCTACTAGTACTGTTAACTAGCCAGATAGCAACAAAGCATTGTTAGCTAGCTAATGTAACCATGAAGAATTGACATCTATCTTACATATTATTCGTTTTAGGTCATTTTTGTCCTGTTTAGCTATCTGGCTAGCTAAATTGTTACGATTCACATATCTAGCTGATAATTGTGACGTCAAACGTTTGCTTTGTGTATATCTTGATTCGTCTATTGTTGCCATTGTCCTGGCTGGAAGGAGGTTCAGTGAATGGGGCTGTGAAGCGTGAGGTAATACAGTAGGGGGAGTGCGAGTGCTTCTTAAATGTATTGCTTTATGCATTCTCCTCACTCGCGTCCACACAAAAACGTACTCAAGAGAACGGAGTGGAGAATACAATCGGAGCATGAGTGTGGAGCATGGTAGTATGTTTGGAAAAACACCCCTAGAGTTTGAGAGCTACAAGCCCCCACTCACCCAGTAATTTTTGAACTGTCCCTAAATTATCCTATTAAAACACTACATGGGAAATACGTCATGAACTCACAACAATTGAAAGTGCAGAGTATAAAACAGTACTTAGCCTAATATATTATGAACAGCCACGATAGCGTCGTCTACTGTTTGGTCTATTTTGAATCAAATTTTCAACTCGCCACCACACTCTACGTATTTCCCACTGGTGTTTCCCAACTGCAGTCCTCAGGTTGCCCCAGCAACACACATTCACATTTTAGAGCCAGACAAGCACGCTTGATTCAATTTGTTTACTAATCCTTCGATTAGTTAAATCAGTCCAGAGCTACAACAACAATGTGTGCTGATTGAACCAAACTAAATAGTTGGAGGATGCGGGCATCAATCCCGCTACCTCTCGCATGCTAAGCGAGCGCTCTACCATTTGAGCTAATCCCCCTGTGCCTCCAACAAGAAGTATGAAATCTCAATGACCGCACTGCCAAATCCCTCGTCCATAAGAAAGGATACTTTTTAACAAGTATGCTTGCTTCAGCTGTCTAAAAGTATTTTTCATGGTAGTTCAGTAAAGGTTGAAGTAGTGATAGGAGTAAGCCCAGTGGTGGAAATAGTTGTATTGTTGGGTTAGTATCCAGAGCTACAACAACAATGTGTGATTGAACCAAACTAAATATTTGGAGGATGCGGGCATCAATCCCGCTACCTCTCGCATGCTAAGCGAGCGCTCTACCATTTGAGCTAATGCCCCTGTGCATGCAACAAGAAGTATGAAATCTCAATGACCACACTGCCAAATCCCTCGTCCATAAGTAAGGATACTTTTTAAAAAGTATGCTTGCTTCAGCTGTCTAAAAGTATTTTTCATGGTAGTTCAGTAAAGGTGGAAGCAGTGACTGCAGTAAGCCCAGTGGTGGAAATAGTTGTATTGTTGGGTTAGTGAGTTTTGGGTGTATGATAGCAGAAAAACCTGCGAGTCTGGAGTTCCCCCTGCTGGCTGTCTGTGGAATAACATTAGGATCAGTTGATCGTGGGGAAATGCATGTTAGTCGCCCGAAACATGGTCACTGTTTTCCTGTCTTTTGTCGTGCTTATGCTCACTGCGTCTCAGTGGATCGCTCCAAGGCCTTTCTACTGTAAGCAGAGGAGAGGACAGCCTTCCAGTAGAATAAATAAGAGTCACAGCTCCCAACATTTACTAACAAATGAACAGCTACTAAATCAAAGATCTGTCTCATAAACTACACATGTGCCTACATGTGATAACCAAAGGGGATTTTTGCATTACCTCAAGCGACCACATAATTTGTCCCTTTAATTGAAGTAATAATTCGGTGGTTTGGTGGGATTTCCTAAATTCCAGTGTGTTTCTGCTTGCCACAACAAAGTCAAAAGAGAGAATGAACTGGCACACAGACTAAGATATTAGGACCTGTTTAGTAGCAAACAGAAGGCTGTCCATCATATCGCAAAGCCATTATGACAAGGGCTCCTCCTCCCCTGTAGGATAAATAATAATAATTATGATTTATTCTATATAGCACTTTTCATTACACACAGAATTTCAAAGTAGCTTTAAAAACTCAAATAAACTCAAGGTGATCTGGTACATACTTGGCCGATGGCTTCCAAAGCTTCAGATGATAATAATAAGATGGAGAGTGATGGAGTCTGTAGTTAGAGAGGAGTTGAGGCAGTTCACTTCAGACACTTAGCTTGCACTTGTATGTGCTAGAGAACTGTGCTACATACCAATTATTTTCAATATGTATAAATATAGAGATAGAAATATATGTATGACTCCTGCTCTTTTTGTTTTACCTTTTAATAAATCACTTAAATGGGGATCCCTCTTAATGGTTCATGAGTAATTTGGTATTGTTCGGCATGTTTAACGTTACCTGCCTAAGTACCTTAGATCGCAAGCCCATAATTAGTCAATATGGCTGACTGGCTAGCTACTAGTACTGTTAACTAGCCAGATAGCAACAAAGCATTGTTAGCTAGCTAATGTAACCATGAAGAATTGACATCTATCTTACATATTATTCGTTTTAGGTCATTTTTGTCCTGTTTAGCTATCTGGCTAGCTAAATTGTTACGATTCACATATCTAGCTGATAATTGTGACGTCAAACGTTTGCTTTGTGTATATCTTGATTCGTCTATTGTTGCCATTGTCCTGGCTGGAAGGAGGTTCAGTGAATGGGGCTGTGAAGCGTGAGGTAATACAGTAGGGGGATTGCGAGTGCTTCTTAAATGTATTGCTTTATGCATTCTCCTCACTCGCGTCCACACAAAAACGTACTCAAGAGAACGGAGTGGAGAATACAATCGGAGCATGAGTGTGGAGCATGGTAGTATGTTTGGAAAAACACCCCTAGAGTTTGAGAGCTACAAGCCCCCACTCACCCAGTAATTTTTGAACTGTCCCTAAATTATCCTATTAAAACACTACATGGGAAATACGTCATGAACTCACAACAATTGAAAGTGCAGAGTATAAAACAGTACTTAGCCTAATATATTATGAACAGCCACGATAGCGTCGTCTACTGTTTGGTCTATTTTGAATCAATATTTCAACTCGCCACCACACTCTACGTATTTCCCACTGGTGTTTCCCAACTGCAGTCCTCAGGTTGCCCCAGCAACACACATTCACATTTTAGAGCCAGACAAGCACGCTTGATTCAATTTGTTTACTAATCCTTCGATTAGTTAAATCAGTCCAGAGCTACAACAACAATGTGTGCTGATTGAACCAAACTAAATAGTTGGAGGACGCGGGCATCGATCCCGCTACCTCTCGCATGCTAAGCGAGCGCTCTACCATTTGAGCTAATCCCCCTGTGCCTCCAACAAGAAGTATGAAATCTCAATGACCGCACTGCCAAATCCCTCGTCCATAAGAAAGGATACTTTTTAACAAGTATGCTTGCTTCAGCTGTCTAAAAGTATTTTTCATGGTAGTTCAGTAAAGGTTGAAGTAGTGATAGGAGTAAGCCCAGTGGTGGAAATAGTTGTATTGTTGGGTTAGTATCCAGAGCTACAACAACAATGTGTGCTGATTGAACCAAACTAAATAGCTGGAGGATGCAGGCATCGATCCCGCTACCTCTCGCATGCTAAGCGAGCGCTCTACCATTTGAGCTAATCCCCCTGTGCCTCCAACAAGAAGTATGAAATCTCAATGACCGCACTGCCAAATCCCTCGTCCATCAGAAAGGATACTTTTTAACAAGTATGCTTGCTTCAGCTGTCTAAAAGTATTTTTCATGGTAGTTCAGTAAAGGTTGAAGTAGTGATAGGAGTAAGCCCAGTGGTGGAAATAGTTGTATTGTTATCCAGAGCTACAACAACAATGTGTGCTGATTGAACCAAACTAAATAGTTGGAGGATGCGGGCATCGATCCCGCTACCTCTCGCATGCTAAGCAATCGCTCTACCATTTAAGCTAATCCCCCTGTGCATCCAACAAGAAGTATGAAATCTCAATGACCACACTGCCAAATCCCTCGTCCATAAGTAAGGATACTTTTTAAAAAGTATGCTTGCTTCAGCTGTCTAAAAGTATTTTTCATGGTAGTTCAGTAAAGGTGGAAGTAGTGACTGCAGTAAGCCCAGTGGTGGAAATAGTTGTATTGTTGGGTTAGTGAGTTTTGGGTGTATGATAGCAGAAAAACCTGCGAGTCTGGAGTTCCCCCTGCTGGCTGTCTGTGGAATAACATTAGGATCAGTTGATCGTGGGGAAATGCATGTTAGTCGCCCGAAACATGGTCACTGTTTTCCTGTCTTTTGTCGTGCTTATGCTCACTGCGTCTCAGTGGATCGCTCCAAGGCCTTTCTACTGTAAGCAGAGGAGAGGACAGCCTTCCAGTAGAATAAATAAGAGTCACAGCTCCCAACATTTACTAACAAATGAACAGCTACTAAATCAAAGATCTGTCTCATAAACTACACATGTGCCTACATGTGATAACCAAAGGGGATTTTTGCATTACCCCAAGCGACCACATAATTTGTCCCTTTAATTGAAGTAATAATTCGGTGGTTTGGTGGGATTTCCTAAATTCCAGTGTGTTTCTGCTTGCCACAACAAAGTCAAAAGAGAGAATGAACTGGCACACAGACTAAGATATTAGGACCTGTTTAGTAGCAAACAGAAGGCTGTCCATCATATCGCAAAGCCATTATGACAAGGGCTCCTCCTCCCCTGTAGGATAAATAATAATAATTATGATTTATTCTATATAGCACTTTTCATTACACACAGAATCTCAAAGTAGCTTTAAAAACTCAAATAAACTCAAGGTGATCTGGTACATACTTGGCCGATGGCTTCCAACGCTTCAGATGATAATAATAAGATGGAGAGTGATGGAGTCTGTAGTTAGAGAGGAGTTGAGGCAGTTCACTTCAGATACTTAGCTTGCACTTGTATGTGCTAGAGAACTGTGCTACATACCAATTATTTTCAATATGTATAAATATAGAGATAGAAATATATGTATGACTCCTGCTCTTTTTGTTTTACCTTTTAATAAATCACTTAAATGGGGATCCCTCTTAATGGTTCATGAGTAATTTGGTATTGTTCGGCATGTTTAACGTTACCTGCCTAAGTACCTTAGATCGCAAGCCCATAATTAGTCAATAGGGCTGACTGGCTAGCTACTAGTACTGTTAACTAGCCAGATAGCAACAAAGCATTGTTAGCTAGCTAATGTAACCATGAAGAATTGACATCTATCTTACATATTATTCGTTTTAGGTCATTTTTGTCCTGTTTAGCTATCTGGCTAGCTAAATTGTTACGATTCACATATCTAGCTGATAATTGTGACGTCAAACGTTTGCTTTGTGTATATCTTGATTCGTCTATTGTTGCCATTGTCCTGGCTGGAAGGAGGTTCA
Organism: Oncorhynchus mykiss; assembly: GCF_013265735.2. NCBI lineage: Eukaryota > Metazoa > Chordata > Actinopteri > Salmoniformes > Salmonidae > Oncorhynchus > Oncorhynchus mykiss. The sequence goes on along the minus strand of NC_050571.1, from coordinate 30,820,635 downwards.
GTGAATGGGGCTGTGAAGCGTGAGGTAATACAGTAGGGGGATTGCGAGTGCTTCTTAAATGTATTGCTTTATGCATTCTCCTCACTCGCGTCCACACAAAAACGTACTCAAGAGAACGGAGTGGAGAATACAATCGGAGCATGAGTGTGGAGCATGGTAGTATGTTTGGAAAAACACCCCTAGAGTTTGAGAGCTACAAGCCCCCACTCACCCAGTAATTTTTGAACTGTCCCTAAATTATCCTATTAAAACACAACATGGGAAATACGTCATGAACTCACAACAATTGAAAGTGCAGAGTATAAAACAGTACTTAGCCTAATATATTATGAACAGCCACGATAGCGTCGTCTACTGTTTGGTCTATTTTGAATCAATATTTCAACTCGCCACCACACTCTACGTATTTCCCACTGGTGTTTCCCAACTGCAGTCCTCAGGTTGCCCCAGCAACACACATTCACATTTTAGAGCCAGACAAGCACGCTTGATTCAATTTGTTTACTAATCCTTCGATTAGTTAAATCAGTCCAGAGCTACAACAACAATGTGTGCTGATTGAACCAAACTAAATAGTTGGAGGATGCGGGCATCGATCCCGCTACCTCTCGCATGCTAAGCGAGCGCTCTACCATTTGAGCTAATCCCCCTGTGCCTCCAACAAGAAGTATGAAATTTCAATGACCGCACTGCCAAATCCCTCGTCCATAAGAAAGGATACTTTTTAACAAGTATGCTTGATTCAGATGTCTAAAAGTATTTTTCATGGTAGTTCAGTAAAGGTTGAAGTAGTGATAGGAGTAAGCCCAGTGGTGGAAATAGTTGTATTGTTGGGTTAGTATCCAGAGCTACAACAACAATGTGTGCTGATTGAACCAAACTAAATAGTTGGAGGATGCGGGCATCGATCCCGCTACCTCTCGCATGCTAAGCAAGCGCTCTACCATTTGAGCTAATCCCCCTGTGCATCCAACAAGAAGTATGAAATCTCAATGACCACACTGCCAAATCCCTCGTCCATAAGTAAGGATACTTTTTAAAAAGTATGCTTGCTTCAGCTGTCTAAAAGTATTTTTCATGGTAGTTCAGTAAAGGTGGAAGTAGTGACTGCAGTAAGCCCAGTGGTGGAAATAGTTGTATTGTTGGGTTAGTGAGTTTTGGGTGTATGATAGCAGAAAAACCTGCGAGTCTGGAGTTCCCCCTGCTGGCTGTCTGTGGAATAACATTAGGATCAGTTGATCGTGGGGAAATGCATGTTAGTCGCCCGAAACATGGTCACTGTTTTCCTGTCTTTTGTCGTGCTTATGCTCACTGCGTCTCAGTGGATCGCTCCAAGGCCTTTCTACTGTAAGCAGAGGAGAGGACAGCCTTCCAGTAGAATAAATAAGAGTCACAGCTCCCAACATTTACTAACAAATGAACAGCTACTAAATCAAAGATCTGTCTCATAAACTACACATGTGCCTACATGTGATAACCAAAGGGGATTTTTGCATTACCCCAAGCGACCACATAATTTGTCCCTTTAATTTAAGTAATAATTCGGTGGTTTGGTGGGATTTCCTAAATTCCAGTGTGTTTCTGCTTGCCACAACAAAGTCAAAAGAGAGAATGAACTGGCACACAGACTAAGATATTAGGACCTGTTTAGTAGCAAACAGAAGGCTGTCCATCATATCGCAAAGCCATTATGACAAGGGCTCCTCCTCCCCTGTAGGATAAATAATAATAATTATGATTTATTCTATATAGCACTTTTCATTACACACAGAATCTCAAAGTAGCTTTAAAAACTCAAATAAACTCAAGGTGATCTGGTACATACTTGGCCGATGGCTTCCAAAGCTTCAGATGATAATAATAAGATGGAGAGTGATGGAGTCTGTAGTTAGAGAGGAGTTGAGGCAGTTCACTTCAGACACTTAGCTTGCACTTGTATGTGCTAGAGAACTGTGCTACATACCAATTATTTTCAATATGTATAAATATAGAGATAGAAATATATGTATGACTCCTGCTCTTTTTGTTTTACCTTTTAATAAATCACTTAAATGGGGATCCCTCTTAATGGTTCATGAGTAATTTGGTATTGTTCGGCATGTTTAACGTTACCTGCCTAAGTACCTTAGATCGCAAGCCCATAATTAGTCAATATGGCTGACTGGCTAGCTACTAGTACTGTTAACTAGCCAGATAGCAACAAAGCATTGTTAGCTAGCTAATGTAACCATGAAGAATTGACATCTATCTTACATATTATTCGTTTTAGGTCATTTTTGTCCTGTTTAGCTATCTGGCTAGCTAAATTGTTACGATTCACATATCTAGCTGATAATTGTGACGTCAAACGTTTGCTTTGTGTATATCTTGATTCGTCTATTGTTGCCATTGTCCTGGCTGGAAGGAGGTTCAGTGAATGGGGCTGTGAAGCGTGAGGTAATACAGTAGGGGGATTGCGAGTGCTTCTTAAATGTATTGCTTTATGCATTCTCCTCACTCGCGTCCACACAAAAACGTACTCAAGAGAACGGAGTGGAGAATACAATCGGAGCATGAGTGTGGAGCATGGTAGTATGTTTGGAAAAACACCCCTAGAGTTTGAGAGCTACAAGCCCCCACTCACCCAGTAATTTTTGAACTGTCCCTAAATTATCCTATTAAAACACTACATGGGAAATACGTCATGAACTCACAACAATTGAAAGTGCAGAGTATAAAACAGTACTTAGCCTAATATATTATGAACAGCCACGATAGCGTCGTCTACTGTTTGGTCTATTTTGAATCAATATTTCAACTCGCCACCACACTCTACGTATTTCCCACTGGTGTTTCCCAACTGCAGTCCTCAGGTTGCCCCAGCAACACACATTCACATTTTAGAGCCAGACAAGCACGCTTGATTCAATTTGTTTACTAATCCTTCGATTAGTTAAATCAGTCCAGAGCTACAACAACAATGTGTGCTGATTGAACCAAACTAAATAGTTGGAGGACGCGGGCATCGATCCCGCTACCTCTCGCATGCTAAGCGAGCGCTCTACCATTTGAGCTAATCCCCCTGTGCCTCCAACAAGAAGTATGAAATCTCAATGACCGCACTGCCAAATCCCTCGTCCATAAGAAAGGATACTTTTTAACAAGTATGCTTGCTTCAGCTGTCTAAAAGTATTTTTCATGGTAGTTCAGTAAAGGTTGAAGTAGTGATAGGAGTAAGCCCAGTGGTGGAAATAGTTGTATTGTTGGGTTAGTATCCAGAGCTACAACAACAATGTGTGCTGATTGAACCAAACTAAATAGCTGGAGGATGCAGGCATCGATCCCGCTACCTCTCGCATGCTAAGCGAGCGCTCTACCATTTGAGCTAATCCCCCTGTGCCTCCAACAAGAAGTATGAAATCTCAATGACCGCACTGCCAAATCCCTCGTCCATCAGAAAGGATACTTTTTAACAAGTATGCTTGCTTCAGCTGTCTAAAAGTATTTTTCATGGTAGTTCAGTAAAGGTTGAAGTAGTGATAGGAGTAAGCCCAGTGGTGGAAATAGTTGTATTGTTATCCAGAGCTACAACAACAATGTGTGCTGATTGAACCAAACTAAATAGTTGGAGGATGCGGGCATCGATCCCGCTACCTCTCGCATGCTAAGCAATCGCTCTACCATTTAAGCTAATCCCCCTGTGCATCCAACAAGAAGTATGAAATCTCAATGACCACACTGCCAAATCCCTCGTCCATAAGTAAGGATACTTTTTAAAAAGTATGCTTGCTTCAGCTGTCTAAAAGTATTTTTCATGGTAGTTCAGTAAAGGTGGAAGTAGTGACTGCAGTAAGCCCAGTGGTGGAAATAGTTGTATTGTTGGGTTAGTGAGTTTTGGGTGTATGATAGCAGAAAAACCTGCGAGTCTGGAGTTCCCCCTGCTGGCTGTCTGTGGAATAACATTAGGATCAGTTGATCGTGGGGAAATGCATGTTAGTCGCCCGAAACATGGTCACTGTTTTCCTGTCTTTTGTCGTGCTTATGCTCACTGCGTCTCAGTGGATCGCTCCAAGGCCTTTCTACTGTAAGCAGAGGAGAGGACAGCCTTCCAGTAGAATAAATAAGAGTCACAGCTCCCAACATTTACTAACAAATGAACAGCTACTAAATCAAAGATCTGTCTCATAAACTACACATGTGCCTACATGTGATAACCAAAGGGGATTTTTGCATTACCCCAAGCGACCACATAATTTGTCCCTTTAATTGAAGTAATAATTCGGTGGTTTGGTGGGATTTCCTAAATTCCAGTGTGTTTCTGCTTGCCACAACAAAGTCAAAAGAGAGAATGAACTGGCACACAGACTAAGATATTAGGACCTGTTTAGTAGCAAACAGAAGGCTGTCCATCATATCGCAAAGCCATTATGACAAGGGCTCCTCCTCCCCTGTAGGATAAATAATAATAATTATGATTTATTCTATATAGCACTTTTCATTACACACAGAATCTCAAAGTAGCTTTAAAAACTCAAATAAACTCAAGGTGATCTGGTACATACTTGGCCGATGGCTTCCAACGCTTCAGATGATAATAATAAGATGGAGAGTGATGGAGTCTGTAGTTAGAGAGGAGTTGAGGCAGTTCACTTCAGATACTTAGCTTGCACTTGTATGTGCTAGAGAACTGTGCTACATACCAATTATTTTCAATATGTATAAATATAGAGATAGAAATATATGTATGACTCCTGCTCTTTTTGTTTTACCTTTTAATAAATCACTTAAATGGGGATCCCTCTTAATGGTTCATGAGTAATTTGGTATTGTTCGGCATGTTTAACGTTACCTGCCTAAGTACCTTAGATCGCAAGCCCATAATTAGTCAATAGGGCTGACTGGCTAGCTACTAGTACTGTTAACTAGCCAGATAGCAACAAAGCATTGTTAGCTAGCTAATGTAACCATGAAGAATTGACATCTATCTTACATATTATTCGTTTTAGGTCATTTTTGTCCTGTTTAGCTATCTGGCTAGCTAAATTGTTACGATTCACATATCTAGCTGATAATTGTGACGTCAAACGTTTGCTTTGTGTATATCTTGATTCGTCTATTGTTGCCATTGTCCTGGCTGGAAGGAGGTTCAGTGAATGGGGCTGTGAAGCGTGAGGTAATACAGTAGGGGGATTGCGAGTGCTTCTTAAATGTATTGCTTTATGCATTCTCCTCACTCGCGTCCACACAAAAACGTACTCAAGAGAACGGAGTGGAGAATACAATCGGAGCATGAGTGTGGAGCATGGTAGTATGTTTGGAAAAACACCCCTAGAGTTTGAGAGCTACAAGCCCCCACTCACCCAGTAATTTTTGAACTGTCCCTAAATTATCCTATTAAAACACAACATGGGAAATACGTCATGAACTCACAACAATTGAAAGTGCAGAGTATAAAACAGTACTTAGCCTAATATATTATGAACAGCCACGATAGCGTCGTCTACTGTTTGGTCTATTTTGAATCAATATTTCAACTCGCCACCACACTCTACGTATTTCCCACTGGTGTTTCCCAACTGCAGTCCTCAGGTTGCCCCAGCAACACACATTCACATTTTAGAGCCAGACAAGCACGCTTGATTCAATTTGTTTACTAATCCTTCGATTAGTTAAATCAGTCCAGAGCTACAACAACAATGTGTGCTGATTGAACCAAACTAAATAGTTGGAGGATGCGGGCATCGATCCCGCTACCTCTCGCATGCTAAGCGAGCGCTCTACCATTTGAGCTAATCCCCCTGTGCCTCCAACAAGAAGTATGAAATTTCAATGACCGCACTGCCAAATCCCTCGTCCATAAGAAAGGATACTTTTTAACAAGTATGCTTGATTCAGATGTCTAAAAGTATTTTTCATGGTAGTTCAGTAAAGGTTGAAGTAGTGATAGGAGTAAGCCCAGTGGTGGAAATAGTTGTATTGTTGGGTTAGTATCCAGAGCTACAACAACAATGTGTGCTGATTGAACCAAACTAAATAGTTGGAGGATGCGGGCATCGATCCCGCTACCTCTCGCATGCTAAGCAAGCGCTCTACCATTTGAGCTAATCCCCCTGTGCATCCAACAAGAAGTATGAAATCTCAATGACCACACTGCCAAATCCCTCGTCCATAAGTAAGGATACTTTTTAAAAAGTATGCTTGCTTCAGCTGTCTAAAAGTATTTTTCATGGTAGTTCAGTAAAGGTGGAAGTAGTGACTGCAGTAAGCCCAGTGGTGGAAATAGTTGTATTGTTGGGTTAGTGAGTTTTGGGTGTATGATAGCAGAAAAACCTGCGAGTCTGGAGTTCCCCCTGCTGGCTGTCTGTGGAATAACATTAGGATCAGTTGATCGTGGGGAAATGCATGTTAGTCGCCCGAAACATGGTCACTGTTTTCCTGTCTTTTGTCGTGCTTATGCTCACTGCGTCTCAGTGGATCGCTCCAAGGCCTTTCTACTGTAAGCAGAGGAGAGGACAGCCTTCCAGTAGAATAAATAAGAGTCACAGCTCCCAACATTTACTAACAAATGAACAGCTACTAAATCAAAGATCTGTCTCATAAACTACACATGTGCCTACATGTGATAACCAAAGGGGATTTTTGCATTACCCCAAGCGACCACATAATTTGTCCCTTTAATTTAAGTAATAATTCGGTGGTTTGGTGGGATTTCCTAAATTCCAGTGTGTTTCTGCTTGCCACAACAAAGTCAAAAGAGAGAATGAACTGGCACACAGACTAAGATATTAGGACCTGTTTAGTAGCAAACAGAAGGCTGTCCATCATATCGCAAAGCCATTATGACAAGGGCTCCTCCTCCCCTGTAGGATAAATAATAATAATTATGATTTATTCTATATAGCACTTTTCATTACACACAGAATCTCAAAGTAGCTTTAAAAACTCAAATAAACTCAAGGTGATCTGGTACATACTTGGCCGATGGCTTCCAAAGCTTCAGATGATAATAATAAGATGGAGAGTGATGGAGTCTGTAGTTAGAGAGGAGTTGAGGCAGTTCACTTCAGATACTTAGCTTGCACTTGTATGTGCTAGAGAACTGTGCTACATACCAATTATTTTCAATATGTATAAATATAGAGATATAAATATATGTATGACTCCTGCTCTTTTTGTTTTACCTTTTAATAAATCACTTAAATGGGGATCCCTCTTAATGGTTCATGAGTAATTTGGTATTGTTCGGCATGTTTAACGTTACCTGCCTAAGTACCTTAGATCGCAAGCCCATAATTAGTCAATAGGGCTGACTGGCTAGCTACTAGTACTGTTAACTAGCCAGATAGCCACAAAGCATTGTTAGCTAGCTAATGTAACCATGAAGAATTGACATCTATCTTACATATTATTCGTTTTAGGTCATTTTTGTCCTGTTTAGCTATCTGGCTAGCTAAATTGTTACGATTCACATATCTAGCTGATAATTGTGACGTCAAACGTTTGCTTTGTGTATATCTTGATTCGTCTATTGTTGCCATTGTCCTGGCTGGAAGGAGGTTCAGTGAATGGGGCTGTGAAGCGTGAGGTAATACAGTAGGGGGAGTGCGAGTGCTTCTTAAATGTATTGCTTTATGCATTCTCCTCACTCGCGTCCACACAAAAACGTACTCAAGAGAACGGAGTGGAGAATACAATCGGAGCATGAGTGTGGAGCATGGTAGTATGTTTGGAAAAACACCCCTAGAGTTTGAGAGCTACAAGCCCCCACTCACCCAGTAATTTTTGAACTGTCCCTAAATTATCCTATTAAAACACTACATGGGAAATACGTCATGAACTCACAACAATTGAAAGTGCAGAGTATAAAACAGTACTTAGCCTAATATATTATGAACAGCCACGATAGCGTCGTCTACTGTTTGGTCTATTTTGAATCAATATTTCAACTCGCCACCACACTCTACATATTTCCCACTGGTGTTTCCCAACTGCAGTCCTCAGGTTGCCCCAGCAACACACATTCACATTTTAGAGCCAGACAAGCACGCTTGATTCAATTTGTTTACTAATCCTTCGATTAGTTAAATCAGTCCAGAGCTACAACAACAATGTGTGCTGATTGAACCAAACTAAATAGCTGGAGGATGCGGGCATCGATCCCGCTACCTCTCGCATGCTAAGCGAGCGCTCTACCATTTGAGCTAATCCCCCTGTGCCTCCAACAAGAAGTATGAAATCTCAATGACCGCACTGCCAAATCCCTCGTCCATAAGAAAGGATACTTTTTAACAAGTATGCTTGCTTCAGCTGTCTAAAAGTATTTTTCATGGTAGTTCAGTAAAGGTTGAAGTAGTGATAGGAGTAAGCCCAGTGGTGGAAATAGTTGTATTGTTGGGTTAGTATCCAGAGCTACAACAACAATGTGTGCTGATTGAACCAAACTAAATAGTTGGAGGATGCGGGGATCGATCCCGCTACCTCTCGCATGCTAAGCGAGCGCTCTACCATTTGAGCTAATCCCCCTGTGCATCCAACAAGAAGTATGAAATCTCAATGACCGCACTGCCAAATCCCTCGTCCATAAGTAAGGATACTTTTTAAAAAGTATGCTTGCTTCAGCTGTCTAAAAGTATTTTTCATGGTAGTTCAGTAAAGGTGGAAGTAGTGACTGCAGTAAGCCCAGTGGTGGAAATAGTTGTATTGTTGGGTTAGTGAGTTTTGGGTGTATGATAGCAGAAAAACCTGTGAGTCTGGAGTTCCCCCTGCTGGCTGTCTGTGGAATAACATTAGGATCAGTTGATCGTGGGGAAATGCATGTTAGTCGCCCGAAACATGGTCACTGTTTTCCTGTCTTTTGTCGTGCTTATGCTCACTGCGTCTCAGTGGATCGCTCCAAGGCCTTTCTACTGTAAGCAGAGGAGAGGACAGCCTTCCAGTAGAATAAATAAGAGTCACAGCTCCCAACATTTACTAACAAATGAACAGCTACTAAATCAAAGATCTGTCTCATAAACTACACATGTGCCTACATGTGATAACCAAAGGGGATTTTTGCATTACCCCAAGCGACCACATAATTTGTCCCTTTAATTGAAGTAATAATTCGGTGGTTTGGTGGGATTTCCTAAATTCCAGTGTGTTTCTGCTTGCCACAACAAAGTCAAAAGAGAGAATGAACTGGCACACAGACTAAGATATTAGGACCTGTTTAGTAGCAAACAGAAGGCTGTCCATCATATCGCAAAGCCATTATGACAAGGGCTCCTCCTCCCCTGTAGGATAAATAATAATAATGATGATTTATTCTATATAGCACTTTTCATTACACACAGAATCTCAAAGTAGCTTTAAAAACTCAAATAAACTCAAGGTGATCTGGTACATACTTGGCCGATGGCTTCCAAAGCTTCAGATGATAATAATAAGATGGAGAGTGATGGAGTCTGTAGTTAGAGAGGAGTTGAGGCAGTTCACTTCAGATACTTAGCTTGCACTTGTATGTGCTAGAGAACTGTGCTACATACCAATTATTTTCAATATGTATAAATATAGAGATATAAATATATGTATGACTCCTGCTCTTTTTGTTTTACCTTTTAATAAATCACTTAAATGGGGATCCCTCTTAATGGTTCATGAGTAATTTGGTATTGTTCGGCATGTTTAACGTTACCTGCCTAAGTACCTTAGATCGCAAGCCCATAATTAGTCAATAGGGCTGACTGGCTAGCTACTAGTACTGTTAACTAGCCAGATAGCAACAAAGCATTGTTAGCTAGCTAATGTAACCATGAAGAATTGACATCTATCTTACATATTATTCGTTTTAGGTCATTTTTGTCCTGTTTAGCTATCTGGCTAGCTAAATTGTTACGATTCACATATCTAGCTGATAATTGTGACGTCAAACGTTTGCTTTGTGTATATCTTGATTCGTCTGTTGTTGCCATTGTCCTGGCTGGAAGGAGGTTCAGTGAATGGGGCTGTGAAGCGTGAGGTAATACAGTAGGGGGAGTGCGAGTGCTTCTTAAATGTATTGCTTTATGCATTCTCCTCACTCGCGTCCACACAAAAACGTACTCAAGAGAACGGAGTGGAGAATACAATCGGAGCATGAGTGTGGAGCATGGTAGTATGTTTGGAAAAACACCCCTAGAGTTTGAGAGCTACAAGCCCCCACTCACCCAGTAATTTTTGAACTGTCCCTAAATTATCCTATTAAAACACTACATGGGAAATACGTCATGAACTCACAACAATTGAAAGTGCAGAGTATAAAACAGTACTTAGCCTAATATATTATGAACAGCCACGATAGCGTCGTCTACTGTTTGGTCTATTTTGAATCAATATTTCAACTCGCCACCACACTCTACATATTTCCCACTGGTGTTTCCCAACTGCAGTCCTCAGGTTGCCCCAGCAACACACATTCACATTTTAGAGCCAGACAAGCACGCTTGATTCAATTTGTTTACTAATCCTTCGATTAGTTAAATCAGTCCAGAGCTACAACAACAATGTGTGCTGATTGAACCAAACTAAATAGTTGGAGGATGCGGGCATCGATCCCGCTACCTCTCGCATGCTAAGCGAGCGCTCTACCATTTGAGCCAATCCCCCTGTGCCTCCAACAAGAAGTATGAAATCTCAATGACCGCACTGCCAAATTCCTCGTCCATAAGAAAGGATACTTTTTAACAAGTATGCTTGCTTCAGCTGTCTAAAAGTATTTTTCATGGTAGTTCAGTAAAGGTTGAAGTAGTGATAGGAGTAAGCCCAGTGGTGGAAATAGTTGTATTGTTGGGTTAGTATCCAGAGCTACAACAACAATGTGTGCTGATTGAACCAAACTAAATAGTTGGAGGATGCGGGCATCGATCCCGCTACCTCTCGCATGCTAAGCGAGCGCTCTACCATTTGAGCTAATCCCCCTGTGCCTCCAACAAGAAGTATGAAATCTCAATGACCGCACTGCCAAATCCCTTGTCCATAAGAAAGGATACTTTTTAACAAGTATGCTTGCTTCAGCTGTCTAAAAGTATTTTTCATGGTAGTTCAGTAAAGGTGGAAGTAGTGACTGCAGTAAGCCCAGTGGTGGAAATAGTTGTATTGTTGGGTTAGTGAGTTTTGGGTGTATGATAGCAGAAAAACCTGCGAGTCTGGAGTTCCCCCTGCTGGCTGTCTGTGGAATAACATTAGGATCAGTTGATCGTGGGGAAATGCATGTTAGTCGCCCGAAACATGGTCACTGTTTTCCTGTCTTTTGTCGTGCTTATGCTCACTGCGTCTCAGTGGATCGCTCCAAGGCCTTTCTACTGTAAGCAGAGGAGAGGACAGCCTTCCAGTAGAATAAATAAGAGTCACAGCTCCCAACATTTACTAACAAATGAACAGCTACTAAATCAAAGATCTGTCTCATAAACTACACATGTGCCTACATGTGATAACCAAAGGGGATTTTTGCATTACCCCAAGCGACCACATAATTTGTCCCTTTAATTGAAGTAATAATTTGGTGGTTTGGTGGGATTTCCTAAATTCCAGTGTGTTTCTGCTTGCCACAACAAAGTCAAAAGAGAGAATGAACTGGCACACAGACTAAGATATTAGGACCTGTTTAGTAGCAAACAGAAGGCTGTCCATCATATCGCAAAGCCATTATGACAAGGGCTCCTCCTCCCCTGTAGGATAAATAATAATAATTATGATTTATTCTATATAGCACTTTTCATTACACACAGAATCTCAAAGTAGCTTTAAAAACTCAAATAAACTCAAGGTGATCTGGTACATACTTGGCCGATGGCTTCCAAAGCTTCAGATGATAATAATAAGATGGAGAGTGATGGAGTCTGTAGTTAGAGAGGAGTTGAGGCAGTTCACTTCAGATACTTAGCTTGCACTTGTATGTGCTAGAGAACTGTGCTACATACCAATTATTTTCAATATGTATAAATATAGAGATAGAAATATATGTATGACTCCTGCTCTTTTTGTTTTACCTTTTAATAAATCACTTAAATGGGATCCCTCTTAATGGTTCATGAGTAATTTGGTATTGTTCGGCATGTTTAACGTTACCTGCCTAAGTACCTTAGATCGCAAGCCCATAATTAGTCAATATGGCTGACTGGCTAGCTACTAGTACTGTTAACTAGCCAGATAGCAACAAAGCATTGTTAGCTAGCTAATGTAACCATGAAGAATTGACATCTATCTTACATATTATTCATTTTAGGTCATTTTTGTCCTGTTTAGCTATCTGGCTAGCTAAATTGTTACGATTCACATATCTAGCTGATAATTGTGACGTCAAACGTTTGCTTTGTGTATATCTTGATTCGTCTATTGTTGCCATTGTCCTGGCTGGAAGGAGGTTCAGTGAATGGGGCTGTGAAGCGTGAGGTAATAAAGTAGGGGGAGTGCGAGTGCTTCTTAAATGTATTGCTTTATGCATTCTCCTCACTCGCGTCCACACAAAAACGTACTCAAGAGAACGGAGTGGAGAATACAATCGGAGCATGAGTGTGGAGCATGGTAGTATGTTTGGAAAAACACCCCTAGAGTTTGAGAGCTACAAGCCCCCACTCACCCAATAATTTTTGAACTGTCCCTAAATTATCCTATTAAAACACTACATGGGAAATACGTCATGAACTCACAACAATTGAAAGTGCAGAGTATAAAACAGCCTAATATATTATGAACAGCCACGATAGCGTCGTCTACTGTTTGGTCTATTTTGAATCAATATTTCAACTCGCCACCACACTCTACCTTCCACTGGTGTTTCCCAACTGCAGTCCTCAGGTTGCCCCAGCAACACACATTCACATTTTAGAGCCAGACAAGAACGCTTGATTCAATTTGTTTACTAATCCTTCGATTAGTTAAATCAGTCCAGAGCTACAACAACAATGTGTGCTGATTGAACCAAACTAAGTAGTTGGAGGATGCGGGCATCGATCCCGCTACCTCTCGCATGCTAAGCGAGCGCTCTACCATTTGAGCTAATCCCCCTGTGCCTCCAACAAGAAGTATGAAATCTCAATGACCGCACTGCCAAATCCCTTGTCCATAAGAAAGGATACTTTTTAACAAGTATGCTTGCTTCAGCTGTCTAAAAGTATTTTTCATGGTAGTTCAGTAAAGGTGGAAGTAGTGACTGCAGTAAGCCCAGTGGTGGAAATAGTTGTATTGTTGGGTTAGTGAGTTTTGGGTGTATGATAGCAGAAAAACCTGCGAGTCTGGAGTTCCCCCTGCTGGCTGTCTGTGGAATAACATTAGGATCAGTTGATCGTGGTGAAATGCATGTTAGTCGCCCGAAACATGGTCACTGTTTTCCTGTCTTTTGTCGTGCTTATGCTCACTGCGTCTCAGTGGATCGCTCCAAGGCCTTTCTACTGTAAGCAGAGGAGAGGACAGCCTTCCAGTAGAATAAATAAGAGTCACAGCTCCCAACATTTACTAACAAATGAACAGCTACTAAATCAAAGATCTGTCTCATAAACTACACATGTGCCTACATGTGATAACCAAAGGGGATTTTTGCATTACCCCAAGCGACCACATAATTTGTCCCTTTAATTGAAGTAATAATTTGGTGGTTTGGTGGGATTTCCTAAATTCCAGTGTGTTTCTGCTTGCCACAACAAAGTCAAAAGAGAGAATGAACTGGCACACAGACTAAGATATTAGGACCTGTTTAGTAGCAAACAGAAGGCTGTCCATCATATCGCAAAGCCATTATGACAAGGGCTCCTCCTCCCCTGTAGGATAAATAATAATAATTATGATTTATTCTATATAGCACTTTTCATTACACACAGAATCTCAAAGTAGCTTTAAAAACTCAAATAAACTCAAGGTGATCTGGTACATACTTGGCCGATGGCTTCCAAAGCTTCAGATGATAATAATAAGATGGAGAGTGATGGAGTCTGTAGTTAGAGAGGAGTTGAGGCAGTTCACTTCAGATACTTAGCTTGCACTTGTATGTGCTAGAGAACTGTGCTACATACCAATTATTTTCAATATGTATAAATATAGAGATAGAAATATATGTATGACTCCTGCTCTTTTTGTTTTACCTTTTAATAAATCACTTAAATGGGATCCGTCTTAATGGTTCATGAGTAATTTGGTATTGTTCGGCATGTTTAACGTTACCTGCCTAAGTACCTTAGATCGCAAGCCCATAATTAGTCAATAGGGCTGACTGGCTAGCTACTAGTACTGTTAACTAGCCAGATAGCAACAAAGCATTGTTAGCTAGCTAATGTAACCATGAAGAATTGACATCTATCTTACATATTATTCGTTTTAGGTCATTTTTGTCCTGTTTAGCTATCTGGCTAGCTAAATTGTTACGATTCACATATCTAGCTGACAATTGTGACGTCAAACGTTTGCTTTGTGTATATCTTGATTCGTCTATTGTTGCCATTGTCCTGGCTGGAAGGAGGTTCAGTGAATGGGGCTGTGAAGCGTGAGGTAATACAGTAGGGGGAGTGCGAGTGCTTCTTAAATGTATTGCTTTATGCATTCTCCTCACTCGCGTCCACACAAAAACGTACTCAAGAGAACGGAGTGGAGAATACAATCGGAGCATGAGTGTGGAGCATGGTAGTATGTTTGGAAAAACACCCCTAGAGTTTGAGAGCTACAAGCCCCCACTCACCCAGTAATTTTTTAACTGTCCCTAAATTATCCTATTAAAACACTACATGGGAAATACGTCATGAACTCACAACAATTGAAAGTGCAGAGTATAAAACAGTACTTAGCCTAATATATTATGAACAGCCACGATAGCGTCGTCTACTGTTTGGTCTATTTTGAATCAATATTTCAACTCGCCACCACACTCTACCTTCCACTGGTGTTTCCCAACTGCAGTCCTCAGGTTGCCCCAGCAACACACATTCACATTTTAGAGCCAGACAAGCACGCTTGATTCAATTTGTTTACTAATCCTTCGATTAGTTAAATCAGTCCAGAGCTACAACAACAATGTGTGCTGATTGAACCAAACTAAATAGTTGGAGGATGCGGGCATCGATCCCGCTACCTCTCGCATGCTAAGCGAGCGCTCTACCATTTGAGCTAATCCCCCTGTGCCTCCAACAAGAAGTATGAAATCTCAATGACCGCACTGCCAAATCCCTCGTCCATAAGAAAGGATACTTTTTAACAAGTATGCTTGCTTCAGCTGTCTAAAAGTATTTTTCATGGTAGTTCAGTAAAGGTTGAAGTAGTGATAGGAGTAAGCCCAGTGGTGGAAATAGTTGTATTGTTATCCAGATCTACAACAACAATGTGTGCTGATTGAACCAAACTAAATAGTTGGAGGATGCGGGCATCGATCCCGCTACCTCTCGCATGCTAAGCAAGCGCTCTACCATTTGAGCCAATCCCCCTGTGCCTCCAACAAGAAGTATGAAATCTCAATGACCGCACTGCCAAATTCCTCGTCCATAAGAAAGGATACTTTTTAACAAGTATGCTTGCTTCAGCTGTCTAAAAGTATTTTTCATGGTAGTTCAGTAAAGGTTGAAGTAGTTATAGGACTAAGCCCAGTGGTGGAAATAGTTGTATTGTTGGGTTAGTATCCAGAGCTACAACAACAATGTGTGCTGATTGAACCAAACTAAGTAGTTGGAGGATGCGGGCATCGATCCCGCTACCTCTCGCATGCTAAGCGAGCGCTCTACCATTTGAGCTAATCCCCCTGTGCCTCCAACAAGAAGTATGAAATCTCAATGACCGCACTGCCAAATCCCTCGTCCATAAGAAAGGATACTTTTTAACAAGTATGCTTGCTTCAGCTGTCTAAAAGTATTTTTCATGGTAGTTCAGTAAAGGTTGAAGTAGTGATAGGAGTAAGCCCAGTGGTGGAAATAGTTGTATTGTTATCCAGATCTACAACAACAATGTGTGCTGATTGAACCAAACTAAATAGTTGGAGGATGCGGGCATCGATCCCGCTACCTCTCGCATGCTAAGCAAGCGCTCTACCATTTGAGCCAATCCCCCTGTGCCTCCAACAAGAAGTATGAAATCTCAATGACCGCACTGCCAAATTCCTCGTCCATAAGAAAGGATACTTTTTAACAAGTATGCTTGCTTCAGCTGTCTAAAAGTATTTTTCATGGTAGTTCAGTAAAGGTTGAAGTAGTTATAGGAGTAAGCCCAGTGGTGGAAATAGTTGTATTGTTGGGTTAGTATCCAGAGCTACAACAACAATGTGTGCTGATTGAACCAAACTAAGTAGTTGGAGGATGCGGGCATCGATCCCGCTACCTCTCGCATGCTAAGCGAGCGCTCTACCATTTGAGCTAATCCCCCTGTGCATCCAACAAGAAGTATGAAATCTCAATGACCACACTGCCAAATCCCTCGTCCATAAGTAAGGATACTTTTTAAAAAGTATGCTTGCTTCAGCTGTCTAAAAGTATTCTTCATGGTAGTTCAGTAAAGGTGGAAGTAGTGACTGCAGTAAGCCCAGTGGTGGAAATAGTTGTATTGTTGGGTTAGTGAGTTTTGGGTGTATGATAGCAGAAAAACCTGCGAGTCTGGAGTTCCCCCTGCTGGCTGTCTGTGGAATAACATTAGGATCAGTTGATCGTGGGGAAATGCATGTTAGTCGCCCGAAACATGGTCACTGTTTTCCTGTCTTTTGTCGTGCTTATGCTCACTGCGTCTCAGTGGATCGCTCCAAGGCCTTTCTACTGTAAGCAGAGGAGAGGACAGCCTTCCAGTAGAATAAATAAGAGTCACAGCTCCCAACATTTACTAACAAATGAACAGCTACTAAATCAAAGATCTGTCTCATAAACTACACATGTGCCTACATGTGATAACCAAAGGGGATTTTTGCATTACCCCAAGCGACCACATAATTTGTCCCTTTAATTGAAGTAATAATTCGGTGGTTTGGTGGGATTTCCTAAATTCCAGTGTGTTTCTGCTTGCCACAACAAAGTCAAAAGAGAGAATGAACTGGCACACAGACTAAGATATTAGGACCTGTTTAGTAGCAAACAGAAGGCTGTCCATCATATCGCAAAGCCATTATGACAAGGGCTCCTCCTC
The DNA here is from genome assembly GCF_013265735.2 of Oncorhynchus mykiss. Lineage (NCBI taxonomy): Eukaryota > Metazoa > Chordata > Actinopteri > Salmoniformes > Salmonidae > Oncorhynchus > Oncorhynchus mykiss. The sequence goes on along the minus strand of NC_050571.1, from coordinate 30,803,559 downwards.
CCCTGTAGGATAAATAATAATAATTATGATTTATTCTATATAGCACTTTTCATTACACACAGAATCTCAAAGTAGCTTTAAAAACTCAAATAAACTCAAGGTGATCTGGTACATACTTGGCCGATGGCTTCCAAAGCTTCAGATGATAATAATAAGATGGAGAGTGATGGAGTCTGTAGTTAGAGAGGAGTTGAGGCAGTTCACTTCAGATACTTAGCTTGCACTTGTATGTGCTAGAGAACTGTGCTACATACCAATTATTTTCAATATGTATAAATATAGAGATAGAAATATATGTATGACTCCTGCTCTTTTTGTTTTACCTTTTAATAAATCACTTAAATGGGGATCCCTCTTAATGGTTCATGAGTAATTTGGTATTGTTCGGCATGTTTAACGTTACCTGCCTAAGTACCTTAGATCGCAAGCCCATAATTAGTCAATAGGGCTGACTGGCTAGCTACTAGTACTGTTAACTAGCCAGATAGCAACAAAGCATTGTTAGCTAGCTAATGTAACCATGAAGAATTGACATCTATCTTACATATTATTCGTTTTAGGTCATTTTTGTCCTGTTTAGCTATCTGGCTAGCTAAATTGTTACGATTCACATATCTAGCTGATAATTGTGACGTCAAACGTTTGCTTTGTGTATATCTTGATTCGTCTATTGTTGCCATTGTCCTGGCTGGAAGGAGGTTCAGTGAATGGGGCTGTGAAGCGTGAGGTAATACAGTAGGGGGAGTGCGAGTGCTTCTTAAATGTATTGCTTTATGCATTCTCCTCACTCGCGTCCACACAAAAACGTACTCAAGAGAACGGAGTGGAGAATACAATCGGAGCATGAGTGTGGAGCATGGTAGTATGTTTGGAAAAACACCCCTAGAGTTTGAGAGCTACAAGCCCCCACTCACCCAGTAATTTTTTAACTGTCCCTAAATTATCCTATTAAAACACTACATGGGAAATACGTCATGAACTCACAACAATTGAAAGTGCAGAGTATAAAACAGTACTTAGCCTAATATATTATGAACAGCCACGATAGCGTCGTCTACTGTTTGGTCTATTTTGAATCAATATTTCAACTCGCCACCACACTCTACCTTCCACTGGTGTTTCCCAACTGCAGTCCTCAGGTTGCCACAGCAACACACATTCACATTTTAGAGCCAGACAAGCACGCTTGATTCAATTTGTTTACTAATCCTTCGATTAGTTAAATCAGTCCAGAGCTACAACAACAATGTGTGCTGATTGAACCAAACTAAATAGTTGGAGGATGCGGGCATCGATCCCGCTACCTCTCGCATGCTAAGCGAGCGCTCTACCATTTGAGCTAATCCCCCTGTGCCTCCAACAAGAAGTATGAAATCTCAATGACCGCACTGCCAAATCCCTCGTCCATAAGAAAGGATACTTTTTAACAAGTATGCTTGCTTCAGCTGTCTAAAAGTATTTTTCATGGTAGTTCAGTAAAGGTTGAAGTAGTGATAGGAGTAAGCCCAGTGGTGGAAATAGTTGTATTGTTATCCAGATCTACAACAACAATGTGTGCTGATTGAACCAAACTAAATAGTTGGAGGATGCGGGCATCGATCCCGCTACCTCTCGCATGCTAAGCAAGCGCTCTACCATTTGAGCCAATCCCCCTGTGCCTCCAACAAGAAGTATGAAATCTCAATGACCGCACTGCCAAATTCCTCGTCCATAAGAAAGGATACTTTTTAACAAGTATGCTTGCTTCAGCTGTCTAAAAGTATTTTTCATGGTAGTTCAGTAAAGGTTGAAGTAGTTATAGGAGTAAGCCCAGTGGTGGAAATAGTTGTATTGTTGGGTTAGTATCCAGAGCTACAACAACAATGTGTGCTGATTGAACCAAACTAAGTAGTTGGAGGATGCGGGGATCGATCACGCTACCTCTCGCATGCTAAGCGAGCGCTCTACCATTTGAGCTAATCCCCCTGTGCCTCCAACAAGAAGTATGAAATCTCAATGACCGCACTGCCAAATCCCTCGTCCATAAGAAAGGATACTTTTTAACAAGTATGCTTGCTTCAGCTGTCTAAAAGTATTTTTCATGGTAGTTCAGTAAAGGTTGAAGTAGTGATAGGAGTAAGCCCAGTGGTGGAAATAGTTGTATTGTTATCCAGATCTACAACAACAATGTGTGCTGATTGAACCAAACTAAATAGTTGGAGGATGCGGGCATCGATCCCGCTACCTCTCGCATGCTAAGCAAGCGCTCTACCATTTGAGCCAATCCCCCTGTGCCTCCAACAAGAAGTATGAAATCTCAATGACCGCACTGCCAAATTCCTCGTCCATAAGAAAGGATACTTTTTAACAAGTATGCTTGCTTCAGCTGTCTAAAAGTATTTTTCATGGTAGTTCAGTAAAGGTTGAAGTAGTTATAGGAGTAAGCCCAGTGGTGGAAATAGTTGTATTGTTGGGTTAGTATCCAGAGCTACAACAACAATGTGTGCTGATTGAACCAAACTAAGTAGTTGGAGGATGCGGGCATCGATCCCGCTACCTCTCGCATGCTAAGCGAGCGCTCTACCATTTGAGCTAATCCCCCTGTGCATCCAACAAGAAGTATGAAATCTCAATGACCACACTGCCAAATCCCTCGTCCATAAGTAAGGATACTTTTTAAAAAGTATGCTTGCTTCAGCTGTCTAAAAGTATTCTTCATGGTAGTTCAGTAAAGGTGGAAGTAGTGACTGCAGTAAGCCCAGTGGTGGAAATAGTTGTATTGTTGGGTTAGTGAGTTTTGGGTGTATGATAGCAGAAAAACCTGCGAGTCTGGAGTTCCCCCTGCTGGCTGTCTGTGGAATAACATTAGGATCAGTTGATCGTGGGGAAATGCATGTTAGTCGCCCGAAACATGGTCACTGTTTTCCTGTCTTTTGTCGTGCTTATGCTCACTGCGTCTCAGTGGATCGCTCCAAGGCCTTTCTACTGTAAGCAGAGGAGAGGACAGCCTTCCAGTAGAATAAATAAGAGTCACAGCTCCCAACATTTACTAACAAATGAACAGCTACTAAATCAAAGATCTGTCTCATAAACTACACATGTGCCTACATGTGATAACCAAAGGGGATTTTTGCATTACCCCAAGCGACCACATAATTTGTCCCTTTAATTGAAGTAATAATTCGGTGGTTTGGTGGGATTTCCTAAATTCCAGTGTGTTTCTGCTTGCCACAACAAAGTCAAAAGAGAGAATGAACTGGCACACAGACTAAGATATTAGGACCTGTTTAGTAGCAAACAGAAGGCTGTCCATCATATCGCAAAGCCATTATGACAAGGGCTCCTCCTCCCCTGTAGGATAAATAATAATAATTATGATTTATTCTATATAGCACTTTTCATTACACACAGAATCTCAAAGTAGCTTTAAAAACTCAAATAAACTCAAGGTGATCTGGTACATACTTGGCCGATGGCTTCCAAAGCTTCAGATGATAATAATAAGATGGAGAGTGATGGAGTCTGTAGTTAGAGAGGAGTTGAGGCAGTTCACTTCAGATACTTAGCTTGCACTTGTATGTGCTAGAGAACTGTGCTACATACCAATTATTTTCAATATGTATAAATATAGAGATAGAAATATATGTATGACTCCTGCTCTTTTTGTTTTACCTTTTAATAAATCACTTAAATGGGGATCCCTCTTAATGGTTCATGAGTAATTTGGTATTGTTCGGCATGTTTAACGTTACCTGCCTAAGTACCTTAGATCGCAAGCCCATAATTAGTCAATAGGGCTGACTGGCTAGCTACTAGTACTGTTAACTAGCCAGATAGCAACAAAGCATTGTTAGCTAGCTAATGTAACCATGAAGAATTGACATCTATCTTACATATTATTCGTTTTAGGTCATTTTTGTCCTGTTTAGCTATCTGGCTAGCTAAATTGTTACGATTCACATATCTAGCTGATAATTGTGACGTCAAACGTTTGCTTTGTGTATATCTTGATTCGTCTATTGTTGCCATTGTCCTGGCTGGAAGGAGGTTCAGTGAATGGGGCTGTGAAGCGTGAGGTAATACAGTAGGGGGAGTGCGAGTGCTTCTTAAATGTATTGCTTTATGCATTCTCCTCACTCGCGTCCACACAAAAACGTACTCAAGAGAACGGAGTGGAGAATACAATCGGAGCATGAGTGTGGAGCATGGTAGTATGTTTGGAAAAACACCCCTAGAGTTTGAGAGCTACAAGCCCCCACTCACCCAGTAATTTTTTAACTGTCCCTAAATTATCCTATTAAAACACTACATGGGAAATACGTCATGAACTCACAACAATTGAAAGTGCAGAGTATAAAACAGTACTTAGCCTAATATATTATGAACAGCCACGATAGCGTCGTCTACTGTTTGGTCTATTTTGAATCAATATTTCAACTCGCCACCACACTCTACCTTCCACTGGTGTTTCCCAACTGCAGTCCTCAGGTTGCCCCAGCAACACACATTCACATTTTAGAGCCAGACAAGCACGCTTGATTCAATTTGTTTACTAATCCTTCGATTAGTTAAATCAGTCCAGAGCTACAACAACAATGTGTGCTGATTGAACCAAACTAAATAGTTGGAGGATGCGGGCATCGATCCCGCTACCTCTCGCATGCTAAGCGAGCGCTCTACCATTTGAGCTAATCCCCCTGTGCCTCCAACAAGAAGTATGAAATCTCAATGACCGCACTGCCAAATCCCTCGTCCATAAGAAAGGATACTTTTTAACAAGTATGCTTGCTTCAGCTGTCTAAAAGTATTTTTCATGGTAGTTCAGTAAAGGTTGAAGTAGTGATAGGAGTAAGCCCAGTGGTGGAAATAGTTGTATTGTTATCCAGATCTACAACAACAATGTGTGCTGATTGAACCAAACTAAATAGTTGGAGGATGCGGGCATCGATCCCGCTACCTCTCGCATGCTAAGCGAGCGCTCTACCATTTGAGCCAATCCCCCTGTGCCTCCAACAAGAAGTATGAAATCTCAATGACCGCACTGCCAAATTCCTCGTCCATAAGAAAGGATACTTTTTAACAAGTATGCTTGCTTCAGCTGTCTAAAAGTATTTTTCATGGTAGTTCAGTAAAGGTTAAAGTAGTTATAGGAGTAAGCCCAGTGGTGGAAATAGTTGTATTGTTGGGTTAGTATCCAGAGCTACAACAACAATGTGTGCTGATTGAACCAAACTAAGTAGTTGGAGGATGCGGGCATCGATCCCGCTACCTCTCGCATGCTAAGCGAGCGCTCTACCATTTGAGCTAATCCCCCTGTGCATCCAACAAGAAGTATGAAATCTCAATGACCACACTGCCAAATCCCTCGTCCATAAGTAAGGATACTTTTTAAAAAGTATGCTTGCTTCAGCTGTCTAAAAGTATTCTTCATGGTAGTTCAGTAAAGGTGGAAGTAGTGACTGCAGTAAGCCCAGTGGTGGAAATAGTTGTATTGTTGGGTTAGTGAGTTTTGGGTGTATGATAGCAGAAAAACCTGCGAGTCTGGAGTTCCCCCTGCTGGCTGTCTGTGGAATAACATTAGGATCAGTTGATCGTGGGGAAATGCATGTTAGTCGCCCGAAACATGGTCACTGTTTTCCTGTCTTTTGTCGTGCTTATGCTCACTGCGTCTCAGTGGATCGCTCCAAGGCCTTTCTACTGTAAGCAGAGGAGAGGACAGCCTTCCAGTAGAATAAATAAGAGTCACAGCTCCCAACATTTACTAACAAATGAACAGCTACTAAATCAAAGATCTGTCTCATAAACTACACATGTGCCTACATGTGATAACCAAAGGGGATTTTTGCATTACCCCAAGCGACCACATAATTTGTCCCTTTAATTGAAGTAATAATTCGGTGGTTTGGTGGGATTTCCTAAATTCCAGTGTGTTTCTGCTTGCCACAACAAAGTCAAAAGAGAGAATGAACTGGCACACAGACTAAGATATTAGGACCTGTTTAGTAGCAAACAGAAGGCTGTCCATCATATCGCAAAGCCATTATGACAAGGGCTCCTCCTCCCCTGTAGGATAAATAATAATAATTATGATTTATTCTATATAGCACTTTTCATTACACACAGAATCTCAAAGTAGCTTTAAAAACTCAAATAAACTCAAGGTGATCTGGTACATACTTGGCCGATGGCTTCCAAAGCTTCAGATGATAATAATAAGATGGAGAGTGATGGAGTCTGTAGTTAGAGAGGAGTTGAGGCAGTTCACTTCAGATACTTAGCTTGCACTTGTATGTGCTAGAGAACTGTGCTACATACCAATTATTTTCAATATGTATAAATATAGAGATATAAATATATGTATGACTCCTGCTCTTTTTGTTTTACCTTTTAATAAATCACTTAAATGGGGATCCCTCTTAATGGTTCATGAGTAATTTGGTATTGTTCGGCATGTTTAACGTTACCTGCCTAAGTACCTTAGATCGCAAGCCCATAATTAGTCAATAGGGCTGACTGGCTAGCTACTAGTACTGTTAACTAGCCAGACAGCAACAAAGCATTGTTAGCTAGCTAATGTAACCATGAAGAATTGACATCTATCTTACATATTATTCGTTTTAGGTCATTTTTGTCCTGTTTAGCTATCTGGCTAGCTAAATTGTTACGATTCACATATCTAGCTGATAATTGTGACGTCAAACGTTTGCTTTGTGTATATCTTGATTCGTCTATTGTTGCCATTGTCCTGGCTGGAAGGAGGTTCAGTGAATGGGGCTGTGAAGCGTGAGGTAATACAGTAGGGGGAGTGCGAGTGCTTCTTAAATGTATTGCTTTATGCATTCTCCTCACTCGCGTCCACACAAAAACGTACTCAAGAGAACGGAGTGGAGAATACAATCGGAGCATGAGTGTGGAGCATGGTAGTATGTTTGGAAAAACACCCCTAGAGTTTGAGAGCTACAAGCCCCCACTCACCCAGTAATTTTTGAACTGTCCCTAAATTATCCTATTAAAACACTACATGGGAAATACGTCATGAACTCACAACAATTGAAAGTGCAGAGTATAAAACAGTACTTAGCCTAATATATTATGAACAGCCACGATAGCGTCGTCTACTGTTTGGTCTATTTTGAATCAATATTTCAACTCGCCACCACACTCTACGTATTTCCACTGGTGTTTCCCAACTGCAGTCCTCAGGTTGCCCCAGCAACACACATTCACATTTTAGAGCCAGACAAGCACGCTTGATTCAATTTGTTTACTAATCCTTCGATTAGTTAAATCAGTCCAGAGCTACAACAACAATGTGTGCTGATTGAACCAAACTAAATAGTTGGAGGATGCGGGCATCGATCCCGCTAGCTCTCGCATGCTAAGCGAGCGCTCTACCATTTGAGCTAATCCCCCTGTGCCTCCAACAAGAAGTATGAAATCTCAATGACCGCACTGCCAAATCCCTCGTCCATAAGAAAGGATACTTTTTAACAAGTATGCTTGCTTCAGCTGTCTAAAAGTATTTTTCATGGTAGTTCAGTAAAGGTTGAAGTAGTGATAGGAGTAAGCCCAGTGGTGGAAATAGTTGTATTGTTGGGTTAGTATCCAGAGCTACAACAACAATGTGTGCTGATTGAACCAAACTAAGTAGTTGGAGGATGCGGGCATCGATCCCGCTACCTCTCGCATGCTAAGCGAGCGCTCTACCATTTGAGCTAATCCCCCTGTGCCTCCAACAAGAAGTATGAAATCTCAATGACCGCACTGCCAAATCCCTCGTCCATAAGAAAGGATACTTTTTAACAAGTATGCTTGCTTCAGCTGTCTAAAAGTATTTTTCATGGTAGTTCAGTAAAGGTTGAAGTAGTGATAGGAGTAAGCCCAGTGGTGGAAATAGTTGTATTGTTGGGTTAGTATCCAGAGCTACAACAACAATGTGTGCTGATTGAACCAAACTAAATAGTTGGAGGATGCGGGCATCGATCCCGCTACCTCTCGCATGCTAAGCGAGCGCTCTACCATTTGTGCTAATCCCCCTGTGCCTCCAACAAGAAGTATGAAATCTCAATGACCGCACTGCCAAATCCCTTGTCCATAAGAAAGGATACTTTTTAACAAGTATGCTTGCTTCAGCTGTCTAAAAGTATTTTTCATGGTAGTTCAGTAAAGGTTGAAGTAGTGATAGGAGTAAGCCCAGTGGTGGAAATAGTTGTATTGTTGGGTCAGTATCCAGAGCTACTACAAGCAAGCCCATAATTAGTCAATATGGCTGACTGGCTAGCTACTAGTACTGTTAACTAGCCAGATAGCAACAAAGCATTGTTAGCTAGCTAATGTAACCATGAAGAATTGACATCTATCTTACATATTATTCGTTTTAGGTCATTTTTGTCCTGTTTAGCTATCTGGCTAGCTAAATTGTTACGATTCACATATCTAGCTGATAATTGTGACGTCAAACGTTTGCTTTGTGTATATCTTGATTCATCTATTGTTGCCATTGTCCTGGCTGGAAGGAGGTTCAGTGAATGGGGCTGTGAAGCGTGAGGTAATACAGTAGGGGGAGTGCGAGTGCTTCTTAAATGTATTGCTTTATGCATTCTCCTCACTCGCGTCCACACAAAAACGTACTCAAGAGAACGGAGTGGAGAATACAATCGGAGCATGAGTGTGGAGCATGGTAGTATGTTTGGAAAAACACCCCTAGAGTTTGAGAGCTACAAGCCCCCACTCACCCAGCAATTTTTGAACTGTCCCTAAATTATCCTATTAAAACACTACATGGGAAATACGTCATGAACTCACAACAATTGAAAGTGCAGAGTATAAAACAGTACTTAGCCTAATATATTATGAACAGCCACGATAGCGTCGTCTACTGTTTGGTCTATTTTGAATCAATATTTCAACTCGCCACCACACTCTACGTATTTCCCACTGGTGTTTCCCAACTGCAGTCCTCAGGTTGCCCCAGCAACACACATTCACATTTTAGAGCCAGAAAAGCACGCTTGATTCAATTTGTTTACTAATCCTTCGATTAGTTAAATCAGTCCAGAGCTACAACAACAATGTGTGCTGATTGAACCAAACTAAATAGTTGGAGGATGCGGGCATCGATCCTGCTACCTCTCGCATGCTAAGCGAGCGCTCTACCATTTGAGCTAATCCCCCTGTGCATCCAACAAGAAGTATGAAATCTCAATGACCACACTGCCAAATCCCTCGTCCATAAGTAAGGATACTTTTTAAAAAGTATGCTTGCTTCAGCTGTCTAAAAGTATTCTTCATGGTAGTTCAGTAAAGGTGGAAGTAGTGACTGCAGTAAGCCCAGTGGTGGAAATAGTTGTATTGTTGGGTTAGTGAGTTTTGGGTGTATGATAGCAGAAAAACCTGCGAGTCTGGAGTTCCCCCTGCTGGCTGTCTGTGGAATAACATTAGGATCAGTTGATCGTGGGGAAATGCATGTTAGTCGCCCGAAACATGGTCACTGTTTTCCTGTCTTTTGTCGTGCTTATGCTCACTGCGTCTCAGTGGATCGCTCCAAGGCCTTTCTACTGTAAGCAGAGGAGAGGACAGCCTTCCAGTAGAATAAATAAGAGTCACAGCTCCCAACATTTACTAACAAATGAACAGCTACTAAATCAAAGATCTGTCTCATAAACTACACATGTGCCTACATGTGATAACCAAAGGGGATTTTTGCATTACCCCAAGCGACCACATAATTTGTCCCTTTAATTGAAGTAATAATTCGGTGGTTTGGTGGGATTTCCTAAATTCCAGTGTGTTTCTGCTTGCCACAACAAAGTCAAAAGAGAGAATGAACTGGCACACAGACTAAGATATTAGGACCTGTTTAGTAGCAAACAGAAGGCTGTCCATCATATCGCAAAGCCATTATGACAAGGGCTCCTCCTCCCCTGTAGGATAAATAATAATAATTATGATTTATTCTATATAGCACTTTTCATTACACACAGAATCTCAAAGTAGCTTTAAAAACTCAAATAAACTCAAGGTGATCTGGTACATACTTGGCCGATGGCTTCCAAAGCTTCAGATGATAATAATAAGATGGAGAGTGATGGAGTCTGTAGTTAGAGAGGAGTTGAGGCAGTTCACTTCAGATACTTAGCTTGCACTTGTATGTGCTAGAGAACTGTGCTACATACCAATTATTTTCAATATGTATAAATATAGAGATAGAAATATATGTATGACTCCTGCTCTTTTTGTTTTACCTTTTAATAAATCACTTAAATGGGGATCCCTCTTAATGGTTCATGAGTAATTTGGTATTGTTCGGCATGTTTAACGTTACCTGCCTAAGTACCTTAGATCGCAAGCCCATAATTAGTCAATAGGGCTGACTGGCTAGCTACTAGTACTGTTAACTAGCCAGATAGCAACAAAGCATTGTTAGCTAGCTAATGTAACCATGAAGAATTGACATCTATCTTACATATTATTCGTTTTAGGTCATTTTTGTCCTGTTTAGCTATCTGGCTAGCTAAATTGTTACGATTCACATATCTAGCTGATAATTGTGACGTCAAACGTTTGCTTTGTGTATATCTTGATTCGTCTATTGTTGCCATTGTCCTGGCTGGAAGGAGGTTCAGTGAATGGGGCTGTGAAGCGTGAGGTAATACAGTAGGGGGAGTGCGAGTGCTTCTTAAATGTATTGCTTTATGCATTCTCCTCACTCGCGTCCACACAAAAACGTACTCAAGAGAACGGAGTGGAGAATACAATCGGAGCATGAGTGTGGAGCATGGTAGTATGTTTGGAAAAACACCCCTAGAGTTTGAGAGCTACAAGCCCCCACTCACCCAGTAATTTTTGAACTGTCCCTAAATTATCCTATTAAAACACTACATGGGAAATACGTCATGAACTCACAACAATTGAAAGTGCAGAGTATAAAACAGTACTTAGCCTAATATATTATGAACAGCCACGATAGCGTCGTCTACTGTTTGGTCTATTTTGAATCAATATTTCAACTCGCCACCACACTCTACCTTCCACTGGTGTTTCCCAACTGCAGTCCTCAGGTTGCCCCAGCAACACACATTCACATTTTAGAGCCAGACAAGCACGCTTGATTCAATTTGTTTACTAATCCTTCGATTAGTTAAATCAGTCCAGAGCTACAACAACAATGTGTGCTGATTGAACCAAACTAAATAGTTGGAGGATGCGGGCATCGATCCCGCTACCTCTCGCATGCTAAGCGAGCGCTCTACCATTTGAGCTAATCCCCCTGTGCCTCCAACAAGAAGTATGAAATCTCAATGACCGCACTGCCAAATCCCTCGTCCATAAGAAAGGATACTTTTTAACAAGTATGCTTGCTTCAGCTGTCTAAAAGTATTTTTCATGGTAGTTCAGTAAAGGTTGAAGTAGTGATAGGAGTAAGCCCAGTGGTGGAAATAGTTGTATTGTTATCCAGATCTACAACAACAATGTGTGCTGATTGAACCAAACTAAATAGTTGGAGGATGCGGGCATCGATCCCGCTACCTCTCGCATGCTAAGCGAGCGCTCTACCATTTGAGCCAATCCCCCTGTGCCTCCAACAAGAAGTATGAAATCTCAATGACCGCACTGCCAAATTCCTCGTCCATAAGAAAGGATACTTTTTAACAAGTATGCTTGCTTCAGCTGTCTAAAAGTATTTTTCATGGTAGTTCAGTAAAGGTTAAAGTAGTTATAGGAGTAAGCCCAGTGGTGGAAATAGTTGTATTGTTGGGTTAGTATCCAGAGCTACAACAACAATGTGTGCTGATTGAACCAAACTAAGTAGTTGGAGGATGCGGGCATCGATCCCGCTACCTCTCGCATGCTAAGCGAGCGCTCTACCATTTGAGCTAATCCCCCTGTGCATCCAACAAGAAGTATGAAATCTCAATGACCACACTGCCAAATCCCTCGTCCATAAGTAAGGATACTTTTTAAAAAGTATGCTTGCTTCAGCTGTCTAAAAGTATTCTTCATGGTAGTTCAGTAAAGGTGGAAGTAGTGACTGCAGTAAGCCCAGTGGTGGAAATAGTTGTATTGTTGGGTTAGTGAGTTTTGGGTGTATGATAGCAGAAAAACCTGCGAGTCTGGAGTTCCCCCTGCTGGCTGTCTGTGGAATAACATTAGGATCAGTTGATCGTGGGGAAATGCATGTTAGTCGCCCGAAACATGGTCACTGTTTTCCTGTCTTTTGTCGTGCTTATGCTCACTGCGTCTCAGTGGATCGCTCCAAGGCCTTTCTACTGTAAGCAGAGGAGAGGACAGCCTTCCAGTAGAATAAATAAGAGTCACAGCTCCCAACATTTACTAACAAATGAACAGCTACTAAATCAAAGATCTGTCTCATAAACTACACATGTGCCTACATGTGATAACCAAAGGGGATTTTTGCATTACCCCAAGCGACCACATAATTTGTCCCTTTAATTGAAGTAATAATTCGGTGGTTTGGTGGGATTTCCTAAATTCCAGTGTGTTTCTGCTTGCCACAACAAAGTCAAAAGAGAGAATGAACTGGCACACAGACTAAGATATTAGGACCTGTTTAGTAGCAAACAGAAGGCTGTCCATCATATCGCAAAGCCATTATGACAAGGGCTCCTCCTCCCCTGTAGGATAAATAATAATAATTATGATTTATTCTATATAGCACTTTTCATTACACACAGAATCTCAAAGTAGCTTTAAAAACTCAAATAAACTCAAGGTGATCTGGTACATACTTGGCCGATGGCTTCCAAAGCTTCAGATGATAATAATAAGATGGAGAGTGATGGAGTCTGTAGTTAGAGAGGAGTTGAGGCAGTTCACTTCAGATACTTAGCTTGCACTTGTATGTGCTAGAGAACTGTGCTACATACCAATTATTTTCAATATGTATAAATATAGAGATATAAATATATGTATGACTCCTGCTCTTTTTGTTTTACCTTTTAATAAATCACTTAAATGGGGATCCCTCTTAATGGTTCATGAGTAATTTGGTATTGTTCGGCATGTTTAACGTTACCTGCCTAAGTACCTTAGATCGCAAGCCCATAATTAGTCAATAGGGCTGACTGGCTAGCTACTAGTACTGTTAACTAGCCAGACAGCAACAAAGCATTGTTAGCTAGCTAATGTAACCATGAAGAATTGACATCTATCTTACATATTATTCGTTTTAGGTCATTTTTGTCCTGTTTAGCTATCTGGCTAGCTAAATTGTTACGATTCACATATCTAGCTGATAATTGTGACGTCAAACGTTTGCTTTGTGTATATCTTGATTCGTCTATTGTTGCCATTGTCCTGGCTGGAAGGAGGTTCAGTGAATGGGGCTGTGAAGCGTGAGGTAATACAGTAGGGGGAGTGCGAGTGCTTCTTAAATGTATTGCTTTATGCATTCTCCTCACTCGCGTCCACACAAAAACGTACTCAAGAGAACGGAGTGGAGAATACAATCGGAGCATGAGTGTGGAGCATGGTAGTATGTTTGGAAAAACACCCCTAGAGTTTGAGAGCTACAAGCCCCCACTCACCCAGTAATTTTTGAACTGTCCCTAAATTATCCTATTAAAACACTACATGGGAAATACGTCATGAACTCACAACAATTGAAAGTGCAGAGTATAAAACAGTACTTAGCCTAATATATTATGAACAGCCACGATAGCGTCGTCTACTGTTTGGTCTATTTTGAATCAATATTTCAACTCGCCACCACACTCTACGTATTTCCACTGGTGTTTCCCAACTGCAGTCCTCAGGTTGCCCCAGCAACACACATTCACATTTTAGAGCCAGACAAGCACGCTTGATTCAATTTGTTTACTAATCCTTCGATTAGTTAAATCAGTCCAGAGCTACAACAACAATGTGTGCTGATTGAACCAAACTAAATAGTTGGAGGATGCGGGCATCGATCCCGCTAGCTCTCGCATGCTAAGCGAGCGCTCTACCATTTGAGCTAATCCCCCTGTGCCTCCAACAAGAAGTATGAAATCTCAATGACCGCACTGCCAAATCCCTCGTCCATAAGAAAGGATACTTTTTAACAAGTATGCTTGCTTCAGCTGTCTAAAAGTATTTTTCATGGTAGTTCAGTAAAGGTTGAAGTAGTGATAGGAGTAAGCCCAGTGGTGGAAATAGTTGTATTGTTGGGTTAGTATCCAGAGCTACAACAACAATGTGTGCTGATTGAACCAAACTAAGTAGTTGGAGGATGCGGGCATCGATCCCGCTACCTCTCGCATGCTAAGCGAGCGCTCTACCATTTGAGCTAATCCCCCTGTGCCTCCAACAAGAAGTATGAAATCTCAATGACCGCACTGCCAAATCCCTCGTCCATAAGAAAGGATACTTTTTAACAAGTATGCTTGCTTCAGCTGTCTAAAAGTATTTTTCATGGTAGTTCAGTAAAGGTTGAAGTAGTGATAGGAGTAAGCCCAGTGGTGGAAATAGTTGTATTGTTGGGTTAGTATCCAGAGCTACAACAACAATGTGTGCTGATTGAACCAAACTAAATAGTTGGAAGATGCGGGCATCGATCCCGCTACCTCTCGCATGCTAAGCGAGCGCTCTACCATTTGTGCTAATCCCCCTGTGCCTCCAACAAGAAGTATGAAATCTCAATGACCGCACTGCCAAATCCCTTGTCCATAAGAAAGGATACTTTTTAACAAGTATGCTTGCTTCAGCTGTCTAAAAGTATTTTTCATGGTAGTTCAGTAAAGGTTGAAGTAGTGATAGGAGTAAGCCCAGTGGTGGAAATAGTAGTATTGTTGGGTCAGTATCCAGAGCTACTACAAGCAAGCCCATAATTAGTCAATATGGCTGACTGGCTAGCTACTAGTACTGTTAACTAGCCAGATAGCAACAAAGCATTGTTAGCTAGCTAATGTAACCATGAAGAATTGACATCTATCTTACATATTATTCGTTTTAGGTCATTTTTGTCCTGTTTAGCTATCTGGCTAGCTAAATTGTTACGATTCACATATCTAGCTGATAATTGTGACGTCAAACGTTTGCTTTGTGTATATCTTGATTCGTCTATTGTTGCCATTGTCCTGGCTGGAAGGAGGTTCAGTGAATGGGGCTGTGAAGCGTGAGGTAATACAGTAGGGGGAGTGCGAGTGCTTCTTAAATGTATTGCTTTATGCATTCTCCTCACTCGCGTCCACACAAAAACGTACTCAAGAGAACGGAGTGGAGAATACAATCGGAGCATGAGTGTGGAGCATGGTAGTATGTTTGGAAAAACACCCCTAGAGTTTGAGAGCTACAAGCCCCCACTCACCCAGCAATTTTTGAACTGTCCCTAAATTATCCTATTAAAACACTACATGGGAAATACGTCATGAACTCACAACAATTGAAAGTGCAGAGTATAAAACAGTACTTAGCCTAATATATTATGAACAGCCACGATAGCGTCGTCTACTGTTTGGTCTATTTTGAATCAATATTTCAACTCGCCACCACACTCTACGTATTTCCCACTGGTGTTTCCCAACTGCAGTCCTCAGGTTGCCCCAGCAACACACATTCACATTTTAGAGCCAGAAAAGCACGCTTGATTCAATTTGTTTACTAATCCTTCGATTAGTTAAATCAGTCCAGAGCTACAACAACAATGTGTGCTGATTGAACCAAACTAAATAGTTGGAGGATGCGGGCATCGATCCTGCTACCTCTCGCATGCTAAGCAAGCGCTCTACCATTTGAGCTAATCCCCCTGTGCCTCCAACAAGAAGTATGAAATCTCAATGACCGCACTGCCAAATCCCTCGTCCATAAGAAAGGATACTTTTTAACAAGTATGCTTGCTTCAGCTGTCTAAAAGTATTTTTCATGGTAGTTCAGTAAAGGTGGAAGTAGTGACTGCAGTAAGCCCAGTGGTGGAAATAGTTGTAAAGTTGGGTTAGTATCCAGAGCTACAACAACAATGTGTGCTGATTGAACCAAACTAAATAGTTGGAGGATGCGGGCATCGATCCCGCTACCTCTCGCATGCTAAGCAAGTGCTCTACCATTTGAGCTAATACCCCTGTGCCACCAAGAAGAAGTATGAAATCTCAATGACCGCACTGCCAAATCCCTCGTCCATAAGAAAGGATACTTTTTAACAAGTATGCTTGCTTCAGCTGTCTAAAAGTATTTTTCATGGTAGTTCAGTAAAGGTTGAAGTAGTGATAGGAGTAAGCCCAGTGGTGGAAATAGTTGTATTGTTGGGTTAGTATCCAGAGCTACAACAACAATGTGTGCTGATTGAACCAAACTAAATAGTTGGAGGATGCGGGCATCGATCCCGCTACCTCTCGCATGCTAAGCGAGCGCTCTACCATTTGAGCTAATCCCCCTGTGCATCCAACAAGAAGTATGAAATCTCAATGACCACACTGCCAAATCCCTCGTCCATAAGTAAGGATACTTTTTAAAAAGTATGCTTGCTTCAGCTGTCTAAAAGTATTTTTCATGGTAGTTCAGTAAAGGTGGAAGTAGTGACTGCAGTAAGCCCAGTGGTGGAAATAGTTGTATTGTTGGGTTAGTGAGTTTTGGGTGTATGATAGCAGAAAAACCTGCGAGTCTGGAGTTCCCCCGGCTGGCTGTCTGTGGAATAACATTAGGATCAGTTGATCGTGGGGAAATGCATGTTAGTCGCCCGAAACATGGTCACTGTTTTCCTGTCTTTTGTCGTGCTTATGCTCACTGCGTCTCAGTGGATCGCTCCAAGGCCTTTCTACTGTAAGCAGAGGAGAGGACAGCCTTCCAGTAGAATAAATAAGAGTCAAAGCTCCCAACATTTACTAACAAATGAACAGCTACTAAATCAAAGATCTGTCTCATAAACTACACATGTGCCTACATGTGATAACCAAAGGGGATTTTTGCATTACCCCAAGCGACCACATAATTTGTCCCTTTAATTGAAGTAATAATTCGGTGGTTTGGTGGGATTTCCTAAATTCCAGTGTGTTTCTGCTTGCCACAACAAAGTCAAGAGAGAATGAACTGGCACACAGACTAAGATATTAGGACCTGTTTAGTAGCAAACAGAAGGCTGTCCATCATATCGCAAAGCCATTATGACAAGGGCTCCTCCTCCCCTGTAGGATAAATAATAATAATTATGATTTATTCTATATAGCACTTTTCATTACACACAGAATCTCAAAGTAGCTTTAAAAACTCAAATAAACTCAAGGTGATCTGGTACATACTTGGCCGATGGCTTCCAAAGCTTCAGATGATAATAATAAGATGGAGAGTGATGGAGTCTGTAGTTAGAGAGGAGTTGAGGCAGTTCACTTCAGATACTTAGCTTGCACTTGTATGTGCTAGAGAACTGTGCTACATACCAATTATTTTCAATATGTATAAATATAGAGATAGAAATATATGTATGACTCCTGCTCTTTTTGTTTTACCTTTTAAAAAATCACTTAAATGGGGATCCCTCTTAATGGTTCATGAGTAATTTGGTATTGTTCGGCATGTTTAACGTTACCTGCCTAAGTACCTTAGATCGCAAGCCCATAATTAGTCAATAGGGCTGACTGGCTAGCTACTAGTACTGTTAAATAGCCAGATAGCAACAAAGCATTGTTAGCTAGCTAATGTAACCATGAAGAATTGACATCTATCTTACATATTATTCGTTTTAGGTCATTTTTGTCCTGTTTAGCTATCTGGCTAGCTAAATTGTTACGATTCACATATCTAGCTGATAATTGTGACGTCAAACGTTTGCTTTGTGTATATCTTGATTTGTCTATTGTTGCCATTGTCCTGGCTGGAAGGAGGTTCAGTGAATGGGGCTGTGAAGCGTGAGGTAATACAGTAGGGGGAGTGCGAGTGCTTCTTAAATGTATTGCTTTATGCATTCTCCTCACTCGCGTCCACACAAAAACGTACTCAAGAGAACGGAGTGGAGAATACAATCGGAGCATGAGTGTGGAGCATGGTAGTATGTTTGGAAAAACACCCCTAGAGTTTGAGAGCTACAAGCCCCCACTCACCCAGTAATTTTTGAACTGTCCCTAAATTATCCTATTAAAACACTACATGGGAAATACGTCATGAACTCACAACAATTGAAAGTGCAGAGTATAAAACAGTACTTAGCCTAATATATTATGAACAGCCACGATAGCGTCGTCTACTGTTTGGTCTATTTTGAATCAAATTTTCAACTCGCCACCACACTCTAAGTATTTCCCACTGGTGTTTCCCAACTGCAGTCCTCAGGTTGCCCCAGCAACACACATTCACATTTTAGTGCCAGACAAGCACGCTTGATTCAATTTGTTAACAAATCCTTCGATTAGTTAAATCAGTCCAGAGCTACGTGTGCATATTGAACCAAACTAAATAGTTGGAGAACACGGGCATCGATCCCACTACCTCTCGCATGCAAAGCAAGCGCTCTACCATTTGAGCTAATCCCCCTGTGCCTCCAACACGAAGTATGAAATCTCAATGACCGCACTGCCAAATCCCTCGTCCATAAGAAAGGATACTTTTTAACAAGTATGCTTGCTTCAGCTGTCTAAAAGTATTTTTCATGGTAGTTCAGTAAAGGTTGAAGTAGTGATAGGAGTAAGCCCAGTGGTGGAAATAGTTGTATTGTTGGGTTAGTATCCAGAGCTACAACAACAATGTGTGCTGATTGAACCAAACTAAATAGTTGGAGGATGCGGGCATCGATCCCGCTACCTCTCACATGCTAAGCGAGCGCTCTACCATTTGAGCTAATCCCCCTGTGCATCCAGCAAGAAGTATGAAATCTCAATGACCACACTGCCAAATCCCTCGTCCATAAGTAAGGATACTTTTTAAAAAGTATGCTTGCTTCAGCTGTCTAAAAGTATTTTTCATGGTAGTTCAGTAAAGGTGGAAGTAGTGACTGCAGTAAGCCCAGTGGTGGAAATAGTTGTAATGTTGGGTTAGTGAGTTTTGGGTGTATGATAGCAGAAAAACCTGCGAGTCTGGAGTTCCCCCTGCTGGCTGTCTGTGGAATAACATTAGGATCAGTTGATCGTGGGGAAATGCATGTTAGTCGCCCGAAACATGGTCACTGTTTTCCTGTCTTTTGTCGTGCTTATGCTCACTGCGTCTCAGTGGATCGCTCCAAGGCCTTTCTACTGTAAGCAGAGGAGAGGACAGCCTTCCAGTAGAATAAATAAGAGTCACAGCTCCCAACATTTACTAACAAATGAACAGCTACTAAATCAAAGATCTGTCTCATAAACTACACATGTGCCTACATGTGATAACCAAAGGGGATTTTTGCATTACCCCAAGCGACCACATAATTTGTCCCTTTAATTGAAGTAATAATTCGGTGGTTTGGTGGGATTTCCTAAATTCCAGTGTGTTTCTGCTTGCCACAACAAAGTCAAAAGAGAGAATGAACTGGCACACAGACTAAGATATTAGGACCTGTTTAGTAGCAAAAAGAAGGCTGTCCATCATATCGCAAAGCCATTATGACAAGGGCTCCTCCTCCCCTGTAGGATAAATAATAATAATTATGATTTATTCTATATAGCACTTTTCATTACACACAGAATCTCAAAGTAGCTTTAAAAACTCAAATAAACTCAAGGTGATCTGGTACATACTTGGCCGATGGCTTCCAAAGCTTCAGATGATAATAATAAGACGGAGAGTGATGGAGTCTGTAGTTAGAGAGGAGTTGAGGCAGTAAGGCAGTTCACTTCAGATACTTAGCTTGCACTTGTATGTGCTAGAGAACTGTGCTACATACCAATTATTTTCAATATGTATAAATATAGAGATAGAAATATATGTATGACTCCTGCTCTTTTTGTTTTACCTTTTAATAAATCACTTAAATGGGATCCCTCTTAATGGTTCATGAGTAATTTGGTATTGTTCGGCATGTTTAACGTTACCTGCCTAAGTACCTTAGATCGCAAGCCCATAATTAGTCAATAGGGCTGACTGGCTAGCTACTAGTACTGTTAACTAGCCAGATAGCAACAAAGCATTGTTAGCTAGCTAATGTAACCATGAAGAATTGACATCTATCTTACACATTATTCGTTTTAGGTCATTTTTGTCCTGTTTAGCTATCTGGCTAGCTAAATTGTTACGATTCACATATCTAGCTGATAATTGTGACGTCAAACGTTTGCTTTGTGTATATCTTGATTTGTCTATTGTTGCCATTGTCCTGGCTGGAAGGAGGTTCAGTGAATGGGGCTGTGAAGCGTGAGGTAATACAGTAGGGGGAGTGCGAGTGCTTCTTAAATGTATTGCTTTATGCATTCTCCTCACTCGCGTCCACACAAAAACGTACTCAAGAGAACGGAGTGGAGAATACAATCGGAGCATGAGTGTGGAGCATGGTAGTATGTTTGGAAAAACACCCCTAGAGTTTGAGAGCTACAAGCCCCCACTCACCCAGTAATTTTTGAACTGTCCCTAAATTATCCTATTAAAACACTACATGGGAAATACATCATGAACTCACAACAATTGAAAGTGCAGAGTATAAAACAGTACTTAGCCTAATATATTATGAACAGCCACGATAGCGTCGTCTACTGTTTGGTCTATTTTGAATCAATATTTCAACTCGCCACCACACTCTACATATTTCCCACTGGTGTTTCCCAACTGCAGTCCTCAGGTTGCCCCAGCAACACACATTCACATTTTAGAGCCAGACAAGCACGCTTGATTCAATTTGTTTACTAATCCTTCGATTAGTTAAATCAGTCCAGAGCTACAACAACAATGTGTGCTGATTGAACCAAACTAAATAGTTGGAGGATGCGGGCATCGATCCCGCTACCTCTCGCATGCAAAGCGAGCGCTCTACCATTTGAGCTAATCCCCCTGTGCCTCCAACAAGAAGTATGAAATCTCAATGACCGCACTGCCAAATCCCTCGTCCATAAGAAAGGATACTTTTTAACAAGTATGCTTGCTTCAGCTGTCTAAAAGTATTTTTCATGGTAGTTCAGTAAAGGTGGAAGTAGTGACTGCAGTAAGCCCAGTGGTGGAAATAGTTGTATTGTTGGGTTAGTATCCAGAGCTACAACAACAATGTGTGCTGATTGAACCAAACTAAATAGTTGGAGGATGCGGGCATCGATCCCGCTACCTCTCACATGCTAAGCGAGCGCTCTACCATTTGAGCTAATCCCCCTGTGCATCCAACAAGAAGTATGAAATCTCAATGACCACACTGCCAAATCCCTCGTCCATAAGTAAGGATACTTTTTAAAAAGTATGCTTGCTTCAGCTGTCTAAAAGTATTTTTCATGGTAGTTCAGTAAAGGTGGAAGTAGTGACTGCAGTAAGCCCAGTGGTGGAAATAGTTGTATTGTTGGGTTAGTGAGTTTTGGGTGTATGATAGCAGAAAAACCTGCGAGTCTGGAGTTCCCCCTGCTGGCTGTCTGTGGAATAACATTAGGATCAGTTGATCGTGGGGAAATGCATGTTAGTCGCCCGAAACATGGTCACTGTTTTCCTGTCTTTTGTCGTGCTTATGCTCACTGCGTCTCAGTGGATCGCTCCAAGGCCTTTCTACTGTAAGCAGAGGAGAGGACAGCCTTCCAGTAGAATAAATAAGAGTCACAGCTCCCAACATTTACTAACAAATGAACAGCTACTAAATCAAAGATCTGTCTCATAAACTACACATGTGCCTACATGTGATAACCAAAGGGGATTTTTGCATTACCCCAAGCGACCACATAATTTGTCCCTTTAATTGAAGTAATAATTTGGTGGTTTGGTGGGATTTCCTAAATTCCAGTGTGTTTCTGCTTGCCACAACAAAGTCAAAAGAGAGAATGAACTGGCACACAGACTAAGATATTAGGACCTGTTTAGTAGCAAACAGAAGGCTGTCCATCATATCGCAAAGCCATTATGACAAGGGCTCCTCCTCCCCTGTAGGATAAATAATAATAATTATGATTTATTCTATATAGCACTTTTCATTACACACAGAATCTCAAAGTAGCTTTAAAAACTCAAATAAACTCAAGGTGATCTGGTACATACTTGGCCGATGGCTTCCAAAGCTTCAGATGATAATAATAAGATGGAGAGTGATGGAGTCTGTAGTTAGAGAGGAGTTGAGGCAGTTCACTTCAGATACTTAGCTTGCACTTGTATGTGCTAGAGAACTGTGCTACATACCAATTATTTTCAATATGTATAAATATAGAGATAGAAATATATGTATGACTCCTGCTCTTTTTGTTTTACCTTTTAATAAATCACTTAAATGGGGATCCCTCTTAATGGTTCATGAGTAATTTGGTATTGTTCGGCATGTTTAACGTTACCTGCCTAAGTACCTTAGATCGCAAGCCCATAATTAGTCAATAGGGCTGACTGGCTAGCTACTAGTACTGTTAACTAGCCAGATAGCAACAAAGCATTGTTAGCTAGCTAATGTAACCATGAAGAATTGACATCTATCTTACATATTATTCGTTTTAGGTCATTTTTGTCCTGTTTAGCTATCTGGCTAGCTAAATTGTTACGATTCACATATCTAGCTGATAATTGTGACGTCAAACGTTTGCTTTGTGTATATCTTGATTCGTCTATTGTTGCCATTGTCCTGGCTGGAAGGAGGTTCAGTGAATGGGGCTGTGAAGCGTGAGGTAATACAGTAGGGGGAGTGCGAGTGCTTCTTAAATGTATTGCTTTATGCATTCTCCTCACTCGCGTCCACACAAAAACGTACTCAAGAGAACGGAGTGGAGAATACAATCGGAGCATGAGTGTGGAGCATGGTAGTATGTTTGGAAAAACACCCCTAGAGTTTGAGAGCTACAAGCCCCCACTCACCCAGTAATTTTTGAACTGTCCCTAAATTATCCTATTAAAACACTACATGGGAAATACATAATGAACTCACAACAATTGAAAGTGCAGAGTATAAAACAGTACTTAGCCTAATATATTATGAACAGCCACGATAGCGTCGTCTACTGTTTGGTCTATTTTGAATCAATATTTCAACTCGCCACCACACTCTACGTATTTCCCACTGGTGTTTCCCAACTGCAGTCCTCAGGTTGCCCCAGCAACACACATTCACATTTTAGTGCCAGACAAGCACGCTTGATTCAATTTGTTAACAAATCCTTCGATTAGTTAAATCAGTCCAGAGCTACGTGTGCATATTGAACCAAACTAAATAGTTGGAGAACACGGGCATCGATCCCACTACCTCTCGCATGCTAAGCGAGCGCTCTACCATTTGAGCTAATCCCCCTGTGCCTCCAACAAGAAGTATGAAATCTCAATGACCGCACTGCCAAATCCCTCGTCCATAAGAAAGGATACTTTTTAACAAGTATGCTTGCTTCAGCTGTCTAAAAGTATTTTTCATGGTAGTTCAGTAAAGGTTGAATTAATGATAGGAGTAAGCCCAGTGGTGGAAATAGTTGTATTGTTGGGTTAGTATCCAGAGCTACAACAACAATGTGTGCTGATTGAACCAAACTAAATAGTTGGAGGATGCGGGCATCGATCCCGCTAGCTCTCGCATGCTAAGCGAGCGCTCTACCATTTGAGCTAATCCCCCTGTGCCACCAACAAGAAGTATGAAATCTCAATGACCGCACTGCCAAATCCCTCGTCCATAAGAAAGGATACTTTTTAACAAGTATGCTTGCTTCAGCTGTCTAAAAGTATTTTTCATGGTAGTTCAGTAAAGGTTGAAGTAGTGATAGGAGTAAGCCCAGTGGTGGAAATAGTTGTATTGTTATCCAGAGCTACAACAACAATGTGTGCTGATTGAACCAAACTAAATAGTTGGAGGATGCGGGAATCGATCCCGCTACCTCTCGCATGCTAAGCGAGCGCTCTACCATTTAAGCTAATCCCCCTGTGCCTCCAACAAGAAGTATGAAATCTCAATGACCACACTGCCAAATCCCTCGTCCATAAGTAAGGATACTTTTTAAAAAGTATGCTTGCTTCAGCTGTCTAAAAGTATTTTTCATGGTAGTTCAGTAAAGGTGGAAGTAGTGACTGCAGTAAGCCCAGTGGTGGAAATAGTTGTATTGTTGGGTTAATGAGTTTTGGGTGTATGATAGCAGAAAAACCTGCGAGTCTGGAGTTCCCCCTGCTGGCTGTCTGTGGAATAACATTAGGATCAGTTGATCGTGGGGAAATGCATGTTAGTCGCCCGAAACATGGTCACTGTTTTCCTGTCTTTTGTCGTGCTTATGCTCACTGCGTCTCAGTGGATCGCTCCAAGGCCTTTCTACTGTAAGCAGAGGAGAGGACAGCCTTCCAGTAGAATAAATAAGAGTCACAGCTCCCAACATTTACTAACAAATGAACAGCTACTAAATCAAAGATCTGTCTCATAAACTACACATGTGCCTACATGTGATAACCAAAGGGGATTTTTGCATTACCCCAAGCGACCACATAATTTGTCCCTTTAATTGAAGTAATAATTCGGTGGTTTGGTGGGATTTCCTAAATTCCAGTGTGTTTCTGCTTGCCACAACAAAGTCAAAAGAGAGAATGAACTGGCACACAGACTAAGATATTAGGACCTGTTTAGTAGCAAACAGAAGGCTGTCCATCATATCGCAAAGCCATTATGACAAGGGCTCCTCCTCCCCTGTAGGATAAATAATAATAATTATGATTTATTCTATATAGCACTTTTCATTACACACAGAATCTCAAAGTAGCTTTAAAAACTCAAATAAACTCAAGGTGATCTGGTACATACTTGGCCGATGGCTTCCAAAGCTTCAGATGATAATAATAAGATGGAGAGTGATGGAGTCTGTAGTTAGAGAGGAGTTGAGGCAGTTCACTTCAGATACTTAGCTTGCACTTGTATGTGCTAGAGAACTGTGCTACATACCAATTATTTTCAATATGTATAAATATAGAGATAGAAATATATGTATGACTCCTGCTCTTTTTGTTTTACCTTTTAATAAATCACTTAAATGGGATCCCTCTTAATGGTTCATGAGTAATTTGGTATTGTTCGGCATGTTTAACGTTACCTGCCTAAGTACCTTAGATCGCAAGCCCATAATTAGTCAATAGGGCTGACTGGCTAGCTACTAGTACTGTTAACTAGCCAGATAGCAACAAAGCATTGTTAGCTAGCTAATGTAACCATGAAGAATTGACATCTATCTTACACATTATTCGTTTTAGGTCATTTTTGTCCTGTTTAGCTATCTGGCTAGCTAAATTGTTACGATTCACATATCTAGCTGATAATTGTGACGTCAAACGTTTGCTTTGTGTATATCTTGATTTGTCTATTGTTGCCATTGTCCTGGCTGGAAGGAGGTTCAGTGAATGGGGCTGTGAAGCGTGAGGTAATACAGTAGGGGGAGTGCGAGTGCTTCTTAAATGTATTGCTTTATGCATTCTCCTCACTCGCGTCCACACAAAAACGTACTCAAGAGAACGGAGTGGAGAATACAATCGGAGCATGAGTGTGGAGCATGGTAGTATGTTTGGAAAAACACCCCTAGAGTTTGAGAGCTACAAGCCCCCACTCACCCAGTAATTTTTGAACTGTCCCTAAATTATCCTATTAAAACACTACATGGGAAATACATAATGAACTCACAACAATTGAAAGTGCAGAGTATAAAACAGTACTTAGCCTAATATATTATGAACAGCCACGATAGCGTCGTCTACTGTTTGGTCTATTTTGAATCAATATTTCAACTCGCCACCACACTCTACATATTTCCCACTGGTGTTTCCCAACTGCAGTCCTCAGGTTGCCCCAGCAACACACATTCACATTTTAGAGCCAGACAAGCACGCTTGATTCAATTTGTTTACTAATCCTTCGATTAGTTAAATCAGTCCAGAGCTACAACAACAATGTGTGCTGATTGAACCAAACTAAATAGTTGGAGGATGCGGGCATCGATCCAGGTACCTCTCACATGCTAAGCGAGCGCTATACCATTTGAGCTAATCCCCCTGTGCATCCAACAAGAATGATGAAATCTCAATGACCACACTGCCAAATCCCTCGTCCATAAGTAAGGATACTTTTTAAAAAGTATGCTTGCTTCAGCTGTCTAAAAGTATTTTTCATGGTAGTTCAGTAAAGGTTGAAGTAGTGATAGGAGTAAGCCCAGTGGTGGAAATAGTTGTATTGTTGGGTTAGTATCCAGAGCTACAACAACAATGTGTGATTGAACCAAACTAAATAGTTGGAGGATGCGGGCATCAATCCCGCTACCTCTCGCATGCTAAGCGAGCGCTCTACCATTTGAGCTAATCCCCCTGTGCATGCAACAAGAAGTATGAAATCTCAATGACCACACTGCCAAATCCCTCGTCCATAAGTAAGGATACTTTTTAAAAAGTATGCTTGCTTCAGCTGTCTAAAAGTATTTTTCATGGTAGTTCAGTAAAGGTTGAAGTAGTGATAGGAGTAAGCCCAGTGGTGGAAATAGTTGTATTGTTGGGTTAGTATCCAGAGCTACAACAACAATGTGTGATTGAACCAAACTAAATGGTTGGAGGATGCGGGCATCGATCCCGCTACCTCTCGCATGCTAAGCAAGCGCTCTACCATTTGAGCTAATCCCCCTGTGCCTCCAACAAGAAGTATGAAATCTCAATGACCGCACTGCCAAATCCCTCATCCATAAGAAAGGATACTTTTTAACAAGTATGCTTGCTTCAGCTGTCTAAAAGTATTTTTCATGGTAGTTCAGTAAAGGTTGAAGTAGTGATAGGAGTAAGCCCAGTGGTGGAAATAGTTGTATTGTTGGGTTAGTATCCAGAGCTACAACAACAATGTGTGCTGATTGAACCAAACTAAATAGTTGGAGGATGCGGGCATCGATCCAGGTACCTCTCACATGCTAAGCGAGCGCTATACCATTTGAGCTAATCCCCCTGTGCATCCAACAAGAATGATGAAATCTCAATGACCACACTGCCAAATCCCTCGTCCATAAGTAAGGATACTTTTTAAAAAGTATGCTTGCTTCAGCTGTCTAAAAGTATTTTTCATGGTAGTTCAGTAAAGGTTGAAGTAGTGATAGGAGTAAGCCCAGTGGTGGAAATAGTTGTATTGTTGGGTTAGTATCCAGAGCTTCAACAACAATGTGTGCTGATTGAACCAAACTAAATAGTTGGAGGATGCGGGCATCGATCCCGCTACCTCTCACATGCTAAGCGAGCGCTCTACCATTTGAGCTAATCCCCCTGTGCCTCCAACAAGAAGTATGAAATCTCAATGACCACACTGCCAAATCCCTCGTCCTTAAGTAAGGATACTTTTTAAAAAGTATGCTTGCTTCAGCTGTCTAAAAGTATTTTTCATGGTAGTTCAGTAAAGGTGGAAGTAGTGACTGCAGTAAGCCCAGTGGTGGAAATAGTTGTATTGTTGGGTTAGTGAGTTTTGGGTGTATGATAGCAGAAAAACCTGCGAGTCTGGAGTTCCCCCTGCTGGCTGTCTGTGGAATAACATTAGGATCAGTTGATCGTGGGGAAATGCATGTTAGTCGCCCGAAACATGGTCACTGTTTTCCTGTCTTTTGTCGTGCTTATGCTCACTGCGTCTCAGTGGATCGCTCCAAGGCCTTTCTACTGTAAGCAGAGGAGAGGACAGCCTTCCAGTAGAATAAATAAGAGTCACAGCTCCCAACATTTACTAACAAATGAACAGCTACTAAATCAAAGATCTGTCTCATAAACTACACATGTGCCTACATGTGATAACCAAAGGGGATTTTTGCATTACCCCAAGCGACCACATAATTTGTCCCTTTAATTGAAGTAATAATTCGGTGGTTTGGTGGGATTTCCTAAATTCCAGTGTGTTTCTGCTTGCCACAACAAAGTCAAAAGAGAGAATGAACTGGCACACAGACTAAGATATTAGGACCTGTTTAGTAGCAAACAGAAGGCTGTCCATCATATCGCAAAGCCATTATGACAAGGGCTCCTCCTCCCCTGTAGGATAAATAATAATAATTATGATTTATTCTATATAGCACTTTTCATTACACACAGAATCTCAAAGTAGCTTTAAAAACTCAAATAAACTCAAGGTGATCTGGTACATACTTGGCCGATGGCTTCCAAAGCTTCAGATGATAATAATAAGATGGAGAGTGATGGAGTCTGTAGTTAGAGAGGAGTTGAGGCAGTTCACTTCAGATACTTAGCTTGCACTTGTATGTGCTAGAGAACTGTGCTACATACCAATTATTTTCAATATGTATAAATATAGAGATAGAAATATATGTATGACTCCTGCTCTTTTTGTTTTACCTTTTAATAAATCACTTAAATGGGGATCCCTCTTAATGGTTCATAAGTAATTTGGTATTGTTCGGCATGTTTAACGTTACCTGCCTAAGTACCTTAGATCGCAAGCCCATAATTAGTCAATAGGGCTGACTGGCTAGCTACTAGTACTGTTAACTAGCCAGATAGCAACAAAGCATTGTTAGCTAGCTAATGTAACCATGAAGAATTGACATCTATCTTACATATTATTCGTTTTAGGTCATTTTTGTCCTGTTTAGCTATCTGGCTAGCTAAATTGTTACGATTCACATATCTAGCTGATAATTGTGACGTCAAACGTTTGCTTTGTGTATATCTTGATTCGTCTATTGTTGCCATTGTCCTGGCTGGAAGGAGGTTCAGTGAATGGGGCTGTGAAGCGTGAGGTAATACAGTAGGGGGAGTGCGAGTGCTTCTTAAATGTATTGCTTTATGCATTCTCCTCACTCGCGTCCACACAAAAACGTACTCAAGAGAACGGAGTGGAGAATACAATCGGAGCATGAGTGTGGAGCATGGTAGTATGTTTGGAAAAACACCCCTAGAGTTTGAGAGCTACAAGCCCCCACTCACCCAGTAATTTTTGAACTGTCCCTAAATTATCCTATTAAAACACTACATGGGAAATACGTCATGAACTCACAACAATTGAAAGTGCAGAGTATAAAACAGTACTTAGCCTAATATATTATGAACAGCCACGATAGCGTCGTCTACTGTTTGGTCTATTTTGAATTAAATTTTCAACTCGCCACCACACTCTACGTATTTCCCACTGGTGTTTCCCAACTGCAGTCCTCAGGTTGCCCCAGCAACACACATTCACATTTTAGAACCAGACAAGCACGCTTGATTCAATTTGTTTACTAATCCTTCGATTAGTTAAATCAGTCCAGAGCTACAACAACAATGTGTGCTGATTGAACCAAACTAAATAGTTGGAGGATGCGGGCATCGATCCCGCTACCTCTCGCATGCTAAGCGAGCGCTCTACCATTTGAGCTAATCCCCTTGTGCCTCCAACAAGAAGTATGAAATCTCAATGACCGCACTGCCAAATCCCTCGTCCATAAGAAAGGATACTTTTTAACAAGTATGCTTGCTTCAGCTGTCTAAAAGTATTTTTCATGGTAGTTCAGTAAAGGTTGAAGTAGTGATAGGAGTAAGCCCAGTGGTGGAAATAGTTGTATTGTTGGGTTAGTATCCAGAGCTACAACAACAATGTGTGATTGAACCAAACTAAATAGTTGGAGGATGCGGGCATCAATCCCGCTACCTCTCGCATGCTAAGCGAGCGCTCTACCATTTGAGCTAATCCCCCTGTGCATGCAACAAGAAGTATGAAATCTCAATGACCACACTGCCAAATCCCTCGTCCATAAGTAAGGATACTTTTTAAAAAGTATGCTTGCTTCAGCTGTCTAAAAGTATTTTTCATGGTAGTTCAGTAAAGGTGGAAGCAGTGACTGCAGTAAGCCCAGTGGTGGAAATAGTTGTATTGTTGGGTTAGTGAGTTTTGGGTGTATGATAGCAGAAAAACCTGCGAGTCTGGAGTTCCCCCTGCTGGCTGTCTGTGGAATAACATTAGGATCAGTTGATCGTGGGGAAATGCATGTTAGTCGCCCGAAACATGGTCACTGTTTTCCTGTCTTTTGTCGTGCTTATGCTCACTGCGTCTCAGTGGATCGCTCCAAGGCCTTTCTACTGTAAGCAGAGGAGAGGACAGCCTTCCAGTAGAATAAATAAGAGTCACAGCTCCCAACATTTACTAACAAATGAACAGCTACTAAATCAAAGATCTGTCTCATAAACTACACATGTGCCTACATGTGATAACCAAAGGGGATTTTTGCATTACCCCAAGCGACCACATAATTTGTCCCTTTAATTGAAGTAATAATTCGGTGGTTTGGTGGGATTTCCTAAATTCCAGTGTGTTTCTGCTTGCCACAACAAAGTCAAAAGAGAGAATGAACTGGCACACAGACTAAGATATTAGGACCTGTTTAGTAGCAAACAGAAGGCTGTCCATCATATCGCAAAGCCATTATGACAAGGGCTCCTCCTCCCCTGTAGGATAAATAATAATAATTATGATTTATTCTATATAGCACTTTTCATTACACACAGAATCTCAAAGTAGCTTTAAAAACTCAAATAAACTCAAGGTGATCTGGTACATACTTGGCCGATGGCTTCCAAAGCTTCAGATGATAATAATAAGATGGAGAGTGATGGAGTCTGTAGTTAGAGAGGAGTTGAGGCAGTTCACTTCAGACACTTAGCTTGCACTTGTATGTGCTAGAGAACTGTGCTACATACCAATTATTTTCAATATGTATAAATATAGAGATAGAAATATATGTATGACTCCTGCTCTTTTTGTTTTACCTTTTAATAAATCACTTAAATGGGGATCCCTCTTAATGGTTCATGAGTAATTTGGTATTGTTCGGCATGTTTAACGTTACCTGCCTAAGTACCTTAGATCGCAAGCCCATAATTAGTCAATATGGCTGACTGGCTAGCTACTAGTACTGTTAACTAGCCAGATAGCAACAAAGCATTGTTAGCTAGCTAATGTAACCATGAAGAATTGACATCTATCTTACATATTATTCGTTTTAGGTCATTTTTGTCCTGTTTAGCTATCTGGCTAGCTAAATTGTTACGATTCACATATCTAGCTGATAATTGTGACGTCAAACGTTTGCTTTGTGTATATCTTGATTCGTCTATTGTTGCCATTGTCCTGGCTGGAAGGAGGTTCAGTGAATGGGGCTGTGAAGCGTGAGGTAATACAGTAGGGGGAGTGCGAGTGCTTCTTAAATGTATTGCTTTATGCATTCTCCTCACTCGCGTCCACACAAAAACGTACTCAAGAGAACGGAGTGGAGAATACAATCGGAGCATAAGTGTGGAGCATGGTAGTATGTTTGGAAAAACACCCCTAGAGTTTGAGAGCTACAAGCCCCCACTCACCCAGTAATTTTTGAACTGTCCCTAAATTATCCTATTAAAACACTACATGGGAAATACGTCATGAACTCACAACAATTGAAAGTGCAGAGTATAAAACAGTACTTAGCCTAATATATTATGAACAGCCACGATAGCGTCGTCTACTGTTTGCTCTACGTATTTCCCACTGGTGTTTCCCAAATGCAGTCCTCAGGTTGCCCCAGCAACACACATTCACATTTTAGAGCCAGACAAGCACGCTTGATTCAATTTGTTTACTAATCCTTCGATTAGTTAAATCAGTCCAGAGCTACAACAACAATGTGTGCTGATTGAACCAAACTAAATAGTTGGAGGATGCGGGAATCAATCCCGCTACCTCTCGCATGCTAAGCGAGCGCTCTACCATTTGAGCTAATCCTCCTGTGCCTCCAACAAGAAGTTTGAAATCTCAATGACCGCACTGCCAAATCCCTCGTCCATAAGAAAGGATACTTTTTAACAAGTATGCTTGCTTCAGCTGTCTAAAAGTATTTTTCATGGTAGTTCAGTAAAGGTTGAAGTAGTGATAGGAGTAAGCCCAGTGGTGGAAATAGTTGTATTGTTGGGTTAGTATCCAGAGCTACAACAACAATATGTGCTGATTGAACCAAACTAAATAGTTGGAGGATGCGGGCATCGATCCCGCTACCTCTCGCATGCTAAGCGAGCGCTCTACCATTTGAGCTAATCCCCCTGTGCCTCCAACAAGAACTATGAAATCTCAATGACCGCACTGCCAAATCCCTCGTCCATAAGAAATGATACTTTTTAACAAGTATGCTTGCTTCAGCTGTCTAAAAGTATTTTTCATGGTAGTTCAGTAAAGGTTGAAGTAGTGATAGGAGTAAGCCCAGTGGTGGAAATAGTTGTATTGTTGGGTTAGTATCCAGAGCTACAACAACAATGTGTGCTGATTGAACCAAACTAAATAGTTGGAGGATGCGGGCATCGATCCCGCTACCTCTCACATGCTAAGCGAGCGCTCTACCATTTGAGCCAGTCCCCCTGTGCCTCCAACAAGAAGTATGAAATCTCAATGACCGCACTGCCAAATTCCTCCTCCATAAGAAAGGATACTTTTTAACAAGTATGCTTGCTTCAGCTGTCTAAAAGTATTTTTCATGGTAGTTCAGTAAAGGTTGAAGTAGTGATAGGAGTAAGCCCAGTGGTGGAAATAGTTGTATTGTTGGGTTAGTGAGTTTTGGGTGTATGATAGCAGAAAAACCTGCGAGTCTGGAGTTCCCCCTGCTGGCTGTCTGTGGAATAACATTAGGATCAGTTGATCGTGGGGAAATGCATGTTAGTCGCCCGAAACATGGTCACTGTTTTCCTGTCTTTTGTCGTGCTTATGCTCACTGCGTCTCAGTGGATCGCTCCAAGGCCTTTCTACTGTAAGCAGAGGAGAGGACAGCCTTCCAGTAGAATAAATAAGAGTCACAGCTCCCAACATTTACTAACAAATGAACAGCTACTAAATCAAAGATCTGTCTCATAAACTACACATGTGCCTACATGTGATAACCAAAGGGGATTTTTGCATTACCCCAAGCGACCACATAATTTGTCCCTTTAATTGAAGTAATAATTCGGTGGTTTGGTGGGATTTCCTAAATTCCAGTGTGTTTCTGCTTGCCACAACAAAGTCAAAAGAGAGAATGAACTGGCACACAGACTAAGATATTAGGACCTGTTTAGTAGCAAACAGAAGGCTGTCCATCATATCGCAAAGCCATTATGACAAGGGCTCCTCCTCCCCTCTAGGATAAATAATAATAATTATAATTTATTCTATATAGCACTTTTCATTACACACAGAATCTCAAAGTAGCTTTAAAAACTCAAATAAACTCAAGGTGATCTGTTACATACTTGGCCGATGGCTTCCAAAGCTTCAGATGATAATAATAAGATGGAGAGTGATGGAGTCTGTAGTTAGAGAGGAGTTGAGGCAGTTCACTTCAGATACTTAGCTTGCACTTGTATGTGCTAGAGAACTGTGCTACATACCAATTATTTTCAATATGTATAAATATAGAGATAGAAATATATGTATGACTCCTGCTCTTTTTGTTTTACCTTTTAATAAATCACTTAAATGGGGATCCCTCTTAATGGTTCATGAGTAATTTGGTATTGTTCGGCATGTTTAACGTTACCTGCCTAAGTACCTTAGATCGCAAGCCCATAATTAGTCAATAGGGCTGACTGGCTAGCTACTAGTACTGTTAGCTAGCCAGATAGCAACAAAGCATTGTTAGCTAGCTAATGTAACCATGAAGAATTGACATCTATCTTACATATTATTCGTTTTAGGTCATTTTTGTCCTGTTTAGCTATCTGGCTAGCTAAATTGTTACGATTCACATATCTAGCTGATAATTGTAACGTCAAACGTTTGCTTTGTGTATATCTTGATTCGTCTATTGTTGCCATTGTCCTGGCTGGAAGGAGCTGTGAAGCGTGAGGTAATACAGTAGGGGGAGTGCGAGTGCTTCTTAAATGTATTGCTTTATGCACTCTCCTCACTCGCGTCCACACAAAAACGTACTCAAGAGAACGGAGTGGAGAATACAATCGGAGCATGAGTGTGGAGCATGGTAGTATGTTTGGAAAAACACCCCTAGAGTTTGAGAGCTACAAGCCCCCACTCACCCAGTAATTTTTGAACTGTCCCTAAATTATCCTATTAAAACACTACATGGGAAATAAGTCATGAACTCACAACAATTGAAAGTGCAGAGTATAAAACAGTACTTAGCCTAATATATTATGAACAGCCACGATAGCGTCGTCTACTGTTTGGTCTATTTTGAATCAATATTTCAACTCGCCACCACACTCTACGTATTTCCCACTGGTGTTTCCCAACTGCAGTCCTCAGGTTGCCCCAGCAACACACATTCACATTTTAGAGCCAGACAAGCACGCTTGATTCAATTTGTTTACTAATCCTTCGATTAGTTAAATCAGTCCAGAGCTACAACAACAATGTGTGCTGATTGAACCAAACTAAATAGTTGGAGGATGCGGGCATCGATCCCGCTACCTCTCGCATGCTAAGCGAGCGCTCTACCATTTGAGCTAATCCCCCTGTGCCTCCAACAAGAAGTATGAAATCTCAATGACCACACTGCCAAATCCCTCGTCCATAAGTAAGGATACTTTTTAAAAAGTATGCTTGCTTCAGCTGTCTAAAAGTATTTTTCATGGTAGTTCAGTAAAGGTGGAAGTAGTGACTGCAGTAAGCCCAGTGGTGGAAATAGTTGTATTGTTGGGTTAGTGAGTTTTGGGTGTATGATAGCAGAAAAACCTGCGAGTCTGGAGTTCCCCCTGCTGGCTGTCTGTGGAATAACATTAGGATCAGTTGATCGTGGGGAAATGCATGTTAGTCGCCCGAAACATGGTCACTGTTTTCCTGTCTTTTGTCGTGCTTATGCTCACTGCGTCTCAGTGGATCGCTCCAAGGCCTTTCTACTGTAAGCAGAGGAGAGGACAGCCTTCCAGTAGAATAAATAAGAGTCACAGCTCCCAACATTTACTAACAAATGAACAGCTACTAAATCAAAGATCTGTCTCATAAACTACACATGTGCCTACATGTGATAACCAAAGGGGATTTTTGCATTACCCCAAGCGACCACATAATTTGTCCCTTTAATTGAAGTAATAATTTGGTGGTTTGGTGGGATTTCCTAAATTCCAGTGTGTTTCTGCTTGCCACAACAAAGTCAAAAGAGAGAATGAACTGGCACACAGACTAAGATATTAGGACCTGTTTAGTAGCAAACAGAAGGCTGTCCATCATATCGCAAAGCCATTATGACAAGGGCTCCTCCTCCCCTGTAGGATAAATAATAATAATTATAATTTATTCTATATAGCACTTTTCATTACACACAGAATCTCAAAGTAGCTTTAAAAACTCAAATAAACTCAAGGTGATCTGTTACATACTTGGCCGATGGCTTCCAAAGCTTCAGATGATAATAATAAGATGGAGAGTGATGGAGTCTGTAGTTAGAGAGGAGTTGAGGCAGTTCACTTCAGATACTTAGCTTGCACTTGTATGTGCTAGAGAACTGTGCTACATACCAATTATTTTCAATATGTATAAATATAGAGATAGAAATATATGTATGACTCCTGCTCTTTTTGTTTTACCTTTTAATAAATCACTTAAATGGGGATCCCTCTTAATGGTTCATGAGTAATTTGGTATTGTTCGGCATGTTTAACGTTACCTGCCTAAGTACCTTAGATCGCAAGCCCATAATTAGTCAATAGGGCTGACTGGCTAGCTACTAGTACTGTTAACTAGCCAGATAGCAACAAAGCATTGTTAGCTAGCTAATGTAACCATGAAGAATTGACATCTATCTTACATATTATTCGTTTTAGGTCATTTTTGTCCTGTTTAGCTATCTGGCTAGCTAAATTGTTACGATTCACATATCTAGCTGATAATTGTGACGTCAAACGTTTGCTTTGTGTATATCTTGATTCGTCTATTGTTGCCATTGTCCTGGCTGGAAGGAGCTGTGAAGCGTGAGGTAATACAGTAGGGGGAGTGCGAGTGCTTCTTAAATGTATTGCTTTATGCATTCTCCTCACTCGCGTCCACACAAAAACGTACTCAAGAGAACGGAGTGGAGAATACAATCGGAGCATGAGTGTGGAGCATGGTAGTATGTTTGGAAAAACACCCCTAGAGTTTGAGAGCTACAAGC
The DNA here is from genome assembly GCF_013265735.2 of Oncorhynchus mykiss. NCBI lineage: Eukaryota > Metazoa > Chordata > Actinopteri > Salmoniformes > Salmonidae > Oncorhynchus > Oncorhynchus mykiss. The sequence goes on along the minus strand of NC_050571.1, from coordinate 30,767,524 downwards.
CCCCACTCACCCAGTAATTTTTGAACTGTCCCTAAATTATCCTATTAAAACACTACATGGGAAATACGTCATGAACTCACAACAATTGAAAGTAAAGAGTATAAAACAGTACTTAGCCTAATATATTATGAACAGCCACGATAGCGTCGTCTACTGTTTGGTCTATTTTGAATCAATATTTCAACTCGCCACCACACTCTACGTATTTCCACTGGTGTTTCCCAACTGCAGTCCTCAGGTTGCCCCAGCAACACACATTCACATTTTAGAGCCAGACAAGCACGCTTGATTCAATTTGTTTACTAATCCTTCGATTAGTTAAATCAGTCCAGAGCTACAACAACAATGTGTGCTGATTGAACCAAACTAAATAGTTGGAGGATGCGGGCATCGATCCCGCTACCTCTCGCATGCTAAGCGAGCGCTCAACCATTTGAGCTAATCCCCCTGTTCCTCCAACAAGAAGTATGAAATCTCAATGACCGCACTGCCAAATCCCTCGTCCATAAGAAAGGATACTTTTTAACAAGTATGCTTGCTTCAGCTGTCTAAAAGTATTTTTCATGGTAGTTCAGTAAAGGTTGAAGTAGTGATAGGAGTAAGCCCAGTGGTGGAAATAGTTGTATTGTTGGGTTAGTATCCAGAGCTACAACAACAATGTGTGCTGATTGAACCAAACTAAATAATTGGAGGATGCGGGCATCGATCCCGCTACCTCTCGCATGCTAAGCGAGCGCTCTACCATTTGAGCTAATCCCCCTGTGCCTCCAACAAGAAGTATGAAATCTCAATGACCGCACTGCCAAATCCCTCGTCCATAAGAAAGGATACTTTTTAAAAAGTATGCTTGCTTCAGCTGTCTAAAATTATTTTTCATGGTAGTTCAGTAAAGGTGGAAGTAGTGACTGCAGTAAGCCCAGTGGTGGAAATAGTTGTATTGTTGGGTTAGTGAGTTTTGGGTGTATGATAGCAGAAAAACCTGCGAGTCTGGAGTTCCCCCTGCTGGCTGTCTGTGGAATAACATTAGGATCAGTTGATCGTGGGGAAATGCATGTTAGTCGCCCGAAACATGGTCACTGTTTTCCTGTCTTTTGTCGTGCTTATGCTCACTGCGTCTCAGTGGATCGCTCCAAGGCCTTTCTACTGTAAGCAGAGGAGAGGACAGCCTTCCAGTAGAATAAATAAGAGTCACAGCTCCCAACATTTACTAACAAATGAACAGCTACTAAATCAAAGATCTGTCTCATAAACTACACATGTGCCTACATGTGATAACCAAAGGGGATTTTTGCATTACCCCAAGCGACCACATAATTTGTCCCTTTAATTGAAGTAATAATTTGGTGGTTTGGTGGGATTTCCTAAATTCCAGTGTGTTTCTGCTTGCCACAACAAAGTCAAAAGAGAGAATGAACTGGCACACAGACTAAGATATTAGGACCTGTTTAGTAGCAAACAGAAGGCTGTCCATCATATCGCAAAGCCATTATGACAAGGGCTCCTCCTCCCCTGTAGGATAAATAATAATAATTATGATTTATTCTATATAGCACTTTTCATTACACACAGAATCTCAAAGTAGCTTTAAAAACTCAAATAAACTCAAGGTGATCTGGTACATACTTGGCCGATGGCTTCCAAAGCTTCAGATGATAATAATAAGATGGAGAGTGATGGAGTCTGTAGTTAGAGAGGAGTTGAGGCAGTTCACTTCAGACACTTAGCTTGCACTTGTATGTGCTAGAGAACTGTGCTACATACCAATTATTTTCAATATGTATAAATATAGAGATAGAAATATATGTATGACTCCTGCTCTTTTTGTTTTACCTTTTAATAAATCACTTAAATGGGGATCCCTCTTAATGGTTCATGAGTAATTTGGTATTGTTCGGCATGTTTAACGTTACCTGCCTAAGTACCTTAGATCGCAAGCCCATAATTAGTCAATAGGGCTGACTGGCTAGCTACTAGTACTGTTAACTAGCCAGATAGCAACAAAGCATTGTTAGCTAGCTAATGTAACCATGAAGAATTGACATCTATCTTACATATTATTCGTTTTAGGTCATTTTTGTCCTGTTTAGCTATCTGGCTAGCTAAATTGTTACGATTCACATATCTAGCTGATAATTGTGACGTCAAACGTTTGCTTTGTGTATATCTTGATTCGTCTATTGTTGCCATTGTCCTGGCTGGAAGGAGCTGTGAAGCGTGAGGTAATACAGTAGGGGGAGTGCGAGTGCTTCTTAAATGTATTGCTTTATGCATTCTCCTCACTCGCGTCCACACAAAAACGTACTCAAGAGAACGGAGTGGAGAATACAATCGGAGCATGAGTGTGGAGCATGGTAGTATGTTTGGAAAAACACCCCTAGAGTTTGAGAGCTACAAGCCCCCACTCACCCAGTAATTTTTGAACTGTCCCTAAATTATCCTATTAAAACACTACATGGGAAATACGTCATGAACTCACAACAATTGAAAGCGCAGAGTATAAAACAGTACTTAGCCTAATATATTATGAACAGCCACGATAGCGTCGTCTACTGTTTGGTCTATTTTGAATCAATATTTCAACTCGCCACCACACTCTACGTATTTCCACTGGTGTTTCCCAACTGCAGTCCTCAGGTTGCCCCAGCAACACACATTCACATTTTAGAGCCAGACAAGCACGCTTGATTCAATTTGTTTACTAATCCTTCGATTAGTTAAATCAGTCCAGAGCTACAACAACAATGTGTGCTGATTGAACCAAACTAAATAGTTGGAGGATGCGGGCATCGATCCCGCTACCTCTCGCATGCTAAGCAAGCGCTCTACCATTTGAGCTAATCCCCCTGTTCCTCCAACAAGAAGTATGAAATCTCAATGACCGCACTGCCAAATCCCTCGTCCATAAGAAAGGATACTTTTTAACAAGTATGCTTGCTTCAGCTGTCTAAAAGTATTTTTCATGGTAGTTCAGTAAAGGTTGAAGTAGTGATAGGAGTAAGCCCAGTGGTGGAAATAGTTGTATTGTTGGGTTAGTATCCAGAGCTACAACAACAATGTGTGCTGATTGAACCAAACTAAATAGTTGGAGGATGCGGGCATCGATCCCGCTACCTCTCGCATGCTAAGCGAGCGCTCTACCATTTGAGCTAATCCCCCTGTGCCTCCAACAAGAAGTATGAAATCTCAATGACCGCACTGCCAAATCCCTCGTCCATAAGAAAGGATACTTTTTAACAAGTATGCTTGCTTCAGCTGTCTAAAAGTATTTTTCATGGTAGTTCAGTAAAGGTTGAAGTAGTGATAGGAGTAAGCCCAGTGGTGGAAATAGTTGTATTGTTGGGTTAGTATCCAGAGCTACAAAAACAATGTGTGCTGATTGAACCAAACTAAATAGTTGGAGGATGCGGGAATCGATCCCGCTACCTCTCACATGCTAAGCGAGCGCTCTACCATTTGAGCCAATCCCCCTGTGCCTCCAACAAGAAGTATGAAATCTCAATGACCGCACTGCCAAATTCCTCCTCCATAAGAAAGGATACTTTTTAACAAGTATGCTTGCTTCAGCTGTCTAAAAGTATTTTTCATGGTAGTTCAGTAAAGGTTGAAGTAGTGATAGGAGTAAGCCCAGTGGTGGAAATAGTTGTATTGTTGGGTTAGTGAGTTTTGGGTGTATGATAGCAGAAAAACCTGCGAGTCTGGAGTTCCCCCTGCTGGCTGTCTGTGGAATAACATTAGGATCAGTTGATCGTGGGGAAATGCATGTTAGTCGCCCGAAACATGGTCACTGTTTTCCTGTCTTTTGTCGTGCTTATGCTCACTGCGTCTCAGTGGATCGCTCCAAGGCCTTTCTACTGTAAGCAGAGGAGAGGACAGCCTTCCAGTAGAATAAATAAGAGTCACAGCTCCCAACATTTACTAACAAATGAACAGCTACTAAATCAAAGATCTGTCTCATAAACTACACATGTGCCTACATGTGATAACCAAAGGGGATTTTTGCATTACCCCAAGCGACCACATAATTTGTCCCTTTAATTGAAGTAATAATTCGGTGGTTTGGTGGGATTTCCTAAATTCCAGTGTGTTTCTGCTTGCCACAACAAAGTCAAAAGAGAGAATGAACTGGCACACAGACTAAGATATTAGGACCTGTTTAGTAGCAAACAGAAGGCTGTCCATCATATCGCAAAGCCATTATGACAAGGGCTCCTCCTCCCCTCTAGGATAAATAATAATAATTATAATTTATTCTATATAGCACTTTTCATTACACACAGAATCTCAAAGTAGCTTTAAAAACTCAAATAAACTCAAGGTGATCTGTTACATACTTGGCCGATGGCTTCCAAAGCTTCAGATGATAATAATAAGATGGAGAGTGATGGAGTCTGTAGTTAGAGAGGAGTTGAGGCAGTTCACTTCAGATACTTAGCTTGCACTTGTATGTGCTAGAGAACTGTGCTACATACCAATTATTTTCAATATGTATAAATATAGAGATAGAAATATATGTATGACTCCTGCTCTTTTTGTTTTACCTTTTAATAAATCACTTAAATGGGGATCCCTCTTAATGGTTCATGAGTAATTTGGTATTGTTCGGCATGTTTAACGTTACCTGCCTAAGTACCTTAGATCGCAAGCCCATAATTAGTCAATAGGGCTGACTGGCTAGCTACTAGTACTGTTAGCTAGCCAGATAGCAACAAAGCATTGTTAGCTAGCTAATGTAACCATGAAGAATTGACATCTATCTTACATATTATTCGTTTTAGGTCATTTTTGTCCTGTTTAGCTATCTGGCTAGCTAAATTGTTACGATTCACATATCTAGCTGATAATTGTAACGTCAAACGTTTGCTTTGTGTATATCTTGATTCGTCTATTGTTGCCATTGTCCTGGCTGGAAGGAGCTGTGAAGCGTGAGGTAATACAGTAGGGGGAGTGCGAGTGCTTCTTAAATGTATTGCTTTATGCACTCTCCTCACTCGCGTCCACACAAAAACGTACTCAAGAGAACGGAGTGGAGAATACAATCGGAGCATGAGTGTGGAGCATGGTAGTATGTTTGGAAAAACACCCCTAGAGTTTGAGAGCTACAAGCCCCCACTCACCCAGTAATTTTTGAACTGTCCCTAAATTATCCTATTAAAACACTACATGGGAAATAAGTCATGAACTCACAACAATTGAAAGTGCAGAGTATAAAACAGTACTTAGCCTAATATATTATGAACAGCCACGATAGCGTCGTCTACTGTTTGGTCTATTTTGAATCAATATTTCAACTCGCCACCACACTCTACGTATTTCCCACTGGTGTTTCCCAACTGCAGTCCTCAGGTTGCCCCAGCAACACACATTCACATTTTAGAGCCAGACAAGCACGCTTGATTCAATTTGTTTACTAATCCTTCGATTAGTTAAATCAGTCCAGAGCTACAACAACAATGTGTGCTGATTGAACCAAACTAAATAGTTGGAGGATGCGGGCATCGATCCCGCTACCTCTCGCATGCTAAGCGAGCGCTCTACCATTTGAGCTAATCCCCCTGTGCCTCCAACAAGAAGTATGAAATCTCAATGACCACACTGCCAAATCCCTCGTCCATAAGTAAGGATACTTTTTAAAAAGTATGCTTGCTTCAGCTGTCTAAAAGTATTTTTCATGGTAGTTCAGTAAAGGTGGAAGTAGTGACTGCAGTAAGCCCAGTGGTGGAAATAGTTGTATTGTTGGGTTAGTGAGTTTTGGGTGTATGATAGCAGAAAAACCTGCGAGTCTGGAGTTCCCCCTGCTGGCTGTCTGTGGAATAACATTAGGATCAGTTGATCGTGGGGAAATGCATGTTAGTCGCCCGAAACATGGTCACTGTTTTCCTGTCTTTTGTCGTGCTTATGCTCACTGCGTCTCAGTGGATCGCTCCAAGGCCTTTCTACTGTAAGCAGAGGAGAGGACAGCCTTCCAGTAGAATAAATAAGAGTCACAGCTCCCAACATTTACTAACAAATGAACAGCTACTAAATCAAAGATCTGTCTCATAAACTACACATGTGCCTACATGTGATAACCAAAGGGGATTTTTGCATTACCCCAAGCGACCACATAATTTGTCCCTTTAATTGAAGTAATAATTTGGTGGTTTGGTGGGATTTCCTAAATTCCAGTGTGTTTCTGCTTGCCACAACAAAGTCAAAAGAGAGAATGAACTGGCACACAGACTAAGATATTAGGACCTGTTTAGTAGCAAACAGAAGGCTGTCCATCATATCGCAAAGCCATTATGACAAGGGCTCCTCCTCCCCTGTAGGATAAATAATAATAATTATAATTTATTCTATATAGCACTTTTCATTACACACAGAATCTCAAAGTAGCTTTAAAAACTCAAATAAACTCAAGGTGATCTGTTACATACTTGGCCGATGGCTTCCAAAGCTTCAGATGATAATAATAAGATGGAGAGTGATGGAGTCTGTAGTTAGAGAGGAGTTGAGGCAGTTCACTTCAGATACTTAGCTTGCACTTGTATGTGCTAGAGAACTGTGCTACATACCAATTATTTTCAATATGTATAAATATAGAGATAGAAATATATGTATGACTCCTGCTCTTTTTGTTTTACCTTTTAATAAATCACTTAAATGGGGATCCCTCTTAATGGTTCATGAGTAATTTGGTATTGTTCGGCATGTTTAACGTTACCTGCCTAAGTACCTTAGATCGCAAGCCCATAATTAGTCAATAGGGCTGACTGGCTAGCTACTAGTACTGTTAACTAGCCAGATAGCAACAAAGCATTGTTAGCTAGCTAATGTAACCATGAAGAATTGACATCTATCTTACATATTATTCGTTTTAGGTCATTTTTGTCCTGTTTAGCTATCTGGCTAGCTAAATTGTTACGATTCACATATCTAGCTGATAATTGTGACGTCAAACGTTTGCTTTGTGTATATCTTGATTCGTCTATTGTTGCCATTGTCCTGGCTGGAAGGAGCTGTGAAGCGTGAGGTAATACAGTAGGGGGAGTGCGAGTGCTTCTTAAATGTATTGCTTTATGCATTCTCCTCACTCGCGTCCACACAAAAACGTACTCAAGAGAACGGAGTGGAGAATACAATCGGAGCATGAGTGTGGAGCATGGTAGTATGTTTGGAAAAACACCCCTAGAGTTTGAGAGCTACAAGCCCCCACTCACCCAGTAATTTTTGAACTGTCCCTAAATTATCCTATTAAAACACTACATGGGAAATACGTCATGAACTCACAACAATTGAAAGTAAAGAGTATAAAACAGTACTTAGCCTAATATATTATGAACAGCCACGATAGCGTCGTCTACTGTTTGGTCTATTTTGAATCAATATTTCAACTCGCCACCACACTCTACGTATTTCCCACTGGTGTTTCCCAACTGCAGTCCTCAGGTTGCCCCAGCAACACACATTCACATTTTAGAGCCAGACAAGCACGCTTGATTCAATTTGTTTACTAATCCTTCGATTAGTTAAATCAGTCCAGAGCTACAACAACAATGTGTGCTGATTGAACCAAACTAAATAGTTGGAGGATGCGGGCATCGATCCCGCTACCTCTCGCATGCTAAGCGAGCGCTCTACCATTTGAGCTAATCCCCCTGTTCCTCCAACAAGAAGTATGAAATCTCAATGACCGCACTGCCAAATCCCTCGTCCATAAGAAAGGATACTTTTTAACAAGTATGCTTGCTTCAGCTGTCTAAAAGTATTTTTCATGGTAGTTCAGTAAAGGTTGAAGTAGTGATAGGAGTAAGCCCAGTGGTGGAAATAGTTGTATTGTTGGGTTAGTATCCAGAGCTACAACAACAATGTGTGCTGATTGAACCAAACTAAATAGTTGGAGGATGCGGGCATCGATCCCGCTACCTCTCGCATGCTAAGCGAGCGCTCTACCATTTGAGCTAATCCCCCTGTGCCTCCAACAAGAAGTATGAAATCTCAATGACCGCACTGCCAAATCCCTCGTCCATAAGAAAGGATACTTTTTAACAAGTATGCTTGCTTCAGCTGTCTAAAAGTATTTTTCATGGTAGTTCAGTAAAGGTTGAAGTAGTGATAGGAGTAAGCCCAGTGGTGGAAATAGTTGTATTGTTGGGTTAGTATCCAGAGCTACAAAAACAATGTGTGCTGATTGAACCAAACTAAATAGTTGGAGGATGCGGGAATCGATCCCGCTACCTCTCACATGCTAAGCGAGCGCTCTACCATTTGAGCCAATCCCCCTGTGCCTCCAACAAGAAGTATGAAATCTCAATGACCGCACTGCCAAATTCCTCCTCCATAAGAAAGGATACTTTTTAACAAGTATGCTTGCTTCAGCTGTCTAAAAGTATTTTTCATGGTAGTTCAGTAAAGGTTGAAGTAGTGATAGGAGTAAGCCCAGTGGTGGAAATAGTTGTATTGTTGGGTTAGTATCCAGAGCTACAACAACAATGTGTGCTGATTGAACCAAACTAAATAGTTGGAGGATGCGGGCATCGATCCCGCTACCTCTCGCATGCTAAGCGAGCGCTCTACCATTTGAGCTAATCCCCCTGTGCATCCAACAAGAAGTATGAAATCTCAATGACCACACTGCCAAATCCCTCGTCCATAAGTAAGGATACTTTTTAAAAAGTATGCTTGCTTCAGCTGTCTAAAAGTATTTTTCATGGTAGTTCAGTAAAGGTGGAAGTAGTGACTGCAGTAAGCCCAGTGGTGGAAATAGTTGTATTGTTGGGTTAGTGAGTTTTGGGTGTATGATAGCAGAAAAACCTGCGAGTCTGGAGTTCCCCCTGCTGGCTGTCTGTGGAATAACATTAGGATCAGTTGATCGTGGGGAAATGCATGTTAGTCGCCCGAAACATGGTCACTGTTTTCCTGTCTTTTGTCGTACTTATGCTCACTGCGTCTCAGTGGATCGCTCCAAGGCCTTTCTACTGTAAGCAGAGGAGAGGACAGCCTTTCAGTAGAATAAATAAGAGTCACAGCTCCCAACATTTACTAACAAATGAACAGCTACTAAATCAAAGATCTGTCTCATAAACTACACATGTGCCTACATGTGATAACCAAAGGGGATTTTTGCATTACCCCAAGCGACCACATAATTTGTCCCTTTAATTGAAGTAATAATTCGGTGGTTTGGTGGGATTTCCTAAATTCCAGTGTGTTTCTGCTTGCCACAACAAAGTCAAAAGAGAGAATGAACTGGCACACAGACTAAGATATTAGGACCTGTTTAGTAGCAAACAGAAGGCTGTCCATCATATCGCAAAGCCATTATGACAAGGGCTCCTCCTCCCCTGTAGGATAAATAATAATAATTATAATTTATTCTATATAGCACTTTTCATTACACACAGAATCTCAAAGTAGCTTTAAAAACTCAAATAAACTCAAGGTGATCTGTTACATACTTGGCCGATGGCTTCCAAAGCTTCAGATGATAATAATAAGATGGAGAGTGATGGAGTCTGTAGTTAGAGAGGAGTTGAGGCAGTTCACTTCAGATACTTAGCTTGCACTTGTATGTGCTAGAGAACTGTGCTACATACCAATTATTTTCAATATGTATAAATATAGAGATAGAAATATATGTATGACTCCTGCTCTTTTTGTTTTACCTTTTAATAAATCACTTAAATGGGGATCCCTCTTAATGGTTCATGAGTAATTTGGTATTGTTCGGCATGTTTAACGTTACCTGCCTAAGTACCTTAGATCGCAAGCCCATAATTAGTCAATAGGGCTGACTGGCTAGCTACTAGTACTGTTAGCTAGCCAGATAGCAACAAAGCATTGTTAGCTAGCTAATGTAACCATGAAGAATTGACATCTATCTTACATATTATTCGTTTTAGGTCATTTTTGTCCTGTTTAGCTATCTGGCTAGCTAAATTGTTACGATTCACATATCTAGCTGATAATTGTAACGTCAAACGTTTGCTTTGTGTATATCTTGATTCGTCTATTGTTGCCATTGTCCTGGCTGGAAGGAGCTGTGAAGCGTGAGGTAATACAGTAGGGGGAGTGCGAGTGCTTCTTAAATGTATTGCTTTATGCATTCTCCTCACTCGCGTCCACACAAAAACGTACTCAAGAGAACGGAGTGGAGAATACAATCGGAGCATGAGTGTGGAGCATGGTAGTATGTTTGGAAAAACACCCCTAGAGTTTGAGAGCTACAAGCCCCCACTCACCCAGTAATTTTTGAACTGTCCCTAAATTATCCTATTAAAACACTACATGGGAAATACGTCATGAACTCACAACAATTGAAAGTGCAGAGTATAAAACAGTACTTAGCCTAATATATTATGAACAGCCACGATAGCGTCGTCTACTGTTTGGTCTATTTTGAATCAATATTTCAACTCGCCACCACACTCTACGTATTTCCCACTGGTGTTTCCCAACTGCAGTCCTCAGGTTGCCCCAGCAACACACATTCACATTTTAGAGCCAGACAAGCACGCTTGATTCAATTTGTTTACTAATCCTTCGATTAGTTAAATCAGTCCAGAGCTACAACAACAATGTGTGCTGATTGAACCAAACTAAATAGTTGGAGGATGCGGGCATCGATCCCGCTACCTCTCGCATGCTAAGCGAGCGCTCTACCATTTGAGCTAATCCCCCTGTGCATCCAACAAGAAGTATGAAATCTCAATGACCACACTGCCAAATCCCTCGTCCATAAGAAAGGATACTTTTTAACAAGTATGCTTGCTTCAGCTGTCTAAAAGTATTTTTCATGGTAGTTCAGTAAAGGTTGAAGTAGTGGTAGTGATAGGAGTAAGCCCAGTGGTGGAAATAGTTGTATTGTTGGGTTAGTATCCAGAGCTACAACAACAATGTGTGCTGATTGAACCAAACTAAATAGTTGGAGGATGCGGGCATCGATCCCGCTACCTCTCGCATGCTAAGCAAGCGCTCTACCATTTGAGCTAATCCCCCTGTTGCATCCAACAAGAAGTATGAAATCTCAATGACCACACTGCCAAATCCCTCGTCCATAAGTAAGGATACTTTTTAAAAAGTATGCTTGCTTCAGCTGTCTAAAAGTATTTTTCATGGTAGTTCAGTAAAGGTGGAAGTAGTGACTGCAGTAAGCCCAGTGGTGGAAATAGTTGTATTGTTGGGTTAGTGAGTTTTGGGTGTATGATAGCAGAAAAACCTGCGAGTCTGGAGTTCCCCCTGCTGGCTGTCTGTGGAATAACATTAGGATCAGTTGATCGTGGGGAAATGCATGTTAGTCGCCCGAAACATGGTCACTGTTTTCCTGTCTTTTGTCGTGCTTATGCTCACTGCGTCTCAGTGGATCGCTCCAAGGCCTTTCTACTGTAAGCAGAGGAGAGGACAGCCTTCCAGTAGAATAAATAAGAGTCACAGCTCCCAACATTTACTAACAAATGAACAGCTACTAAATCAAAGATCTGTCTCATAAACTACACATGTGCCTACATGTGATAACCAAAGGGGATTTTTGCATTACCCCAAGCGACCACATAATTTGTCCCTTTAATTGAAGTAATAATTCGGTGGTTTGGTGGGATTTCCTAAATTCCAGTGTGTTTCTGCTTGCCACAACAAAGTCAAAAGAGAGAATGAACTGGCACACAGACTAAGATATTAGGACCTGTTTAGTAGCAAACAGAAGGCTGTCCATCATATCGCAAAGCCATTATGACAAGGGCTCCTCCTCCCCTGTAGGATAAATAATAATAATTATAATTTATTCTATATAGCACTTTTCATTACACACAGAATCTCAAAGTAGCTTTAAAAACTCAAATAAACTCAAGGTGATCTGTTACATACTTGGCCGATGGCTTCCAAAGCTTCAGATGATAATAATAAGATGGAGAGTGATGGAGTCTGTAGTTAGAGAGGAGTTGAGGCAGTTCACTTCAGATACTTAGCTTGCACTTGTATGTGCTAGAGAACTGTGCTACATACCAATTATTTTCAATATGTATAAATATAGAGATAGAAATATATGTATGACTCCTGCTCTTTTTGTTTTACCTTTTAATAAATCACTTAAATGGGGATCCCTCTTAATGGTTCATGAGTAATTTGGTATTGTTCGGCATGTTTAACGTTACCTGCCTAAGTACCTTAGATCGCAAGCCCATAATTAGTCAATAGGGCTGACTGGCTAGCTACTAGTACTGTTAACGAGCCAGACAGCAACAAAGCATTGTTAGCTAGCTAATGTAACCATGAAGAATTGACATCTATCTTACATATTATTCGTTTTAGGTCATTTTTGTCCTGTTTAGCTATCTGGCTAGCTAAATTGTTACGATTCACATATCTAGCTGATAATTGTGACGTCAAACGTTTGCTTTGTGTATATCTTGATTCGTCTATTGTTGCCATTGTCCTGGCTGGAAGGAGCTGTGAAGCGTGAGGTAATACAGTAGGGGGAGTGCGAGTGCTTCTTAAATGTATTGCTTTATGCATTCTCCTCACTCGCGTCCACACAAAAACGTACTCAAGAGAACGGAGTGGAGAATACAATCGGAGCATGAGTGTGGAGCATGGTAGTATGTTTGGAAAAACACCCCTAGAGTTTGAGAGCTACAAGTCCCCACTCACCCAGTAATTTTTGAACTGTCCCTAAATTATCCTATTAAAACACTACATGGGAAATACGTCATGAACTCACAACAATTGAAAGTGCAGAGTATAAAACAGTACTTAGCCTAATATATTATGAACAGCCACGATAGCGTCGTCTACTGTTTGGTCTATTTTGAATCAATATTTCAACTCGCCACCACACTCTACGTATTTCCCACCGGTGTTTCCCAACTGCAGTCCTCAGGTTGCCCCAGCAACACACATTCACATTTTAGAGCCAGACAAGCACGCTTGATTCAATTTGTTTACTAATCCTTCGATTAGTTAAATCAGTCCAGAGCTACAACAACAATGTGTGCTGATTGAACCAAACTAAATAGTTGGAGGATGCGGGCATCGATCCCGCTACCTCTCGCATGCTAAGCGAGCGCTCTACCATTTGAGCTAATCCCCCTGTGCCTCCAACAAGAAGTATGAAATCTCAATGACCGCACTGCCAAATCCCTCGTCCATAAGAAAGGATACTTTTTAACAAGTATGCTTGCTTCAGCTGTCTAAAAGTATTTTTCATGGTAGTTCAGTAAAGGTTGAAGTAGTGGTAGTGATAGGAGTAAGCCCAGTGGTGGAAATAGTTGTATTGTTGGGTTAGTATCCAGAGCTACAACAACAATGTGTGCTGATTGAACCAAACTAAATAGTTGGAGGATGCGGGCATCGATCCCGCTACCTCTCGCATGCTAAGCGAGCGCTCTACCATTTGAGCTAATCCCCCTGTTGCATCCAACAAGAAGTATGAAATCTCAATGACCACACTGCCAAATCCCTCGTCCATAAGTAAGGATACTTTTTAAAAAGTATGCTTGCTTCAGCTGTCTAAAAGTATTTTTCATGGTAGTTCAGTAAAGGTGGAAGTAGTGACTGCAGTAAGCCCAGTGGTGGAAATAGTTGTATTGTTGGGTTAGTGAGTTTTGGGTGTATGATAGCAGAAAAACCTGCGAGTCTGGAGTTCCCCCTGCTGGCTGTCTGTGGAATAACATTAGGATCAGTTGATCGTGGGGAAATGCATGTTAGTCGCCCGAAACATGGTCACTGTTTTCCTGTCTTTTGTCGTGCTTATGCTCACTGCGTCTCAGTGGATCGCTCCAAGGCCTTTCTACTGTAAGCAGAGGAGAGGACAGCCTTCCAGTAGAATAAATAAGAGTCACAGCTCCCAACATTTACTAACAAATGAACAGCTACTAAATCAAAGATCTGTCTCATAAACTACACATGTGCCTACATGTGATAACCAAAGGGGATTTTTGCATTACCCCAAGCGACCACATAATTTGTCCCTTTAATTGAAGTAATAATTCGGTGGTTTGGTGGGATTTCCTAAATTCCAGTGTGTTTCTGCTTGCCACAACAAAGTCAAAAGAGAGAATGAACTGGCACACAGACTAAGATATTAGGACCTGTTTAGTAGCAAACAGAAGGCTGTCCATCATATCGCAAAGCCATTATGACAAGGGCTCCTCCTCCCCTGTAGGATAAATAATAATAATTATAATTTATTCTATATAGCACTTTTCATTACACACAGAATCTCAAAGTAGCTTTAAAAACTCAAATAAACTCAAGGTGATCTGTTACATACTTGGCCGATGGCTTCCAAAGCTTCAGATGATAATAATAAGATGGAGAGTGATGGAGTCTGTAGTTAGAGAGGAGTTGAGGCAGTTCACTTCAGATACTTAGCTTGCACTTGTATGTGCTAGAGAACTGTGCTACATACCAATTATTTTCAATATGTATAAATATAGAGATAGAAATATATGTATGACTCCTGCTCTTTTTGTTTTACCTTTTAATAAATCACTTAAATGGGGATCCCTCTTAATGGTTCATGATTTGGTATTGTTCGGCATGTTTAACGTTACCTGCCTAAGTACCTTAGATCGCAAGCCCATAATTAGTCAATAGGGCTGACTGGCTAGCTACTAGTACTGTTAACTAGCCAGATAGCAACAAAGCATTGTTAGCTAGCTAATGTAACCATGAAGAATTGACATCTATCTTACATATTATTCGTTTTAGGTCATTTTTGTCCTGTTTAGCTATCTGGCTAGCTAAATTGTTACGATTCACATATCTAGCTGATAATTGTGACGTCAAACGTTTGCTTTGTGTATATCTTGATTCGTCTATTGTTGCCATTGTCCTGGCTGGAAGGAGCTGTGAAGCGTGAGGTAATACAGTAGGGGGAGTGCGAGTGCTTCTTAAATGTATTGCTTTATGCATTCTCCTCACTCGCGTCCACACAAAAACGTACTCAAGAGAACGGAGTGGAGAATACAATCGGAGCATGAGTGTGGAGCATGGTAGTATGTTTGGAAAAACACCCCTAGAGTTTGAGAGCTACAAGTCCCCACTCACCCAGTAATTTTTGAACTGTCCCTAAATTATCCTATTAAAACACTACATGGGAAATACGTCATGAACTCACAACAATTGAAAGTGCAGAGTATAAAACAGTACTTAGCCTAATATATTATGAACAGCCACGATAGCGTCGTCTACTGTTTGGTCTATTTTGAATCAATATTTCAACTCGCCACCACACTCTACGTATTTCCCACTGGTGTTTCCCAACTGCAGTCCTCAGGTTGCCCCAGCAACACACATTCACATTTTAGAGCCAGACAAGCACGCTTGATTCAATTTGTTTACTAATCCTTCGATTAGTTAAATCAGTCCAGAGCTACAACAACAATGTGTGCTGATTGAACCAAACTAAATAGTTGGAGGATGCGGGCATCGATCCCGCTACCTCTCGCATGCTAAGCGAGCGCTCTACCATTTGAGCTAATCCCCCTGTGCCTCCAACAAGAAGTATGAAATCTCAATGACCGCACTGCCAAATCCCTCGTCCATAAGAAAGGATACTTTTTAACAAGTATGCTTGCTTCAGCTGTCTAAAAGTATTTTTCATGGTAGTTCAGTAAAGGTTGAAGTAGTGATAGGAGTAAGCCCAGTGGTGGAAATAGTTGTATTGTTATCCAGATCTACAACAACAATGTGTGCTGATTGAACCAAACTAAATAGTTGGAGGATGCGGGCATCGATCCCGCTACCTCTCGCATGCTAAGCGAGCGCTCTACCATTTGAGCCAATCCCCCTGTGCCTCCAACAAGAAGTATGAAATCTCAATGACCGCACTGCCAAATTCCTCGTCCATAAGAAAGGATACTTTTTAACAAGTATGCTTGCTTCAGCTGTCTAAAAGTATTTTTCATGGTAGTTCAGTAAAGGTTGAAGTAGTTATAGGAGTAAGCCCAGTGGTGGAAATAGTTGTATTGTTGGGTTAGTATCCAGAGCTACAACAACAATGTGTGCTGATTGAACCAAACTAAGTAGTTGGAGGATGCGGGCATCGATCCCGCTACCTCTCGCATGCTAAGCGAGCGCTCTACCATTTGAGCTAATCCCCCTGTGCATCCAACAAGAAGTATGAAATCTCAATGACCACACTGCCAAATCCCTCGTCCATAAGTAAGGATACTTTTTAAAAAGTATGCTTGCTTCAGCTGTCTAAAAGTATTCTTCATGGTAGTTCAGTAAAGGTGAAAGTAGTGACTGCAGTAAGCCCAGTGGTGGAAATAGTTGTATTGTTGGGTTAGTGAGTTTTGGGTGTATGATAGCAGAAAAACCTGCGAGTCTGGAGTTCCCCCTGCTGGCTGTCTGTGGAATAACATTAGGATCAGTTGATCGTGGGGAAATGCATGTTAGTCGCCCGAAACATGGTCACTGTTTTCCTGTCTTTTGTCGTGCTTATGCTCACTGCGTCTCAGTGGATCGCTCCAAGGCCTTTCTACTGTAAGCAGAGGAGAGGACAGCCTTCCAGTAGAATAAATAAGAGTCACAGCTCCCAACATTTACTAACAAATGAACAGCTACTAAATCAAAGATCTGTCTCATAAACTACACATGTGCCTACATGTGATAACCAAAGGGGATTTTTGCATTACCCCAAGCGACCACATAATTTGTCCCTTTAATTGAAGTAATAATTCGGTGGTTTGGTGGGATTTCCTAAATTCCAGTGTGTTTCTGCTTGCCACAACAAAGTCAAAAGAGAGAATGAACTGGCACACAGACTAAGATATTAGGACCTGTTTAGTAGCAAACAGAAGGCTGTCCATCATATCGCAAAGCCATTATGACAAGGGCTCCTCCTCCCCTGTAGGATAAATAATAATAATTATGATTTATTCTATATAGCACTTTTCATTACACACAGAATCTCAAAGTAGCTTTAAAAACTCAAATAAACTCAAGGTGATCTGGTACATACTTGGCCGATGGCTTCCAAAGCTTCAGATGATAATAATAAGATGGAGAGTGATGGAGTCTGTAGTTAGAGAGGAGTTGAGGCAGTTCACTTCAGATACTTAGCTTGCACTTGTATGTGCTAGAGAACTGTGCTACATACCAATTATTTTCAATATGTATAAATATAGAGATAGAAATATATGTATGACTCCTGCTCTTTTTGTTTTACCTTTTAATAAATCACTTTAATGGGGATCCCTCTTAATGGTTCATGAGTAATTTGGTATTGTTCGGCATGTTTAACGTTACCTGCCTAAGTACCTTAGATCGCAAGCCCATAATTAGTCAATAGGGCTGACTGGCTAGCTACTAGTACTGTTAACTAGCCAGATAGCAACAAAGCATTGTTAGCTAGCTAATGTAACCATGAAGAATTGACATCTATCTTACATATTATTCGTTTTAGGTCATTTTTGTCCTGTTTAGCTATCTGGCTAGCTAAATTGTTACGATTCACATATCTAGCTGATAATTGTGACGTCAAACGTTTGCTTTGTGTATATCTTGATTCGTCTATTGTTGCCATTGTCCTGGCTGGAAGGAGGTTCAGTGAATGGGGCTGTGAAGCGTGAGGTAATACAGTAGGGGGAGTGCGAGTGCTTCTTAAATGTATTGCTTTATGCATTCTCCTCACTCGCGTCCACACAAAAACGTACTCAAGAGAACGGAGTGGAGAATACAATCGGAGCATGAGTGTGGAGCATGGTAGTATGTTTGGAAAAACACCCCTAGAGTTTGAGAGCTACAAGCCCCCACTCACCCAATAATTTTTGAACTGTCCCTAAATTATCCTATTAAAACACTACATGGGAAATACGTCATGAACTCACAACAATTGAAAGTGCAGAGTATAAAACAGTACTTAGCCTGATATATTATGAACAGCCACGATAGCGTCGTCTACTGTTTGGTCTATTTTGAATCAATATTTCAACTCGCCACCACACTCTACCTTCCACTGGTGTTTCCCAACTGCAGTCCTCAGGTTGCCCCAGCAACACACATTCACATTTTAGAGCCAGACAAGCACGCTTGATTCAATTTGTTTACTAATCCTTCGATTAGTTAAATCAGTCCAGAGCTACAACAACAATGTGTGCTGATTGAACCAAACTAAGTAGTTGGAGGATGCGGGCATCGATCCCGCTACCTCTCGCATGCTAAGCGAGCGCTCTACCATTTGAGCTAATCCCCCTGTGCCTCTGACAAGAAGTATGAAATCTCAATGACCGCACTGCCAAATCCCTTGTCCATAAGAAAGGATACTTTTTAACAAGTATGCTTGCTTCAGCTGTCTAAAAGTATTTTTCATGGTAGTTCAGTAAAGGTGGAAGTAGTGACTGCAGTAAGCCCAGTGGTGGAAATAGTTGTATTGTTGGGTTAGTGAGTTTTGGGTGTATGATAGCAGAAAAACCTGCGAGTCTGGAGTTCCCCCTGCTGGCTGTCTGTGGAATAACATTAGGATCAGTTGATCGTGGGGAAATGCATATTAGTCGCCCGAAACATGGTCACTGTTTTCCTGTCTTTTGTCGTGCTTATGCTCACTGCGTCTCAGTGGATCGCTCCAAGGCCTTTCTACTGTAAGCAGAGGAGAGGACAGCCTTCCAGTAGAATAAATAAGAGTCACAGCTCCCAACATTTACTAACAAATGAACAGCTACTAAATCAAAGATCTGTCTCATAAACTACACATGTGCCTACATGTGATAACCAAAGGGGATTTTTGCATTACCCCAAGCGACCACATAATTTGTCCCTTTAATTGAAGTAATAATTCGGTGGTTTCGTGGGATTTCCTAAATTCCAGTGTGTTTCTGCTTGCCACAACAAAGTCAAAAGAGAGAATGAACTGGCACACAGACTAAGATATTAGGACCTGTTTAGTAGCAAAAAGAAGGCTGTCCATCATATCGCAAAGCCATTATGACAAGGGCTCCTCCTCCCCTGTAGGATAAATAATAATAATTATGATTTATTCTATATAGCACTTTTCATTACACACAGAATCTCAAAGTAGCTTTAAAAACTCAAATAAACTCAAGGTGATCTGGTACATACTTGGCCGATGGCTTCCAAAGCTTCAGATGATAATAATAAGATGGAGAGTGATGGAGTCTGTAGTTAGAGAGGAGTTGAGGCAGTTCACTTCAGATACTTAGCTTGCACTTGTATGTGCTAGAGAACTGTGCTACATACCAATTATTTTCAATATGTATAAATATAGAGATAGAAATATATGTATGACTCCTGCTCTTTTTGTTTTACCTTTTAATAAATCACTTAAATGGGATCCCTCTTAATGGTTCATGAGTAATTTGGTATTGTTCGGCATGTTTAACGTTACCTGCCTAAGTACCTTAGATCGCAAGCCCATAATTAGTCAATATGGCTGACTGGCTAGCTACTAGTACTGTTAACTAGCCAGATAGCAACAAAGCATTGTTAGCTAGCTAATGTAACCATGAAGAATTGACATCTATCTTACATATTATTCATTTTAGGTCATTTTTGTCCTGTTTAGCTATCTGGCTAGCTAAATTGTTACGATTCACATATCTAGCTGATAATTGTGACGTCAAACGTTTGCTTTGTGTATATCTTGATTCGTCTATTGTTGCCATTGTCCTGGCTGGAAGGAGGTTCAGTGAATGGGGCTGTGAAGCGTGAGGTAATACAGTAGGGGGAGTGCGAGTGCTTCTTAAATGTATTGCTTTATGCATTCTCCTCACTCGCGTCCACACAAAAACGTACTCAAGAGAACGGAGTGGAGAATACAATCGGAGCATGAGTGTGGAGCATGGTAGTATGTTTGGAAAAACACCCCTAGAGTTTGAGAGCTACAAGCCCCCACTCACCCAATAATTTTTGAACTGTCCCTAAATTATCCTATTAAAACACTACATGGGAAATACGTCATGAACTCACAACAATTGAAAGTGCAGAGTATAAAGCAGTACTTAGCCTAATATATTATGAACAGCCACGATAGCGTCGTCTACTGTTTGGTCTATTTTGAATCAATATTTCAACTCGCCACCACACTCTACCTTCCACTGGTGTTTCCCAACTGCAGTCCTCAGGTTGCCCCAGCAACACACATTCACATTTTAGAGCCAGACAAGCAGGCTTGATTCAATTTGTTTACTAATCCTTCGATTAGTTAAATCAGTCCAGAGCTACAACAACAATGTGTGCTGATTGAACCAAACTAAATAGTTGGAGGATGCGGGCATCGATCCCGCTACCTCTCGCATGCTAAGCGAGCGCTCTACCATTTGAGCTAATCCCCCTGTGCCTCCAACAAGAAGTATGAAATCTCAATGACCGCACTGCCAAATCCCTCGTCCATAAGAAAGGATACTTTTTAACAAGTATGCTTGCTTCAGCTGTCTAAAAGTATTTTTCATGGTAGTTCAGTAAAGGTTGAAGTAGTGATAGGAGTAAGCCCAGTGGTGGAAATAGTTGTATTGTTATCCAGATCTACAACAACAATGTGTGCTGATTGAACCAAACTAAATAGTTGGAGGATGCGGGCATGGATCCCGCTACCTCTCGCATGCTAAGCGAGCGCTCTACCATTTGAGCCAATCCCCCTGTGCCTCCAACAAGAAGTATGAAATCTCAATGACCGCACTGCCAAATTCCTCGTCCATAAGAAAGGATACTTTTTAACAAGTATGCTTGCTTCAGCTGTCTAAAAGTATTTTTCATGGTAGTTCAGTAAAGGTTGAAGTAGTTATAGGAGTAAGCCCAGTGGTGGAAATAGTTGTATTGTTGGGTTAGTATCCAGAGCTACAACAACAATGTGTGCTGATTGAACCAAACTAAGTAGTTGGAGGATGCGGCATCGATCCCGCTACCTCTCGCATGCTAAGCGAGCGCTCTACCATTTGAGCCAATCCCCCTGTGCCTCCAACAAGAAGTATGAAATCTCAATGACCGCACTGCCAAATCCCTCGTCCATAAGTAAGGATACTTTTTAAAAAGTATGCTTGCTTCAGCTGTCTAAAAGTATTCTTCATGGTAGTTCAGTAAAGGTGGAAGTAGTGACTCCAGTAAGCCCAGTGGTGGAAATAGTTGTATTGTTGGGTTAGTGAGTTTTGGGTGTATGATAGCAGAAAAACCTGCGAGTCTGGAGTTCCCCCTGCTGGCTGTCTGTGGAATAACATTAGGATCAGTTGATCGTGGGGAAATGCATGTTAGTCGCCCGAAACATGGTCACTGTTTTCCTGTCTTTTGTTGTGCTTATGCTCACTGCGTCTCAGTGGATCGCTCCAAGGCCTTTCTACTGTAAGCAGAGGAGAGGACAGCCTTCCAGTAGAATAAATAAGAGTCACAGCTCCCAACATTTACTAACAAATGAACAGCTACTAAATCAAAGATCTGTCTCATAAACTACACATGTGCCTACATGTGATAACCAAAGGGGATTTTTGCATTACCCCAAGCGACCACATAATTTGTCCCTTTAATTGAAGTAATAATTCGGTGGTTTGGTGGGATTTCCTAAATTCCAGTGTGTTTCTGCTTGCCACAACAAAGTCAAAAGAGAGAATGAACTGGCACACAGACTAAGATATTAGGACCTGTTTAGTAGCAAACAGAAGGCTGTCCATCATATCGCAAAGCCATTATGACAAGGGCTCCTCCTCCCCTGTAGGATAAATAATAATAATTATAATTTATTCTATATAGCACTTTTCATTACACACAGAATCTCAAAGTAGCTTTAAAAACTCAAATAAACTCAAGGTGATCTGGTACATACTTGGCCGATGGCTTCCAAAGCTTCAGATGATAATAATAAGATGGAGAGTGATGGAGTCTGTAGTTAGAGAGGAGTTGAGGCAGTTCACTTCAGATACTTAGCTTGCACTTGTATGTGCTAGAGAACTGTGCTACATACCAATTATTTTCAATATGTATAAATATAGAGATAGAAATATATGTATGACTCCTGCTCTTTTTGTTTTACCTTTTAATAAATCACTTAAATGGGGATCCCTCTTAATGGTTCATGAGTAATTTGGTATTGTTCGGCATGTTTAACGTTACCTGCCTAAGTACCTTAGATCGCAAGCCCATAATTAGTCAATAGGGCTGACTGGCTAGCTACTAGTACTGTTAACTAGCCAGATAGCAACAAAGCATTGTTAGCTAGCTAATGTAACCATGAAGAATTGACATCTATCTTACATATTATTCGTTTTAGGTCATTTTTGTCCTGTTTAGCTATCTGGCTAGCTAAATTGTTACGATTCACATATCTAGCTGATAATTGTGACGTCAAACGTTTGCTTTGTGTATATCTTGATTCGTCTATTGTTGCCATTGTCCTGGCTGGAAGGAGGTTCAGTGAATGGGGCTGTGAAGCGTGAGGTAATACAGTAGGGGGAGTGCGAGTGCTTCTTAAATGTATTGCTTTATGCATTCTCCTCACTCGCGTCCACACAAAAACGTACTCAAGAGAACGGAGTGGAGAATACAATCGGAGCATGAGTGTGGAGCATGGTAGTATGTTTGGAAAAACACCCCTAGAGTTTGAGAGCTACAAGCCCCCACTCACCCAGTAATTTTTGAACTGTCCCTAAATTATCCTATTAAAACACTACATGGGAAATACGTCATGAACTCACAACAATTGAAAGTGCAGAGTATAAAACAGTACTTAGCCTAATATATTATGAACAGCCACGATAGCGTCGTCTACTGTTTGGTCTATTTTGAATCAATATTTCAACTCGCCACCACACTCTACGTATTTCCACTGGTGTTTCCCAACTGCAGTCCTCAGGTTGCCCCAGCAACACACATTCACATTTTAGAGCCAGACAAGCACGCTTGATTCAATTTGTTTACTAATCCTTCGATTAGTTAAATCAGTCCAGAGCTACAACAACAATGTGTGCTGATTGAACCAAACTAAATAGTTGGAGGATGCGGGCATCGATCCCGCTACCTCTCACATGCTAAGCGAGCGCTCTACCATTTGAGCCAATCCCCCTGTGCCTCCAACAAGAAGTATGAAATCTCAATGACCGCACTGCCAAATTCCTCCTCCATAAGAAAGGATACTTTTTAACAAGTATGCTTGCTTCAGCTGTCTAAAAGTATTTTTCATGGTAGTTCAGTAAAGGTTGAAGTAGTGATAGGAGTAAGCCCAGTGGTGGAAATAGTTGTATTGTTGGGTTAGTATCCAGAGCTACAACAACAATGTGTGCTGATTGAACCAAACTAAATAGTTGGAGGATGCGGGCATCGATCCCGCTACCTCTCGCATGCTAAGCGAGCGCTCTACCATTTGAGCTAATCCCCCTGTGCATCCAACAAGAAGTATGAAATCTCAATGACCACACTGCCAAATCCCTCGTCCATAAGTAAGGATACTTTTTAAAAAGTATGCTTGCTTCAGCTGTCTAAAAGTATTTTTCATGGTAGTTCAGTAAAGGTGGAAGTAGTGACTGCAGTAAGCCCAGTGGTGGAAATAGTTGTATTGTTGGGTTAGTGAGTTTTGGGTGTATGATAGCAGAAAAACCTGCGAGTCTGGAGTTCCCCCTGCTGGCTGTCTGTGGAATAACATTAGGATCAGTTGATCGTGGGGAAATGCATGTTAGTCGCCCGAAACATGGTCACTGTTTTCCTGTCTTTTGTCGTGCTTATGCTCACTGCGTCTCAGTGGATCGCTCCAAGGCCTTTCTACTGTAAGCAGAGGAGAGGACAGCCTTCCAGTAGAATAAATAAGAGTCACAGCTCCCAACATTTACTAACAAATGAACAGCTACTAAATCAAAGATCTGTCTCATAAACTACACATGTGCCTACATGTGATAACCAAAGGGGATTTTTGCATTACCCCAAGCGACCACATAATTTGTCCCTTTAATTGAAGTAATAATTCGGTGGTTTGGTGGGATTTCCTAAATTCCAGTGTGTTTCTGCTTGCCACAACAAAGTCAAAAGAGAGAATGAACTGGCACACAGACTAAGATATTAGGACCTGTTTAGTAGCAAACAGAAGGCTGTCCATCATATCGCAAAGCCATTATGACAAGGGCTCCTCCTCCCCTGTAGGATAAATAATAATAATTATAATTTATTCTATATAGCACTTTTCATTACACACAGAATCTCAAAGTAGCTTTAAAAACTCAAATAAACTCAAGGTGATCTGTTACATACTTGGCCGATGGCTTCCAAAGCTTCAGATGATAATAATAAGATGGAGAGTGATGGAGTCTGTAGTTAGAGAGGAGTTGAGGCAGTTCACTTCAGATACTTAGCTTGCACTTGTATGTGCTAGAGAACTGTGCTACATACCAATTATTTTCAATATGTATAAATATAGAGATAGAAATATATGTATGACTCCTGCTCTTTTTGTTTTACCTTTTAATAAATCACTTAAATGGGGATCCCTCTTAATGGTTCATGAGTAATTTGGTATTGTTCGGCATGTTTAACGTTACCTGCCTAAGTACCTTAGATCGCAAGCCCATAATTAGTCAATAGGGCTGACTGGCTAGCTACTAGTACTGTTAGCTAGCCAGATAGCAACAAAGCATTGTTAGCTAGCTAATGTAACCATGAAGAATTGACATCTATCTTACATATTATTCGTTTTAGGTCATTTTTGTCCTGTTTAGCTATCTGGCTAGCTAAATTGTTACGATTCACATATCTAGCTGATAATTGTAACGTCAAACGTTTGCTTTGTGTATATCTTGATTCGTCTATTGTTGCCATTGTCCTGGCTGGAAGGAGCTGTGAAGCGTGAGGTAATACAGTAGGGGGAGTGCGAGTGCTTCTTAAATGTATTGCTTTATGCATTCTCCTCACTCGCGTCCACACAAAAACGTACTCAAGAGAACGGAGTGGAGAATACAATCGGAGCATGAGTGTGGAGCATGGTAGTATGTTTGGAAAAACACCCCTAGAGTTTGAGAGCTACAAGCCCCCACTCACCCAGTAATTTTTGAACTGTCCCTAAATTATCCTATTAAAACACTACATGGGAAATACGTCATGAACTCACAACAATTGAAAGTGCAGAGTATAAAACAGTACTTAGCCTAATATATTATGAACAGCCACGATAGCGTCGTCTACTGTTTGGTCTATTTTGAATCAATATTTCAACTCGCCACCACACTCTACGTATTTCCCACTGGTGTTTCCCAACTGCAGTCCTCAGGTTGCCCCAGCAACACACATTCACATTTTAGAGCCAGACAAGCACGCTTGATTCAATTTGTTTACTAATCCTTCGATTAGTTAAATCAGTCCAGAGCTACAACAACGTGTGCTGATTGAACCAAACTAAATAGTTGGAGGATGCGGGCATCGATCCCGCTACCTCTCGCATGCTAAGCGAGCGCTCTAGCATTTGAGCTAATCCCCCTGTGCATCCAACAAGAAGTATGAAATCTCAATGACCACACTGCCAAATCCCTCGTCCATAAGAAAGGATACTTTTTAACAAGTATGCTTGCTTCAGCTGTCTAAAAGTATTTTTCATGGTAGTTCAGTAAAGGTTGAAGTAGTGGTAGTGATAGGAGTAAGCCCAGTGGTGGAAATAGTTGTATTGTTGGGTTAGTATCCAGAGCTACAACAACAATGTGTGCTGATTGAACCAAACTAAGTAGTTGGAGGATGCGGCATCGATCCCGCTACCTCTCGCATGCTAAGCGAGCGCTCTACCATTTGAGCCAATCCCCCTGTGCCTCCAACAAGAAGTATGAAATCTCAATGACCGCACTGCCAAATCCCTCGTCCATAAGTAAGGATACTTTTTAAAAAGTATGCTTGATTCAGCTGTCTAAAAGTATTCTTCATGGTAGTTCAGTAAAGGTGGAAGTAGTGACTGCAGTAAGCCCAGTGGTGGAAATAGTTGTATTGTTGGGTTAGTGAGTTTTGGGTGTATGATAGCAGAAAAACCTGCGAGTCTGGAGTTCCCCCTGCTGGCTGTCTGTGGAATAACATTAGGATCAGTTGATCGTGGGGAAATGCATGTTAGTCGCCCGAAACATGGTCACTGTTTTCCTGTCTTTTGTCGTGCTTATGCTCACTGCGTCTCAGTGGATCGCTCCAAGGCCTTTCTACTGTAAGCAGAGGAGAGGACAGCCTTCCAGTAGAATAAATAAGAGTCACAGCTCCCAACATTTACTAACAAATGAACAGCTACTAAATCAAAGATCTGTCTCATAAACTACACATGTGCCTACATGTGATAACCAAAGGGGATTTTTGCATTACCCCAAGCGACCACATAATTTGTCCCTTTAATTGAAGTAATAATTCGGTGGTTTGGTGGGATTTCCTAAATTCCAGTGTGTTTCTGCTTGCCACAACAAAGTCAAACGAGAGAATGAACTGGCACACAGACTAAGATATTAGGACCTGTTTAGTAGCAAACAGAAGGCTGTCCATCATATCGCAAAGCCATTATGACAAGGGCTCCTCCTCCCCTGTAGGATAAATAATAATAATTATAATTTATTCTATATAGCACTTTTCATTACACACAGAATCTCAAAGTAGCTTTAAAAACTCAAATAAACTCAAGGTGATCTGGTACATACTTGGCCGATGGCTTCCAAAGCTTCAGATGATAATAATAAGATGGAGAGTGATGGAGTCTGTAGTTAGAGAGGAGTTGAGGCAGTTCACTTCAGATACTTAGCTTGCACTTGTATGTGCTAGAGAACTGTGCTACATACCAATTATTTTCAATATGTATAAATATAGAGATAGAAATATATGTATGACTCCTGCTCTTTTTGTTTTACCTTTTAATAAATCACTTAAATGGGGATCCCTCTTAATGGTTCATGAGTAATTTGGTATTGTTCGGCATGTTTAACGTTACCTGCCTAAGTACCTTAGATCGCAAGCCCATAATTAGTCAATAGGGCTGACTGGCTAGCTACTAGTACTGTTAACTAGCCAGATAGCAACAAAGCATTGTTAGCTAGCTAATGTAACCATGAAGAATTGACATCTATCTTACATATTATTCGTTTTAGGTCATTTTTGTCCTGTTTAGCTATCTGGCTAGCTAAATTGTTACGATTCACATATCTAGCTGATAATTGTGACGTCAAACGTTTGCTTTGTGTATATCTTGATTCGTCTATTGTTGCCATTGTCCTGGCTGGAAGGAGGTTCAGTGAATGGGGCTGTGAAGCGTGAGGTAATACAGTAGGGGGAGTGCGAGTGCTTCTTAAATGTATTGCTTTATGCATTCTCCTCACTCGCGTCCACACAAAAACGTACTCAAGAGAACGGAGTGGAGAATACAATCGGAGCATGAGTGTGGAGCATGGTAGTATGTTTGGAAAAACACCCCTAGAGTTTGAGAGCTACAAGCCCCCACTCACCCAGTAATTTTTGAACTGTCCCTAAATTATCCTATTAAAACACTACATGGGAAATACGTCATGAACTCACAACAATTGAAAGTGCAGAGTATAAAACAGTACTTAGCCTAATATATTATGAACAGCCACGGTAGCGTCGTCTACTGTTTGGTCTATTTTGAATCAATATTTCAACTCGCCACCACACTCTACGTATTTCCCACTGGTGTTTCCCAACTGCAGTCCTCAGGTTGCCCCAGCAACACACATTCACATTTTAGAGCCAGACAAGCACGCTTGATTCAATTTGTTTACTAATCCTTCGATTAGTTAAATCAGTCCAGAGCTACAACAACAATGTGTGCTGATTGAACCAAACTAAATAGTTGGAGGATGCGGGCATCGATCCCGCTACCTCTCGCATGCTAAGCGAGCGCTCTACCATTTGAGCCAATCCCCCTGTGCCTCCAACAAGAAGTATGAAATCTCAATGACCGCACTGCCAAATCCCTCGTCCATAAGAAAGGATACTTTTTAACAAGTATGCTTGCTTCAGCTGTCTAAAAGTATTTTTCATGGTAGTTCAGTAAAGGTTGAAGTAGTGATAGGAGTAAGCCCAGTGGTGGAAATAGTTGTATTGTTGGGTTAGTATCCAGAGCTACAACAACAATGTGTGCTGATTGAACCAAACTAAATAGTTGGAGGATGCGGGCATCGATCCCGCTACCCCTCGCATGCTAAGCGAGCGCTCTACCATTTGAGCTAATCCCCCTGTGCCTCCAACAAGAAGTATGAAATCTCAATGACCGCACTGCCAAATCCCTCGTCCATAAGAAAGGATACTTTTTAACAAGTATGCTTGCTTCAGCTGTCTAAAAGTATTTTTCATGGTAGTTCAGTAAAGGTTGAAGTAGTGATAGGAGTAAGCCCAGTGGTGGAAATAGTTGTATTGTTGGGTTAGTATCCAGAGCTACAACAACAATGTGTGCTGATTGAACCAAACTAAATAGTTGGAGGATGTGGGCATCGATCCCGCTACCTCTCACATGCTAAGCGAGCGCTCTACCATTTGAGCCAATCCCCCTGTGCCTCCAACAAGAAGTATGAAATCTCAATGACCGCACTGCCAAATTCCTCCTCCATAAGAAAGGATACTTTTTAACAAGTATGCTTGCTTCAGCTGTCTAAAAGTATTTTTCATGGTAGTTCAGTAAAGGTTGAAGTAGTGATAGGAGTAAGCCCAGTGGTGGAAATAGTTGTATTGTTGGGTTAGTATCCAGAGCTACAACAACAATGTGTGCTGATTGAACCAAACTAAATAGATGGAGGATGCGGGCATCGATCCCGCTACCTCTCGCATGCTAAGCGAGCGCTCTACCATTTGAGCTAATCCCCCTGTGCATCCAACAAGAAGTATGAAATCTCAATGACCACACTGCCAAATCCCTCGTCCATAAGTAAGGATACTTTTTAAAAAGTATGCTTGCTTCAGCTGTCTAAAAGTATTTTTCATGGTAGTTCAGTAAAGGTGGAAGTAGTGACTGCAGTAAGCCCAGTGGTGGAAATAGTTGTATTGTTGGGTTAGTGAGTTTTGGGTGTATGATAGCAGAAAAACCTGCGAGTCTGGAGTTCCCCCTGCTGGCTGTCTGTGGAATAACATTAGTATCAGTTGATCGTGGGGAAATGCATGTTAGTCGCCCGAAACATGGTCACTGTTTTCCTGTCTTTTGTCGTGCTTATGCTCACTGCGTCTCAGTGGATCGCTCCAAGGCCTTTCTACTGTAAGCAGAGGAGAGGACAGCCTTCCAGTAGAATAAATAAGAGTCACAGCTCCCAACATTTACTAACAAATGAACAGCTACTAAATCAAAGATCTGTCTCATAAACTACACATGTGCCTACATGTGATAACCAAAGGGGATTTTTGCATTACCCCAAGCGACCACATAATTTGTCCCTTTAATTGAAGTAATAATTCGGTGGTTTGGTGGGATTTCCTAAATTCCAGTGTGTTTCTGCTTGCCACAACAAAGTCAAAAGAGAGAATGAACTGGCACACAGACTAAGATATTAGGACCTGTTTAGTAGCAAACAGAAGGCTGTCCATCATATCGCAAAGCCATTATGACAAGGGCTCCTCCTCCCCTGTAGGATAAATAATAATAATTATGATTTATTCTATATAGCACTTTTCATTACACACAGAATCTCAAAGTAGCTTTAAAAACTCAAATAAACTCAAGGTGATCTGGTACATACTTGGCCGATGGCTTCCAAAGCTTCAGATGATAATAATAAGATGGAGAGTGATGGAGTCTGTAGTTAGAGAGGAGTTGAGGCAGTTCACTTCAGATACTTAGCTTGCACTTGTATGTGCTAGAGAACTGTGCTACATACCAATTATTTTCAATATGTATAAATATAGAGATAGAAATATATGTATGACTCCTGCTCTTTTTGTTTTACCTTTTAATAAATCACTTAAATGGGGATCCCTCTTAATGGTTCATAAGTAATTTGGTATTGTTCGGCATGTTTAACGTTACCTGCCTAAGTACCTTAGATCGCAAGCCCATAATTAGTCAATAGGGCTGACTGGCTAGCTACTAGTACTGTTAGCTAGCCAGATAGCAACAAAGCATTGTTAGCTAGCTAATGTAACCATGAAGAATTGACATCTATCTTACATATTATTCGTTTTAGGTCATTTTTGTCCTGTTTAGCTATCTGGCTAGCTAAATTGTTACGATTCACATATCTAGCTGATAATTGTAACGTCAAACGTTTGCTTTGTGTATATCTTGATTCGTCTATTGTTGCCATTGTCCTGGCTGGAAGGAGCTGTGAAGCGTGAGGTAATACAGTAGGGGGAGTGCGAGTGCTTCTTAAATGTATTGCTTTATGCATTCTCCTCACTCGCGTCCACACAAAAACGTACTCAAGAGAACGGAGTGGAGAATACAATCGGAGCATGAGTGTGGAGCATGGTAGTATGTTTGGAAAAACACCCCTAGAGTTTGAGAGCTACAAGCCCCCACTCACCCAGTAATTTTTGAACTGTCCCTAAATTATCCTATTAAAACACTACATGGGAAATACGTCATGAACTCACAACAATTGAAAGTGCAGAGTATAAAACAGTACTTAGCCTAATATATTATGAACAGCCACGATAGCGTCGTCTACTGTTTGGTCTATTTTGAATCAATATTTCAACTCGCCACCACACTCTACGTATTTCCCACTGGTGTTTCCCAACTGCAGTCCTCAGGTTGCCCCAGCAACACACATTCACATTTTAGAGCCAGACAAGCACGCTTGATTCAATTTGTTTACTAATCCTTCGATTAGTTAAATCAGTCCAGAGCTACAACAACAATGTGTGCTGATTGAACCAAACTAAATAGTTAGAGGATGCGGGCATCGATCCCGCTACCTCTCGCATGCTAAGCGAGCGCTCTACCATTTGAGCTAATCCCCCTGTGCATCCAACAAGAAGTATGAAATCTCAATGACCACACTGCCAAATCCCTCGTCCATAAGAAAGGATACTTTTTAACAAGTATGCTTGCTTCAGCTGTCTAAAAGTATTTTTCATGGTAGTTCAGTAAAGGTTGAAGTAGTGGTAGTGATAGGAGTAAGCCCAGTGGTGGAAATAGTTGTATTGTTGGGTTAGTATCCAGAGCTACAACAACAATGTGTGCTGATTGAACCAAACTAAGTAGTTGGAGGATGCGGCATCGATCCCGCTACCTCTTGCATGCTAAGCGAGCGCTCTACCATTTGAGCCAATCCCCCTGTGCCTCCAACAAGAAGTATGAAATCTCAATGACCGCACTGCCAAATCCCTCGTCCATAAGTAAGGATACTTTTTAAAAAGTATGCTTGATTCAGCTGTCTAAAAGTATTCTTCATGGTAGTTCAGTAAAGGTGGAAGTAGTGACTGCAGTAAGCCCAGTGGTGGAAATAGTTGTATTGTTGGGTTAGTGAGTTTTGGGTGTATGATAGCAGAAAAACCTGCGAGTCTGGAGTTCCCCCTGCTGGCTGTCTGTGGAATAACATTAGGATCAGTTGATCGTGGGGAAATGCATGTTAGTCGCCCGAAACATGGTCACTGTTTTCCTGTCTTTTGTCGTGCTTATGCTCACTGCGTCTCAGTGGATCGCTCCAAGGCCTTTCTACTGTAAGCAGAGGAGAGGACAGCCTTCCAGTAGAATAAATAAGAGTCACAGCTCCCAACATTTACTAACAAATGAACAGCTACTAAATCAAAGATCTGTCTCATAAACTACACATGTGCCTACATGTGATAACCAAAGGGGATTTTTGCATTACCCCAAGCGACCACATAATTTGTCCCTTTAATTGAAGTAATAATTCGGTGGTTTGGTGGGATTTCCTAAATTCCAGTGTGTTTCTGCTTGCCACAACAAAGTCAAAAGAGAGAATGAACTGGCACACAGACTAAGATATTAGGACCTGTTTAGTAGCAAACAGAAGGCTGTCCATCATATCGCAAAGCCATTATGACAAGGGCTCCTCCTCCCCTGTAGGATAAATAATAATAATTATAATTTATTCTATATAGCACTTTTCATTACACACAGAATCTCAAAGTAGCTTTAAAAACTCAAATAAACTCAAGGTGATCTGGTACATACTTGGCCGATGGCTTCCAAAGCTTCAGATGATAATAATAAGATGGAGAGTGATGGAGTCTGTAGTTAGAGAGGAGTTGAGGCAGTTCACTTCAGATACTTAGCTTGCACTTGTATGTGCTAGAGAACTGTGCTACATACCAATTATTTTCAATATGTATAAATATAGAGATAGAAATATATGTATGACTCCTGCTCTTTTTGTTTTACCTTTTAATAAATCACTTAAATGGGGATCCCTCTTAATGGTTCATGAGTAATTTGGTATTGTTCGGCATGTTTAACGTTACCTGCCTAAGTACCTTAGATCGCAAGCCCATAATTAGTCAATAGGGCTGACTGGCTAGCTACTAGTACTGTTAACTAGCCAGATAGCAACAAAGCATTGTTAGCTAGCTAATGTAACCATGAAGAATTGACATCTATCTTACATATTATTCGTTTTAGGTCATTTTTGTCCTGTTTAGCTATCTGGCTAGCTAAATTGTTACGATTCACATATCTAGCTGATAATTGTGACGTCAAACGTTTGCTTTGTGTATATCTTGATTCGTCTATTGTTGCCATTGTCCTGGCTGGAAGGAGGTTCAGTGAATGGGGCTGTGAAGCGTGAGGTAATACAGTAGGGGGAGTGCGAGTGCTTCTTAAATGTATTGCTTTATGCATTCTCCTCACTCGCGTCCACACAAAAACGTACTCAAGAGAACGGAGTGGAGAATACAATCGGAGCATGAGTGTGGAGCATGGTAGTATGTTTGGAAAAACACCCCTAGAGTTTGAGAGCTACAAGCCCCCACTCACCCAGTAATTTTTGAACTGTCCCTAAATTATCCTATTAAAACACTACATGGGAAATACGTCATGAACTCACAACAATTGAAAGTGCAGAGTATAAAACAGTACTTAGCCTAATATATTATGAACAGCCACGATAGCGTCGTCTACTGTTTGGTCTATTTTGAATCAATATTTCAACTCGCCACCACACTCTACCTTCCACTGGTGTTTCCCAACTGCAGTCCTCAGGTTGCCCCAGCAACACACATTCACATTTTAGAGCCAGACAAGCACGCTTGATTCAATTTGTTTACTAATCCTTCGATTAGTTAAATCAGTCCAGAGCTACAACAACAATGTGTGCTGATTGAACCAAACTAAATAGTTGGAGGATGCGGGCATCGATCCCGCTACCTCTCGCATGCTAAGCGAGCGCTCTACCATTTGAGCTAATCCCCCTGTTCCTCCAACAAGAAGTATGAAATCTCAATGACCGCACTGCCAAATCCCTCGTCCATAAGAAAGGATACTTTTTAACAAGTATGCTTGCTTCAGCTGTCTAAAAGTATTTTTCATGGTAGTTCAGTAAAGGTTGAAGTAGTGATAGGAGTAAGCCCAGTGGTGGAAATAGTTGTATTGTTGGGTTAGTATCCAGAGCTACAACAACAATGTGTGCTGATTGAACCAAACTAAATAGTTGGAGGATGCGGGCATCGATCCCGCTACCCCTCGCATGCTAAGCGAGCGCTCTACCATTTGAGCTAATCCCCCTGTGCCTCCAACAAGAAGTATGAAATCTCAATGACCGCACTGCCAAATCCCTCGTCCATAAGAAAGGATACTTTTTAACAAGTATGCTTGCTTCAGCTGTCTAAAAGTATTTTTCATGGTAGTTCAGTAAAGGTTGAAGTAGTGATAGGAGTAAGCCCAGTGGTGGAAATAGTTGTATTGTTGGGTTAGTATCCAGAGCTACAACAACAATGTGTGCTGATTGAACCAAACTAAATAGTTGGAGGATGCGGGCATCGATCCCGCTACCTCTCACATGCTAAGCGAGCGCTCTACCATTTGAGCCAATCCCCCTGTGCCTCCAACAAGAAGTATGAAATCTCAATGACCGCACTGCCAAATTCCTCCTCCATAAGAAAGGATACTTTTTAACAAGTATGCTTGCTTCAGCTGTCTAAAAGTATTTTTCATGGTAGTTCAGTAAAGGTTGAAGTAGTGATAGGAGTAAGCCCAGTGGTGGAAATAGTTGTATTGTTGGGTTAGTATCCAGAGCTACAACAACAATGTGTGCTGATTGAACCAAACTAAATAGTTGGAGGATGCGGGCATCGATCCCGCTACCTCTCGCATGCTAAGCGAGCGCTCTACCATTTGAGCTAATCCCCCTGTGCATCCAACAAGAAGTATGAAATCTCAATGACCACACTGCCAAATCCCTCGTCCATAAGTAAGGATACTTTTTAAAAAGTATGCTTGCTTCAGCTGTCTAAAAGTATTTTTCATGGTAGTTCAGTAAAGGTTGAAGTAGTGACTGCAGTAAGCCCAGTGGTGGAAATAGTTGTATTGTTGGGTTAGTGAGTTTTGGGTGTATGATAGCAGAAAAACCTGCGAGTCTGGAGTTCCCCCTGCTGGCTGTCTGTGGAATAACATTAGGATCAGTTGATCGTGGGGAAATGCATGTTAGTCGCCCGAAACATGGTCACTGTTTTCCTGTCTTTTGTCGTGCTTATGCTCACTGCGTCTCAGTGGATCGCTCCAAGGCCTTTCTACTGTAAGCAGAGGAGAGGACAGCCTTCCAGTAGAATAAATATGAGTCACAGCTCCCAACATTTACTAACAAATGAACAGCTACTAAATCAAAGATCTGTCTCATAAACTACACATGTGCCTACATGTGATAACCAAAGGGGATTTTTGCATTACCCCAAGCGACCACATAATTTGTCCCTTTAATTGAAGTAATAATTTGGTGGTTTGGTGGGATTTCCTAAATTCCAGTGTGTTTCTGCTTGCCACAACAAAGTCAAAAGAGAGAATGAACTGGCACACAGACTAAGATATTAGGACCTGTTTAGTAGCAAACAGAAGGCTGTCCATCATATCGCAAAGCCATTATGACAAGGGCTCCTCCTCCCCTGTAGGATAAATAATAATAATTATAATTTATTCTATATAGCACTTTTCATTACACACAGAATCTCAAAGTAGCTTTAAAAACTCAAATAAACTCAAGGTGATCTGTTACATACTTGGCCGATGGCTTCCAAAGCTTCAGATGATAATAATAAGATGGAGAGTGATGGAGTCTGTAGTTAGAGAGGAGTTGAGGCAGTTCACTTCAGATACTTAGCTTGCACTTGTATGTGCTAGAGAACTGTGCTACATACCAATTATTTTCAATATGTATAAATATAGAGATAGAAATATATGTATGACTCCTGCTCTTTTTGTTTTACCTTTTAATAAATCACTTAAATGGGGATCCCTCTTAATGGTTCATAAGTAATTTGGTATTGTTCGGCATGTTTAACGTTACCTGCCTAAGTACCTTAGATCGCAAGCCCATAATTAGTCAATAGGGCTGACTGGCTAGCTACTAGTACTGTTAGCTAGCCAGATAGCAACAAAGCATTGTTAGCTAGCTAATGTAACCATGAAGAATTGACATCTATCTTACATATTATTCGTTTTAGGTCATTTTTGTCCTGTTTAGCTATCTGGCTAGCTAAATTGTTACGATTCACATATCTAGCTGATAATTGTAACGTCAAACGTTTGCTTTGTGTATATCTTGATTCGTCTATTGTTGCCATTGTCCTGGCTGGAAGGAGCTGTGAAGCGTGAGGTAATACAGTAGGGGGAGTGCGAGTGCTTCTTAAATGTATTGCTTTATGCATTCTCCTCACTCGCGTCCACACAAAAACGTACTCAAGAGAACGGAGTGGAGAATACAATCGGAGCATGAGTGTGGAGCATGGTAGTATGTTTGGAAAAACACCCCTAGAGTTTGAGAGCTACAAGCCCCCACTCACCCAGTCATTTTTGAACTGTCCCTAAATTATCCTATTAAAACACTACATGGGAAATACGTCATGAACTCACAACAATTGAAAGTGCAGAGTATAAAACAGTACTTAGCCTAATATATTATGAACAGCCACGATAGCGTCGTCTACTGTTTGGTCTATTTTGAATCAATATTTCAACTCGCCACCACACTCTACGTATTTCCCACTGGTGTTTCCCAACTGCAGTCCTCAGGTTGCCCCAGCAACACACATTCACATTTTAGAGCCAGACAAGCACGCTTGATTCAATTTGTTTACTAATCCTTCGATTAGTTAAATCAGTCCAGAGCTACAACAACAATGTGTGCTGATTGAACCAAACTAAATAGTTGGAGGATGCGGGCATCGATCCCGCTACCTCTCGCATGCTAAGCGAGCGCTCTACCATTTGAGCTAATCCCCCTGTGCATCCAACAAGAAGTATGAAATCTCAATGACCACACTGCCAAATCCCTCGTCCATAAGAAAGGATACTTTTTAACAAGTATGCTTGCTTCAGCTGTCTAAAAGTATTTTTCATGGTAGTTCAGTAAAGGTTGAAGTAGTGGTAGTGATAGGAGTAAGCCCAGTGGTGGAAATAGTTGTATTGTTGGGTTAGTATCCAGAGCTACAACAACAATGTGTGCTGATTGAACCAAACTAAGTAGTTGGAGGATGCGGCATCGATCCCGCTACCTCTCGCATGCTAAGCGAGCGCTCTACCATTTGAGCCAATCCCCCTGTGCCTCCAACAAGAAGTATGAAATCTCAATGACCGCACTGCCAAATCCCTCGTCCATAAGTAAGGATACTTTTTAAAAAGTATGCTTGATTCAGCTGTCTAAAAGTATTCTTCATGGTAGTTCAGTAAAGGTGGAAGTAGTGACTGCAGTAAGCCCAGTGGTGGAAATAGTTGTATTGTTGGGTTAGTGAGTTTTGGGTGTATGATAGCAGAAAAACCTGCGAGTCTGGAGTTCCCCCTGCTGGCTGTCTGTGGAATAACATTAGGATCAGTTGATCGTGGGGAAATGCATGTTAGTCGCCCGAAACATGGTCACTGTTTTCCTGTCTTTTGTCGTGCTTATGCTCACTGCGTCTCAGTGGATCGCTCCAAGGCCTTTCTACTGTAAGCAGAGGAGAGGACAGCCTTCCAGTAGAATAAATAAGAGTCACAGCTCCCAACATTTACTAACAAATGAACAGCTACTAAATCAAAGATCTGTCTCATAAACTACACATGTGCCTACATGTGATAACCAAAGGGGATTTTTGCATTACCCCAAGCGACCACATAATTTGTCCCTTTAATTGAAGTAATAATTTGGTGGTTTGGTGGGATTTCCTAAATTCCAGTGTGTTTCTGCTTGCCACAACAAAGTCAAAAGAGAGAATGAACTGGCACACAGACTAAGATATTAGGACCTGTTTAGTAGCAAACAGAAGGCTGTCCATCATATCGCAAAGCCATTATGACAAGGGCTCCTCCTCCCCTGTAGGATAAATAATAATAATTATAATTTATTCTATATAGCACTTTTCATTACACACAGAATCTCAAAGTAGCTTTAAAAACTCAAATAAACTCAAGGTGATCTGTTACATACTTGGCCGATGGCTTCCAAAGCTTCAGATGATAATAATAAGATGGAGAGTGATGGAGTCTGTAGTTAGAGAGGAGTTGAGGCAGTTCACTTCAGATACTTAGCTTGCACTTGTATGTGCTAGAGAACTGTGCTACATACCAATTATTTTCAATATGTATAAATATAGAGATAGAAATATATGTATGACTCCTGCTCTTTTTGTTTTACCTTTTAATAAATCACTTAAATGGGGATCCCTCTTAATGGTTCATAAGTAATTTGGTATTGTTCGGCATGTTTAACGTTACCTGCCTAAGTACCTTAGATCGCAAGCCCATAATTAGTCAATAGGGCTGACTGGCTAGCTACTAGTACTGTTAGCTAGCCAGATAGCAACAAAGCATTGTTAGCTAGCTAATGTAACCATGAAGAATTGACATCTATCTTACATATTATTCGTTTTAGGTCATTTTTGTCCTGTTTAGCTATCTGGCTAGCTAAATTGTTACGATTCACATATCTAGCTGATAATTGTAACGTCAAACGTTTGCTTTGTGTATATCTTGATTCGTCTATTGTTGCCATTGTCCTGGCTGGAAGGAGCTGTGAAGCGTGAGGTAATACAGTAGGGGGAGTGCGAGTGCTTCTTAAATGTATTGCTTTATGCATTCTCCTCACTCGCGTCCACACAAAAACGTACTCAAGAGAACGGAGTGGAGAATACAATCGGAGCATGAGTGTGGAGCATGGTAGTATGTTTGGAAAAACACCCCTAGAGTTTGAGAGCTACAAGCCCCCACTCACCCAGTCATTTTTGAACTGTCCCTAAATTATCCTATTAAAACACTACATGGGAAATACGTCATGAACTCACAACAATTGAAAGTGCAGAGTATAAAACAGTACTTAGCCTAATATATTATGAACAGCCACGATAGCGTCGTCTACTGTTTGGTCTATTTTGAATCAATATTTCAACTCGCCACCACACTCTACGTATTTCCCACTGGTGTTTCCCAACTGCAGTCCTCAGGTTGCCCCAGCAACACACATTCACATTTTAGAGCCAGACAAGCACGCTTGATTCAATTTGTTTACTAATCCTTCGATTAGTTAAATCAGTCCAGAGCTACAACAACAATGTGTGCTGATTGAACCAAACTAAATAGTTGGAGGATGCGGGCATCGATCCCGCTACCTCTCGCATGCTAAGCGAGCGCTCTACCATTTGAGCTAATCCCCCTGTGCATCCAACAAGAAGTATGAAATCTCAATGACCACACTGCCAAATCCCTCGTCCATAAGAAAGGATACTTTTTAACAAGTATGCTTGCTTCAGCTGTCTAAAAGTATTTTTCATGGTAGTTCAGTAAAGGTTGAAGTAGTGGTAGTGATAGGAGTAAGCCCAGTGGTGGAAATAGTTGTATTGTTGGGTTAGTATCCAGAGCTACAACAACAATGTGTGCTGATTGAACCAAACTAAGTAGTTGGAGGATGCGGCATCGATCCCGCTACCTCTCGCATGCTAAGCGAGCGCTCTACCATTTGAGCCAATCCCCCTGTGCCTCCAACAAGAAGTATGAAATCTCAATGACCGCACTGCCAAATCCCTCGTCCATAAGTAAGGATACTTTTTAAAAAGTATGCTTGATTCAGCTGTCTAAAAGTATTCTTCATGGTAGTTCAGTAAAGGTGGAAGTAGTGACTGCAGTAAGCCCAGTGGTGGAAATAGTTGTATTGTTGGGTTAGTGAGTTTTGGGTGTATGATAGCAGAAAAACCTGCGAGTCTGGAGTTCCCCCTGCTGGCTGTCTGTGGAATAACATTAGGATCAGTTGATCGTGGGGAAATGCATGTTAGTCGCCCGAAACATGGTCACTGTTTTCCTGTCTTTTGTCGTGCTTATGCTCACTGCGTCTCAGTGGATCGCTCCAAGGCCTTTCTACTGTAAGCAGAGGAGAGGACAGCCTTCCAGTAGAATAAATAAGAGTCACAGCTCCCAACATTTACTAACAAATGAACAGCTACTAAATCAAAGATCTGTCTCATAAACTACACATGTGCCTACATGTGATAACCAAAGGGGATTTTTGCATTACCCCAAGCGACCACATAATTTGTCCCTTTAATTGAAGTAATAATTCGGTGGTTTGGTGGGATTTCCTAAATTCCAGTGTGTTTCTGCTTGCCACAACAAAGTCAAAAGAGAGAATGAACTGGCACACAGACTAAGATATTAGGACCTGTTTAGTAGCAAACAGAAGGCTGTCCATCATATCGCAAAGCCATTATGACAAGGGCTCCTCCTCCCCTGTAGGATAAATAATAATAATTATAATTTATTCTATATAGCACTTTTCATTACACACAGAATCTCAAAGTAGCTTTAAAAACTCAAATAAACTCAAGGTGATCTGGTACATACTTGGCCGATGGCTTCCAAAGCTTCAGATGATAATAATAAGATGGAGAGTGATGGAGTCTGTAGTTAGAGAGGAGTTGAGGCAGTTCACTTCAGATACTTAGCTTGCACTTGTATGTGCTAGAGAACTGTGCTACATACCAATTATTTTCAATATGTATAAATATAGAGATAGAAATATATGTATGACTCCTGCTCTTTTTGTTTTACCTTTTAATAAATCACTTAAATGGGGATCCCTCTTAATGGTTCATGAGTAATTTGGTATTGTTCGGCATGTTTAACGTTACCTGCCTAAGTACCTTAGATCGCAAGCCCATAATTAGTCAATAGGGCTGACTGGCTAGCTACTAGTACTGTTAACTAGCCAGATAGCAACAAAGCATTGTTAGCTAGCTAATGTAACCATGAAGAATTGACATCTATCTTACATATTATTCGTTTTAGGTCATTTTTGTCCTGTTTAGCTATCTGGCTAGCTAAATTGTTACGATTCACATATCTAGCTGATAATTGTGACGTCAAACGTTTGCTTTGTGTATATCTTGATTTGTCTATTGTTGCCATTGTCCTGGCTGGAAGGAGGTTCAGTGAATGGGGCTGTGAAGCGTGAGGTAATACAGTAGGGGGAGTGCGAGTGCTTCTTAAATGTATTGCTTTATGCATTCTCCTCACTCGCGTCCACACAAAAACGTACTCAAGAGAACGGAGTGGAGAATACAATCGGAGCATGAGTGTGGAGCATGGTAGTATGTTTGGAAAAACACCCCTAGAGTTTGAGAGCTACAAGCCCCCACTCACCCAGTAATTTTTGAACTGTCCCTAAATTATCCTATTAAAACACTACATGGGAAATACGTCATGAACTCACAACAATTGAAAGTGCAGAGTATAAAACAGTACTTAGCCTAATATATTATGAACAGCCACGATAGCGTCGTCTACTGTTTGGTCTATTTTGAATCAATATTTCAACTCGCCACCACACTCTACCTTCCACTGGTGTTTCCCAACTGCAGTCCTCAGGTTGCCCCAGCAACACACATTCACATTTTAGAGCCAGACAAGCACGCTTGATTCAATTTGTTTACTAATCCTTCGATTAGTTAAATCAGTCCAGAGCTACAACAACAATGTGTGCTGATTGAACCAAACTAAATAGTTGGAGGATGCGGGCATCGATCCCGCTACCTCTCGCATGCTAAGCGAGCGCTCTACCATTTGAGCTAATCCCCCTGTGCCTCCAACAAGAAGTATGAAATCTCAATGACCGCACTGCCAAATCCCTCGTCCATAAGAAAGGATACTTTTTAACAAGTATGCTTGCTTCAGCTGTCTAAAAGTATTTTTCATGGTAGTTCAGTAAAGGTTGAAGTAGTGATAGGAGTAAGCCCAGTGGTGGAAATAGTTGTATTGTTATCCAGATCTAGAACAACAATGTGTGCTGATTGAACCAAACTAAATAGTTGGAGGATGCGGGCATCGATCCCGCTACCTCTCGCATGCTAAGCGAGCGCTCTACCATTTGAGCCAATCCCCCTGTGCCTCCAACAAGAAGTATGAAATCTCAATGACCGCACTGCCAAATCCCTCGTCCATAAGAAAGGATACTTTTTAACAAGTATGCTTGCTTCAGCTGTCTAAAAGTATTTTTCATGGTAGTTCAGTAAAGGTTGAAGTAGTGATAGGAGTAAGCCCAGTGGTGGAAATAGTTGTATTGTTATCCAGATCTACAACAACAATGTGTGCTGATTGAACCAAACTAAATAGTTGGAGGATGCGGGCATCGATCCCGCTACCTCTCGCATGCTAAGCAAGCGCTCTACCATTTGAGCCAATCCCCCTGTGCCTCCAACAAGAAGTATGAAATCTCAATGACCGCACTGCCAAATTCCTCGTCCATAAGAAAGGATACTTTTTAACAAGTATGCTTGCTTCAGCTGTCTAAAAGTATTTTTCATGGTAGTTCAGTAAAGGTTGAAGTAGTTATAGGAGTAAGCCCAGTGGTGGAAATAGTTGTATTGTTGGGTTAGTATCCAGAGCTACAACAACAATGTGTGCTGATTGAACCAAACTAAGTAGTTGGAGGATGCGGGCATCGATCCCGCTACCTCTCGCATGCTAAGCGAGCGCTCTACCATTTGAGCTAATCCCCCTGTGCATCCAACAAGAAGTATGAAATCTCAATGACCGCACTGCCAAATCCCTCGTCCATAAGAAAGGATACTTTTTAACAAGTATGCTTGCTTCAGCTGTCTAAAAGTATTTTTCATGGTAGTTCAGTAAAGGTTGAAGTAGTGATAGGAGTAAGCCCAGTGGTGGAAATAGTTGTATTGTTATCCAGATCTAGAACAACAATGTGTGCTGATTGAACCAAACTAAATAGTTGGAGGATGCGGGCATCAATCCCGCTACCTCTCGCATGCTAAGCGAGCGCTCTACCATTTGAGCCAATCCCCCTGTGCCTCCAACAAGAAGTATGAAATCTCAATGACCGCACTGCCAAATCCCTCGTCCATAAGAAAGGATACTTTTTAACAAGTATGCTTGCTTCAGCTGTCTAAAAGTATTTTTCATGGTAGTTCAGTAAAGGTTGAAGTAGTGATAGGAGTAAGCCCAGTGGTGGAAATAGTTGTATTGTTATCCAGATCTACAACAACAATGTGTGCTGATTGAACCAAACTAAATAGTTGGAGGATGCGGGCATCGATCCCGCTACCTCTCGCATGCTAAGCAAGCGCTCTACCATTTGAGCCAATCCCCCTGTGCCTCCAACAAGAAGTATGAAATCTCAATGACCGCACTGCCAAATTCCTCGTCCATAAGAAAGGATACTTTTTAACAAGTATGCTTGCTTCAGCTGTCTAAAAGTATTTTTCATGGTAGTTCAGTAAAGGTTGAAGTAGTTATAGGAGTAAGCCCAGTGGTGGAAATAGTTGTATTGTTGGGTTAGTATCCAGAGCTACAACAACAATGTGTGCTGATTGAACCAAACTAAGTAGGTGGAGGATGCGGGCATCGATCCCGCTACCTCTCGCATGCTAAGCGAGCGCTCTACCATTTGAGCTAATCCCCCTGTGCATCCAACAAGAAGTATGAAATCTCAATGACCACACTGCCAAATCCCTCGTCCATAAGTAAGGATACTTTTTAAAAAGTATGCTTGCTTCAGCTGTCTAAAAGTATTCTTCATGGTAGTTCAGTAAAGGTGGAAGTAGTGACTGCAGTAAGCCCAGTGGTGGAAATAGTTGTATTGTTGGGTTAGTGAGTTTTGGGTGTATGATAGCAGAAAAACCTGCGAGTCTGGAGTTCCCCCTGCTGGCTGTCTGTGGAATAACATTAGGATCAGTTGATCGTGGGGAAATGCATGTTAGTCGCCCGAAACATGGTCACTGTTTTCCTGTCTTTTGTCGTGCTTATGCTCACTGCGTCTCAGTGGATCGCTCCAAGGCCTTTCTACTGTAAGCAGAGGAGAGGACAGCCTTCCAGTAGAATAAATAAGAGTCACAGCTCCCAACATTTACTAACAAATGAACAGCTACTAAATCAAAGATCTGTCTCATAAACTACACATGTGCCTACATGTGATAACCAAAGGGGATTTTTGCATTACCCCAAGCGACCACATAATTTGTCCCTTTAATTGAAGTAATAATTCGGTGGTTTGGTGGGATTTCCTAAATTCCAGTGTGTTTCTGCTTGCCACAACAAAGTCAAAAGAGAGAATGAACTGGCACACAGACTAAGATATTAGGACCTGTTTAGTAGCAAACAGAAGGCTGTCCATCATATCGCAAAGCCATTATGACAAGGGCTCCTCCTCCCCTGTAGGATAAATAATAATAATTATGATTTATTCTATATAGCACTTTTCATTACACACAGAATCTCAAAGTAGCTTTAAAAACTCAAATAAACTCAAGGTGATCTGGTACATACTTGGCCGATGGCTTCCAAAGCTTC
Organism: Oncorhynchus mykiss; assembly: GCF_013265735.2. Taxonomy (NCBI): domain Eukaryota; kingdom Metazoa; phylum Chordata; class Actinopteri; order Salmoniformes; family Salmonidae; genus Oncorhynchus; species Oncorhynchus mykiss. Next base: position 30,723,732 of record NC_050571.1, on the reverse strand, counting down.
AGATGATAATAATAAGATGGAGAGTGATGGAGTCTGTAGTTAGAGAGGAGTTGAGGCAGTTCACTTCAGATACTTAGCTTGCACTTGTATGTGCTAGAGAACTGTGCTACATACCAATTATTTTCAATATGTATAAATATAGAGATAGAAATATATGTATGACTCCTGCTCTTTTTGTTTTACCTTTTAATAAATCACTTAAATGGGGATCCCTCTTAATGGTTCATGAGTAATTTGGTATTGTTCGGCATGTTTAACGTTACCTGCCTAAGTACCTTAGATCGCAAGCCCATAATTAGTCAATAGGGCTGACTGGCTAGCTACTAGTACTGTTAACTAGCCAGATAGCAACAAAGCATTGTTAGCTAGCTAATGTAACCATGAAGAATTGACATCTATCTTACATATTATTCGTTTTAGGTCATTTTTGTCCTGTTTAGCTATCTGGCTAGCTAAATTGTTACGATTCACATATCTAGCTGATAATTGTGACGTCAAACGTTTGCTTTGTGTATATCTTGATTCGTCTATTGTTGCCATTGTCCTGGCTGGAAGGAGGTTCAGTGAATGGGGCTGTGAAGCGTGAGGTAATACAGTAGGGGGAGTGCGAGTGCTTCTTAAATGTATTGCTTAATGCATTCTCCTCACTCGCGTCCACACAAAAACGTACTCAAGAGAACGGAGTGGAGAATACAATCGGAGCATGAGTGTGGAGCATGGTAGTATGTTTGGAAAAACACCCCTAGAGTTTGAGAGCTACAAGCCCCCACTCACCCAGTAATTTTTGAACTGTCCCTAAATTATCCTATTAAAACACTACATGGGAAATACGTCATGAACTCACAACAATTGAAAGTGCAGAGTATAAAACAGTACTTAGCCTAATATATTATGAACAGCCACGATAGCGTCGTCTACTGTTTGGTCTATTTTGAATCAATATTTCAACTCGCCACCACACTCTACGTATTTCCCACTGGTGTTTCCCAACTGCAGTCCTCAGGTTGCCCCAGCAACACACATTCACATTTTAGAGCCAGACAAGCACGCTTGATTCAATTTGTTTACTAATCCTTCGATTAGTTAAATCAGTCCAGAGCTACAACAACAATGTGTGCTGATTGAACCAAACTAAATAGTTGGAGGATGCGGGCATCGATCCCGCTACCTATCACATGCTAAGCGAGCGCTCTACCATTTGAGCTAATCCCCCTGTGCCTCCAACAAGAAGTATGAAATCTCAATGACCGCACTGCCAAATCCCTCGTCCATGAGAAAGGATACTTTTTAACAAGTATGCTTGCTTCAGCTGTCTAAAAGTATTTTTCATGGTAGTTCAGTAAAGGTTGAAGTAGTGATAGGAGTAAGCCCAGTGGTGGAAATAGTTGTATTGTTATCCAGATCTAGAACAACAATGTGTGCTGATTGAACCAAACTAAATAGTTGGAGGATGCGGGCATCGATCCCGCTACCTCTCGCATGCTAAGCGAGCGCTCTACCATTTGAGCCAATCCCCCTGTGTCTACAACAAGAAGTATGAAACCTCAATGACCGCACTGCCAAATTCCTCGTCCATAAGAAAGGATACTTTTTAACAAGTATGCTTGCTTCAGCTGTCTAAAAGTATTTTTCATGGTAGTTCAGTAAAGGTTGAAGTAGTTATAGGAGTAAGCCCAGTGGTGGAAATAGTTGTATTGTTGGGTTAGTATCCAGAGCTACAACAACAATGTGTGCTGATTGAACCAAACTAAGTAGTTGGAGGATGCGGGCATCGATCCCGCTACCTCTCGCATGCTAAGCGAGCACTCTACCATTTGAGCTAATCCCCCTGTGCATCCAACAAGAAGTATGAAATCTCAATGACCACACTGCCAAATTCCTCGTCCATAAGTAAGGATACTTTTTAAAAAGTATGCTTGCTTCAGCTGTCTAAAAGTATTCTTCATGGTAGTTCAGTAAAGGTGGAAGTAGTGACTGCAGTAAGCCCAGTGGTGGAAATAGTTGTATTGTTGGGTTAGTGAGTTTTGGGTGTATGATAGCAGAAAAACCTGCGAGTCTGGAGTTCCCCCTGCTGGCTGTCTGTGGAATAACATTAGGATCAGTTGATCGTGGGGAAATGCATGTTAGTCGCCCGAAACATGGTCACTGTTTTCCTGTCTTTTGTCGTGCTTATGCTCACTGCGTCTCAGTGGATCGCTCCAAGGCCTTTCTACTGTAAGCAGAGGAGAGGACAGCCTTCCAGTAGAATAAATAAGAGTCACAGCTCCCAACATTTACTAACAAATGAACAGCTACTAAATCAAAGATCTGTCTCATAAACTACACATGTGCCTACATGTGATAACCAAAGGGGATTTTTGCATTACCCCAAGCGACCACATAATTTGTCCCTTTAATTGAAGTAATAATTCGGTGGTTTGGTGGGATTTCCTAAATTCCAGTGTGTTTCTGCTTGCCACAACAAAGTCAAAAGAGAGAATGAACTGGCACACAGACTAAGATATTAGGACCTGTTTAGTAGCAAACAGAAGGCTGTCCATCATATCGCAAAGCCATTATGACAAGGGCTCCTCCTCCCCTGTAGGATAAATAATAATAATTATGATTTATTCTATATAGCACTTTTCATTACACACAGAATCTCAAAGTAGCTTTAAAAACTCAAATAAACTCAAGGTGATCTGGTACATACTTGGCCGATGGCTTCCAAAGCTTCAGATGATAATAATAAGATGGAGAGTGATGGAGTCTGTAGTTAGAGAGGAGTTGAGGCAGTTCACTTCAGATACTTAGCTTGCACTTGTATGTGCTAGAGAACTGTGCTACATACCAATTATTTTCAATATGTATAAATATAGAGATAGAAATATATGTATGACTCCTGCTCTTTTTGTTTTACCTTTTAATAAATCACTTAAATGGGGATCCCTCTTAATGGTTCATGAGTAATTTGGTATTGTTCGGCATGTTTAACGTTACCTGCCTAAGTACCTTAGATCGCAAGCCCATAATTAGTCAATAGGGCTGACTGGCTAGCTACTAGTACTGTTAACTAGCCAGATAGCAACAAAGCATTGTTAGCTAGCTAATGTAACCATGAAGAATTGACATCTATCTTACATATTATTCGTTTTAGGTCATTTTTGTCCTGTTTAGCTATCTGGCTAGCTAAATTGTTACGATTCACATATCTAGCTGATAATTGTGACGTCAAACGTTTGCTTTGTGTATATCTTGATTCGTCTATTGTTGCCATTGTCCTGGCTGGAAGGAGGTTCAGTGAATGGGGCTGTGAAGCGTGAGGTAATACAGTAGGGGGAGTGCGAGTGCTTCTTAAATGTATTGCTTAATGCATTCTCCTCACTCGCGTCCACACAAAAACGTACTCAAGAGAACGGAGTGGAGAATACAATCGGAGCATGAGTGTGGAGCATGGTAGTATGTTTGGAAAAACACCCCTAGAGTTTGAGAGCTACAAGCCCCCACTCACCCAGTAATTTTTGAACTGTCCCTAAATTATCCTATTAAAACACTACATGGGAAATACGTCATGAACTCACAACAATTGAAAGTGCAGAGTATAAAACAGTACTTAGCCTAATATATTATGAACAGCCACGATAGCGTCGTCTACTGTTTGGTCTATTTTGAATCAATATTTCAACTCGCCACCACACTCTACGTATTTCGCACTGGTGTTTCCCAACTGCAGTCCTCAGGTTGCCCCAGCAACACACATTCACATTTTAGAGCCAGACAAGCACGCTTGATTCAAATCCCTCGTCCATAAGTAAGGATACTTTTTAAAAAGTATGCTTGCTTCAACTGTCTAAAAGTATTTTTCATGGTAGTTCAGTAAAGGTTGAAGTAGTTATAGGAGTAAGCCCAGTGGTGGAAATAGTTGTATTGTTGGGTTAGTATCCAGAGCTACAACAACAATGTGTGCTGATTGAACCAAACAAAGTAGTTGGAGGATGCGGGCATCGATCCCGCTACCTCTCGCATGCTAAGCGAGCACTCTACCATTTGAGCTAATCCCCCTGTGCATCCAACAAGAAGTATGAAATCTCAATGACCACACTGCCAAATCCCTCGTCCATAAGTAAGGATACTTTTTAAAAAGTATGCTTGCTTCAGCTGTCTAAAAGTATTCTTCATGGTAGTTCAGTAAAGGTGGAAGTAGTGACTGCAGTAAGCCCAGTGGTGGAAATAGTTGTATTGTTGGGTTAGTGAGTTTTGGGTGTATGATAGCAGAAAAACCTGCGAGTCTGGAGTTCCCCCTGCTGGCTGTCTGTGGAATAACATTAGGATCAGTTGATCGTGGGGAAATGCATGTTAGTCGCCCGAAACATGGTCACTGTTTTCCTGTCTTTTGTCGTGCTTATGCTCACTGCGTCTCAGTGGATCGCTCCAAGGCCTTTCTACTGTAAGCAGAGGAGAGGACAGCCTTCCAGTAGAATAAATAAGAGTCACAGCTCCCAACATTTACTAACAAATGAACAGCTACTAAATCAAAGATCTGTCTCATAAACTACACATGTGCCTACATGTGATAACCAAAGGGGATTTTTGCATTACCCCAAGCGACCACATAATTTGTCCCTTTAATTGAAGTAATAATTCGGTGGTTTGGTGGGATTTCCTAAATTCCAGTGTGTTTCTGCTTGCCACAACAAAGTCAAAAGAGAGAATGAACTGGCACACAGACTAAGATATTAGGACCTGTTTAGTAGCAAACAGAAGGCTGTCCATCATATCGCAAAGCCATTATGACAAGGGCTCCTCCTCCCCTGTAGGATAAATAATAATAATTATGATTTATTCTATATAGCACTTTTCATTACACACAGAATCTCAAAGTAGCTTTAAAAACTCAAATAAACTCAAGGTGATCTGGTACATACTTGGCCGATGGCTTCCAAAGCTTCAGATGATAATAATAAGATGGAGAGTGATGGAGTCTGTAGTTAGAGAGGAGTTGAGGCAGTTCACTTCAGATACTTAGCTTGCACTTGTATGTGCTAGAGAACTGTGCTACATACCAATTATTTTCAATATGTATAAATATAGAGATAGAAATATATGTATGACTCCTGCTCTTTTTGTTTTACCTTTTAATAAATCACTTAAATGGGGATCCCTCTTAATGGTTCATGAGTAATTTGGTATTGTTCGGCATGTTTAACGTTACCTGCCTAAGTACCTTAGATCGCAAGCCCATAATTAGTCAATAGGGCTGACTGGCTAGCTACTAGTACTGTTAACTAGCCAGATAGCAACAAAGCATTGTTAGCTAGCTAATGTAACCATGAAGAATTGACATCTATCTTACATATTATTCGTTTTAGGTCATTTTTGTCCTGTTTAGCTATCTGGCTAGCTAAATTGTTACGATTCACATATCTAGCTGATAATTGTGACGTCAAACGTTTGCTTTGTGTATATCTTGATTCGTCTATTGTTGCCATTGTCCTGGCTGGAAGGAGGTTCAGTGAATGGGGCTGTGAAGCGTGAGGTAATACAGTAGGGGGAGTGCGAGTGCTTCTTAAATGTATTGCTTTATGCATTCTCCTCACTCGCGTCCACACAAAAACGTACTCAAGAGAACGGAGTGGAGAATACAATCGGAGCATGAGTGTGGAGCATGGTAGTATGTTTGGAAAAACACCCCTAGAGTTTGAGAGCTACAAGCCCCCACTCACCCAGTAATTTTTGAACTGTCCCTAAATTATCCTATTAAAACACTACATGGGAAATACGTCATGAACTCACAACAATTGAAAGTGCAGAGTATAAAACAGTACTTAGCCTAATATATTATGAACAGCCACGATAGCGTCGTCTACTGTTTGGTCTATTTTGAATCAATATTTCAACTCGCCACCATACTCTACCTTCCACTGGTGTTTCCCAACTGCAGTCCTCAGGATGCCCCAGCAACACACATTCACATTTTAGAGCCAGACAAGCACGCTTGATTCAATTTGTTTACTAATCCTTCGATGAGTTAAATCAGTCCAGAGCTACAACAACAATGTGTGCTGATTGAACCAAACTAAATATATGGAGGATGCGGGCATCGATCCCGCTACCTCTCACATGCTAAGCGAGCGCTCTACCATTTGAGCTAATCCCCCTGTGCCTCCAACAAGAAGTATGAAATCTCAATGACTGCACTGCCAAATCCCTCGTCCATAAGAAAGGATACTTTTTAACAAGTATGCTTGCTTCAGCTGTCTAAAAGTATTTTTCATGGTAGTTCAGTAAAGGTTGAAGTAGTGATAGGAGTAAGCCCAGTGGTGGAAATAGTTGTATTGTTGGGTTAGTATCCAGAGCTACAACAACAATGTGTGCTGATTGAACCAAACTAAATAGTTGGAGGATGCGGGCATCGATCCCGCTACCTCTCGCATGCTAAGCGAGCGCTCTGCCATTTGAGCTAATCCCCCTGTGCCTCCAACACGAAGTATGAAATCTCAATGACCGCACTGCCAAATCCCTCGTCCATAAGAAAGGATACTTTTTAACAAGTATGCTTGCTTCAGCTGTCTAAAAGTATTTTTCATGGTAGTTCAGTAAAGGTTGAAGTAGTGATAGGAGTAAGCCCAGTGGTGGAAATAGTTGTATTGTTGGGTTAGTATCCAGAGCTACAACAACAATGTGTGCTGATTGAACCAAACTAAATAGTTGGAGGATGGGTGCATCGATCCCGCTACCTCTCGCATGCTAAGCGAGCGCTCTACCATTTGAGCTAATCCCCCTGTGCCTCCAACAAGAAGTATGAAATCTCAATGACCGCACTGCCAAATCCCTCGTCCATAAGAAAGGATACTTTTTAACAAGTATGCTTGCTTCAGCTGTCTAAAAGTATTTTTCATGGTAGTTCAGTAAAGGTTGAAGTAGTGATAGGAGTAAGCCCAGTGGTGGAAATAGTTGTATTGTTGTGTTAGTATCCAGAGCTACAACAACAATGTGTGCTGATTGAACGAAACTAAATAGTTGGAGGATGCGGGCATCGATCCCGCTACCTCTCGCATGCTAAGCGAGCGCTCTACCATTTGAGATAATCCCCCTGTGCCTCCAACAAGAAGTATGAAATCTCAATGACTGCACTGCCAAATCCCTCGTCCATAAGAAAGGATACTTTTTAACAAGTATGCTTGCTTCAGCTGTCTAAAAGTATTTTTCATGGTAGTTCAGTAAAGGTTGAAGTAGTGATAGGAGTAAGCCCAGTGGTGGAAATAGTTGTATTGTTGGGTTAGTATCCAGAGCTACAACAACAATGTGTGCTGATTGAACCAAACTAAATAGTTGGAGGATGCGGGCATCGATCCCGCTACCTCTCGCATGCTAAGGGAGCGCTCTACCATTTGAGCCAATCCCCCTGTGCCTCCAACAAGAAGTATGAAATCTCAATGACCGCACTGCCAAATTCCTCGTCCATAAGAAAGGATACTTTTTAACAAGTATGCTTGCTTCAGCTGTCTAAAAGTATTTTTCATGGTAGTTCAGTAAAGGTTGAAGTAGTGGTAGTGATAGGAGTAAGCCCAGTGGTGGAAATAGTTGTATTGTTGTGTTAGTATCCAGAGCTACAACAACAATGTGTGCTGATTGAACCAAACTAAGTAGTTGGAGGATGCGGGCATCGATCCCGCTACCTCTCGCATGCTAAGCGAGCGCTCTACCATTTGAGCTAATCCCCCTGTGCATCCAACAAGAAGTATGAAATCTCAATGACCACACTGCCAAATCCCTCGTCCATAAGTAAGGATACTTTTTAAAAAGTATGCTTGCTTCAACTGTCTAAAAGTATTCTTCATGGTAGTTCAGTAAAGGTGGAAGTAGTGACTGCAGTAAGCCCAGTGGTGGAAATAGTTGTATTGTTGGGTTAGTGAGTTTTGGGTGTATGATAGCAGAAAAACCTGCGAGTCTGGAGTTCCCCCTGCTGGCTGTCTGTGGAATAACATTAGGATCAGTTGATCGTGGGGAAATGCATGTTAGTCGCCCGAAACATGGTCACTGTTTTCCTGTCTTTTGTCGTGCTTATGCTCACTGCGTCTCAGTGGATCGCTCCAAGGCCTTTCTACTGTAAGCAGAGGAGAGGACAGCCTTCCAGTAGAATAAATAAGAGTCACAGCTCCCAACATTTACTAACAAATGAACAGCTACTAAATCAAAGATCTGTCTCATAAACTACACATGTGCCTACATGTGATAACCAAAGGGGATTTTTGCATTACCCCAAGCGACCACATAATTTGTCCCTTTAATTGAAGTAATAATTCGGTGGTTTGGTGGGATTTCCTAAATTCCAGTGTGTTTCTGCTTGCCACAACAAAGTCAAAAGAGAGAATGAACTGGCACACAGACTAAGATATTAGGACCTGTTTAGTAGCAAACAGAAGGCTGTCCATCATATCGCAAAGCCATTATGACAAGGGCTCCTCCTCCCCTGTAGGATAAATAATAATAATTATGATTTATTCTATATAGCACTTTTCATTACACACAGAATCTCAAAGTAGCTTTAAAAACTCAAATAAACTCAAGGTGATCTGGTACATACTTGGCCGATGGCTTCCAAAGCTTCAGATGATAATAATAAGATGGAGAGTGATGGAGTCTGTAGTTAGAGAGGAGTTGAGGCAGTTCACTTCAGATACTTAGCTTGCACTTGTATGTGCTAGAGAACTGTGCTACATACCAATTATTTTCAATATGTATAAATATAGAGATAGAAATATATGTATGACTCCTGCTCTTTTTGTTTTACCTTTTAATAAATCACTTAAATGGGGATCCCTCTTAATGGTTCATGAGTAATTTGGTATTGTTCGGCATGTTTAACGTTACCTGCCTAAGTACCTTAGATCGCAAGCCCATAATTAGTCAATAGGGCTGACTGGCTAGCTACTAGTACTGTTAACTAGCCAGATAGCAACAAAGCATTGTTAGCTAGCTAATGTAACCATGAAGAATTGACATCTATCTTACATATTATTCGTTTTAGGTCATTTTTGTCCTGTTTAGCTATCTGGCTAGCTAAATTGTTACGATTCACATATCTAGCTGATAATTGTGACGTCAAACGTTTGCTTTGTGTATATCTTGATTCGTCTATTGTTGCCATTGTCCTGGCTGGAAGGAGGTTCAGTGAATGGGGCTGTGAAGCGTGAGGTAATACAGTAGGGGGAGTGCGAGTGCTTCTTAAATGTATTGCTTTATGCATTCTCCTCACTCGCGTCCACACAAAAACGTACTCAAGAGAACGGAGTGGAGAATACAATCGGAGCATGAGTGTGGAGCATGGTAGTATGTTTGGAAAAACACCCCTAGAGTTTGAGAGCTACAAGCCCCCACTCACCCAGTAATTTTTGAACTGTCCCTAAATTATCCTATTAAAACACTACATGGGAAATACGTCATGAACTCACAACAATTGAAAGTGCAGAGTATAAAACAGTACTTAGCCTAATATATTATGAACAGCCACGATAGCGTCGTCTACTGTTTGGTCTATTTTGAATCAATATTTCAACTCGCCACCATACTCTACCTTCCACTGGTGTTTCCCAACTGCAGTCCTCAGGATGCCCCAGCAACACACATTCACATTTTAGAGCCAGACAAGCACGCTTGATTCAATTTGTTTACTAATCCTTCGATGAGTTAAATCAGTCCAGAGCTACAACAACAATGTGTGCTGATTGAACCAAACTAAATATTTGGAGGATGCGGGCATCGATCCCGCTACCTCTCACATGCTAAGCGAGCGCTCTACCATTTGAGCTAATCCCCCTGTGCCTCCAACAAGAAGTATGAAATCTCAATGACTGCACTGCCAAATCCCTCGTCCATAAGAAAGGATACTTTTTAACAAGTATGCTTGCTTCAGCTGTCTAAAAGTATTTTTCATGGTAGTTCAGTAAAGGTTGAAGTAGTGATAGGAGTAAGCCCAGTGGTGGAAATAGTTGTATTGTTGGGTTAGTATCCAGAGCTACAACAACAATGTGTGCTGATTGAACCAAACTAAATAGTTGGAGGATGCGGGCATCGATCCCGCTACCTCTCGCATGCTAAGCGAGCGCTCTGCCATTTGAGCTAATCCCCCTGTGCCTCCAACACGAAGTATGAAATCTCAATGACCGCACTGCCAAATCCCTCGTCCATAAGAAAGGATACTTTTTAACAAGTATGCTTGCTTCAGCTGTCTAAAAGTATTTTTCATGGTAGTTCAGTAAAGGTTGAAGTAGTGATAGGAGTAAGCCCAGTGGTGGAAATAGTTGTATTGTTGGGTTAGTATCCAGAGCTACAACAACAATGTGTGCTGATTGAACCAAACTAAATAGTTGGAGGATGGGTGCATCGATCCCGCTACCTCTCGCATGCTAAGCGAGCGCTCTACCATTTGAGCTAATCCCCCTGTGCCTCCAACAAGAAGAATGAAATCTCAATGACCGCACTGCCAAATCCCTCGTCCATAAGAAAGGATACTTTTTAACAAGTATGCTTGCTTCAGCTGTCTAAAAGTATTTTTCATGGTAGTTCAGTAAAGGTTGAAGTAGTGATAGGAGTAAGCCCAGTGGTGGAAATAGTTGTATTGTTGGGTTAGTATCCAGAGCTACAACAACAATGTGTGCTGATTGAACCGAACTAAATAGTTGGAGGATGCGGGGATCGATCCCGCTACCTCTCGCATGCTAAGCGAGCGCTCTACCATTTGAGCTAATCCCCCTGTGCCTCCAACAGGAAGTATGAAATCTCAATGACCGCACTGCCAAATCCCTCGTCCATAAGAAAGGATACTTTTTAACAAGTATGCTTGCTTCAGCTGTCTAAAAGTATTTTTCATGGTAGTTCAGTAAAGGTTGAAGTAGTGATAGGAGTAAGCCCAGTGGTGGAAATAGTTGTATTGTTGTGTTAGTATCCAGAGCTACAACAACAATGTGTGCTGATTGAACCAAACTAAATAGTTGGAGGATGCGGGCATCGATCCCGCTACCTCTCGCATGCTAAGCGAGCGCTCTACCATTTGAGCTAATCCCCCTGTGCCTCCAACAAGAAGTATGAAATCTCAATGACTGCACTGCCAAATCCCTTGTCCATAAGAAAGGATACTTTTTAACAAGTATGCTTGCTTCAGCTGTCTAAAAGTATTTTTCATGGTAGTTCAGTAAAGGTTGAAGTAGTGATAGGAGTAAGCCCAGTGGTGGAAATAGTTGTATTGTTGTGTTAGTATCCAGAGCTACAACAACAATGTGTGCTGATTGAACCAAACTAAATAGTTGGAGGATGCGGGCATCGATCCCGCTACCTCTCGCATGCTAAGGGAGCGCTCTACCATTTGAGCCAATCCCCCTGTGCCTCCAACAAGAAGTATGAAATCTCAATGACCGCACTGCCAAATTCCTCGTCCATAAGAAAGGATACTTTTTAACAAGTATGCTTGCTTCAGCTGTCTAAAAGTATTTTTCATGGTAGTTCAGTAAAGGTTGAAGTAGTGGTAGTGATAGGAGTAAGCCCAGTGGTGGAAATAGTTGTATTGTTGGGTTAGTATCCAGAGCTACAACAACAATGTGTGCTGATTGAACCAAACTAAATAGTTGGAGGATGCGGGCATCGATCCCGCTACCTCTCGCATGCTAAGCGAGCGCTCTACCATTTGAGATAATCCCCCTGTGCATCCAACAAGAAGTATGAAATCTCAATGACCGCACTGCCAAATCCCTCGTCCATAAGAAAGGATACTTTTTAACAAGTATGCTTGCTTCAGCTGTCTAAAAGTATTTTTCATGGTAGTTCAGTAAAGGTTGAAGTAGTGATAGGAGTAAGCCCAGTGGTGGAAATAGTTGTATTGTTGGGTTAGTATCCAGAGCTACAACAACAATGTGTGCTGATTGAACCGAACTAAATAGTTGGAGGATGCGGGCATCGATCCCGCTACCTCTCGCATGCTAAGGGAGCGCTCTACCATTTGAGCCAATACCCCTGTGCCTCCAACAAGAAGTATGAAATCTCAATGACCGCACTGCCAAATTCCTCGTCCATAAGAAAGGATACTTTTTAACAAGTATGCTTGCTTCAGCTGTCTAAAAGTATTTTTCATGGTAGTTCAGTAAAGGTTGAAGTAGTGATAGGAGTAAGCCCAGTGGTGGAAATAGTTGTATTGTTGGGTTAGTATCCAGAGCTACAACAACAATGTGTGCTGATTGAACCAAACTAAATAGTTGGAGGATGCGGGCATCGATCCCGCTACCTCTCGCATGCTAAGGGAGCGCTCTACCATTTGAGCCAATCCCCCTGTGCCTCCAACAAGAAGTATGAAATCTCAATGACCGCACTGCCAAATTCCTCGTCCATAAGAAAGGATACTTTTTAACAAGTATACTTGCTTCAGCTGTCTAAAAGTATTTTTCATGGTAGTTCAGTAAAGGTTGAAGTAGTGGTAGTGATAGGAGTAAGCCCAGTGGTGGAAATAGTTGTATTGTTGTGTTAGTATCCAGAGCTACAACAACAATGTGTGCTGATTGAACCAAACTAAGTAGTTGGAGGATGCGGGCATCGATCCCGCTACCTCTCGCATGCTAAGCGAGCGCTCTACCATTTGAGCTAATCCCCCTGTGCATCCAACAAGAAGTATGAAATCTCAATGACCACACTGCCAAATCCCTCGTCCATAAGTAAGGATACTTTTTAAAAAGTATGCTTGCTTCAACTGTCTAAAAGTATTCTTCATGGTAGTTCAGTAAAGGTGGAAGTAGTGACTGCAGTAAGCCCAGTGGTGGAAATAGTTGTATTGTTGGGTTAGTGAGTTTTGGGTGTATGATAGCAGAAAAACCTGCGAGTCTGGAGTTCCCCCTGCTGGCTGTCTGTGGAATAACATTAGGATCAGTTGATCGTGGGGAAATGCATGTTAGTCGCCCGAAACATGGTCACTGTTTTCCTGTCTTTTGTCGTGCTTATGCTCACTGCGTCTCAGTGGATCGCTCCAAGGCCTTTCTACTGTAAGCAGAGGAGAGGACAGCCTTCCAGTAGAATAAATAAGAGTCACAGCTCCCAACATTTACTAACAAATGAACAGCTACTAAATCAAAGATCTGTCTCATAAACTACACATGTGCCTACATGTGATAACCAAAGGGGATTTTTGCATTACCCCAAGCGACCACATAATTTGTCCCTTTAATTGAAGTAATAATTCGGTGGTTTGGTGGGATTTCCTAAATTCCAGTGTGTTTCTGCTTGCCACAACAAAGTCAAAAGAGAGAATGAACTGGCACACAGACTAAGATATTAGGACCTGTTTAGTAGCAAACAGAAGGCTGTCCATCATATCGCAAAGCCATTATGACAAGGGCTCCTCCTCCCCTGTAGGATAAATAATAATAATTATGATTTATTCTATATAGCACTTTTCATTACACACAGAATCTCAAAGTAGCTTTAAAAACTCAAATAAACTCAAGGTGATCTGGTACATACTTGGCCGATGGCTTCCAAAGCTTCAGATGATAATAATAAGATGGAGAGTGATGGAGTCTGTAGTTAGAGAGGAGTTGAGGCAGTTCACTTCAGATACTTAGCTTGCACTTGTATGTGCTAGAGAACTGTGCTACATACCAATTATTTTCAATATGTATAAATATAGAGATAGAAATATATGTATGACTCCTGCTCTTTTTGTTTTACCTTTTAATAAATCACTTAAATGGGGATCCCTCTTAATGGTTCATGAGTAATTTGGTATTGTTCGGCATGTTTAACGTTACCTGCCTAAGTACCTTAGATCGCAAGCCCATAATTAGTCAATAGGGCTGACTGGCTAGCTACTAGTACTGTTAACTAGCCAGATAGCAACAAAGCATTGTTAGCTAGCTAATGTAACCATGAAGAATTGACATCTATCTTACATATTATTCGTTTTAGGTCATTTTTGTCCTGTTTAGCTATCTGGCTAGCTAAATTGTTACGATTCACATATCTAGCTGATAATTGTGACGTCAAACGTTTGCTTTGTGTATATCTTGATTCGTCTATTGTTGCCATTGTCCTGGCTGGAAGGAGGTTCAGTGAATGGGGCTGTGAAGCGTGAGGTAATACAGTAGGGGGAGTGCGAGTGCTTCTTAAATGTATTGCTTTATGCATTCTCCTCACTCGCGTCCACACAAAAACATACTCAAGAGAACGGAGTGGAGAATACAATCGGAGCATGAGTGTGGAGCATGGTAGTATGTTTGGAAAAACACCCCTAGAGTTTGAGAGCTACAAGCCCCCACTCACCCAGTAATTTTTGAACTGTCCCTAAATTATCCTATTAAAACACTACATGGGAAATACGTCATGAACTCACAACAATTGAAAGTGCAGAGTATAAAACAGTACTTAGCCTAATATATTATGAACAGCCACGATAGCGTCGTCTACTGTTTGGTCTATTTTGAATCAATATTTCAACTCGCCACCATACTCTACCTTCCACTGGTGTTTCCCAACTGCAGTCCTCAGGATGCCCCAGCAACACACATTCACATTTTAGAGCCAGACAAGCACGCTTGATTCAATTTGTTTACTAATCCTTCGATGAGTTAAATCAGTCCAGAGCTACAACAACAATGTGTGCTGATTGAACCAAACTAAATATTTGGAGGATGCGGGCATCGATCCCGCTACCTCTCACATGCTAAGCGAGCGCTCTACCATTTGAGCTAATCCCCCTGTGCCTCCAACAAGAAGTATGAAATCTCAATGACTGCACTGCCAAATCCCTCGTCCATAAGAAAGGATACTTTTTAACAAGTATGCTTGCTTCAGCTGTCTAAAAGTATTTTTCATGGTAGTTCAGTAAAGGTTGAAGTAGTGATAGGAGTAAGCCCAGTGGTGGAAATAGTTGTATTGTTGGGTTAGTATCCAGAGCTACAACAACAATGTGTGCTGATTGAACCAAACTAAATAGTTGGAGAATGCGGGCATCGATCCCGCTACCTCTCGCATGCTAAGCGAGCGCTCTGCCATTTGAGCTAATCCCCCTGTGCCTCCAACACGAAGTATGAAATCTCAATGACCGCACTGCCAAATCCCTCGTCCATAAGAAAGGATACTTTTTAACAAGTATGCTTGCTTCAGCTGTCTAAAAGTATTTTTCATGGTAGTTCAGTAAAGGTTGAAGTAGTGATAGGAGTAAGCCCAGTGGTGGAAATAGTTGTATTGTTGGGTTAGTATCCAGAGCTACAACAACAATGTGTGCTGATTGAACCAAACTAAATAGTTGGAGGATGGGTGCATCGATCCCGCTACCTCTCGCATGCTAAGCGAGCGCTCTACCATTTGAGCTAATCCCCCTGTGCCTCCAACAAGAAGAATGAAATCTCAATGACCGCACTGCCAAATCCCTCGTCCATAAGAAAGGATACTTTTTAACAAGTATGCTTGCTTCAGCTGTCTAAAAGTATTTTTCATGGTAGTTCAGTAAAGGTTGAAGTAGTGATAGGAGTAAGCCCAGTGGTGGAAATAGTTGTATTGTTGGGTTAGTATCCAGAGCTACAACAACAATGTGTGCTGATTGAACCGAACTAAATAGTTGGAGGATGCGGGCATCGATCCCGCTACCTCTCGCATGCTAAGCGAGCGCTCTACCATTTGAGCTAATCCCCCTGTGCCTCCAACAAGAAGTATGAAATCTCAATGACCGCACTGCCAAATCCCTCGTCCATAAGAAAGGATACTTTTTAACAAGTATGCTTGCTTCAGCTGTCTAAAAGTATTTTTCATGGTAGTTCAGTAAAGGTTGAAGTAGTGATAGGAGTAAGCCCAGTGGTGGAAATAGTTGTATTGTTGGGTTAGTATCCAGAGCTACAACAACAATGTGTGCTGATTGAACCGAACTAAATAGTTGGAGGATGCGGGCATCGATCCCGCTACCTCTCGCATGCTAAGCGAGCGCTCTACCATTTGAGCTAATCCCCCTGTGCCTCCAACAAGAAGTATGAAATCTCAATGACCGCACTGCCAAATCCCTCGTCCATAAGAAAGGATACTTTTTAACAAGTATGCTTGCTTCAGCTGTCTAAAAGTATTTTTCATGGTAGTTCAGTAAAGGTTGAAGTAGTGATAGGAGTAAGCCCAGTGGTGGAAATAGTTGTATTGTTGTGTTAGTATCCAGAGCTACAACAACAATGTGTGCTGATTGAACCAAACTAAATAGTTGGAGGATGCGGGCATCGATCCCGCTACCTCTCGCATGCTAAGCGAGCGCTCTACCATTTGAGCTAATCCCCCTGTGCCTCCAACAAGAAGTATGAAATCTCAATGACTGCACTGCCAAATCCCTCGTCCATAAGAAAGGATACTTTTTAACAAGTATGCTTGCTTCAGCTGTCTAAAAGTATTTTTCATGGTAGTTCAGTAAAGGTTGAAGTAGTGATAGGAGTAAGCCCAGTGGTGGAAATAGTTGTATTGTTGTGTTAGTATCCAGAGCTACAACAACAACAATGCTGATTGAACCAAACTAAATAGTTGGAGGATGCGGGCATCGATCCCGCTACCTCTCGCATGCTAAGGGAGCGCTCTACCATTTGAGCCAATCCCCCTGTGCCTCCAACAAGAAGTATGAAATCTCAATGACCGCACTGCCAAATTCCTCGTCCATAAGAAAGGATACTTTTTAACAAGTATGCTTGCTTCAGCTGTCTAAAAGTATTTTTCATGGTAGTTCAGTAAAGGTTGAAGTACTGGTAGTGATAGGAGTAAGCCCAGTGGTGGAAATAGTTGTATTGTTGGGTTAGTATCCAGAGCTACAACAACAATGTGTGCTGATTGAACCAAACTAAATAGTTGGAGGATGCGGGCATCGATCCCGCTACCTCTCGCATGCTAAGCGAGCGCTCTACCATTTGAGATAATCCCCCTGTGCATCCAACAAGAAGTATGAAATCTCAATGACCGCACTGCCAAATCCCTCGTCCATAAGAAAGGATACTTTTTAACAAGTATGCTTGCTTCAGCTGTCTAAAAGTATTTTTCATGGTAGTTCAGTAAAGGTTGAAGTAGTGATAGGAGTAAGCCCAGTGGTGGAAATAGTTGTATTGTTGGGTTAGTATCCAGAGCTACAACAACAATGTGTGCTGATTGAACCAAACTAAATAGTTGGAGGATGGGTGCATCGATCCCGCTACCTCTCGCATGCTAAGCGAGCGCTCTACCATTTGAGCTAATCCCCCTGTGCCTCCAACAAGAAGAATGAAATCTCAATGACCGCACTGCCAAATCCCTCGTCCATAAGAAAGGATACTTTTTAACAAGTATGCTTGCTTCAGCTGTCTAAAAGTATTTTTCATGGTAGTTCAGTAAAGGTTGAAGTAGTGATAGGAGTAAGCCCAGTGGTGGAAATAGTTGTATTGTTGGGTTAGTATCCAGAGCTACAACAACAATGTGTGCTGATTGAACCAAACTAAATAGTTGGAGGATGCGGGGAATCGATCCCGCTACCTCTCGCATGCTAAGGGAGCGCTCTACCATTTGAGCCAATCCCCCTGTGCCTCCAACAAGAAGTATGAAATCTCAATGACCGCACTGCCAAATTCCTCGTCCATAAGAAAGGATACTTTTTAACAAGTATGCTTGCTTCAGCTGTCTAAAAGTATTTTTCATGGTAGTTCAGTAAAGGTTGAAGTAGTGGTAGTGATAGGAGTAAGCCCAGTGGTGGAAATAGTTGTATTGTTGGGTTAGTATCCAGAGCTACAACAACAATGTGTGCTGATTGAACCAAACTAAATAGTTGGAGGATGCGGGCATCGATCCCGCTACCTCTCGCATGCTAAGCGAGCGCTCTACCATTTGAGATAATCCCCCTGTGCATCCAACAAGAAGTATGAAATCTCAATGACCGCACTGCCAAATCCCTCGTCCATAAGAAAGGATACTTTTTAACAAGTATGCTTGCTTCAGCTGTCTAAAAGTATTTTTCATGGTAGTTCAGTAAAGGTTGAAGTAGTGATAGGAGTAAGCCCAGTGGTGGAAATAGTTGTATTGTTGGGTTAGTATCCAGAGCTACAACAACAATGTGTGCTGATTGAACCAAACTAAATAGTTGGAGGATGCGGGCATCGATCCCGCTACCTCTCGCATGCTAATGGAGCGCTCTACCATTTGAGCCAATCCCCCTGTGCCTCCAACAAGAAGTATGAAATCTCAATGACCGCACTGCCAAATTCCTCGTCCATAAGAAAGGATACTTTTTAACAAGTATGCTTGCTTCAGCTGTCTAAAAGTATTTTTCATGGTAGTTCAGTAAAGGTTGAAGTAGTGGTAGTGATAGGAGTAAGCCCAGTGGTGGAAATAGTTGTATTGTTGTGTTAGTATCCAGAGCTACAACAACAATGTGTGCTGATTGAACCGAACTAAATAGTTGGAGGATGCAGGCATCGATCCCGCTACCTCTCGCATGCTAAGCGAGCGCTCTACCATTTGAGCTAATCCCCCTGTGCCTCCAACAAGAAGTATGAAATCTCAATGACCGCACTGCCAAATCCCTCGTCCATAAGAAAGGATACTTTTTAACAAGTATGCTTGCTTCAGCTGTCTAAAAGTATTTTTCATGGTAGTTCAGTAAAGGTTGAAGTAGTGATAGGAGTAAGCCCAGTGGTGGAAATAGTTGTATTGTTGGGTTAGTATCCAGAGCTACAACAACAATGTGTGCTGATTGAACCAAACTAAATAGTTGGAGGATGCGGGCATCGATCCCGCTACCTCTCGCATGCTAAGGGAGCGCTCTACCATTTGAGCCAATCCCCCTGTGCCTCCAACAAGAAGTATGAAATCTCAATGACCGCACTGCCAAATTCCTCGTCCATAAGAAAGGATACTTTTTAACAAGTATGCTTGCTTCAGCTGTCTAAAAGTATTTTTCATGGTAGTTCAGTAAAGGTTGAAGTAGTGATAGGAGTAAGCCCAGTGGTGGAAATAGTTGTATTGTTGGGTTAGTATCCAGAGCTACAACAACAATGTGTGCTGATTGAACCAAACTAAATAGTTGGAGGATGCGGGCATCGATCCCGCTACCTCTCGCATGCTAAGGGAGCGCTCTACCATTTGTGCCAATCCCCCTGTGCCTCCAACAAGAAGTATGAAATCTCAATGACCGCACTGCCAAATTCCTCGTCCATAAGAAAGGATACTTTTTAACAAGTATGCTTGCTTCAGCTGTCTAAAAGTATTTTTCATGGTAGTTCAGTAAAGGTTGAAGTAGTGGTAGTGATAGGAGTAAGCCCAGTGGTGGAAATAGTTGTATTGTTGGGTTAGTATCCAGAGCTACAACAACAATGTGTGCTGATTGAACCAAACTAAATAGTTGGAGGATGCGGGCATCGAACCCGCTACCTCTCGCATGCTAAGCGAGCGCTCTACCATTTGAGCTAATCCCCCTGTGCATCCAACAAGAAGTATGAAATCTCAATGACCGCACTGCCAAATCCCTCGTCCATAAGAAAGGATACTTTTTAACAAGTATGCTTGCTTCAGCTGTCTAAAAGTATTTTTCATGGTAGTTCAGTAAAGGTTGAAGTAGTGATAGGAGTAAGCCCAGTGGTGGAAATAGTTGTATTGTTGGGTTAGTATCCAGAGCTACAACAACAATGTGTGCTGATTGAACCAAACTAAATAGTTGGAGGATGCGGGCATCGATCCCGCTACCTCTCGCATGCTAAGGGAGCGCTCTACCATTTGAGCCAATCCCCCTGTGCCTCCAACAAGAAGTATGAAATCTCAATGACCGCACTGCCAAATTCCTCGTCCATAAGAAAGGATACTTTTTAACAAGTATGCTTGCTTCAGCTGTCTAAAAGTATTTTTCATGGTAGTTCAGTAAAGGTTGAAGTAGTGGTAGTGATAGGAGTAAGCCCAGTGGTGGAAATAGTTGTATTGTTGGGTTAGTATCCAGAGCTACAACAACAATGTGTGCTGATTGAACCAAACTAAATAGTTGGAGGATGCGGGCATCGATCCCGCTACCTCTCGCATGCTAAGCGAGCGCTCTACCATTTGAGATAATCCCCCTGTTGCATCCAACAAGAAGTATGAAATCTCAATGACCACACTGCCAAATCCCTCGTCCATAAGTAAGGATACTTTTTAAAAAGTATGCTTGCTTCAGCTGTCTAAAAGTATTTTTCATGGCAGTTCAGTAAAGGTGGAAGTAGTGACTGCAGTAAGCCCAGTGGTGGAAATAGTTGTATTGTTGGGTTAGTGAGTTTTGGGTGTATGATAGCAGAAAAACCTGCGAGTCTGGAGTTCCCCCTGCTGGCTGTCTGTGGAATAACATTAGGATCAGTTGATCGTGGGGAAATGCATGTTAGTCGCCCGAAACATGGTCACTGTTTTCCTGTCTTTTGTCGTGCTTATGCTCACTGCGTCTCAGTGGATCGCTCCAAGGCCTTTCTACTGTAAGCAGAGGAGAGGACAGCCTTCCAGTAGAATAAATAAGAGTCACAGCTCCCAACATTTACTAACAAATGAACAGCTACTAAATCAAAGATCTGTCTCATAAACTACACATGTGCCTACATGTGATAACCAAAGGGGATTTTTGCATTACCCCAAGCGACCACATAATTTGTCCCTTTAATTGAAGTAATAATTCGGTGGTTTGGTGGGATTTCCTAAATTCCAGTGTGTTTCTGCTTGCCACAACAAAGTCAAAAGAGAGAATGAACTGGCACACAGACTAAGATATTAGGACCTGTTTAGTAGCAAACAGAAGGCTGTCCATCATATCGCAAAGCCATTATGACAAGGGCTCCTCCTCCCCTGTAGGATAAATAATAATAATTATGATTTATTCTATATAGCACTTTTCATTACACACAGAATCTCAAAGTAGCTTTAAAAACTCAAATAAACTCAAGGTGATCTGGTACATACTTGGCCGATGGCTTCCAAAGCTTCAGATGATAATAATAAGATGGAGAGTGATGGAGTCTGTAGTTAGAGAGGAGTTGAGGCAGTTCACTTCAGATACTTAGCTTGCACTTGTATGTGCTAGAGAACTGTGCTACATACCAATTATTTTCAATATGTATAAATATAGAGATAGAAATATATGTATGACTCCTGCTCTTTTTGTTTTACCTTTTAATAAATCACTTAAATGGGGATCCCTCTTAATGGTTCATGAGTAATTTGGTATTGTTCGGCATGTTTAACGTTACCTGCCTAAGTACCTTAGATCGCAAGCCCATAATTAGTCAATAGGGCTGACTGGCTAGCTACTAGTACTGTTAACTAGCCAGATAGCAACAAA
The DNA here is from genome assembly GCF_013265735.2 of Oncorhynchus mykiss. NCBI lineage: Eukaryota > Metazoa > Chordata > Actinopteri > Salmoniformes > Salmonidae > Oncorhynchus > Oncorhynchus mykiss. The sequence continues at coordinate 30,702,440 of NC_050571.1, read as the reverse complement.
GCATTGTTAGCTAGCTAATGTAACCATGAAGAATTGACATCTATCTTACATATTATTCGTTTTAGGTCATTTTTGTCCTGTTTAGCTATCTGGCTAGCTAAATTGTTACGATTCACATATCTAGCTGATAATTGTGACGTCAAACGTTTGCTTTGTGTATATCTTGATTCGTCTATTGTTGCCATTGTCCTGGCTTTAAGGAGGTTCAGTGAATGGGGCTGTGAAGCGTGAGGTAATACAGTAGGGGGAGTGCGAGTGCTTCTTAAATGTATTGCTTTATGCATTCTCCTCACTCGCGTCCACACAAAAACGTACTCAAGAGAACGGAGTGGAGAATACAATCGGAGCATGAGTGTGGAGCATGGTAGTATGTTTGGAAAAACACCCCTAGAGTTTGAGAGCTACAAGCCCCCACTCACCCAGTAATTTTTGAACTGTCCCTAAATTATCCTATTAAAACACTACATGGGAAATACGTCATGAACTCACAACAATTGAAAGTGCAGAGTATAAAACAGTACTTAGCCTAATATATTATGAACAGCCACGATAGCGTCGTCTACTGTTTGCTCTATTTTGAATCAATATTTCAACTCGCCACCATACTCTACCTTCCACTGGTGTTTCCCAACTGCAGTCCTCAGGATGCCCCAGCAACACACATTCACATTTTAGAGCCAGACAAGCACGCTTGATTCAATTTGTTTACTAATCCTTCGATGAGTTAAATCAGTCCAGAGCTACAACAACAATGTGTGCTGATTGAACCAAACTAAATATGTGGAGGATGCGGGCATCGATCCCACTACCTCTCACATGCTAAGCGAGCGCTCTACCATTTGAGCTAATCCCCCTCTGCCTCCAACAAGAAGTATGAAATCTCAAAGACTGCACTGCCAAATCCCTCGTCCATAAGAAAGGATACTTTTTAACAAGTATGCTTGCTTCAGCTGTCTAAAAGTATTTTTCATGGTAGTTCAGTAAAGGTTGAAGTAGTGATAGGAGTAAGCCCAGTGGTGGAAATAGTTGTATTGTTGGGTTAGTATCCAGAGCTACAACAACAATGTGTGCTGATTGAACTAAACTAAATAGTTGGAGGATGCGGGCATCGATCCCGCTACCTCTCGCATGCAAAGCGAGCGCTCCACCATTTGAGCTAATCCCCCTGTGCCTCCAACAAGAAGTATGAAATCTCAATGACCGCACTGCCAAATCCCTCGTCCATAAGAAAGGATACTTTTTAACAAGTATGCTTGCTTCAGCTGTCTAAAAGTATTTTTCATGGTAGTTCAGTAAAGGTTGAAGTAGTGATAGGAGTAAGCCCAGTGGTGGAAATAGTTGTATTGTTGGGTTGGTATCCAGAGCTACAACAACAATGTGTGCTGATTGAACCAAACTAAATAGTTGGAGGATGCAGGCATCGATCCCGCTACCTCTCACATGCTAAGCGAGCGCTCTACCATTTGAGCTAATCCCCCTGTGCATGCAACAAGAATTATGAAATCTCAATGACCACACTGCCAAATCCCTCGTCCATAAGTAAGGATACTTTTTAAAAAGTATGCTTGCTTCAGCTGTCTAAAAGTATTTTTCATGGTAGTTCAGTAAAGGTGGAAGTAGTGATAGGAGTAAGCCCAGTGGTGGAAATAGTTGTATTGTTGGGTTAGTATCCAGAGCTACAACAACAATGTGTGCTGATTGAACTAAACTAAATAGTTGGAGGATGCGGGGATCGATCCCGCTACCTCTCGCATGCAAAGCGAGCGCTCTACCATTTGAGCTAATCCCCCTGTGCCTCCAACAAGAAGTATGAAATCTCAATGACCGCACTGCCAAATCCCTCGTCCATTTTTTATTTTTTATTTTTTATTTCACCTTTATTTAACCAGGTAGGCTAGTTGAGAACAAGTTCTCATTTGCAACTGCGACCTGGCCAAGATAAGGCATAGCAGTGTGAACAGACAACACAAAGTTACACATGGAGTAAACAATTAACAAGTCAATAACACAGTAGAAAAAAGGGGAGTCTATATATACATTGTGTGCAAAAGGCATGAGAAGGTATGCAAATAATTACAATTATGCAGATTAACACTGGAGTGATAAATGATCAGATGGTTATGTAAAGGTAGAGATAGAGATATTGGTGTGCAAAAGAGCAGAAAAATAAATAAATAAAAACAGTATGGGGATGAGGTAGGTGAAAATGGGTGGGCTATTTACCAATAGACTATGTACAGCTGCAGCGATCGGTTAGCTGCTCAGATAGCAGATGTTTGAAGTTGGTGAGGGAGATAAAAGTCTCCAACTTCAGCGATTTTTGCAATTCGTTCCAATCACAGGCAGCAGAGAACTGGAACGAAAGGCGGCCAAATGAGGTGTTGGCTTTAGGGATGATCAGTGAGATACACCTGCTGGAGCGCGTGCTACGGATGGGTGTTGCCATCGTAACCAGTGAACTGAGATAAGGCGGAGCTTTACCTAGCATGGACTTGTAGATGACCTGGAGCCCGTGGGTCTGGCGACGAATATGTAGCGAGGGCCAGCCGACTAGAGCATAATAGTGACAAAACGGATGGCACTGTGATAAACTGCATCCAGTTTGCTGAGTAGAGTGTTGGAAGCAATTTTGTAGATGACATCGCCGAAGTCGAGGATCGGTAGGATAGTCAGTTTTACTAGGGTAAGTTTGGCGGCGTGAGTGAAGGAGGCTTTGTTGCGGAATAGAAAGCCGACTCTTGATTTGATTTTCGATTGGAGATGTTTGATATGGGTCTGGAAGGAGAGTTTAGAGTCTAGCCAGACACCTAGGTACTTATAGATGTCCACATATTCAAGGTCGGAACCATCCAGGGTGGTGATGCTGGTCAGGCGTGCGGGTGCAGGCAGCGAACGGTTGAAAAGCATGCATTTGGTTTTACTAGCGTTTAAGAGCAGTTGGAGGCCACGGAAGGAGTGCTGTATGGCATTGAAGCTCGTTTGGAGGTTAGATAGCACAGTGTCCAAGGACGGGCCGGAAGTATATAGAATGGTGTCGTCTGCGTAGAGGTGGATCAGGGAATCGCCCGCAGCATGAGAAACATCATTGATATATACAGAGAAAAGAGTCGGCCCGAGAATTGAACCCTGTGGCACCCCCATAGAGACTGCCAGAGGACCGGACAGCATGCCCTCCGATTTGACACACTGAACTCTGTCTGCAAAGTAATTGGTGAACCAGGCAAGGCAGTCATCCGAAAAACCGAGGCTACTGAGTCTGCCGATAAGAATGCGGTGATTGACAGAGTCGAAAGCCTTGGCAAGGTCTATGAAGACGGCTGCACAGTACTGTCTTTTATCGATGGCGGTTATGATATCGTTTAGTACCTTGAGCGTGGCTGAGGTACACCCGTGACCGGCTCGGAAACCAGATTGCACAGCGGAGAAGGTACGGTGGGATTCAAGATGGTCAGTGACCTGTTTGTTGACTTGGCTTTCGAAGACCTTAGATAGGCAGGGCAGGATGGATATAGGTCTGTAACAGTTTGGGTCCAGGGTGTCGCCCCCTTTGAAGAGGGGGATGACTGCGGCAGCTTTCCAATCCTTGGGGATCTCAGACGATATGAAAGAGAGGTTGAACAGGCTGGTAATAGGGGTTGCGACAATGGCGGCGGATAGTTTCAGGAATAGAGGGTCCAGATTGTCAAGCCCAGCTGATTTGTACGGGTCCAGGTTTTGCAGCTCTTTCAGAACATCTGCTATCTGGATTTGGGTAAAGGAGAACCTGGAGAGGCTTGGGCGAGTAGCTGCGGGGGGGGGGAGCTGTTGGACGAGGTTGGAGTAGCCAGGCGGAAGGCATGGCCAGCCGTTGAGAAATGCTTGTTGAAGTTTTCGATAATCATGGATTTATCGGTGGTGACCGTGTTACCTAGCCTCAGTGCAGTGGGCAGCTGGGAGGAGGTGCTCTTGTTCTCCATGGACTTCACAGTGTCCCAGAACTTTTTGGAGTTGGAGCTACAAGATGCAAACTTCTGCCTGAAGAAGTTGGCTTTAGCTTTCCTGACTGACTGTGTGTATTGGTTCCTGACTTCCCTGAACAGTTGCATATCGCGGGGACTGTTCGATGTTAGTGCAGTCCGCCACAGGATGTTTTTGTGCTGGTCGAGGGCAGTCAGGTCTGGAGTGAACCAGGGGCTATATCTGTTCTTAGTTCTGCATTTTTTGAACGGAGCATGCTTATCTAAAATGGTGAGGAAGTTACTTTTAAAGAAAGACCAGGCATCCTCAACTGACGGGATGAGGTCAATGTCCTTCCAGGATACCCGGGCCAGGTCGATTAGAAAGGCCTGCTCACAGAAGTGTTTTAGGGAGCGTTTGACAGTGATGAGGGGTGGTCGTTTGACTGCGGCTCCATAGCGGATACAGGCAATGAGGCAGTGATCGCTGAGATCCTGGTTGAAGACAGCGGAGGTGTATTTGGAGGGCCAGTTGGTCAGGATGACGTCAATGAGGGTGCCCTTGTTTACAGAGTTAGGGTTGTACCTGGTGGGTTCCTTGATGATTTGAGTGAGATTGAGGGCATCTAGCTTAGATTGTAGGACTGCCGGGGTGTTAAGCATATCCCAGTTTAGGTCACCTAACAGAACAAACTCTGAAGCTAGATGGGGGGCGATCAATTCACAAATGGTGTCCAGGGCACAGCTGGGAGCTGAGGGGGGTCGGTAGCAGGCGGCAACAGTGAGAGACTTATTTCTGGAGAGAGTAATTTTCAAAATTAGTAGTTCGAACTGTTTGGGTATGGACCTGGAAAGTATGACATTACTTTGCAGGCTATCTCTGCAGTAGACTGCAACTCCTCCTCCTTTGGCAGTTCTATCTTGACGGAAGATGTTATAGTTGGGTATGGAAATCTCAGAATTTTTGGTGGCCTTCCTGAGCCAGGATTCAGACACGGCAAGGATATCAGGGTTAGCAGAGTGTGCTAGAGCAGTGAGTAAGACAAACTTAGGGAGGAGGCTTCTGATGTTGACATGCATGAAACCAAGGCTTTTTCGATCACAGAAGTCAACAAATGAGGGTGCCTGGGGACATGCAGGGCCTGGGTTTACCTCCACATCACCCGCGGAACAGAGAAGGAGTAGTATGAGGGTGCGGCTGAAGGCTATCAAAACTGGTCGCCTAGGGCGTTGGGGACAGAGAATAAGAGGAGCAGGTTTCTGGGCATGGTAGAATATATTCAGGGCATAATGCGCAAACAGGGGTATGGTGGGGTGCGGGTACAGCGGAGGTAAGCCCAGGCACTGGGTGATGATGAGAGAGGTTGTATCTCTGGACATGCTGGTTGTAATGGGTGAGGTCACCGCATGTGTGGGGGGTGGGACAAAGGAGGTAACAGGGGTATAAAGAGTGGAACTAGGGGCTCCATTGTAAACTAAAACAATGATAACTAACCTGCACAACAGTATACAAGGCATATTGACATTTGAGAAAGACATACAGCGAGGCATACAGTAATCACAGGTGTTGAATTGGGAGAGCTAGCTAAAACAGTAGGTGAGACAGCAGCTAATCAGCTAGCACAACAACAGCAGGTAGAATGGCGATTGATTAGGCAGAGAGGGTCGGATTAACTACACACAGAGCCTAAGTGCGGCTGGGGCCGACAGATAAAACATAAACAAGCAGAATGGATTACCGTGATTAATGGACAGTCCAGCATGCATCAGCTATGTAGCCAAGTGATCAGTGTCCAAGGGGCAGCGGTGGATGGGGCAGGGAAGCTGGACTGGCGAGTGTTATCCAGGTTAGAAAACTAACAATGACCAAATAGCTTGTAGCCAGTTAGCTGGTTAGCTTCTGGAGGTTCTTGAGTGTGTTCTAAAAATGTAAAGATAATAGCGGTTCCGTATCACATTGGGTGAGGCAGGTTACCGGAAGGTATAAACAAATTAAAAATCGAAAAGGGATAGAAAGTAAATATGGGTTCAGTGAGTGTTTGGGACGCGGCGATTCAGACGGTTAGCAGGCCTGTGCTAACAAGCTAACAGTTAGTAGACGGTGCTAAACACGGTAGCAGTTAGCGGACCGGGCTAAACAAGCTAGCAGTTAGCAGGCCGAATTTGCAAGCAAGGAGATAGCAGGGGCTAGAGAGTTAGCCTTTGGGGACGTCGCGATGGGGGTATCTGTTTATTCCTCTTCATGCAGTGACATCGATGGACCGGTCGTGGGTCTGGATATTGTAGCCCAGGAGCTCAAAATGTTCCGTTTGCGATGGGAATCCGGGGATGAAAAATAAAATAAAATAATAAATAGGTCCGTTATGCTCTGGTTAGAGTCGCGTTGTTCGAACTGGCGAGAGCTTTCCGAGCTAAAGGTTAGCTGATGACCGGTTAGCTGAAGACCGCTAGCAATGTTTTGCTGAAGCTGGTAGTTCGTTGGCTAGCTTCAGTTGAGGGGTTCCAAGGTCCGAAGTAAATATAAATACTTTAGGAAAAATAGCTACGTTGGGTGAGGCGGGTTGCAGGAGAGTATTTAGAAGAAGTTGAGGTTCAGCAAAAAGTTTTAAAGATATGTGAAGAAAAAAAAACGAAAACAAACGATATATACAAGGGACACAACACGACAATACGTCCTACTGCTACGCCATCTTGGATCAGAAAGAAAGGATACTTTTTAACAAGTATGCTTGCTTCAGCTGTCTAAAAGTATTTTTCATGGTAGTTCAGTAAAGGTTGAAGTAGTGATAGGAGTAAGCCCAGTGGTGGAAATAGTTGTATTGTTGGGTTAGTATCCAGAGCTACAACAACAATGTGTGCTGATTGAACTAAACTAAATAGTTGGAGGATGCGGGCATCAATCCCGCTACCTCTCGCATGCAAAGCAAGCGCTCTACCATTTGAGCTAATCCCCCTGTGCCTCCAACAAGAAGTATGAAATCTCAATGACCGCACTGCCAAATCCCTCGTCCATAAGAAAGGATACTTTTTAACAAGTATGCTTGCTTCAGCTGTCTAAAAGTATTTTTCATGGTAGTTCAGTAAAGGTTGAAGTAGTGATAGGAGTAAGCCCAGTGGTGGAAATAGTTGTATTGTTGGGTTGGTATCCAGAGCTACAACAACAATGTGTGCTGATTGAACCAAACTAAATAGTTGGAGGATGCAGGCATCGATCCCGCTACCTCTCACATGCTAAGCGAGCGCTCTACCATTTGAGCTAATCCCCCTGTGCATGCAACAAGAATTATGAAATCTCAATGACCACACTGCCAAATCCCTCGTCCATAAGTAAGGATACTTTTTAAAAAGTATGCTTGCTTCAGCTGTCTAAAAGTATTTTTCATGGTAGTTCAGTAAAGGTGGAAGTAGTGATAGGAGTAAGCCCAGTGGTGGAAATAGTTGTATTGTTGGGTTAGTATCCAGAGCTACAACAACAATGTGTGCTGATTGAACTAAACTAAATAGTTGGAGGATGCGGGCATCGATCCCGCTACCTCTCGCATGCAAAGCGAGCGCTCTACCATTTGAGCTAATCCCCCTGTGCCTCCAACAAGAAGTATGAAATCTCAATGACCGCACTGCCAAATCCCTCGTCCATAAGAAAGGATACTTTTTAACAAGTATGCTTGCTTCAGCTGTCTAAAAGTATTTTTCATGGTAGTTCAGTAAAGGTTGAAGTAGTGATAGGAGTAAGCCCAGTGGTGGAAATAGTTGTATTGTTGGGTTGGTATCCAGAGCTACAACAACAATGTGTGCTGATTGAACCAAACTAAATAGTTGGAGGATGCAGGCATCGATCCCGCTACCTCTCACATGCTAAGCGAGCGCTCTACCATTTGAGCTAATCCCCCTGTGCATGCAACAAGAATTATGAAATCTCAATGACCACACTGCCAAATCCCTCGTCCATAAGTAAGGATACTTTTTAAAAAGTATGCTTGCTTCAGCTGTCTAAAAGTATTTTTCATGGTAGTTCAGTAAAGGTGGAAGTAGTGACTGCAGTAAGCCCAGTGGTGGAAATAGTTGTATTGTTGGGTTAGTGAGTTTTGGGTGTATGATAGCAGAAAAACCTGCGAGTCTGGAGTTCCCCCTGCTGGCTGTCTGTGGAATAACATTAGGATCAGTTGATCGTGGGGAAATGCATGTTAGTCGCCCGAAACATGGTCACTGTTTTCCTGTCTTTTGTCGTGCTTATGCTCACTGCGTCTCAGTGGATCGCTCCAAGGCCTTTCTACTGTAAGCAGAGGAGAGGACAGCCTTCCAGTAGAATAAATAAGAGTCACAGCTCCCAACATTTACTAACAAATGAACAGCTACTAAATCAAAGATCTGTCTCATAAACTACACATGTGCCTACATGTGATAACCAAAGGGGATTTTTGCATTACCCCAAGCGACCACATAATTTGTCCCTTTAATTGAAGTAATAATTCGGTGGTTTGGTGGGATTTCCTAAATTCCAGTGTGTTTCTGCTTGCCACAACAAAGTCAAAAGAGAGAATGAACTGGCACACAGACTAAGATATTAGGACCTGTTTAGTAGCAAACAGAAGGCTGTCCATCATATCGCAAAGCCATTATGACAAGGGCTCCTCCTCCCCTGTAGGATAAATAATAATAATTATGATTTATTCTATATAGCACTTTTCATTACACACAGAATCTCAAAGTAGCTTTAAAAACTCAAATAAACTCAAGGTGATCTGGTACATACTTGGCCGATGGCTTCCAAAGCTTCAGACGATAATAATAAGATGGAGAGTGATGGAGTCTGTAGTTAGAGAGGAGTTGAGGCAGTTCACTTCAGATACTTAGCTTGCACTTGTATGTGCTAGAGAACTGTGCTACATACCAATTATTTTCAATATGTATAAATATAGAGATAGAAATATATGTATGACTCCTGCTCTTTTTGTTTTACCTTTTAATAAATCACTTAAATGGGGATCCCTCTTAATGGTTCATGAGTAATTTGGTATTGTTCGGCATGTTTAACGTTACCTGCCTAAGTACCTTAGATCGCAAGCCCATAATTTGTCAATAGGGCTGACTGGCTAGCTACTAGTACTGTTAACTAGCCAGATAGCAACAAAGCATTGTTAGCTAGCTAATGTAACCATGAAGAATTGACATCTATCTTACATATTATTTGTTTTAGGTCATTTTTGTCCTGTTTAGCTATCTGGCTAGCTAAATTGTTACGATTCACATATCTAGCTGATAATTGTGACGTCAAACGTTTGCTTTGTGTATATCTTGATTCGTCTATTGTTGCCATTGTCCTGGCTGGAAGGAGGTTCAGTGAATGGGGCTGTGAAGCGTGAGGTAATACAGTAGGGGGAGTGCGAGTGCTTCTTAAATGTATTGCTTTATGCATTCTCCTCACTCGCGTCCACACAAAAACGTACTCAAGAGAACGGAGTGGAGAATACAATCGGAGCATGAGTGTGGAGCATGGTAGTATGTTTGGAAAAACACCCCTAGAGTTTGAGAGCTACAAGCCCCCACTCACCCAGTAATTTTTGAACTGTCCCTAAATTATCCTATTAAAACACTACATGGGAAATACGTCATGAACTCACAACAATTGAAAGTGCAGAGTATAAAACAGTACTTAGCCTAATATATGATGAACAGCCACGATAGCGTCGTCTACTGTTTGGTCTATTTTGAATCAATATTTCAACTCGCCACCACACTCTACCTTCCACAGGTGTTTCCAAACTGCAGTCCTCAGGTTGCCCCAGCAACACACATTCACATTTTAGAGCCAGACAAGCACGCTTGATTCAATTTGTTTACTAATCCTTCGATTAGTTAAATCAGTCCAGAGCTACAACAACAATGTGTGCTGATTGAACCAAACTAAATAGTTGGAGGATGCGGGCATCGATCCAGCTACCTCTCGCATGCTAAGCAAGCGCTCTACCATTTGAGCTAATCCCCCTGTGCCTCCAAGAAGAAGTATGAAATCTCAATGACCGCACTGCCAAATCCCTCGTCCATAAGAAAGGATACTTTTTAACAAGTATGCTTGCTTCAGCTGTCTAAAAGTATTTTTCATGGTAGTTCAGTAAAGGTTGAAGTAGTGATAGGAGTAAGCCCAGTGGTGGAAATAGTTGTATTGTTGGGTTAGTATCCAGAGCTACAACAACAATGTGTGCTGATTGAACCAAACTAAATAGTTGGAGGATGCGGGCATCGATCCCGCTACCTTTCGCATGCAAAGCGAGCGCTCTACCATTTGAGCTAATTCCCCTGTGCCTCCAACAAGAAGTATGAAATCTCAATGACCGCACTGCCAAATCCCTCGTCCATAAGAAAGGATACTTTTTAACAAGTATGCTTGCTTCAGCTGTCTAAAAGTATTTTTCATGGTAGTTCAGTAAAGGTTGAAGTAGTGATAGGAGTAAGCCCAGTGGTGGAAATAGTTGTATTGTTGGGTTAGTATCCAGAGCTACAACAACAATGTGTGCTGATTGAACCAAACTAAATAGTTGGAGGATGCGGGCATCGATCCCGCTACCTCTCGCATGCAAAGCGAGCGCTCTACCATTTGAGCTAATCCCCCTGTGCCTCCAACAAGAAGTATGAAATCTCAATGACCGCACTGCCAAATCCCTCGTCCATAAGAAAGGATACTTTTTAACAAGTATGCTTGCTTCAGCTGTCTAAAAGTATTTTTCATGGTAGTTCAGTAAAGGTTGAAGTAGTGATAGGAGTAAGCCCAGTGGTGGAAATAGTTGTATTGTTGGGTTAGTATCCAGAGCTACAACAACAATGTGTGCTGATTGAACCAAACTAAATAGTTGGAGGATGCGGGCATCGATCCCGCTACCTCTCACATGCTAAGCGAGCGCTCTACCATTTGAGCTAATCCCCCTGTGCATGCAACAAGAATTATGAAATCTCAATGACCACACTGCCAAATCCCTCGTCCATAAGTAAGGATACTTTTTAAAAAGTATGCTTGCTTCAGCTGTCTAAAAGTATTTTTCATGGTAGTTCAGTAAAGGTGGAAGTAGTGACTGCAGTAAGCCCAGTGGTGGAAATAGTTGTATTGTTGGGTTAGTGAGTTTTGGGTGTATGATAGCAGAAAAACCTGCGAGTCTGGAGTTCCCCCTGCTGGCTGTCTGTGGAATAACATTAGGATCAGTTGATCGTGGGGAAATGCATGTTAGTCGCCCGAAACATGGTCACTGTTTTCCTGTCTTTTGTCGTGCTTATGCTCACTGCGTCTCAGTGGATCGCTCCAAGGCCTTTCTACTGTAAGCAGAGGAGAGGACAGCCTTCCAGTAGAATAAATAAGAGTCACAGCTCCCAACATTTACTAACAAATGAACAGCTACTAAATCAAAGATCTGTCTCATAAACTACACATGTGCCTACATGTGATAACCAAAGGGGATTTTTGCATTACCCCAAGCGACCACATAATTTGTCCCTTTAATTGAAGTAATAATTCGGTGGTTTGGTGGGATTTCCTAAATTCCAGTGTGTTTCTGCTTGCCACAACAAAGTCAAAAGAGAGAATGAACTGGCACACAGACTAAGATATTAGGACCTGTTTAGTAGCAAACAGAAGGCTGTCCATCATATCGCAAAGCCATTATGACAAGGGCTCCTCCTCCCCTGTAGGATAAATAATAATAATTATGATTTATTCTATATAGCACTTTTCATTACACACAGAATCTCAAAGTAGCTTTAAAAACTCAAATAAACTCAAGGTGATCTGGTACATACTTGGCCGATGGCTTCCAAAGCTTCAGACGATAATAATAAGATGGAGAGTGATGGAGTCTGTAGTTAGAGAGGAGTTGAGGCAGTTCACTTCAGATACTTAGCTTGCACTTGTATGTGCTAGAGAACTGTGCTACATACCAATTATTTTCAATATGTATAAATATAGAGATAGAAATATATGTATGACTCCTGCTCTTTTTGTTTTACCTTTTAATAAATCACTTAAATGGGGATCCCTCTTAATGGTTCATGAGTAATTTGGTATTGTTCGGCATGTTTAACGTTACCTGCCTAAGTACCTTAGATCGCAAGCCCATAATTAGTCAATAGGGCTGACTGGCTAGCTACTAGTACTGTTAACTAGCCAGATAGCAACAAAGCATTGTTAGCTAGCTAATGTAACCATGAAGAATTGACATCTATCTTACATATTATTCTTTTTTGGTCATTTTTGTCCTGTTTAGCTATCTGGCTAGCTAAATTGTTACAATTCACATATCTAGCTGATAATTGTGACGTCAAACGTTTGCTTTGTGTATATCTTGATTCGTCTATTGTTGCCATTGTCCTGGCTGGAAGGAGGTTCAGTGAATGGGGCTGTGAAGCGTGAGGTAATACAGTAGGGGGAGGGGGAGGGGGAGTAGGTAGTATGTTGAAGTATGTTGAAGTAGTGATAGGAGTAAGCCCAGTGGTGGAAATAGTTGTATTGTTGGGTTAGTATCCAGAGCTACAACAACAATGTGTGCTGATTGAACCAAACTAAATAGTTGGAGGATGCGGGCATCGATCCCGCTACCTCTCGCATGCAAAGCGAGCGCTCTACCATTTGAGCTAATCCCCCTGTGCCTCCAACAAGAAGTATGAAATCTCAATGACCGCACTGCCAAATCCCTCGTCCATAAGAAAGGATACTTTTTAACAAGTATGCTTGCTTCAGCTGTCTAAAAGTATTTTTCATGGTAGTTCAGTAAAGGTTGAAGTAGTGATAGGAGTAAGCCCAGTGGTGGAAATAGTTGTATTGTTGGGTTAGTATCCAGAGCTACAACAACAATGTGTGCTGATTGAACCAAACTAAATAGTTGGAGGATGCGGGCATCGATCCCGCTACCTCTCACATGCTAAGCGAGCGCTCTACCATTTGAGCTAATCCCCCTGTGCATGCAACAAGAATTATGAAATCTCAATGACCACACTGCCAAATCCCTCGTCCATAAGAAAGGATACTTTTTAACAAGTATGCTTGCTTCAGCTGTCTAAAAGTATTTTTCATGGTAGTTCAGTAAAGGTTGAAGTAGTGATAGGAGTAAGCCCAGTGGTGGAAATAGTTGTATTGTTGGGTTAGTATCCAGAGCTACAACAACAATGTGTGCTGATTGAACCAAACTAAATAGTTGGAGGATGCGGGCATCGATCCCGCTACCTCTCACATGCTAAGCAAGCGCTCTACCATTTGAGCTAATCCCCCTGTGCATGCAACAAGAATTATGAAATCTCAATGACCACACTGCCAAATCCCTCGTCCATAAGTAAGGATACTTTTTAAAAAGTATGCTTGCTTCAGCTGTCTAAAAGTATTTTTCATGGTAGTTCAGTAAAGGTGGAAGTAGTGACTGCAGTAAGCCCAGTGGTGGAAATAGTTGTATTGTTGGGTTAGTGAGTTTTGGGTGTATGATAGCAGAAAAACCTGCGAGTCTGGAGTTCCCCCTGCTGGCTGTCTGTGGAATAACATTAGGATCAGTTGATCGTGGGGAAATGCATGTTAGTCGCCCGAAACATGGTCACTGTTTTCCTGTCTTTTGTCGTGCTTATGCTCACTGCGTCTCAGTGGATCGCTCCAAGGCCTTTCTACTGTAAGCAGAGGAGAGGACAGCCTTCCAGTAGAATAAATAAGAGTCACAGCTCCCAACATTTACTAACAAATGAACAGCTACTAAATCAAAGATCTGTCTCATAAACTACACATGTGCCTACATGTGATAACCAAAGGGGATTTTTGCATTACCCCAAGCGACCACATAATTTGTCCCTTTAATTGAAGTAATAATTCGGTGGTTTGGTGGGATTTCCTAAATTCCAGTGTGTTTCTGCTTGCCACAACAAAGTCAAAAGAGAGAATGAACTGGCACACAGACTAAGATATTAGGACCTGTTTAGTAGCAAACAGAAGGCTGTCCATCATATCGCAAAGCCATTATGACAAGGGCTCCTCCTCCCCTGTAGGATAAATAATAATAATTATGATTTATTCTATATAGCACTTTTCATTACACACAGAATCTCAAAGTAGCTTTAAAAACTCAAATAAACTCAAGGTGATCTGGTACATACTTGGCCGATGGCTTCCAAAGCTTCAGACGATAATAATAAGATGGAGAGTGATGGAGTCTGTAGTTAGAGAGGAGTTGAGGCAGTTCACTTCAGATACTTAGCTTGCACTTGTATGTGCTAGAGAACTGTGCTACATACCAATTATTTTCAATATGTATAAATATAGAGATAGAAATATATGTATGACTCCTGCTCTTTTTGTTTTACCTTTTAATAAATCACTTAAATGGGGATCCCTCTTAATGGTTCATGAGTAATTTGGTATTGTTCGGCATGTTTAACGTTACCTGCCTAAGTACCTTAGATCGCAAGCCCATAATTAGTCAATAGGGCTGACTGGCTAGCTACTAGTACTGTTAACTAGCCAGATAGCAACAAAGCATTGTTAGCTAGCTAATGTAACCATGAAGAATTGACATCTATCTTACATATTATTCTTTTTTGGTCATTTTTGTCCTGTTTAGCTATCTGGCTAGCTAAATTGTTACGATTCACATATCTAGCTGATAATTGTGACGTCAAACGTTTGCTTTGTGTATATCTTGATTCGTCTATTGTTGCCATTGTCCTGGCTGGAAGGAGGTTCAGTGAATGGGGCTGTGAAGCGTGAGGTAATACAGTAGGGGGAGGGGGAGGGGGAGTAGGTAGTATGTTGAAGTATGTTGAAGTAGTGATAGGAGTAAGCCCAGTGGTGGAAATAGTTGTATTGTTGGGTTAGTATCCAGAGCTACAACAACAATGTGTGCTGATTGAACCAAACTAAATAGTTGGAGGATGCGGGCATCGATCCCGCTACCTCTCGCATGCAAAGCAAGCGCTCTACCATTTGAGCTAATCCCCCTGTGCCTCCAACAAGAAGTATGAAATCTCAATGACCGCACTGCCAAATCCCTCGTCCATAAGAAAGGATACTTTTTAACAAGTATGCTTGCTTCAGCTGTCTAAAAGTATTTTTCATGGTAGTTCAGTAAAGGTTGAAGTAGTGATAGGAGTAAGCCCAGTGGTGGAAATAGTTGTATTGTTGGGTTAGTATCCAGAGCTACAACAACAATGTGTGCTGATTGAACCAAACTAAATAGTTGGAGGATGCGGGCATCGATCCCGCTACCTCTCACATGCTAAGCGAGCGCTCTACCATTTGAGCTAATCCCCCTGTGCATGCAACAAGAATTATGAAATCTCAATGACCACACTGCCAAATCCCTCGTCCATAAGTAAGGATACTTTTTAAAAAGTATGCTTGCTTCAGCTGTCTAAAAGTATTTTTCATGGTAGTTCAGTAAAGGTGGAAGTAGTGACTGCAGTAAGCCCAGTGGTGGAAATAGTTGTATTGTTGGGTTAGTGAGTTTTGGGTGTATGATAGCAGAAAAACCTGCGAGTCTGGAGTTCCCCCTGCTGGCTGTCTGTGGAATAACATTAGGATCAGTTGATCGTGGGGAAATGCATGTTAGTCGCCCGAAACATGGTCACTGTTTTCCTGTCTTTTGTCGTGCTTATGCTCACTGCGTCTCAGTGGATCGCTCCAAGGCCTTTCTACTGTAAGCAGAGGAGAGGACAGCCTTCCAGTAGAATAAATAAGAGTCACAGCTCCCAACATTTACTAACAAATGAACAGCTACTAAATCAAAGATCTGTCTCATAAACTACACATGTGCCTACATGTGATAACCAAAGGGGATTTTTGCATTACCCCAAGCGACCACATAATTTGTCCCTTTAATTGAAGTAATAATTCGGTGGTTTGGTGGGATTTCCTAAATTCCAGTGTGTTTCTGCTTGCCACAACAAAGTCAAAAGAGAGAATGAACTGGCACACAGACTAAGATATTAGGACCTGTTTAGTAGCAAACAGAAGGCTGTCCATCATATCGCAAAGCCATTATGACAAGGGCTCCTCCTCCCCTGTAGGATAAATAATAATAATTATGATTTATTCTATATAGCACTTTTCATTACACACAGAATCTCAAAGTAGCTTTAAAAACTCAAATAAACTCAAGGTGATCTGGTACATACTTGGCCGATGGCTTCCAAAGCTTCAGACGATAATAATAAGATGGAGAGTGATGGAGTCTGTAGTTAGAGAGGAGTTGAGGCAGTTCACTTCAGATACTTAGCTTGCACTTGTATGTGCTAGAGAACTGTGCTACATACCAATTATTTTCAATATGTATAAATATAGAGATAGAAATATATGTATGACTCCTGCTCTTTTTGTTTTACCTTTTAATAAATCACTTAAATGGGGATCCCTCTTAATGGTTCATGAGTAATTTGGTATTGTTCGGCATGTTTAACGTTACCTGCCTAAGTACCTTAGATCGCAAGCCCATAATTAGTCAATAGGGCTGACTGGCTAGCTACTAGTACTGTTAACTAGCCAGATAGCAACAAAGCATTGTTAGCTAGCTAATGTAACCATGAAGAATTGACATCTATCTTACATATTATTCTTTTTTGGTCATTTTTGTCCTGTTTAGCTATCTGGCTAGCTAAATTGTTACGATTCACATATCTAGCTGATAATTGTGACGTCAAACGTTTGCTTTGTGTATATCTTGATTCGTCTATTGTTGCCATTGTCCTGGCTGGAAGGAGGTTCAGTGAATGGGGCTGTGAAGCGTGAGGTAATACAGTAGGGGGAGTGCGAGTGCTTCTTAAATGTATTGCTTTATGCATTCTCCTCACTCGCGTCCACACAAAAACGTACTCAAGAGAACGGAGTGGAGAATACAATCGGAGCATGAGTGTGGAGCATGGTAGTATGTTTGGAAAAACACCCCTAGAGTTTGAGAGCTACAAGCCCCCACTCACCCAGTAATTTTTGAACTGTCCCTAAATTATCCTATTAAAACACTACATGGGAAATAAGTCATGAACTCACAACAATTGAAAGTGCAGAGTATAAAACAGTACTTAGCCTAATAATTTATGAACAGCCACGATAGCGTCGTCTACTGTTTGGTCTATTTTGAATCAATATTTCAACTCGCCACCACACTCTACGTATTTCCTACTGGTGTTTCCCAACTGCAGTCCTCAGGTTGCCCCAGCAACAGACATTCACATTTTAGAGCCAGACAAGCACGCTTGATTCAATTTGTTTACTAATCCTTCGATTAGTTAAATCAGTCCAGAGCTACAACAACAATGTGTGCTGATTGAACCAAACTAAATAGTTGGAGGATGCGGGCATCGATCCCGCTACCTCTCGCATGCTAAGCGAGCGCTCTACCATTTGAGCTAATCCCCCTGTGCCTCCAACAAGAAGTATGAAATCTCAATGACCGCACTGCCAAATCCCTCGTCCATAAGAAAGGATACTTTTTAACAAGTATGCTTGCTTCAGCTGTCTAAAAGTATTTTTCATGGTAGTTCAGTAAAGGTTGAAGTAGTGATAGGAGTAAGCCCAGTGGTGGAAATAGTTGTATTGTTATCCAGATCTAGAACAACAATGTGTGCTGATTGAACCAAACTAAATAGTTGGAGGATGCGGGCATCGATCCCGCTACCTCTCGCATGCTAAGCGAGCGCTCTACCATTTGAGCCAATCCCCCTGTGCCTCCAACAAGAAGTATGAAATCTCAATGACCGCACTGCCAAATCCCTCGTCCATAAGAAAGGATACTTTTTAACAAGTATGCTTGCTTCAGCTGTCTAAAAGTATTTTTCATGGTAGTTCAGTAAAGGTTGAAGTAGTGATAGGAGTAAGCCCAGTGGTGGAAATAGTTGTATTGTTATCCAGATCTACAACAACAATGTGTGCTGATTGAACCAAACTAAATAGTTGGAGGATGCGGGCATCGATCCCGCTACCTCTCGCATGCTAAGCAAGCGCTCTACCATTTGAGCCAATCCCCCTGTGCCTCCAACAAGAAGTATGAAATCTCAATGACCGCACTGCCAAATTCCTCGTCCATAAGAAAGGATACTTTTTAACAAGTATGCTTGCTTCAGCTGTCTAAAAGTATTTTCATGGTAGTTCAGTAAAGGTTGAAGTAGTTATAGGAGTAAGCCCAGTGGTGGAAATAGTTGTATTGTTGGGTTAGTATCCAGAGCTACAACAACAATGTGTGCTGATTGAACCAAACTAAGTAGTTGGAGGATGCGGGCATCGATCCCGCTACCTCTCGCATGCTAAGCGAGCGCTCTACCATTTGAGCTAATCCCCCTGTGCATCCAACAAGAAGTATGAAATCTCAATGACCACACTGCCAAATCCCTCGTCCATAAGTAAGGATACTTTTTAAAAAGTATGCTTGCTTCAGCTGTCTAAAAGTATTCTTCATGGTAGTTCAGTAAAGGTGGAAGTAGTGACTGCAGTAAGCCCAGTGGTGGAAATAGTTGTATTGTTGGGTTAGTGAGTTTTGGGTGTATGATAGCAGAAAAACCTGCGAGTCTGGAGTTCCCCCTGCTGGCTGTCTGTGGAATAACATTAGGATCAGTTGATCGTGGGGAAATGCATGTTAGTCGCCCGAAACATGGTCACTGTTTTCCTGTCTTTTGTCGTGCTTATGCTCACTGCGTCTCAGTGGATCGCTCCAAGGCCTTTCTACTGTAAGCAGAGGAGAGGACAGCCTTCCAGTAGAATAAATAAGAGTCACAGCTCCCAACATTTACTAACAAATGAACAGCTACTAAATCAAAGATCTGTCTCATAAACTACACATGTGCCTACATGTGATAACCAAAGGGGATTTTTGCATTACCCCAAGCGACCACATAATTTGTCCCTTTAATTGAAGTAATAATTCGGTGGTTTGGTGGGATTTCCTAAATTCCAGTGTGTTTCTGCTTGCCACAACAAAGTCAAAAGAGAGAATGAACTGGCACACAGACTAAGATATTAGGACCTGTTTAGTAGCAAACAGAAGGCTGTCCATCATATCGCAAAGCCATTATGACAAGGGCTCCTCCTCCCCTGTAGGATAAATAATAATAATTATGATTTATTCTATATAGCACTTTTCATTACACACAGAATCTCAAAGTAGCTTTAAAAACTCAAATAAACTCAAGGTGATCTGGTACATACTTGGCCGATGGCTTCCAAAGCTTCAGACGATAATAATAAGATGGAGAGTGATGGAGTCTGTAGTTAGAGAGGAGTTGAGGCAGTTCACTTCAGATACTTAGCTTGCACTTGTATGTGCTAGAGAACTGTGCTACATACCAATTATTTTCAATATGTATAAATATAGAGATAGAAATATATGTATGACTCCTGCTCTTTTTGTTTTACCTTTTAATAAATCACTTAAATGGGGATCCCTCTTAATGGTTCATGAGTAATTTGGTATTGTTCGGCATGTTTAACGTTACCTGCCTAAGTACCTTAGATCGCAAGCCCATAATTAGTCAATAGGGCTGACTGGCTAGCTACTAGTACTGTTAACTAGCCAGATAGCAACAAAGCATTGTTAGCTAGCTAATGTAACCATGAAGAATTGACATCTATCTTACATATTATTCTTTTTTGGTCATTTTTGTCCTGTTTAGCTATCTGGCTAGCTAAATTGTTACGATTCACATATCTAGCTGATAATTGTGACGTCAAACGTTTGCTTTGTGTATATCTTGATTCGTCTATTGTTGCCATTGTCCTGGCTGGAAGGAGGTTCAGTGAATGGGGCTGTGAAGCGTGAGGTAATACAGTAGGGGGAGTGCGAGTGCTTCTTAAATGTATTGCTTTATGCATTCTCCTCACTCGCGTCCACACAAAAACGTACTCAAGAGAACGGAGTGGAGAATACAATCGGAGCATGAGTGTGGAGCATGGTAGTATGTTTGGAAAAACACCCCTAGAGTTTGAGAGCTACAAGCCCCCACTCACCCAGTAATTTTTGAACTGTCCCTAAATTATCCTATTAAAACACTACATGGGAAATAAGTCATGAACTCACAACAATTGAAAGTGCAGAGTATAAAACAGTACTTAGCCTAATAATTTATGAACAGCCACGATAGCGTCGTCTACTGTTTGGTCTATTTTGAATCAATATTTCAACTCGCCACCACACTCTACGTATTTCCCACTGGTGTTTCCCAACTGCAGTCCTCAGGTTGCCCCAGCAACACACATTCACATTTTAGAGCCAGACAAGCACGCTTGATTCAATTTGTTACTAATCCTTCAATTAGTTGAATCAGTCCAGAGCTACAACAACAATGTGTGCTGATTGAACCAAACGAAATAGTTGGAGGATGCGGGCATCAATCCTGCTACCTCTCGCATGCTAAGCGAGCGCTCTACCATTTGAGCTAATCCCCCTGTGCCTCCAACAAGAAGTATGAAATCTCAATGACCGCACTGCCAATTCCCTCGTCCATAAGAAAGGATACTTTTTAACAAGTATGCTTGCTTCAGCTGTCTAAAAGTATTTTTCATGGTAGTTCAGTAAAGGTTGAAGTAGTGATAGGAGTAAGCCCAGTGGTGGAAATAGTTGTATTGTTGGGTCAGTATCCAGAGCTACAACAACAATGTGTGCTGATTGAACCAGACTAAATAGTTGGAGGATGCGGGCATCGATCCCGCTACCTCTCGCATGCTAAGCGAGCGCTCTAACATTTGAGCTAATCCGCCTGTGCCTCCAACAAGAAGTATAAAATCTCAATGACCGCACTGCCAAATCCCTCGTCCATAAGAAAGGATACTTTTTAACAAGTATGCTTGCTTCAGCTGTCTAAAAGTATTTTTCATGGTAGTTCAGTAAAGGTTGAAGTAGTGATAGGAGTAATTCCAGTGGTGGAAATAGTTGTATTGTTGGGTTAGTATCCAGAGCTACAACAACAATGTGTGCTGATTGAACCAAACTAAATAGTTGGAGGATGCGGGCATCGATCCCGCTACCTCTCGCATGCTAAGCGAGCGCTCTACCATTTGAGCTAATCCCCCTGTGCCTCCAACAAGAAGTATGAAATCTCAATGACCGCACTGCCAAATCCCTCGTCCATAAGAAAGGATACTTTTTAACAAGTATGCTTGCTTCAGCTGTCTAAAAGTATTTTTCATGGTAGTTCAGTAAAGGTTGAAGTAGTGATAGGAGTAAGCCCAGTGGTGGAAATAGTTGTATTGTTGGGTTAGTATCCAGAGCTACAACAACAATGTGTGCTGATTGAACCAAACTAAATAGTTGGAGGATGCGGGCATCGATCCCGCTACCTCTCGCATGCTAAGCGAGCGCACTACCATTTGAGCTAATCCCCCTGTGCCTCCAACAAGAAGTATAAAATCTCAATGACCGCACTGCCAAATCCCTCGTCCATAAGAAAGGATACTTTTTAACAAGTATGCTTGCTTCAGCTGTCTAAAAGTATTTTTCATGGTAGTTCAGTAAAGGTTGAAGTAGTGATAGGAGTAAGCCCAGTGGTGGAAATAGTTGTATTGTTGGGTCAGTATCCAGAGCTACAACAACAATCTGTGCTGATTGAACCAGACTAAGTAGTTGGAGGATGCGGCATCGATCCCGCTACCTCTCGCATGCTAAGCGAGTGCTCTACCATTTGAGCTAATCCCCCTGTGCCTCCAACAAGAAGTATGAAATCTCAATGACCGCACTGCCAAATCCCTCGTCCATAAGAAAAGATACTTTTTAACAAGTATGCTTGCTTCAGCTGTCTAAAAGTATTTTTCATGGTAGTTCAGTAAAGGTTGAAGTAGTGATAGGAGTAAGCCCAGTGGTGGAAATAGTTGTATTGTTGGGTTAGTATCCAGAGCTACAACAACAATGTGTGCTGATTGAACCAAACTAAATAGTTGGAGGATGCGGGCATCGATCCCGCTACCTCTCGCATGCTAAGCGAGCGCTCTAACATTTGAGCTAATCCGCCTGTGCCTCCAACAAGAAGTATAAAATCTCAATGACCGCACTGCCAAATCCCTCGTCCATAAGAAAGGATACTTTTTAACAAGTATGCTTGCTTCAGCTGTCTAAAAGTATTTTTCATGGTAGTTCAGTAAAGGTTGAAGTAGTGATAGGAGTAATTCCAGTGGTGGAAATAGTTGTATTGTTGGGTTAGTATCCAGAGCTACAACAACAATGTGTGCTGATTGAACCAAACTAAATAGTTGGAGGATGCGGGCATCGATCCCGCTACCTCTCGCATGCTAAGCGAGCGCTCTACCATTTGAGCCAATCCCCCTGTGCCTCCAACAAGAAGTATGAAATCTCAATGACCGCACTGCCAAATTCCTCGTCCATAAGAAAGGATACTTTTTAAAAAGTATGCTTGCTTCAGCTGTCTAAAAGTATTTTTCATGGTAGTTCAGTAAAGTTGGAAGTAGTGACTGCAGTAAGCCCAGTGGTGGAAATAGTTGTATTGTTGGGTTAGTGAGTTTTGGGTGTATGATAGCAGAAAAACCTGCGAGTCTGGAGTTCCCCCTGCTGGCTGTCTGTGGAATAACATTAGGATCAGTTGATCGTGGGGAAATGCATGTTAGTCGCCCGAAACATGGTCACTGTTTTCCTGTCTTTTGTCGTGCTTATGCTCACTGCGTCTCAGTGGATCACTCCAAGGCCTTTCTACTGTAAGCAGAGGAGAGGACAGCCTTCCAGTAGAATAAATAAGAGTCACAGCTCCCAACATTTACTAACAAATGAACAGCTACTAAATCAAAGATCTGTCTCATAAACTACACATGTGCCTACATGTGATAACCAAAGGGGATTTTTTGCATTACCCCAATCGACCACATAATTTGTCCCTTTAATTGAAGTAATAATTCGGTGGTTTGGTGGGATTTCCTAAATTCCAGTGTGTTTCTGCTTGCCACAACAAAGTCAAAAGAGAGAATGAACTGGCACACAGACTAAGATATTAGGACCTGTTTAGTAGCAAACAGAAGGCTGTCCATCATATCGCAAAGCCATTATGACAAGGGCTCCTCCTCCCCTGTAGGATAAATAATAATAATTATGATTTATTCTATATAGCACTTTTCATTACACACAGAATCTCAAAGTAGCTTTAAAAACTCAAATAAACTCAAGGTGATCTGGTACATACTTGGCCGATGGCTTCCAAAGCTTCAGATGATAATAATAAGATGGAGAGTGATGGAGTCTGTAGTTAGAGAGGAGTTGAGGCAGTTCACTTCAGATACTTAGCTTGCACTTGTATGTGCTAGAGAACTGTGCTACATACCAATTATCTTCAATATGTATAAATATAGAGATAGAAATATATGTATGACTCCTGCTCTTTTTGTTTTACCTTTTAATAAATCACTTAAATGGGGATCCCTCTTAATGGTTCATGAGTAATTTGGTATTGTTCGGCATGTTTAACGTTACCTGCCTAAGTACCTTAGATCGCAAGCCCATAATTAGTCAATAGGGCTGACTGGCTAGCTACTAGTACTGTTAACTAGCCAGATAGCAACAAAGCATTGTTAGCTAGCTAATGTAACCATGAAGAATTGACATCTATCTTACATATTATTCATTTTAGGTCATTTTTGTCCTGTTTAGCTATCTGGCTAGCTAAATTGTTACGATTCACATATCTAGCTGATAATTGTGACGTCAAACGTTTGCTTTGTGTATATCTTGATTCGTCTATTGTTGCCATTGTCCTGGCTGGAAGGAGCTGTGAAGCGTGAGGTAATACAGTAGGGGGAGTGCGAGTGCTTCTTAAATGTATTGCTTTATGCATTCTCCTCACTTGCGTCCACACAAAAACGTACTCAAGAGAACGGAGTGGAGAATACAATCGGAGCATGAGTGTGGAGCATGGTAGTATGTTTGGAAAAACACCCCTAGAGTTTGAGAGCTACAAGCCCCCACTCACCCAGTAATTTTTGAACTGTCCCTAAATTATCCTATTAAAACACTACATGGGAAATACGTCATGAACTCACAACAATTGAAAGTGCAGAGTATAAAACAGTACTTAGCCTAATATATTATGAACAGCCACGATAGCGTCGTCTACTGTTTGGTCTATTTTGAATCAATATTTCAACTCGCCACCACACTCTACGTATTTCCACTGGTGTTTCCCAACTGCAGTCCTCAGGTTGCCACAGCAACACACATTCACATTTTAGAGCCAGACAAGCACGCTTGATTCAATTTGTTTACTAATCCTTCGATTAGTTAAATCAGTCCAGAGCTACAACAACAATGTGTGCTGATTGAACCAAACTAAATAGTTGGAGGATGCAGGCATCGATCCCGCTAGCTCTCGCATGCTAAGCGAGCGCTCTACCATTTGAGCTAATCCCCCTGTGCCTCCAACAAGAAGTATGAAATCTCAATGACCGCACTGCCAAATCCCTCGTCCATAAGAAAGGATACTTTTTAACAAGTATGCTTGCTTCAGCTGTCTAAAAGTATTTTTCATGGTAGTTCAGTAAAGGTTGAAGTAGTGATAGGAGTAAGCCCAGTGGTGGAAATAGTTGTATTGTTGGGTTAGTATCCAGAGCTACAACAACAATGTGTGCTGATTGAACCAAACTAAATAGTTGGAGGATGCGGGCATCGATCCCGCTACCTCTCGCATGCTAAGCGAGCGCTCTACCATTTGAGCTAATCCCCCTGTGCCTCCAAGAAGAAGTATGAAATCTCAATGACCGCACTGCCAAATCCCTCGTCCATAAGACAGGATACTTTTTAACAAGTATGCTTGCTTCAGCTGTCTAAAAGTATTTTTCATGGTAGTTCAGTAAAGGGTGAAGTAGTGATAGGAGTAAGCCCAGTGGTGGAAATAGTTGTATTGTTGGGTTAGTATCCAGAGCTACAACAACAATGTGTGCTGATTGAACCAAACTAAATAGTTGGAGGATGCGGGCATCGATCCCGCTACCTCTCGCATGCTAAGCGAGCGCTCTACCATTTGAGCTAATCCCCCTGTGCCTCCAACAAGAAGTATGAAATCTCAATGACCGCACTGCCAAATCCCTCGTCCATAAGAAAGGATACTTTTTAACAAGTATGCTTGCTTCAGCTGTCTAAAAGTATTTTTCATGGTAGTTCAGTAAAGGTTGCAGTAGTGATAGGAGTATGCCCAGTGGTGGAAATAGTTGTATTGTTGGGTTAGTATCCAGAGCTACAACAACAATGTGTGCTGATTGAACCAAACTAAATAGTTGGAGGATGCGGGCATCAATCCCACTACCTCTCGCATGCTAAGCGAGCGCTCTACCATTTGAGCCAATCCCCCTGTGCCTCCAACAAGAAGTATGAAATCTCAATGACCGCACTGCCAAATCCCTCGTCCATAAGAAAGGATACTTTTTAAAAAGTATGCTTGCTTCAGCTGTCTAAAAGTATTTTTCATGGTAGTTCAGTAAAGTTGGAAGTAGTGACTGCAGTAAGCCCAGTGGTGGAAATAGTTGTATTGTTGGGTTAGTGAGTTTTGGGTGTATGATAGCAGAAAAACCTGCGAGTCTGGAGTTCCCCCTGCTGGCTGTCTGTGGAATAACATTAGGATCAGTTGATCGTGGGGAAATGCATGTTAGTCGCCCGAAACATGGTCACTGTTTTCCTGTCTTTTGTCGTGCTTATGCTCACTGCGTCTCAGTGGATCACTCCAAGGCCTTTCTACTGTAAGCAGAGGAGAGGACAGCCTTCCAGTAGAATAAATAAGAGTCACAGCTCCCAACATTTACTAACAAATGAACAGCTACTAAATCAAAGATCTGTCTCATAAACTACACATGTGCCTACATGTGATAACCAAAGGGGATTTTTTGCATTACCCCAAGCGACCACATAATTTGTCCCTTTAATTGAAGTAATAATTCGGTGGTTTGGTGGGATTTCCTAAATTCCAGTGTGTTTCTGCTTGCCACAACAAAGTCAAAAGAGAGAATGAACTGGCACACAGACTAAGATATTAGGACCTGTTTAGTAGCAAACAGAAGGCTGTCCATCATATCGCAAAGCTATTATGACAAGGGCTCCTCCTCCCCTGTAGGATAAATAATAATAATTATGATTTATTCTATATAGCACTTTTCATTACACACAGAATCTCAAAGTAGCTTTAAAAACTCAAATAAACTCAAGGTGATCTGGTACATACTTGGCCGATGGCTTCCAAAGCTTCAGATGATAATAATAAGATGGAGAGTGATGGAGTCTGTAGTTAGAGAGGAGTTGAGGCAGTTCACTTCAGATACTTAGCTTGCACTTGTATGTGCTAGAGAACTGTGCTACATACCAATTATTTTCAATATGTATAAATATAGAGATAGAAATATATGTATGACTCCTGCTCTTTTTGTTTTACCTTTTAATAAATCACTTAAATGGGGATCCCTCTTAATGGTTCATGAGTAATTTGGTATTGTTCGGCATGTTTAACGTTACCTGCCTAAGTACCTTAGATCGCAAGCCCATAATTAGTCAATAGGGCTGACTGGCTAGCTACTAGTACTGTTAACTAGCCAGATAGCAACAAAGCATTGTTAGCTAGCTAATGTAACCATGAAGAATTGACATCTATCTTACATATTATTCGTTTTAGGTCATTTTTGTCCTGTTTAGCTATCTGGCTAGCTAAATTGTTACGATTCACATATCTAGCTGATAATTGTGACGTCAAACGTTTGCTTTGTGTATATCTTGATTCGTCTATTGTTGCCATTGTCCTGGCTGGAAGGAGGTTCAGTGAATGGGGCTGTGAAGCGTGAGGTAATACAGTAGGGGGAGTGCGAGTGCTTCTTAAATGTATTGCTTTATGCATTCTCCTCACTCTCGTCCACACAAAAACTTACTCAAGAGAACGGAGTGGAGAATACAATCGGAGCATGAGTGTGGAGCATGGTAGTATGTTTGGAAAAACACCCCTAGAGTTTGAGAGCTACAAGCCCCCACTCACCCAGTAATTTTTGAACTGTCCCTAAATTATCCTATTAAAACACTACATGGGAAATACGTCATGAACTCACAACAATTGAAAGTGCAGAGTATAAAACAGTACTTAGCCTAATATATTATGAACAGCCACGATAGCGTCGTCTACTGTTTGGTCTATTTTGAATCAAATTTTCAACTCGCCACCACACTCTACGTATTTCCCACTGGTGTTTCCCAACTGCAGTCCTCAGGTTGCCCCAGCAACACACATTCACATTTTAGAGCGAGACAAGCACGCTTGATTCAATTTGTTTACTAATCGTTCAATTAGTTAAATCAGTCTAGAGCTACAACGACAATGTGTGATTGAACCAAACTAAATAGTTGGAGGATGCGGGCATCGATCCCGCTACCTCTCGCATGCTAAGCGAGCGCTCTACCATTTGAGCTAATCCCCCTGTGCCTCCAACAAGAAGTATGAAATCTCAATGACCGCACTGCCAAATCCCTCGTCCATAAGAAAGGATACTTTTTAACAAGTATGCTTGCTTCAGCTGTCTAAAAGTATTTTTCATGGTAGTTCAGTAAAGGTTGAAGTAGTGATAGGAGTAAGCCCAGTGGTGGAAATAGTTGTATTGTTGGGTTAGTATCCAGAGCTACAACAACAATGTGTGCTGATTGAACCAAACTAAATAGTTGGAGGATGCGGGCATCGATCCCGCTACCTCTCACATGCTAAGCGAGCGCTATACCATTTGAGCTAATCCCCCTGTGCATCCAACAAGAATGATGAAATCTCAATGACCACACTGCCAAATCCCTCGTCCATAAGTAAGGATACTTTTTAAAAAGTATGCTTGCTTCAGCTGTCTAAAAGTATTTTTCATGGTAGTTCAGTAAAGGTGGAAGTAGTGACTGCAGTAAGCCCAGTGGTGGAAATAGTTGTATTGTTGGGTTAGTGAGTTTTGGGTGTATGATAGCAGAAAAACCTGCGAGTCTGGAGTTCCCCCTGCTGGCTGTCTGTGGAATAACATTAGGATCAGTTGATCGTGGGGAAATGCATGTTAGTCGCCCGAAACATGGTCACTGTTTTCCTGTCTTTTGTCGTGCTTATGCTCACTGCGTCTCAGTGGATCGCTCCAAGGCCTTTCTACTGTAAGCAGAGGAGAGGACAGCCTTCCAGTAGAATAAATAAGAGTCACAGCTCCCAACATTTACTAACAAATGAACAGCTACTAAATCAAAGATCTGTCTCATAAACTACACATGTGCCTACATGTGATAACCAAAGGGGATTTTTGCATTACCCCAAGCGACCACATAATTTGTCCCTTTAATTGAAGTAATAATTAGGTGGTTTGGTGGGATTTCCTAAATTCCAGTGTGTTTCTGCTTGCCACAACAAAGTCAAAAGAGAGAATGAACTGGCACACAGACTAAGATATTAGGACCTGTTTAGTAGCAAACAGAAGGCTGTCCATCATATCGCAAAGCCATTATGACAAGGGCTCCTCCTCCCCTGTAGGATAAATAATAATAATTATGATTTATTCTATATAGCACTTTTCATTACACACAGAATCTCAAAGTAGCTTTAAAAACTCAAATAAACTCAAGGTGATCTGGTACATACTTGGCCGATGGCTTCCAAAGCTTCAGATGATAATAATAAGATGGAGAGTGATGGAGTCTGTAGTTAGAGAGGAGTTGAGGCAGTTCACTTCAGATACTTAGCTTGCACTTGTATGTGCTAGAGAACTGTGCTACATACCAATTATTTTCAATATGTATAAATATAGAGATAGAAATATATGTATGACTCCTGCTCTTTTTGTTTTGCCTTTTAATAAATCACTTAAATGGGGATCCCTCTTAATGGTTCATGAGTAATTTGGTATTGTTCGGCATGTTTAACGTTACCTGCCTAAGTACCTTAGATCGCAAGCCCATAATTAGTCAATAGGGCTGACTGGCTAGCTAATAGTACTGTTAACTAGCCAGATAGCAACAAAGCATTGTTAGCTAGCTAATGTAACCATGAAGAATTGACATCTATCTTACATATTATTCGTTTTAGGTCATTTTTGTCCTGTTTAGCTATCTGGCTAGCTAAATTGTTACGATTCACATATCTAGCTGATAATTGTGACGTCAAACGTTTGCTTTGTGTATATCTTGATTCGTCTATTGTTGCCATTGTCCTGGCTGGAAGGAGGTTCAGTGAATGGGGCTGTGAAGCGTGAGGTAATACAGTAGGGGGAGTGCGAGTGCTTCTTAAATGTATTGCTTTATGCATTCTCCTCACTCGCGTCCACACAAAAACGTACTCAAGAGAACGGAGTGGAGAATACAATCGGAGCATGAGTGTGGAGCATGGTAGTATGTTTGGAAAAACACCCCTAGAGTTTGAGAGCTACAAGCCCCCACTCACCCAGTAATTTTTGAACTGTCCCTAAATTATCCTATTAAAACACTACATGGGAAAAACGTCATGAACTCACAACAATTGAAAGTGCAGAGTATAAAACAGTACTTAGCCTAATATATTATGAACAGCCACGATAGCGTCGTCTACTGTTTGGTCTATTTTGAATCAAATTTTCAACTCGCCACCACACTCTACGTATTTCCCACTGGTGTTTCCCAACTGCAGTCCTCAGGTTGCCCCAGCAACACACATTCACATTTTAGAGCCAGACAAGCACGCTTGATTCAATTTGTTTACTAATCCTTCGATTAGTTAAATCAGTCCAGAGCTACAACAACAATGTGTGCTGATTGAACCAAACTAAATAGTTGGAGGATGCAGGCATCGATCCCGCTACCTCTCGCATGCTAAGCGAGCGCTCTACCATTTGAGCTAATCCCCCTGTGCCTCCAACAAGAAGTATGAAATCTCAATGACCGCACTGCCAAATCCCTCGTCCGTAAGAAAGGATACTTTTTAACAAGTATGCTTGCTTCAGCTGTCTAAAAGTATTTTTCATGGTAGTTCAGTAAAGGTTGAAGTAGTGATAGGAGTAAGCCCAGTGGTGGAAATAGTTGTATTGTTGGGTTAGTATCCAGAGCTACAACAACAATGTGTGCTGATTGAACCAAACTAAATAGTTGGAGGATGCGGGCATTGATCCCGCTACCTCTCGCATGCTAAGCGAGCGCTCTACCATTTGGGCTAATCCCCCTGTGCCTCCAACAAGAAGTATGAAATCTCAATGACCGCACTGCCAAATCCCTCGTCCATAAGATAGGATACTTTTTAACAAGTATGCTTGCTTCAGCTGTCTAAAAGTATTTTTCATGGTAGTTCAGTAAAGGTTGAAGTAGTGATAGGAGTAAGGCCAGTGGTGGAAGTAGTTGTATTGTTGGGTTAGTATCCAGAGCTACAACAACAATGTGTGCTGATTGAACCAAACTAAATAGTTGGAGGATGCGGGCATCGATCCCGCTACCTCTCGCATGCTAAGCGAGCACTCTACCATTTGAGCTAATCCCCCTGTTGCATCCAACAAGAAGTATGAAATCTCAATGACCACACTGCCAAATCCCTCGTCCATAAGTAAGGATACTTTTTAAAAAGTATGCTTGCTTCAGCTGTCTAAAAGTATTTTTCATGGTAGTTCAGTAAAGGTGGAAGTAGTGACTGCAGTAAGCCCAGTGGTGGAAATAGTTGTATTGTTGGGTTAGTGAGTTTTGGGTGTATGATAGCAGAAAAACCTGCGAGTCTGGACTTCCCCCTGCTGGCTGTCTGTGGAATAACATTAGGATCAGTTGATCGTGGGGAAATGCATGTTAGTCGCCCGAAACATGGTCACTGTTTTCCTGTCTTTTGTCGTGCTTATGCTCACTGCGTCTCAGTGGATCGCTCCAAGGCCTTTCTACTGTAAGCAGAGGAGAGGACAGCCTTCCAGTAGAATAAATAAGAGTCACAGCTCCCAACATTTACTGACAAATGAACAGCTACTAAATCAAAGATCTGTCTCATAAACTACACATGTGCCTACATGTGATAACCAAAGGGGATTTTTTGCATTACCCCAAGCGACCACATAATTTGTCCCTTTAATTGAAGTAATAATTCGGTGGTTTGGTGGGATTTCCTAAATTCCAGTGTGTTTCTGCTTGCCACAACAAAGTCAAAAGAGAGAATGAACTGGCACACAGACTAAGATATTAGGACCTGTTTAGTAGCAAACAGAAGGCTGTCCATCATATCGCAAAGCCATTATGACAAGGGCTCCTCCTCCCCTGTAGGATAAATAATAATAATTATGATTTATTCTATATAGCACTTTTCATTACACACAGAATCTCAAAGTAGCTTTAAAAACTCAAATAAACTCAAGGTGATCTGGTACATACTTGGCCGATGGCTTCCAAAGCTTCAGATGATAATAATAAGATGGAGAGTGATGGAGTCTGTAGTTAGAGAGGAGTTGAGGCAGTTCACTTCAGATACTTAGCTTGCACTTGTATGTGCTAGAGAACTGTGCTACATACCAATTATTTTCAATATGTATAAATATAGAGATATAAATATATGTATGACTCCTGCTCTTTTTGTTTTACCTTTTAATAAATCACTTAAATGGGGATCCCTCTTAATGGTTCATGAGTAATTTGGTATTGTTCGGCATGTTTAACGTTACCTGCCTAAGTACCTTAGATCGCAAGCCCATAATTAGTCAATAGGGCTGACTGGCTAGCTACTAGTACTGTTAACTAGCCAGATAGCAACAAAGCATTGTTAGCTAGCTAATGTAACCATGAAGAATTGACATCTATCTTACATATTATTCGTTTTAGGTCATTTTTGTCCTGTTTAGCTATCTGGCTAGCTAAATTGTTACGATTCACATATCTAGCTGATAATTGTGACGTCAAACGTTTGCTTTGTGTATATCTTGATTCGTCTATTGTTGCCATTGTCCTGGCTGGAAGGAGGTTCAGTGAATGGGGCTGTGAAGCGTGAGGTAATACAGTAGGGGGAGTGCGAGTGCTTCTTAAATGTATTGCTTTATGCATTCTCCTCACTCGCGTCCACACAAAAACGTACTCAAGAGAACGGAGTGGAGAATACAATCGGAGCATGAGTGTGGAGCATGGTAGTATGTTTGGAAAAACACCCCTAGAGTTTGAGAGCTACAAGCCCCCACTCACCCAGTAATTTTTTAACTGTCCCTAAATCATCCTATTAAAACACTACATGGGAAATACGTCATGAACTCACAACAATTGAAAGTGCAGAGTATAAAACAGTACTTAGCCTAATATATTATGAACAGCCACGATAGCGTCGTCTACTGTTTGGTCTATTTTGAATCAATATTTCAACTCGCCACCACACTCTACCTTCCACTGGTGTTTCCCAACTGCAGTCCTCAGGTTGCCCCAGCAACACACATTCACATTTTAGAGCCAGACAAGCACGCTTGATTCAATTTGTTTACTAATCCTTTGATTAGTTAAATCAGTCCAGAGCTACAACAACAATGTGTGCTGATTGAACCAAACTAAATAGTTGGAGGATGCGGGCATCGATCCCGCTAGCTCTCGCATGCTAAGCGAGCGCTCTACCATTTGAGCTAATCCCCCTGTGCCTCCAACAAGAAGTATGAAATCTCAATGACCGCACTGCCAAATCCCTCGTCCATAAGAAAGGATACTTTTTAACAAGTATGCTTGCTTCAGCTGTCTAAAAGTATTTTTCATGGTAGTTCAGTAAAGGTTGAAGTAGTGATAGGAGTAAGCCCAGTGGTGGAAATAGTTGTATTGTTGGGTTAGTATCCAGAGCTACAACAACAATGTGTGCTGATTGAACCAAACTAAATAGTTGGAGGATGCGGGCATCGATCCCGCTACCTCTCGCATGCTAAGCGAGCGCTCTACCATTTGAGCTAATCCCCCTGTGCCTCCAACAAGAAGTATGAAATCTCAATGACCGCACTGCCAAATCCCTCGTCCATAAGAAAGGATACTTTTTAACAAGTATGCTTGCTTCAGCTATCTAAAAGTATT
This sequence comes from Oncorhynchus mykiss, assembly GCF_013265735.2. NCBI lineage: Eukaryota > Metazoa > Chordata > Actinopteri > Salmoniformes > Salmonidae > Oncorhynchus > Oncorhynchus mykiss. Next base: position 30,669,574 of record NC_050571.1, on the reverse strand, counting down.
TTTCATGGTAGTTCAGTAAAGGTTGAAGTAGTGGTAGTGATAGGAGTAAGCCCAGTGGTGGAAATAGTTGTATTGTTGGGTTAGTATCCAGAGCTACAACAACAATGTGTGCTGATTGAACCAAACTAAATAGTTGGAGGATGCGGGCATCGATCCCGCTACCTCTCGCATGCTAAGCAAGCGCTCTACCATTTGAGCTAATCCCCCTGTTGCATCCAACAAGAAGTATGAAATCTCAATGACCACACTGCCAAATCCCTCGTCCATACGTAAGGATACTTTTTAAAAAGTATGCTTGCTTCAGCTGTCTAAAAGTATTTTTCATGGTAGTTCAGTAAAGGTGGAAGTAGTGACTGCAGTAAGCCCAGTGGTGGAAATAGTTGTATTGTTGGGTTAGTGAGTTTTGGGTGTATGATAGCAGAAAAACCTGCGAGTCTGGACTTCCCCCTGCTGGCTGTCTGTGGAATAACATTAGGATCAGTTGATCGTGGGGAAATGCATGTTAGTCGCCCGAAACATGGTCACTGTTTTCCTGTCTTTTGTCGTGCTTATGCTCACTGCGTCTCAGTGGATCGCTCCAAGGCCTTTCTACTGTAAGCAGAGGAGAGGACAGCCTTCCAGTAGAATAAATAAGAGTCACAGCTCCCAACATTTACTAACAAATGAACAGCTACTAAATCAAAGATCTGTCTCATAAACTACACATGTGCCTACATGTGATAACCAAAGGGGATTTTTGCATTACCCCAAGCGACCACATAATTTGTCCCTTTAATTGAAGTAATAATTCGGTGGTTTGGTGGGATTTCCTAAATTCCAGTGTGTTTCTGCTTGCCACAACAAAGTCAAAAGAGAGAATGAACTGGCACACAGACTAAGATATTAGGACCTGTTTAGTAGCAAACAGAAGGCTGTCCATCATATCGCAAAGCCATTATGACAAGGGCTCCTCCTCCCCTGTAGGATAAATAATAATAATTATGATTTATTCTATATAGCACTTTTCATTACACACAGAATCTCAAAGTAGCTTTAAAAACTCAAATAAACTCAAGGTGATCTGGTACATACTTGGCCGATGGCTTCCAAAGCTTCAGATGATAATAATAAGATGGAGAGTGATGGAGTCTGTAGTTAGAGAGGAGTTGAGGCAGTTCACTTCAGATACTTAGCTTGCACTTGTATGTGCTAGAGAACTGTGCTACATACCAATTATTTTCAATATGTATAAATATAGAGATAGAAATATATGTATGACTCCTGCTCTTTTTGTTTTACCTTTTAATAAATCACTTAAATGGGGATCCCTCTTAATGGTTCATGAGTAATTTGGTATTGTTCGGCATGTTTAACGTTACCTGCCTAAGTACCTTAGATCGCAAGCCCATAATTAGTCAATAGGGCTGACTGGCTAGCTACTAGTACTGTTAACTAGCCAGATAGCAACAAAGCATTGTTAGCTAGCTAATGTAACCATGAAGAATTGACATCTATCTTACATATTATTCGTTTTAGGTCATTTTTGTCCTGTTTAGCTATCTGGCTAGCTAAATTGTTACGATTCACATATCTAGCTGATAATTGTGACGTCAAACGTTTGCTTTGTGTATATCTTGATTCGTCTATTGTTGCCATTGTCCTGGCTGGAAGGAGGTTCAGTGAATGGTGCTGTGAAGCGTGAGGTAATACAGTAGGGGGGAGTGCGAGTGCTTCTTAAATGTATTGCTTTATGCATTCTCCTCACTCGCGTCCACACAAAAACGTACTCAAGAGAACGGAGTGGAGAATACAATCGGAGCATGAGTGTGGAGCATGGTAGTATGTTTGGAAAAACACCCCTAGAGTTTGAGAGCTACAAGCCCCCACTCACCCAGTAATTTTTGAACTGTCCCTAAATTATCCTATTAAAACACTACATGGGAAATACGTCATGAACTCACAACAATTGAAAGTGCAGAGTATAAAACAGTACTTAGCCTAATATATTATGAACAGCCACGATAGCGTCGTCTACTGTTTGGTCTATTTTGAATCAATATTTCAACTCGCCAGCACACTCTACGTATTTCCCACTGGTGTTTCCCAACTGCAGTCCTCAGGTTGCCCCAGCAACACACATTCACATTTTAGAGCCAGACAAGCATGCTTGATTCAATTTGTTTACTAATCCTTCGATTAGTTAAATCAGTCCAGAGCTACAACAACAATGTGTGCTGATTGAACCAAACTAAATAGTTGGAGGATGTGGGCATCGATCCCGCTACCTCTCGCATGCTAAGCGAGCGCTCTACCATTTGAGCTAATCCCCCTGTGCCTCCAACCAGAAGTATGAAATCTCAATGACCGCACTGCCAAATCCCTCGTCCGTAAGAAAGGATACTTTTTAACAAGTATGCTTGCTTCAGCTGTCTAAAAGTATTTTTCATGGTAGTTCAGTAAAGGTTGAAGTAGTGATAGGAGTAAGCCCAGTGGTGGAAATAGTTGTATTGTTGGGTTAGTATCCAGAGCTACAACAACAATGTGTGCTGATTGAACCAAACTAAATAGTTGGAGGATGCGGGCATCGATCCCGCTACCTCTCGCATGCTAAGCGAGCGCTCTACCATTTGAGCTAATCCCCCTGTGCATCCAACAAGAAGTATGAAATCTCAATGACCACACTGCCAAATCCCTCGTCCATAAGTAAGGATACTTTTTAAAAAGTATGCTTGCTTCAGCTGTCTAAAAGTATTTTTCATGGTAGTTCAGTAAAGGTGGAAGTAGTGACTGCAGTAAGCCCAGTGGTGGAAATAGTTGTATTGTTGGGTTAGTGAGTTTTGGGTGTATGATAGCAGAAAAACCTGCGAGTCTGGAGTTCCCCCTGCTGGCTGTCTGTGGAATAACATTAGGATCAGTTGATCGTGGGGAAATGCATGTTAGTCGCCCGAAACATGGTCACTGTTTTCCTGTCTTTTGTCGTGCTTATGCTCACTGCGTCTCAGTGGATCGCTCCAAGGCCTTTCTACTGTAAGCAGAGGAGAGGACAGCCTTCCAGTAGAATAAATAAGAGTCACAGCTCCCAACATTTACTAACAAATGAACAGCTACTAAATCAAAGATCTGTCTCATAAACTACACATGTGCCTACATGTGATAACCAAAGGGGATTTTTTGCATTACCCCAAGCGACCACATAATTTGTCCCTTTAATTCAAGTAATAATTCGGTGGTTTGGTGGGATTTCCTAAATTCCAGTGTGTTTCTGCTTGCCACAACAAAGTCAAAAGAGAGAATGAACTGGCACACAGACTAAGATATTAGGACCTGTTTAGTAGCAAACAGAAGGCTGTCCATCATATCGCAAAGCCATTATGACAAGGGCTCCTCCTCCCCTGTAGGATAAATAATAATAATTATAATTTATTCTATATAGCACTTTTCATTACACACAGAATCTCAAAGTAGCTTTAAAAACTCAAATAAACTCAAGGTGATCTGTTACATACTTGGCCGATGGCTTCCAAAGCTTCAGATGATAATAATAAGATGGAGAGTGATGGAGTCTGTAGTTAGAGAGGAGTTGAGGCAGTTCACTTCAGATACTTAGCTTGCACTTGTATGTGCTAGAGAACTGTGCTACATACCAATTATTTTCAATATGTATAAATATAGAGATAGAAATATATGTATGACTCCTGCTCTTTTTGTTTTACCTTTTAATAAATCACTTAAATGGGGATCCCTCTTAATGGTTCATGAGTAATTTGGTATTGTTCGGCATGTTTAACGTTACCTGCCTAAGTACCTTAGATCGCAAGCCCATAATTAGTCAATAGGGCTGACTGGCTAGCTACTAGTACTGTTAACTAGCCAGATAGCAACAAAGCATTGTTAGCTAGCTAATGTAACCATGAAGAATTGACATCTATCTTACATATTATTCGTTTTAGGTCATTTTTGTCCTGTTTAGCTATCTGGCTAGCTAAATTGTTACGATTCACATATCTAGCTGATAATTGTGACGTCAAACGTTTGCTTTGTGTATATCTTGATTCGTCTATTGTTGCCATTGTCCTGGCTGGAAGGAGGTTCAGTGAATGGGGCTGTGAAGCGTGAGGTAATACAGTAGGGGGAGTGCGAGTGCTTCTTAAATGTATTGCTTTATGCATTCTCCTCACTCGCGTCCACACAAAAACGTACTCAAGAGAACGGAGTGGAGAATACAATCGGAGCATGAGTGTGGAGCATGGTAGGTAGTATGTTTGGAAAAACACCCCTAGAGTTTGAGAGCTACAAGCCCCCACTCACCCAGTAATTTTTGAACTGTCCCTAAATTATCCTATTAAAACACTACATGGGAAATACGTCATGAACTCACAACAATTGAAAGTGCAGAGTATAAAACAGTACTTAGCCTAATATATTATGAACAACCACGATAGCGTCGTCTACTGTTTGGTCTATTTTGAATCAATATTTCAACTCGCCACCACACTCTACGTATTTCCCACTGGTGTTTCCCAACTGTAGTCCTCAGGTTGCCCCAGCAACACACCTTCACATTTTAGAGCCAGACAAGCACGCTTGATTCAATTTGTTTACTAATCCTTCGATTAGTTAAATCAGTCCAGAGCTTCAACAACAATGTGTGCTGATTGAACCAAACTAAATAGTTGGAGGATGCGGGCATCGATCCCCCTACCTCTCGCATGCTAAGCGAGCGCTCTACCATTTGAGCTAATCCCCCTGTGCATCCAACAAGAAGTATGAAATCTCAATGACCGCACTGCCAAATCCCTCGTCCATAAGAAAGGATACTTTTTAACAAGTATGCTTGCTTCAGCTGTCTAAAAGTATTTTTCATGGTAGTTCAGTAAAGGTTGAAGTTTTGATAGGAGTAAGCCCAGTGGTGGAAATAGTTGTATTGTTGGGTTAGTATCCAGAGCTACAACAACAATGTGTGATTGAACCAAACTAAATAGTTGGAGGATGCGGGCATCGATCCCGCTACCTCTCGCATGCTAAGCGAGCGCTCTACCATTTGAGCTAATCCCCCTGTGCCTCCAACAAGAAGTATGAAATCTCAATGACCGCACTGCCAAATCCCTCGTCCATAAGAAAGGATACTTTTTAACAAGTATGCTTGCTTCAGCTGTCTAAAAGTATTTTTCATGGTAGTTCAGTAAAGGTTGAAGTAGTGATAGGAGTAAGCCCAGTGGTGGAAATAGTTGTATTGTTGGGTTAGTATCCAGAGCTACAACAACAATGTGTGCTGATTGAACCAAACTAAATAGTTGGAGGATGCGGGCATCGATCCCGCTACCTCTCACATGCTAAGCGAGCGCTATACCATTTGAGCTAATCCCCCTGTGCATCCAACAAGAATGATGAAATCTCAATGACCACACTGCCAAATCCCTCGTCCATAAGTAAGGATACTTTTTAAAAAGTATGCTTGCTTCAGCTGTCTAAAAGTATTTTTCATGGTAGTTCAGTAAAGGTGGAAGTAGTGACTGCAGTAAGCCCAGTGGTGGAAATAGTTGTATTGTTGGGTTAGTGAGTTTTGGGTGTATGATAGCAGAAAAACCTGCGAGTCTGGAGTTCCCCCTGCTGGCTGTCTGTGGAATAACATTAGGATCAGTTGATCGTGGGGAAATGCATGTTAGTCGCCCGAAACATGGTCACTGTTTTCCTGTCTTTTGTCGTGCTTATGCTCACTGCGTCTCAGTGGATCGCTCCAAGGCCTTTCTACTGTAAGCAGAGGAGAGGACAGCCTTCCAGTAGAATAAATAAGAGTCACAGCTCCCAACATTTACTAACAAATGAACAGCTACTAAATCAAAGATCTGTCTCATAAACTACACATGTGCCTACATGTGATAACCAAAGGGGATTTTTGCATTACCCCAAGCGACCACATAATTTGTCCCTTTAATTGAAGTAATAATTAGGTGGTTTGGTGGGATTTCCTAAATTCCAGTGTGTTTCTGCTTGCCACAACAAAGTCAAAAGAGAGAATGAACTGGCACACAGACTAAGATATTAGGACCTGTTTAGTAGCAAACAGAAGGCTGTCCATCATATCGCAAAGCCATTATGACAAGGGCTCCTCCTCCCCTGTAGGATAAATAATAATAATTATGATTTATTCTATATAGCACTTTTCATTACACACAGAATCTCAAAGTAGCTTTAAAAACTCAAATAAACTCAAGGTGATCTGGTACATACTTGGCCGATGGCTTCCAAAGCTTCAGATGATAATAATAAGATGGAGAGTGATGGAGTCTGTAGTTAGAGAGGAGTTGAGGCAGTTCACTTCAGATACTTAGCTTGCACTTGTATGTGCTAGAGAACTGTGCTACATACCAATTATTTTCAATATGTATAAATATAGAGATAGAAATATATGTATGACTCCTGCTCTTTTTGTTTTACCTTTTAATAAATCACTTAAATGGGGATCCCTCTTAATGGTTCATGAGTAATTTGGTATTGTTCGGCATGTTTAACGTTACCTGCCTAAGTACCTTAGATCGCAAGCCCATAATTAGTCAATAGGGCTGACTGGCTAGCTAATAGTACTGTTAACTAGCCAGATAGCAACAAAGCATTGTTAGCTAGCTAATGTAACCATGAAGAATTGACATCTATCTTACATATTATTCGTTTTAGGTCATTTTTGTCCTGTTTAGCTATCTGGCTAGCTAAATTGTTACGATTCACATATCTAGCTGATAATTGTGACGTCAAACGTTTGCTTTGTGTATATCTTGATTCGTCTATTGTTGCCATTGTCCTGGCTGGAAGGAGGTTCAGTGAATGGGGCTGTGAAGCGTGAGGTAATACAGTAGGGGGAGTGCGAGTGCTTCTTAAATGTATTGCTTTATGCATTCTCCTCACTCGCGTCCACACAAAAACGTACTCAAGAGAACGGAGTGGAGAATACAATCGGAGCATGAGTGTGGAGCATGGTAGGTAGTATGTTTGGAAAAACACCCCTAGAGTTTGAGAGCTACAAGCCCCCACTCACCCAGTAATTTTTGAACTGTCCCTAAATTATCCTATTAAAACACTACATGGGAAATACGTCATGAACTCACAACAATTGAAAGTGCAGAGTATAAAACAGTACTTAGCCTAATATATTATGAACAGCCACGATAGCGTCGTCTACTGTTTGGTCTATTTTGAATCAAATTTTCAACTCGCCACCACACTCTACGTATTTCCCACTGGTGTTTCCCAACTGCAGTCCTCAGGTTGCCCCAGCAACACACATTCACATTTTAGAGCCAGACAAGCACGCTTGATTCAATTTGTTTACTAATCCTTCGATTAGTTAAATCAGTCCAGAGCTACAACAACAATGTGTGCTGATTGAACCAAACTAAATAGTTGGAGGATGCAGGCATCGATCCCGCTACCTCTCGCATGCTAAGCGAGCGCTCTACCATTTGAGCTAATCCCCCTGTGCCTCCAACAAGAAGTATGAAATCTCAATGACCGCACTGCCAAATCCCTCGTCCGTAAGAAAGGATACTTTTTAACAAGTATGCTTGCTTCAGCTGTCTAAAAGTATTTTTCATGGTAGTTCAGTAAAGGTTGAAGTAGTGATAGGAGTAAGCCCAGTGGTGGAAATAGTTGTATTGTTGGGTTAGTATCCAGAGCTACAACAACAATGTGTGCTGATTGAACCAAACTAAATAGTTGGAGGATGCGGGCATCGATCCCGCTACCTCTCGCATGCTAAGCGAGCGCTCTACCATTTGAGCTAATCCCCCTGTGCCTCCAACAAGAAGTATGAAATCTCAATGACCGTACTGCCAAATCCCTCGTCCGTAAGAAAGGATACTTTTTAACAAGTATGCTTGCTTCAGCTGTCTAAAAGTATTTTTCATGGTAGTTCAGTAAAGGTTGAAGTAGTGATAGGAGTAAGCCCAGTGGTGGAAATAGTTGTATTGTTGGGTTAGTATCCAGAGCTACAACAACAATGTGTGCTGATTGAACCAAACTAAATAGTTGGAGGATGCGGGCATCGATCCCGCTACCTCTCGCATGCTAAGCGAGCGCTCTACCATTTGAGCTAATCCCCCTGTGCCTCCAACAAGAAGTATGAAATCTCAATGACCGCACTGCCAAATCCCTCGTCCATAAGAAAGGATACTTTTTAACAAGTATGCTTGCTTCAGCTGTCTAAAAGTATTTTTCATGGTAGTTCAGTAAAGGTTGAAGTAGTGATAGGAGTAAGCCCAGTGGTGGAAATAGTTGTATTGTTGGGTTAGTATCCAGAGCTACAACAACAATGTGTGCTGATTGAACCAAACTAAATAGTTGGAGGATGCGGGCATCGATCCCGCTACCTCTCGCATGCTAAGCGAGCGCTCTACCATTTGGGCTAATCCCCCTGTGCCTCCAACAAGAAGTATGAAATCTCAATGACCGCACTGCCAAATCCCTCGTCCATAAGATAGGATACTTTTTAACAAGTATGCTTGCTTCAGCTGTCTAAAAGTATTTTTCATGGTAGTTCAGTAAAGGTTGAAGTAGTGATAGGAGTAAGCCCAGTGGTGGAAATAGTTGTATTGTTGGGTTAGTATCCAGAGCTACAACAACAATGTGTGCTGATTGAACCGAACTAAATAGTTGGAGGATGCGGGCATCGATCCCGCTACCTCTCGCATGCTAAGCGAGCACTCTACCATTTGAGCTAATCCCCCTGTTGCATCCAACAAGAAGTATGAAATCTCAATGACCACACTGCCAAATCCCTCGTCCATAAGTAAGGATACTTTTTAAAAAGTATGCTTGCTTCAGCTGTCTAAAAGTATTTTTCATGGTAGTTCAGTAAAGGTGGAAGTAGTGACTGCAGTAAGCCCAGTGGTGGAAATAGTTGTATTGTTGGGTTAGTGAGTTTTGGGTGTATGATAGCAGAAAAACCTGCGAGTCTGGACTTCCCCCTGCTGGCTGTCTGTGGAATAACATTAGGATCAGTTGATCGTGGGGAAATGCATGTTAGTCGCCCGAAACATGGTCACTGTTTTCCTGTCTTTTGTCGTGCTTATGCTCACTGCGTCTCAGTGGATCGCTCCAAGGCCTTTCTACTGTAAGCAGAGGAGAGGACAGCCTTCCAGTAGAATAAATAAGAGTCACAGCTCCCAACATTTACTGACAAATGAACAGCTACTAAATCAAAGATCTGTCTCATAAACTACACATGTGCCTACATGTGATAACCAAAGGGGATTTTTTGCATTACCCCAAGCGACCACATAATTTGTCCCTTTAATTGAAGTAATAATTCGGTGGTTTGGTGGGATTTCCTAAATTCCAGTGTGTTTCTGCTTGCCACAACAAAGTCAAAAGAGAGAATGAACTGGCACACAGACTAAGATATTAGGACCTGTTTAGTAGCAAACAGAAGGCTGTCCATCATATCGCAAAGCCATTATGACAAGGGCTCCTCCTCCCCTGTACGATAAATAATAATAATTATGATTTATTCTATATAGCACTTTTCATTACACACAGAATCTCAAAGTAGCTTTAAAAACTCAAATAAACTCAAGGTGATCTGGTACATACTTGGCCGATGGCTTCCAAAGCTTCAGATGATAATAATAAGATGGAGAGTGATGGAGTCTGTAGTTAGAGAGGAGTTGAGGCAGTTCACTTCAGATACTTAGCTTGCACTTGTATGTGCTAGAGAACTGTGCTACATACCAATTATTTTCAATATGTATAAATATAGAGATATAAATATATGTATGACTCCTGCTCTTTTTGTTTTACCTTTTAATAAATCACTTAAATGGGGATCCCTCTTAATGGTTCATGAGTAATTTGGTATTGTTCGGCATGTTTAACGTTACCTGCCTAAGTACCTTAGATCGCAAGCCCATAATTAGTCAATAGGGCTGACTGGCTAGCTACTAGTACTGTTAACTAGCCAGATAGCAACAAAGCATTGTTAGCTAGCTAATGTAACCATGAAGAATTGACATCTATCTTACATATTATTCGTTTTAGGTCATTTTTGTCCTGTTTAGCTATCTGGCTAGCTAAATTGTTACGATTCACATATCTAGCTGATAATTGTAACGTCAAACGTTTGCTTTGTGTATATCTTGATTCGTCTATTGTTGCCATTGTCCTGTCTGGAGGGAGCTGTGAAGCGTGAGGTAATACAGTAGGGGGAGTGCGAGTGCTTCTTAAATGTATTGCTTTATGCATTCTCCTCACTCGCGTCCACACAAAAACTTACTCAAGAGAACGGAGTGGAGAATACAATCGGAGCATGAGTGTGGAGCATGGTAGTATGTTTGGAAAAACACCCCTAGAGTTTGAGAGCTACAAGCCCCCACTCACCCAGTAATTTTTGAACTGTCCCTAAATTATCCTATTAAAACACTACATGGGAAATACGTCATGAACTCACAACAATTGAAAGTGCAGAGTATAAAACAGTACTTAGCCTAATATATTATGAACAGCCACGATAGCGTCGTCTACTGTTTGGTCTATTTTGAATCAATATTTCAACTCGCCACCACACTCTACGTATTTCCCACTGGTGTTTCCCAACTGCAGTCCTCAGGTTGCCCCAGCAACACACATTCACATTTTAGAGCCAGACAAGCACGCTTGATTCAATTTGTTTACTAATCCTTCGATTAGTTAAATCAGTCCAGAGCTACAACAACGTGTGCTGATTGAACCAAACTAAATAGTTGGAGGATGCGGGCATCGATCCCGCTACCTCTCGCATGCTAAGCGAGCGCTCTAGCATTTGAGCTAATCCCCCTGTGCATCCAACAAGAAGTATGAAATCTCAATGACCACACTGCCAAATCCCTCGTCCATAAGAAAGGATACTTTTTAACAAGTATGCTTGCTTCAGCTGTCTAAAAGTATTTTTCATGGTAGTTCAGTAAAGGTTGAAGTAGTGGTAGTGATAGGAGTAAGCCCAGTGGTGGAAATAGTTGTATTGTTGGGTTAGTATCCAGAGCTACAACAACAATGTGTGCTGATTGAACCAAACTAAATAGTTGGAGGATGCGGGCATCGATCCCGCTACCTCTCGCATGCTAAGCAAGCGCTCTACCATTTGAGCTAATCCCCCTGTTGCATCCAACAAGAAGTATGAAATCTCAATGACCACACTGCCAAATCCCTCGTCCATAAGTAAGGATACTTTTTAAAAAGTATGCTTGCTTCAGCTGTCTAAAAGTATTTTTCATGGTAGTTCAGTAAAGGTGGAAGTAGTGACTGCAGTAAGCCCAGTGGTGGAAATAGTTGTATTGTTGGGTTAGTGAGTTTTGGGTGTATGATAGCAGAAAAACCTGCGAGTCTGGAGTTCCCCCTGCTGGCTGTCTGTGGAATAACATTAGGATCAGTCGATCGTGGGGAAATGCATGTTAGTCGCCCGAAACATGGTCACTGTTTTCCTGTCTTTTGTCGTGCTTATGCTCACTGCGTCTCAGTGGATCGCTCCAAGGCCTTTCTACTGTAAGCAGAGGAGAGGACAGCCTTCCAGTAGAATAAATAAGAGTCACAGCTCCCAACATTTACTAACAAATGAACAGCTACTAAATCAAAGATCTGTCTCATAAACTACACATGTGCCTACATGTGATAACCAAAGGGGATTTTTGCATTACCCCAAGCGACCACATAATTTGTCCCTTTAATTGAAGTAATAATTCGGTGGTTTGGTGGGATTTCCTAAATTCCAGTGTGTTTCTGCTTGCCACAACAAAGTCAAAAGAGAGAATGAACTGGCACACAGACTAAGATATTAGGACCTGTTTAGTAGCAAACAGAAGGCTGTCCATCATATCGCAAAGCCATTATGACAAGGGCTCCTCCTCCCCTGTAGGATAAATAATAATAATTATAATTTATTCTATATAGCACTTTTCATTACACACAGAATCTCAAAGTAGCTTTAAAAACTCAAATAAACTCAAGGTGATCTGTTACATACTTGGCCGATGGCTTCCAAAGCTTCAGATGATAATAATAAGATGGAGAGTGATGGAGTCTGTAGTTAGAGAGGAGTTGAGGCAGTTCACTTCAGATACTTAGCTTGCACTTGTATGTGCTAGAGAACTGTGCTACATACCAATTATTTTCAATATGTATAAATATAGAGATAGAAATATATGTATGACTCCTGCTCTTTTTGTTTTACCTTTTAATAAATCACTTAAATGGGGATCCCTCTTAATGGTTCATGAGTAATTTGGTATTGTTCGGCATGTTTAACGTTACCTGCCTAAGTACCTTAGATCGCAAGCCCATAATTAGTCAATAGGGCTGACTGGCTAGCTACTAGTACTGTTAGCTAGCCAGATAGCAACAAAGCATTGTTAGCTAGCTAATGTAACCATGAAGAATTGACATCTATCTTACATATTATTCGTTTTAGGTCATTTTTGTCCTGTTTAGCTATCTGGCTAGCTAAATTGTTACGATTCTCATATCTAGCTGATAATTGTGACGTCAAACGTTTGCTTTGTGTATATCTTGATTCGTCTATTGTTGCCATTGTCCTGGCTGGAAGGAGCTGTGAAGCGTGAGGTAATACAGTAGGGGGAGTGCGAGTGCTTCTTAAATGTATTGCTTTATGCATTCTCCTCACTCGCGTCCACACAAAAACGTACTCAAGAGAACGGAGTGGAGAATACAATCGGAGCATGAGTGTGGAGCATGGTAGTATGTTTGGAAAAACACCCCTAGAGTTTGAGAGCTACAAGCCCCCACTCACCCAGTAATTTTTGAACTGTCCCTAAATTATCCTATTAAAACACTACATGGGAAATACGTCATGAACTCACAACAATTGAAAGTGCAGAGTATAAAACAGTACTTAGCCTAATATATTATGAACAGCCACGATAGCGTCGTCTACTGTTTGGTCTATTTTGAATCAATATTTCAACTCGCCACCACACTCTACGTATTTCCCACTGGTGTTTCCCAACTGCAGTCCTCAGGTTGCCCCAGCAACACACATTCACATTTTAGAGCCAGACAAGCACGCTTGATTCAATTTGTTTACTAATCCTTCGATTAGTTAAATCAGTCCAGAGCTACAACAACAATGTGTGCTGATTGAACCAAACTAAATAGTTGGAGGATGCGGGCATCGATCCCGCTACCTCTCGCATGCTAAGCGAGCGCTCTACCATTTAAGCTAATCCCCCTGTGCATCCAACAAGAAGTATGAAATCTCAATGACCACACTGCCAAATCCCTCGTCCATAAGTAAGGATACTTTTTAAAAAGTATGCTTGCTTCAGCTGTCTAAAAGTATTTTTCATGGTAGTTCAGTAAAGGTGGAAGTAGTGACTGCAGTAAGCCCAGTGGTGGAAATAGTTGTATTGTTGGGTTAGTGAGTTTTGGGTGTATGATAGCAGAAAAACCTGCGAGTCTGGAGTTCCCCCTGCTGGCTGTCTGTGGAATAACATTAGGATCAGTTGATCGTGGGGAAATGCATGTTAGTCGCCCGAAACATGGTCACTGTTTTCCTGTCTTTTGTCGTGCTTATGCTCACTGCGTCTCAGTGGATCGCTCCAAGGCCTTTCTACTGTAAGCAGAGGAGAGGACAGCCTTCCAGTAGAATAAATAAGAGTCACAGCTCCCAACATTTACTAACAAATGAACAGCTACTAAATCAAAGATCTGTCTCATAAACTACACATGTGCCTACATGTGATAACCAAAGGGGATTTTTTGCATTACCCCAAGCGACCACATAATTTGTCCCTTTAATTGAAGTAATAATTCGGTGGTTTGGTGGGATTTCCTAAATTCCAGTGTGTTTCTGCTTGCCACAACAAAGTCAAAAGAGAGAATGAACTGGCACACAGACTAAGATATTAGGACCTGTTTAGTAGCAAACAGAAGGCTGTCCATCATATCGCAAAGCCATTATGACAAGGCCTCCTCCTCCCCTGTAGGATAAATAATAATAATTATGATTTATTCTATATAGCACTTTTCATTACACACAGAATCTCAAAGTAGCTTTAAAAACTCAAATAAACTCAAGGTGATCTGGTACATACTTGGCCGATGACTTCCAAAGCTTCAGATGATAATAATAAGATGGAGAGTGATGGAGTCTGTAGTTAGAGAGGAGTTGAGGCAGTTCACTTCAGATACTTAGCTTGCACTTGTATGTGCTAGAGAACTGTGCTACATACCAATTATTTTCAATATGTATAAATATAGAGATAGAAATATATGTATGACTCCTGCTCTTTTTGTTTTACCTTTTAATAAATCACTTAAATGGGGATCCCTCTTAATGGTTCATGAGTAATTTGGTATTGTTCGGCATGTTTAACGTTACCTGCCTAAGTACCTTAGATCGCAAGCCCATAATTAGTCAATAGGGCTGACTGGCTAGCTACTAGTACTGTTAACTAGCCAGATAGCAACAAAGCATTGTTAGCTAGCTAATGTAACCATGAAGAATTGACATCTATCTTACATATTATTCGTTTTAGGTCATTTTTGTCCTGTTTAGCTATCTGGCTAGCTAAATTGTTACGATTCACATATCTAGCTGATAATTGTGACGTCAAACGTTTGCTTTGTGTATATCTTGATTCGTCTATTGTTGCCATTGTCCTGGCTGGAAGGAGGTTCAGTGAATGGGGCTGTGAAGCGTGAGGTAATACAGTAGGGGGAGTGCGAGTGCTTCTTAAATGTATTGCTTTATGCATTCTCCTCACTCGCGTCCACACAAAAACGTACTCAAGAGAACGGAGTGGAGAATACAATCGGAGCATGAGTGTGGAGCATGGTAGGTAGTATGTTTGGAAAAACACCCCTAGAGTTTGAGAGCTACAAGCCCCCACTCACCCAGTAATTTTTGAACTGTCCCTAAATTATCCTATTAAAACACTACATGTGAAATACGTCATGAACTCACAACAATTGAAAGTGCAGAGTATAAAACAGTACTTAGCCTAATATATTATGAACAGCCACGATAGCGTCGTCTACTGTTTGGTCTATTTTGAATCAATATTTCAACTCGCCACCACACTCTACGTATTTCCCACTGGTGTTTCCCAACTGCAGTCCTCAGGTTGCCCCAGCAATACACATTCACATTTTAGAGCCAGACAAGCACGCTTGATTCAATTTGTTTACTAATCCTTCGATTAGTTAAATCAGTCTAGAGCTACAACAACAATGTGTGCTGATTGAACCAAACTAAATAGTTGGAGGATGCGGGCATCGATCCCGCTACCTCTCGCATGCTAAGCGAGCGCTCTACCATTTGAGCTAATCCCCCTGTGCCTCTAACAAGAAGTATGAAATCTCAATGACCGCACTGCCAAATCCCTCGTCCATAAGAAAGGATACTTTTTAACAGGTATGCTTGCTTCAGCTGTCTAAAAGTATTTTTCATGGTAGTTCAGTAAAGGTTGAAGTAGTGATAGGAGTAAGCCCAGTGGTGGAAATAGTTGTATTGTTGGGTTAGTATCCAGAGCTACAACAACAATGTGTGCTGATTGAACCAAACTAAATAGTTGGAGGATGCGGGCATCGATCCCGCTACCTCTCGCATGCTAAGCGAGCGCTCTACCATTTGAGCTAATCCCCCTGTGGCTCCAACAAGAAGTATGAAATCTCAATGACCACACTGCCAAATCCCTCGTCCTTAAGTAAGGATACTTTTTAAAAAGTATGCTTGCTTCAGCTGTCTAAAAGTATTTTTCATGGTAGTTCAGTAAAGGTGGAAGTAGTGACTGCAGTAAGCCCAGTGGTGGAAATAGTTGTATTGTTGGGTTAGTGAGTTTTGGGTGTATGATAGCAGAAAAACCTGCGAGTCTGGAGTTCCCCCTGCTGGCTGTCTGTGGAATAACATTAGGATCAGTTGATCGTGGGGAAATGCATGTTAGTCGCCCGAAACATGGTCACTGTTTTCCTGTCTTTTGTCGTGCTTATGCTCACTGCGTCTCAGTGGATCGCTCCAAGGCCTTTCTACTGTAAGCAGAGGAGAGGACAGCCTTCCAGTAGAATAAATAAGAGTCACAGCTCCCAACATTTACTAACAAATGAACAGCTACTAAATCAAAGATCTGTCTCATAAACTACACATGTGCCTACATGTGATAACCAAAGGGGATTTTTGCATTACCCCAAGCGACCACATAATTTGTCCCTTTAATTGAAGTAATAATTCGGTGGTTTGGTGGGATTTCCTAAATTCCAGTGTGTTTCTGCTTGCCACAACAAAGTCAAAAGAGAGAATGAACTGGCACACAGACTAAGATATTAGGACCTGTTTAGTAGCAAACAGAAGGCTGTCCATCATATCGCAAAGCCATTATGACAAGGGCTCCTCCTCCCCTGTAGGATAAATAATAATAATTATGATTTATTCTATATAGCACTTTTCATTACACACAGAATCTCAAAGTAGCTTTAAAAACTCAAATAAACTCAAGGTGATCTGGTACATACTTGGCCGATGGCTTCCAAAGCTTCAGATGATAATAATAAGATGGAGAGTGATGGAGTCTGTAGTTAGAGAGGAGTTGAGGCAGTTCACTTCAGATACTTAGTTTGAGCTAATCCCCCTGTGCCTCCAACAAGAAGTATGAAATCTCAATGACCGCACTGCCAAATCCCTCGTCCATCAGAAAGGATACTTTTTAACAGGTATGCTTGCTTCAGCTGTCTAAAAGTATTTTTCATGGTAGTTCAGTAAAGGTTGAAGTAGTGATAGGAGTAAGCCCAGTGGTGGAAATAGTTGTATTGTTGGGTTAGTATCCAGAGCTACAACAACAATGTGTGCTGATTGAACCAAACTAAATAGTTGGAGGATGCGGGCATCGATCCCGCTACCTCTCGCATGCTAAGCGAGCGCTCTACCATTTGAGCTAATCCCCCTGTGCCTCCAACAAGAAGTATGAAATCTCAATGACCACACTGCCAAATCCCTCGTCCTTAAGTAAGGATACTTTTTAAAAAGTATGCTTGCTTCAGCTGTCTAAAAGTATTTTTCATGGTAGTTCAGTAAAGGTTGAAGTAGTGACTGCAGTAAGCCCAGTGGTGGAAATAGTTGTATTGTTGGGTTAGTGAGTTTTGGGTTTATGATAGCAGAAAAACCTGCGAGTCTGGAGTTCTCCCTGCTGGCTGTCTGTGGAATAACATTAGGATCAGTTGATCGTGGGGAAATGCATGTTAGTCGCCCGAAACACGGTCACTGTTTTCCTGTCTTTTGTCGTGCTTATGCTCACTGCGTCTCAGTGGATCGCTCCAAGGCCTTTCTACTGTAAGCAGAGGAAAGGACAGCCTCCAGTATAATACATAGAGTCACAGCTCCCAACATTTACTAATAAATGAACAGCTACAGATATTTTGCTTGCACTTGTATGTGCTAGAGAACTGTGCTACATACCAGTTATTTTCAATATGTATAAATAAAATGATAGAAATACATGTATGACTCCTGCTCTTTTTGTTTTACCTTTTAATAAATCACTTAAATGGGGATCCCTCTTAATGGTTCATGAGTAATTTTATTTTTGTTTTACATTGTAATAAAGCACTTAAATGGTGATCTCTCTTAATGGTTCATGAGTAGTTTGGTATTGTTCGGTTTTTTTCATTGTAAAATGAGAAAGGCAATGTAGCAGTGTGTCTGTGTCCCTGTTCGAAGTTAGTTTCACTCCTATGGTCGTCTGGGTTATCTGTTTTGTTTTGTGCCCTAGCCCATTGACTATGCTCTGTGGCATGGCTGATACGCTTATCAACAGAGGTCAACCTTACATTCGTAAAAATAGAATCCTGAGCAAAATCATCCAGAAAAAAAGGTCAAAAGCACATGAGAACACAAATTCACATCAATGTTTGGAGTCTCCCATTCCACCTACTGGGAAAAGCTTGAGCACAGTTATAAATTCACACACAAAATAAATGACATATCAGACAAATTATTTATTGCCAATAACATATAACATAGTTTCTGTAAATAGCTCACTAAATGTTGAAACTGAATCCTGAAAGTTCCGTTCTATGCAGCACATTTCTACGTGCAAATTCTAAACGTTCAAACGTTTCGATCTACTGTCCCGCCTGAAGTTATAGTTTAACCAATGGGAATGCCAATAGCTCTTCAAGGACCAATTAAATTGCACATTCCCCACCATGCTCCTTCCTTTACATTATGGCCTGCATTTTGGATTGTCGGGTATCGTTTTAATGTCCCTGCTGAGGACTAGAACATATACTATTCGTACCACATATTTGGTGCTCCCTCATTTTATAGATTTGGAAAGAAAATACGAGCTGCTAACATACTCGGTTCCACAAGACATTACAGCTCAGTGGTGGTCGCGAGGGTGAGGCAGTATCAGTAGGGAGAGGCCGTGAGGACGAAATTAGGGAAGGGAGTGGGAGGTCTTCCACCTTCTCATCCTAAACAGCAAGCAGTGTACTGTCGACAGCATTGGACTAAAACTCCAACCCAAGGTTCCTAAACGCTATCTGGCTGTTAAGTGCAGCCCGCTCGGGATAAGGCCAGGGACCCGCCGTGGCAGACGTTGGCATTGCGCTTTTGCGGCACCGGTATGGTTTATGATGTGGAACAGTATGTGAGCAAGCCACCTTCACATGCTCTCCATAAATGGGGACAATAGGAAATCATTATCGTATTGTGCATCTTAGCTAAGTTAGCCACCAAGCCATCTAATGCGCCGTTTTGGGGCAGATTAAAGCAACTACTGCCCATATTCGTGTCAAGGTATATTTACTGTCTGTGTAGGATTTGGCATAAGGCTCCTTATCGTGAGCGAGCATGGAGGGGCGTTGTGGATTGAGCCAACTTTGCTAGCTAGCTTACTCAGTCCAAGATTTCTGTATTTTAACCAGATTTGTGTTTGTTTTAACTTCTTGTATGTTTTCCAACTGTTAAGCATACGTGTTAACATTTTAACTGAGGTTCACTTGTTAGTTTGCAGAGGAGTGCTTTCAAGGTTTGCTTGATTTAATGTTGTCAAAGGAAAAACAATCCAGCTAGCCAGCTAAGTAGCCCAGGTCGAGCTCGTGCACCCTAATGAAGGAGTACAAAGTGGTTGTGTTGGGAAGCGGAGGCGTTGGCAAGTCCGCGCTGACTGTCCAGTTTGTCACGGGCACGTTCATCGAAAAATATGACCCTACAATTGAGGACTTCTATCGGAAAGAGATTGAAGTGGACTCGTCGCCTTCGGTGTTGGAGATCCTTGACACGGCAGGGACAGAACAGTTCGCCTCCATGAGAGACCTGTACATCAAGAACGGCCAGGGTTTCATACTTGTCTACAGTCTCGTCAATCAACAGTCTTTTCAGGTAAAGGCCCTTATTACCTGTTACCAATACCTGCCCACATGTCAAGGAGCATAGCTCTTGCTAGCATCACCAGCTATCAAGATGCATTGTACCCATGTTTTAAGTGGGCCTACTGAGCCATCTCAGTTGTCTTCGTTTTGAGTCGTAACCCCATTGTTGACAAATCAGGAGCCATTTGCAGAGATCCAGCCATAGCCTTAATCCCTACACCTATGGGCTAAATCCAAAATTGTATAAGCTCAACAGGTTGGAAGAATGGCCAATGGGCTGCTACTTAACTCATTGATATACATCAAAGATCTATGCAGCAATGGTTGTTGCACAAACGTTTTCCCACAGTTCCTGAGAATCTCCTTTCTATCCATCCCTAACTCCAGGACATCAGGCCGATGCGAGACCAGATCGTGCGGGTCAAGCGCTTTGAGAAGGTGCCACTGATTCTGGTGGGCAACAAGGTGGACCTGGAGTCTGAGAGGGAGGTGGCAGGTGCAGACGGTCGGGCCCTGGCTCAGGAGTGGGGCTGCCCCTTCATCGAGACCTCAGCCAAGAGCAAGACCATGGTGGACGAGCTGTTTGCTGAGATCGTCCGTCAGATGAACTATGCCACGCTGCCAGAGAAACAGGAGCAGTGCTGCACGGCCTGTGTGGTGCAGTAAAGGAGTAGGGGGACACTGTCCTCTCCACAACTCTCTCCCAGGTAAGAGGCTGAAGCACTATACTTCACCTTCCACACACTAACACTAAGAAGTGATATTGCACACTGATAGGCTTTTCACTGACAACGGGCAAGAATTCACAGGTTGTCAAAAGACGTCTGGGCATGGATAGCAGCAGTGAAGAGTTTGTAATGCAGGGAGATGAGAGGATCAGGGGTGGCACAAAGGGAACCATATGACAGCTGTTAGAAGAAGCAGACGGAAAGGGGGTTTGCTGCACGGACTGATAAAACCGTTGGTTTAGCCTGTTATCATTAGATCAGACAAAGAATGTGGCGTGAAGAAGCCAACTGTCTGAGCAGTGAGCACAGGGGCGGAAAAGAGGAGTGAGGGAAGTGAATGGTTATGTACATTCAGAGAGACGAGAGACCTATGAGCAAGAGAGGGCAGATCCCAGACAAAGAAAAAGGAAAATGCAACATCCTGAATATAAATTGATGTTCCAAAACAGGAAGCAGATTTTCTTCACTGTGAGAACTAACTTCCCCACCCATACAGCAGACACGCAGACATACACATTGAGGTATTGGTCGTTGAGTTTCACAGTTTACATATTGGTGAAATGCTAATTTACTTAATTGTAAAGGTGTTAATTACTTAGTAATATCTTCATATCTACAAGTGTCTCAACACCTATTGTTTTCAGTCTTTGCTCTACTCTCAGTAACACAGTACTTTTTATTTTTCCATTGTTGGAAAGTTCCTGCTTTGATGACCTGTGACCCCAGGAACCACTTCAGCTCCATCACACCTTCTGACCTCTCCAGCTGGCAGTATTACCTACCAGAGGGCAGATTCTTGTCTGTTCATGAGCCAATTCAAGGGAGTCTTGAGCCTGCCCAACCTTTGTTACCTTGACTGTGGAACACATTCACCTGCAGACTCACTGGCCTTCATGGTTTAGGGCCAGGGAAGACCTACTTTTCAATGTATAGGACAGATTTATGAGGATGAAGGGTTGTCTATGGATTTCTATTTTCTCATTTGGGGTTGAGGAGTGCTGGGGCAATGAGCAGTGATCTGCTCGGGACCACAGCGTCCCTTTTTGAAGCTGCTCAGACATTATATCCCCTAGTTTTACTTTGTACTGGAATTGGTTTGTTAAATCTGATATCTCATTTTGAAGTGATAACAGCCATTATACAGGTTTGGGCCTCGGGACAGAATTCAATCAAACCGTGGTAAATATATGATTGCTGTGCTCTACAGCAGTGTTTACCAAATCACCCGATTTCAAGTTGTTAGCTAGGTTTACAACCAATTGGCGACAGATTTTCATAAACGGACTTGTTGCAGTTAGAAATCACTGCGTGATGACGTAGTACACACAATGTACTTTTTTTGCAACCATTTTCATTTATGGAATAAAAATCTAAAGTTCAACGTGTTAAGTTTTGTCAACTGTTGTGTTAAATAGCAAATGTGCCAACTCTGGTCTTGGCACGTGCACTCTAGCTAACAGACCTCAGAGACCGTGCAGGTAGGCTAGTTTACATTACATTATTATGAATAACAATTTTTGTATTTTTTTTGCATCGATCATCATGTCACCAGAATCAGACCCTTGATTTTTATTGGAAAGGAACATCAAGATCACCCTTGCACTTTCATCACCGTGTGACATTCATCAATTATTTAATATGTATGCTAATAAACTGCATGGTTTCCTGAGTGGTAGTGAGAGGACCACATCATCGCGTGACTCCCAAGTTGACTTCGATATGATGGTTTCCACCGCTATTTCTCACAATACATTTTACCGACTCCAAAAGAGTCGAACCAACGACTTGTCTGTCTGCATTTATAAAAATTGTACTGACGCTTCCTGTTTCCATTACAGCTGTCGTGATGTTTTTGTTTTAATACAGTTTGACTTTACTCGCGAAAAGAGTGGTTGGAAAGATGTTTAATGAAGGCTTAATGATAGGTTGGCTGGAGTGGGGAAACACCGCTTTATAGGTCCTAAAACCAACTGTATAGTGGTCATAGAAGCAGCCCAATTTATTTTTTAATTTTTCTGACGGGCGTGGTCAAGCCAGGTCAATGTGCCCCTAAGCATGCGACATTCACATTGAATTGACTGTAGATCCATGTTTGTTTTCTGATTACAGCTGTGTGGTTGCTTTAGATACAGGTTCCTCGGTCATTTGGATTATGACTCATGTTACATGGTTTGATCAAATTCTGGCCCTAAACTAACTTTTATATATATATTTTTTTTTTAAAGTGTCTCATAACCTATTTATTAATATCTAATTACATTGTTATCCAATCATCAAAGTTTTATTTTATACTTGCTTTTGGGTTTGCTTTTTTGACTTCACAGTGAGTTTTTTTGGTTGTAAGTTTTGAATTAACAGAGCCTTAAATGATTTCAGTCTTATGTTGGTTTCTGTGTGGTCATTCTGTCTCGTACTTTCAACTCTTCAACACAAGTACTGCCATGTAGTACAAATCTGATACTAAGATTGAAGGACACTGACCTGATCATGTGGTCACAAGTTTGGAATGTTGATTCGAATGGTCTTACATTTCTGGTTAAGACTTCATTGCAGACTGAAACACACTATATATAGAATATTGTTTCCTACTTCACATCAAATGTAAATCCCTTTATGCAAAGTGCTGTCTGTCCTTCCATTGCACATAATGAGAACTGGCACTTTTTGAGCTGGCTCAATATTCAAATGACCCGACTTGAGTGGCCTTGAGGTTGGGCCATTCTGAATATGTGGTAGAACATATGAGTTTGTCATGTAGAAAGAATAGTCTGTTCTATATAGTATATTTATCTCTGCAACGTTTTGTGTTGCATATAGTAAGGCCAAATACTGTTACACAATCAGCCACAAGAGGGCAGCATTCTCTACATTATTTGAAAGCTAATCTAGCTCTGGGGGCTTTTTTAAATGTATTTTTACATGTCAAACAACGTTTCCATCCAGTTTTTATACGACTAAAGTCATATTGTATTAAACAAAATCACAACAGCTGTGATGGAGACAGGAAGTGTCTGCGTAATTGTATAAATGCCGACAGATAATTTGTTCGTTCCACATGTTGGGATCTTTTTGTGTCGGTAAAATCAATTATGCGGGAAATACCAGTGGAAACGCCTTAATGCGCAAATATTGAGTTAATCATCTCGAAGTACATTTGGAGTCGCGATGATATGGCTTGTGGTCCTCCCACTACGACTCGGGAAACCATGTACTTTATTAGGTTACAGATTAAATAAATTATGATTAACTTCACAGGGTGGTGAAAGTGCACGGTAATGAGTTTGATGCTGCCTTCCAATATATTGAGGGTCTTATGACATGGTGACATGATGTTCGATGCTTGACTACCGTTTGCCAGATACAATATGATCGTTTTTATCCATAATCTCATCATGTAGTAGACAAAACAACCCGCACAGCCTACTCGCACTGTATATGCTAGCTATTGGCTAGAAAACACGTGTAAAGACCAGAGTAAGCTACGTTTGCTATTTAACACAACAGGTTTGTTTTGACAAAACTAACCGTGGAGTTGAAAATGCGATGGAATTACATTTATATTTTTATTCGGTACATAGAACTTAAGCGAAAAAGTAAATGTGGTGTGCACTATATCATCAACCAAACGTATTTGTTGCGATAGAAATCAGCGCATGTATGTTTTTTATTTGTTTAACCTTTGCCAAGTTAAAAGGTTAAATAAAACATAATAAATGCACTGATGTTTATCGGCAACAAATCCGTTTGGTGAAAACACCACTAATGAGAAATGCGCATCATTCATTTATGTGGATGTTAGAATAGTCGCAAGAAAATCTGTCGCCAATTAAATGGAAACCTACCTACTGGAGACATTTTCAAAATGGTCATAGACAAACTACTCTTATTTTTATGAAAAAAAAAATGTCTAGACTGCAAGTTCATATCCAAACCTGTAGGTGGCAGAGTGATGTATTCTTTAGCGGAAATGCCAAGGCAATGAAAGAAACACGTGACGTCAGGCTACTGAAATTTGTAAACAAACACATGGGACATCTTTAGTACAAGTACTGCAAATTACATTTGATACATGAGCAACCATGAAGAGGGTATTTGTAACTGTAGGAACAACAAGCTTTGATGACCTAATCGAACGTGTTACTTCCCCTGAAGCTGTTCAAGTGAGTATGATATGTGATGGCTACAGAAACTAACGTTAGCTAGCTAGCCAACTGTCCTCAACAATTAGACAATAATAATTTGAGTAGACGTGTCCTACCCTCGCACTAAGATATTTTTTTAGAAAGTTATGCATCTCTCTTGAAGGAGTTGAAAGCCCGCGGCTATCAACATTTGGTCCTGCAGGTTGGACAAGGCTCCATTCTCCCAGATTCAGACAGCTGTCACGAACTCACGTTGGAGGCCTTCCGATTCAAGGATTCCATTGCTGAAAATATCAAATGTGCCGACCTGGTTATCAGCCATGCTGGTGTGTATCTATCTTTAAAGAAATGAAACAAACTAGGTAAACTACCATACCATTGTGCTGGTCTATGATGTTGATGAATTATAATGACTTGTCTTGTATTTTCAGGGGCAGGTAGTTGTCTGGAGACCCTTGGTGCAGGCAAGCCACTGCTAGTGGTGGTCAATGACAAACTAATGGACAATCACCAGCTAGAGCTGGCCAGACAGCTACACCAAGACTCGCACCTACTGTACTGCACCCCCAGGTCAGTGTAAATCCTCATGTGCAACTTGATCATGAGGACTCACTTGGTCAATCTGACATATTGTATATGTACATTTCTGCTAATAAAGTCCTAGAGTTGTCAAACTGTGATTGAAATTCAGTGGGTCAACATACCCTTTTTTCTCAAATGATTTCACAGCACTCTTACTGAGACCCTGAAGACAATGGACCTTGCTGTTCTCTCATCCTTCTTACCTGGACAACCAAAGCATTTTGCCAATTTCCTGGACAGGGCCCTTGGTGTTCAATGATTCCAACGGAGGGCAGTCTCTGAGGTCAGCTCAGTGTTCTGTTATGGACTCTGGAGATGTTTTGCACTCTTCTTCTTCTTCATGTGGCTTTCCAGCAGACTAGACGCTGTGTTGCATACTGCCTTTCACAGGTCAGAGTGGGGATTGCAAATTTTGGTCACAAAAACAAAAAAGGTGAATGAGATAATCTTAAATTGCACCACCATCTAACCCAGCACCTATACACTATCACCAAAAACCAACCACCCCATCCCACTACGTTGGCCCTAAACAATCCTACACCATGCTGTCGGTCTGGGAGGATTGAACCCCTTCTCTCAAAACTTCCTGTAGCTCTTCTGCACTAAAATTTCTCACCCCAAAATATTTCTCTGCTGCTGCAACGACCACATATATCTTCTGTGATTTCCGCTCCATCAGCGCAGTACAGTTGATCACCATGGCTATGATGGTTGCTCTCTGAAACTCCTCATCTTTGCGATGAACTGGAAGTGTGGTTGGCCAGAGGGTAGCCTGGGCCTCGCGTGCCTGGCTTCTAGTTTTTCCTATCAGTATGCAGAGCTAATACCAACTCAGGCAATTGCCTGTGGCCTTACATCGTCATCATTTTGTTTAATAATGCACTATTAAGCAATTGTGACCATCTCTGTTTATGACAAACACTGTGGATTCTGTTTTCTTCCTGCAAATTTGGCTCTAGCTTTTGAGCAGTGGGCTCCCGAGTGGTGCAGCGGTCTAAGGCACTGAATCACAGTGCTAGAGGCGTCACAATAGACACTGGTTCAATCCCGGGCTGTATCACAACCGGCCGTGATCAGGAGTCCCATAGGGCGGCGCACAATTGGCCCAGCAGCGTCCGGGTTAGGGTCTGGCCGGTGTAGGCCGTCATTGTAAAAATAATTTGTTCTTAACTGACTTGCCTAGTTAAATAAAGGTCAAATAAAAATACAATAAAAAAACCCATTCCTGAAGCGAATAAATACTTTGTTTCCCTCTACGACACTCACAAGCTCTTCAGGACACTACTTTTCTACATACCTGATGATTTTCCTTTATGTTTTCTCAAACTTTCCAATTTCTGATACAATTCTCACTTTTTGATGCAAATTAAAAATTGTTACATCTTTCCCATATTCAAGTCATTTAACATATTTTCTTATTAGCTTTATGAACATAAACTGCAACCAAGTTTCTATCTGTGCTGTAATGGCCATAAGCCTTTTACATTTTTTATTATATAAATATAAATGCGACAATTTCAAATTTTACACTGAGTTACAGTTCACAGAAGGAAATCAGACAATGTAAATTCATTAGACCCTAATTTATGGATTTCACATGACTGGGCAGGGGCACAGCCATTGGTGGGCCTGGGAGGGCATAGGCCCACCCACTGGGGAGCCAGGCCTAGCCTAGCTGAATGAGTTATTCCCCACAAAGGGCTTTATTACAAACAGAAATAGTCCTCAACACCCCTCCCCCTTCAGATGATCCCACAGGTAAAGAAGCCAGATGTGGATGTCCTGGGCTGGCATGGTTACATGTGGTCTACAGTTGTGAGGCCAGTTGGATCTACTGCTGATGGTGAAGAAATTAACATTCAATTATCTGGCAAAAGCTCTTTTGGACATTCTTGCAGTCAGCATGCCAATTGCACACTCCCTCAACTTGAGACATCTGTGGCATTGTGTTGTGTGACAAAACGGCACATTTTAAAGTGGCCTTTTATTGTCCCCAGCACAAGGTACACCTATGGAACAATCATGCTGTTTAATCAGCTTCTTGATTTGCCACACCTGTCAGGTGGATGAATTATCTTGGCAAAGGAGAAATGCTAACTAACAGGGATGTAAACACATTTGTACACACCATTTTTGAGAAATAAGCTTTTTGTGCATATGGAACATTTCTGGGATCTTTTTATTTCAGCTCATGAAACGGGACCAACAAGTTATATGTTGCGTTCATATTTTTGTTTAATATAACTACAGTCTGCTGAAACATGAAACGGTTCACCCTTGCCCAGAACGCTATAATGGCTGGCATAATTCAAACCCCTAGGAAAAGCAAAACAGGCTGAGACAACAATAGACAGGGTAATCTATTTATTGATTGATATTAAATTAACATAAAATTCCACCCTTTTATAGCACTGCATTTATATTTTTGTTCAGTATAGGTATTGTTTGATAAAGAAAATATCAAATATGAATTGACCCAGAATTTCCACATCGGTGGATCCCTAAACTAAAACCTTGGACTGCCCTGTGCCTGGGGCCTCCAAATCACTGTCTGTTAAAAGGTCTGATCTGGCCATGTTCTATTTTAACCAGTTGGAGACAGGCTGATTAGGTATTGGATGCTGGTGTAAGGGGTATATTTTAAACTCGAAATGAGAAGAAAAACATGGATGTACACTAAGTATACAAAACATTAAGAACACCTGCTCTTTCCATGACATAGACTGACCAGGTGAAAGCTTATTGGTGTCACTTGTTAAATCCACTTCAATCAGTGTAGATGAAGGAGAGGAGACAGGTTAAAGAAGGATGTTTAAGCCTTGAGACAATTGAGATGTGGTTTGTCTATGTATGTGTGCCATTCAGAGTGCGAATTGGCAAGACAAAATGTTCCTAATGTTTGGAATACTCAATGTACTGAGTGTAGATACAGTATATTATAAATCATATGCTGATTATTTGTTATGAACAGAACCAATTGTAAATATCATTTGATGCACTATATATACAAAAGTATGTGGATACACACTCAAATTAGTGGATTCGGTTATTTCAGCCACACCCGTTGCTGGTAGGTGTATAAAATCGAGTACACAGCCATGCAATCTCCATAGACAGACATTGGCAGTAAAATGGCATAACTGAAGAGCTCAGTGACTTTCAATGTGGCACCGTCATAGGATGCCACCTTTCCAACAAGTCAGTTCGTCAAATTTCTGCCCTGCTAGAGCTGCCCCGGTCAACTGTGAAGTGGTCGGCCACACAAGCTCACAGAACGGGACCGCCTTTAGCACTCGTTTGCTACACTCACTACCAAGTTCCAAATTGCCTCTGGAACCAAAGTCAGCACAATAACTGTTCATTGGTAGCTTCATGAAATGGGTTTCCATGGCCGAGCAGCCGCACACAAGACTAAGATCACCATGCGCAATGCCAAGCGTCGGCTGGAGTGGTATAAAGCTCGCTGCCATTGGACTCTGGAGCAGTAGAAACGCGTTCTCTGGAGTGATGAGTCACGCTTCACCATCTGGCAGTTTGACGGACAAATCTGGGTTTGGCGGATGCCAGAAGAACGCTACCTGCCGCAAAGCATAGGACCAACTGTAAAGTTTGGTGGTGGAGGAGGAATAATGGTCTGGGGCTGTTTTTAATGATTTGAGTTAGGCCCCTTAGTTCAAGTGAAGGGAAATCAACGCTACAGCATTCTAGACGATTCTGTGCTTTCAACTTTGTGGCAACAGTTTGGGAAGGCCCTTTTCTTATTCAGCATGTTAATGCCCCCATGCACAAAACGATGACCATAAAAAAATGGTTTGTTGAGAAGAACTTGACTGGCCTGCACAGAGCCCTGACCTCAACTCCATCAAACACCTTTGGAATGAATTAGAACGCCGACTGCGCATCAGGCCTAATTGCCCAACATCAGTGCCCAACCTCACTAATGCTCTTGTGGCTGAATGGAAGCAAGTCCCTGCAGCAATGTTCCAACGTCTAGTGGAAAGCCTTCCCAGAAGAGTGGAGGCTGTTATAGCAGCAAAGGGGGGACCAACTCCATATTAATGCCCATGATTTTGGAATGAGATGTTCAACAAGCAAGTGTCCATATACTTTTGGCCATGTAGTGTATATTAAATCTGTTTTATAAGACTTGGTTTATTGTTCATATTTGCTATTGTCTTGATACGGTTGTTATGTTGTCTGTAAGTGTGATTCAGCTTGTCCTTCACGCCTCATGACACTAGTCAGCACACTGTAATAAGGCTGGCATAGGCAGGAGTAGGATTGCTCTCTGGCATCAAAACTAACACCACATCCTGTTCAGGCGGAGATTAAGACAGACAGCAAGCAGGCGCCAAAATGAAAGAAGCAAATTGTTGACAAGACCAACAAAAGAAAAAGAGAACAATCTCCTTTAACGTTGCAATTAATATTATGACTTCATAATCATGTATCCAATCTATGGAATGTTTATCAAAAATATTTTGCGACTTAGGCTTCTCATTCTTGTGAGGGACTCCGGTTTCTCACAGCTTCTTGAATGATGTTCATCTGTATTAAACACAGCGGTAAGACCAAAGTCATATTATGAATTCAACTAGTTTCACATTTGATCTTTTCAGTGTTTCAGTGAAATAATTTCCTTATTTCTTTCCTATCCTCCTTTTGCAGACAATGGCCAATACCAAGTGCCCTGTGTTTCTCTTGCTGCAGTACATGAGAGCTAAGATGGGCCTGCTGGAGACGGGTGGGGGGTCAGAGGGGGGGGGGGTGGAATGAAGGCCTGGGGAATGATGATGACCGTTTCCTGATTGAAATGCTGCTGTGCCAATGGTCCCCAAGGCCATTGCTCTTACAGGCAAGGTGGGGCTTGAGTCTATCCAAAGTTTAGTGCCACAGTTGTAGCTAAAGCAGGGAATGTGGATGGAGAGTGTTGATGTGAGAATCATGGATCTGGTTGGGGGTGCCGAAACGTGTGTGGGGGGGTTCACCAGAGGCTGGCGTTAAATATTTCACACTGTTCAACTCCAATGGTGTCTGCTTACACCTGCTACACTCAACGCTGGGTTAGAGCAAGGCCAAGAGCAAGCCTCCTGCAGTAGTGATGCTAGTACCACTCTCATTAGCACCGACATTAATGGGGCTTGCTGATGAGTGGGTGTGACCATCGCAAGACTATCAGCTGTAAATCACAAACAGCCATCTCTAATGGACACCAAGCATGTTATATTCAACCAGTCTTGGTTCTCTCTGCGACAGATAGATTTGTCTTAAATGTGTCTATGTGTGTTGCAGAGCTGGTGGATCTGTGTGATGACCACAGGGCTCTGAAGCTCTTTCTGTCCCAGCAGCCTCAGGAGTGTGCCAGCTGACTACTTCCTCACATTTTGCACTGTTAATCATGAGTTCTATGAAAGTAGAACCACTAGAGTGGACAAGGCCTCTATGAAACTATTTATAATGGTCAAAAAAGGAGTTTCTATCTATACATGGCTCTTCTTTGTTTTTAAGTATTTGTTTATCTTATCAGGAAACCCAAAGGATGGTGCCTATGTTTCCATCACCCCCTTAGTGGCCAACCCAGACCCTGCACTTCTGAGTAACTATAAACTCTGCTTGTTAATTATGTGTGTGCATTCGCATAAAGTAGTTCATGTGTATCTTCTGTAGGATGGATTTGTTTACCTTCTGTCTTAGTGTGTGTATATATGTTGAACCTGTTTGTTTGTGTTTTAGAGAGCCTGCAGACGCAGACTGACAGCCTGGAGAGGGCTCGTCTCAGACAGCTCCACTCTCAGGAGGACCCTAGAGCCAAGGAGGTGCCCTCTCAGGCCCAACCCACACAGACTTTGCTCCATCAATTACTTGGGCATATAGAAGTTGAAAAAATATATATACAGTACCAGTCAAAAATTTGGACACACCTACTCATTCAAGGGTTTTTCTTTATTTTTTACCAATTTTCTACATTGTAGAATAATAGTCAAGACATCATAACTATGAAATAACACATAGAATCATGTAGTAACCCAAAAAGTGTTAAACAAACAAAATATATTTTAGATTCTTCAAAGTAGCCACCCTTTGCCTTGGTGACAGCTTTGCACACCCTTGGCATTCTCTCAACCAGCTTCACCTGGAATGCTTTTCCAACGGTCTTGAAAGAGTTCCCACATATGCTGAGCACTTGTTGGCTTCTTTTCCTTCACTCTGCGGTCCAACTCATCCCAATCCATCTCAATTGGGTTGAGGTCGTGTGATTGTGGAGGCCAGGTCATCTGATGCAGCACTCCATCACTCTCCTTGGTCAAATAGCCCTTACACAGCCTGGAGGTGTGTTGGGTCATTGTCATAGCCTGGAGGTGTGTTGGGTCATTGTCCTATTGAAAAACAACTGATAGTCTCACTAAGCGCAAACCACATGGGATGGCTTATCATTGAAGAATGCTGTGGTAGCCATGCTGATTAAATGTGCCTTGAATTCTAAATAAATCACAGACGGTTTCACCAGAAAAACACCATCACACCTCCCCCATGCTTCACGGTGAGAACCACACATGCAGAGATCATCCGTTCACATACTCTGCGTCTCACAAAGACACAGCGGTTGGAACCAAAAATCTCAAATTTGGACTCATCAGACCAAAGGAGAGATTTCCACTTGTCTAATGTCCATAGCTTGTGTTTCTTGGCCCAAGCAAGTCTCTGGTGTCCTTTAGTAGTGATTTCTTTGCAGCAATTCGACCATGAAGTCCTGATTCACGCAGTCTCCTCTGAACAGTTGATGTTGAAATGTGTCTGTTACTTGAACTCTGTGAAGCATTTATTTGGGCTGCAATTTCTGAGGCTGGTAACTCTAATTAACTTATCCTCTGCAGCAAAGGTAACTCTGGGTCTTCCTTTGCTGTGGTGGTCCTCATGAGAGACAGTTTCATCATAGCGCTTGATGGTTTATGACTGCACTTGAAGAAACTTTCAATGTTCTTGAAATTTTCCTGATTGACTGACCTTCATGTCTTAAAGTAATGATGGACTGTCATTTCTCTTTGCTTTTTTGAGCTTTTCTTGCCATAATATGGACTTGGTCTTTTACCAAATAGGGCTATTTTCTGTATACCACCCCTACCTTGTCACAACACAACTGATTGTCTCAAACACATTAAGAAGGAAAGACATTCCACAAATGAACTTTTAACAAGGCACACCTGTTAATTGAAATGCATTCCAAAGGAATACCTCTGGAAGCTGGTTGAGAGAATGCCAAGAGTGTGCACAGATGACATCAAGGCAAAGGGTGGCTACTTTGAAGAATCTCAAATCTAAAATATATTTTGATTAGTTTAACACTTTTTTGGTTACTGCATGATTGTGTATGTGTTATTTCATCGTTGTGAGGTCTTCACTCTTATTCTACAATGTAGAAAATAGTCAAATGAAAGAAAAACCCTTGAATGAGTGGATGTGTCCAAACTTTTGACTGATACTGTAAGTCTTAGAAGTGTTTTTTATTTATTTTTGTGCCCAACTTTTGTGCTGTGTCCCAAAGGCTAAGAGCCTGGGCCGTGCAGTACATATTGACGCCCCTGACGACGAACGCTCCAATCGCCGGACTTGAGGCAGGAAGAGCAGGAACTGAGAGAACCTGTCAATCTTACAATCATTTATGTATAAATGAAGGTGGAAATATGATCTAGTGGACCCTGAGTCATCAAAGTCTAAGCTAGCCAATAGTCATCAGTGTTGAATAATACAGTCGTCATGAACCCTTCGTGGAACTCTTAATCAAAACAACAATCCTGGGATTCTTGTGTGACCACAATCATACCAAACCAGAACCTGTTATACACTGGATTGTGTAGGGTACATTTTTGGGTTTGATCCTCTTTGTGTATCCCCATTCAGACCAAAGGTAAGTCCTGGGTCTGTATTGCATTGTGGAAAATGCAATGATCATTGTCAATGATTCACAGTGAACAAAGTTGTTGTACCAAATATGACCGGAGGGGAGAGATAAGATTCAACAGGTCCAGTGAAGTCGTTTTTGTTTGTTTACGCAAATTTTGTGAGTGCCTATGATGGTGCTGCTAATGTGAATAATTATTCACATTTTCAGTGGAATAACTTGCTTGTCTTGACAGACTTGTCTGGATAAAACAATGTTTTTGATCTGTAATGGGTGCTATAAAAAGCCATATTATTCATATATACGTATATTCTAGAAATCTAGACTATAGACTATAGATAGAAATATAAGTCTCTTATCCAATTGTTAAGCTCCCACTCCCATGTCCAATACGCTTTAAGTTCTGTTTTAAGATGGTCCCTTGAAATGAAGTGCCAGATGATGTCTCTTTCTGCTTCTGTGATTGGTGGGTATGAATACCTGTTTGTTACCAAACTTTAATCAGTTGGCAAAATTGGATGAAAATAACTGAATTGGGATAAATATATTTAGAAATGGAGCTCTGACATCACTGTTTATTTTCCAAGAGTGAGAGTTTTGTTTTGTGTCTCTCAATCTGTCTTTTCATCTAGGTGTTATTGTAATAATTATGTCTTGCAATATGATCAACATACGTATTTTGCTTTTTGAGGCTTTTCCCAAGATTTTTTTTCTTGAAATTAATTTATCTTGACCAGTGAGTGAACTTTAAATTAAAGGGTGGTATGTTCAAGCTAACTGACTGAGGGACTGACTGAGTGATGTGACAGTGTGCCAGTCTCTCTGCTAAAGGTTTATTAAGCCACCTCTGGTGGGTGGCTTGGCACTGTGAAACAGGAAGTCATGGGTGAAATGCCAGCAGGTGGTTCCTCCCAGTGTTTGTGGTTTACCATATCTTCTAAGTTATGTACAGGCCTGGATCAGATGGTTTCAATGGCTCCATAGTGTACGTGCCTGGTAACATTTGGCACATTGTTGTTGGTGGTGTGACTGCCTGGGGGGTTTTGAGGACGAGTAGCATTTCGGCAGAATATTGTGAAGTAACTTGTTCTCTTGCCGCTGGTAGATGACTATGAGCCAGAGTTTGATTAGTAAAAGATTACTACCTTCCCTCCTTAAAATCACTGGATTCATTGGTTCATGAATGTCTGTGAAAAGCCCATTAACAGCAATGAACAAAGTCCTTGATTTTTCTTCACCACAGCAACCATTGTGTTGAAGTGCCACTTGAAGTGTATTTTTCAACCGTTTATTCCTAAACTGGAACAAACACCTCAAGAAAAGGAAGAAGGATGCATTTTAGAAGTGTTTGTATAGGGCCACTGTGTCAAGCCATACTGTGTAGGCCGTTACAGCTGTGTCTTGCAGATGCCCTAACTAACCACTTGCTAAAATAAGGAAGTGAGTCAGCTGTTGTTCAAGGTTATACTGAGAGTCTAGACGTCATATTGAAAGATGGAGAGTTGTGACATAGGAAACTCAGAAAGGATGCTCTTTGAGCAACTAATCATCAGTGGTGAAAGAAGTACCCAATTGTCATACTTGAGTAAAAGTAAAGATACCTCAAGTAAAAGTGAAAGTCACCCAGTAAATACTACTTGAGTAAAAGTCCAGTATTTGGTTTTAAATATACTTAAGTATCAAAAGTAAAAATATAAATCATTTCAAATTCCTTACGGATAGCCAGGGGCACACTCCAATACTCAGACATCATTCAGAGACAAAGCATTTGTGTTTAGTGAATTGCCAGATCAGAGTCAGTAGAGATGACCAGGGAGGTTCTCTTGATAAGTGCGTGAATTAGACCATTTCTGTCCTGCTAAGTATTCAAAATGTAACGAGTACTTTTAGGTGTCAGGGAAAATGTATAGAGTAAAAAGTACATCATTTTCTTTAGTAATGTAGTAAAGTAAAAGTACCCCCCCAAAAAATTATAGTAATGTACAGATACCCCAAAAAACTCTTTAAGTAGTACTTTAAAGTAGTTTTACTTCAGTACTTTACACCACTGCTAATCATTTAATATTTTCATTAGCCTACTTAGTAAATTAGAACATTTTGTATGAAGACATGATTTAGTGTGCCATTCTAACATCATCATGACCTTTGGAGATGGATTAACAATTCCAATAAGTGTAATCAGTCTTTGCTCTTTGCTGCAAAATTGCTTGCTTTGGTTGCTATCAGTCACTTTATAAAACCCTTGTTTCAAATTGTACCTTGAGAGACATCCCGTGGCATGTTCTAACATGAAAAACGACACTTATGAAATGACCCCTCCAGTTCAATTGTGGAGACGTTGCTCTCTATTCGGATCATTTAGATTAGAGTTAGCTGGTT
Source organism: Oncorhynchus mykiss (assembly GCF_013265735.2). Taxonomy (NCBI): domain Eukaryota; kingdom Metazoa; phylum Chordata; class Actinopteri; order Salmoniformes; family Salmonidae; genus Oncorhynchus; species Oncorhynchus mykiss. Next base: position 30,634,517 of record NC_050571.1, on the reverse strand, counting down.
CAGACTGGCTTTGTGTGTCTGCCTAAATGGGTAGCACATGATATTTTTGTGGACATAAACATGTGTTAATCTAATATGTATTCAGGAGTTAGAATCTAGTGGCTAAGATTTTCTCCTCTCTAGAGTTAGCAGTTACAACGATTACATCGAGCACATTCTAAGGTTATTCAAACAGTTAAAAGTAAAGTCTAATGAAATATGTAATGGTATTTCAAAAGTTATTATGACATGTGCAAAGGGAAATGTTTCAGGCTGATGCAATTTCTGTGACCAGCAGTCTAGAGCTCTAAGCGGTGTGCTAACAAGGCTGACTTGTCATTGCTCTGAGCTTGTTTTGTGTGCCTGGATGTGTTTTTACCAGCTGCAGCATGAGAATGCTGGTACAGCAGTCCCCTCTCCCAGTGGAACTGGGGCAACTATGACTGTGAGCTGTCATCATTAATCGAGGTGAATCTTGGGTAACTATCCCCCTCACCATTCACTGGTAGTTGATTTAATTCCCTTCACAGATCTTTCAGTCAATGGCATTAACTCCTGATATTATAGACCCATATAAGGCCCAAGATCTGAATCAACTCCTTGTTCTATAAAAACAGCTAATGCTGATGAGATTGATATCTCTTCCCTAAATAAATATTCAGCTACTTCACCCTCACAGGGGAATGAGATAATTAATATAGGCCTTAGTTTAGCTAATGAACAAATTAATACAGTTAAACAAAGGTCCAGTGAAATGCGGTAGCCACATCTTTCCAGAACATAAACCAAACAAACTGACAGGGAGGACTCTCCACTTCTTTCAACAGAAAGTTGTTGACTTGTGTGAGTTTAAGAACTAAGTGCACTAAAACAATATCACACAGGATGTGACTGTCTAGGTGGCAGCAGCTGTTTCAATTTTAGCAACACATGTACATTAATAATAAGTAGGATTGTGTTGAGATACAATATGTACAGTGCATTCGGAAAGTATTCAGACCCTTTGACTTTTTCCACATTTTGTTATGTTATAGCCTTATTCTAAAATTGATGAAATTGTATTTTTTCCTCAGCGATCTACACACTACCACATAATGACAAGGTTTTTAGACATTTTTGCACATTTATAAAACTTTAAAACAGAAATAACTTATTTACATTAGTATTCAGACCCTTTGTTATGAGACTCGTAATTGAGCTCAGGTGCATCCTGTTTCCAATGATCATCTTTGAGATGTTTCTACAACTTGATTGGAGTCCACCTGTCGTAAATTCAATTGATTGGACATGATTTGGAAAGGCACACATCTGTCTATATAATGTCCCACAGTTTATTTATTTTATCTAACCTTTATTTAACTAGGCAAGTCAGTTAAGAACAAATTCTTATTTACAATGATGGCCTACCAAAAGGCAAAAGGCCTTCTGCGGGGACGGGGGCCTGGGATTAAAAATGTAAAATAAATACAATATAAATATAGGACAAAGCACACATCACAACAAGAGAGACAACACCATCCTAAATAAAGAGAGACCTAAGACAACAACATAGCAAGGCAGCAACACATGACAACACAGCATGGTAACAACACAACATAACAACAACATGGTAGCAACACAAAACATGGGTACAAACATTGGGCACAGACAACAGCACAAAGGGCAAGGAGGTAGAGACAATACATCACACAAAGCAGCCACAACTGTCAGTAAGAGTGTCCATGATTGAGTCTTTGAATGAAGAGATTGCTGTCCAGTTTAAAACTGTCCAGTTTGAGTGTTTGTTGCAGCTCGTTCCAGTCGCTAGCTGCAGCAAACTGAAAAAAGGAGCGGACCAGGGAGGAGTGTGCTTTGGGGACATTTAACAGAATGTGACTGGCAGAACGGGTGTTGTATGTGGAGGATGAGGGCTGCAGTAGATATCTCAGATAGGGGGGAGTGAGGCCTAAGAGGGTTTTATAAATAAGCATCAACCAGTGGGTCTTGCGACGGGTATACAGAGATGACCAGTTTACAGAGGAGTATAGAGTGCAGTGATGTGTCCAATAAGGAGCATTGGTGAAAAATCTGATGGCCGAATGGTAAATAACACCTAGCCCCTCGAGAGCACCCTTACCTGCCGATCTATAAATGATGTCTCTGTAATCTAGCATGGTTAGGATGGTCATCTGAATCAGGTTTAGTTTGGCAGCAGGGGTGAAAGAGGAGGGATTACGATAGAGGAAACCAAGTCTAGATTTAACTTTAGCCTGCAGCTTTGATATGTGCTGAGAGAATGACAGTGCACCGTCTAGCCATACTCCCAAGTACTTGTATGAGGTGACTACCTCAAGCTCTAAACCCTCAGAGGTAGTAATAACACATGTGGGAAGAGGGGCATTCTTCTTACCAAACCACATGACCTTTGTTTTGGAGGTGTTCAGAACAAGGTAAGGGGAGAGAAAGCTTGTGGGAAAATAAGAAAGCTTTGTTAAAGAGCATTTAACACAAAGTCCGGGGAGCGGCCAGCTGAGTATAAGACTGTATCATCTGCATATAAATGGATGAGAGAGCTTCCTACTGCCTGAGCTATGTTGTTGGTGTAAATTGAGAAGAGCGTGGGGCCTAGGATTGAGCCTTGGGGTACTCCCTTGGTGACAGGCAATGGCTGAGACTGCAGATTTTCTGACTTTATACACTGCACTCTTTGAGAGAGGTAGATAGCTAACCATGCCAAAGACCCCTCAGAGACACCAATACTCTTTAGCCAGCCCACACAAATGGAATGGTCTACCGTATCAAAAGCTTTGGCCAAGTCAATAAAAATAGCAGCACAATATTGCTTAGACTCAAGGGCAATGGTGACATCATTGAGGACCTTTAAGGTTGCAGTGACACATCCATAACCTGAGTGGAAACCAGATTGCATACCCAAGAGAATACTATAGAGTAACTAACTTTGGCCTTCCGGATAGCCTGAGTCCACTTATTTCTCATTTGCCTGAATGAGAGCCAGTCAGCTTGAGTATGTGTGTGCAGAGACTTTCACCAAATGCAATTCTTGATGTGGAGTAACTCCACAAGATCACGGTCGAACCAGGGGCTGAACCTGTTTATAATTCTAATTTTCTTTATGGGGGCGTGTTTGTTAACAATGCCACTGAAAATATCAAAAAAGAAGGTCCAAGCATCTTCGACAGGGGGGATCAAACTGATTTTATACCATTTTACAAAGGCCAGTTCATGATGGAAGGCTTGCTCATTAAAGTTTTTTAGAAAGCGTCTATGACAAATCAGGACAAGTCGTTTCACTGAGCAGCCATTACGAACACAGGCTGTAAAACAGTGATCACTAAGGTAATTACGGTAAACACCAGACTGATACCTATCAGGATTATTTATGTTCTGATTGTTGATTTATGATAAGGTTTATTGCTCTAATGCTTTGCTAAATAGTTCTAGTCCTCTCCTGTGTTTTTTCTTGCTTTTTAAAGTGTTACCCAGTTTCCAATGTTTTAAAAGCTACATGCTAATGTATAGTACTGTCAAGGGGTTAAGAGTACAGACTGGTTGAGGAGGATATCTGAAGGGGGGGGGGGGGGGGGGGGGTCAAGGCCTTTGAACTCAGCAGGCTTGTTGCAATGACAGACATGGAAAATATTTAGACCTCACATGTTCCCATGAAGTAAACAGACGCTTTTCACACTCACACTCCCTGTAGGTCTCTCACTTCACCTCTCTTCTCTACCTCAACATTGTTGCTTAGGAGGCCAATAGTGTAAAAAGCTACTTTTGGCAATAAAACAAACTACTTTTAAAATCTTTAGATAGAATTACATTTACATAAATCTAAGTTGATTCGTAATATGCACAGGATACAATGGGGAGTAAATGCTTAACAGTGCAGTGCAGTGACAATACAAATAAAATAAAAACAACTCAATAACAGTCTTGTTTGTGTCTCAAAGACCCTTTTTCTGTAAAGGTCCAATGCAGCCATTTTTATCTCAAAATTAAATCATTTCTGGGAATCACCTTACTGTGATTGTTTTCTATTAAAATGGTCAAAAAGAAACAAAGCTAGCTTCTTAGCAAAGAGCAGTTTCTTAAGCAAGAATTTTGATAGGGCTGTCTGGGAGTGGTCTGAGTGGGGAGGGGAACACGGAAAACTACCTGTTATTGCCAGAGAGGTTTGGAACTCTATTTTTTTTTATTTGTCTATTAACTAACTGGCCAAAACTGTATCCCCACCAAAACAGGCCAAAATGTCATGCAGTGTTTCCAAACAGCTCCTACACTAAAGGCTTCAATTTTCTCTTAAAGTAACACCCAAATCTAACTGCCTGTAGCTCAGGACCTGAAGCAAGGATATGCATATTCTTGATACCATTTAAACGGAAACACTTTGAAGTTTGTGGAAATGTTAAATTAATGTAGGAGAATATTACCCATTAGATCTGGTAAAAGATAATACAAAGAAAAAACATGTTTGTTTTTTTGTACCATCATATTTGAAATGCAAGAGAAAGGCCATAATGTATTATTCCAGCCCAGGCGCAATTTAGATTTTGGCAACTAGATGGAAGGAACATTTAGACTGATCCAATGAACCATTGCATTTCTGTTCAAACTTTTGTATCAAGACTGCCCAAATGTGCCTAATTGGTTTATTAATACATTTTCAAGTTCATAACTTTGCACTCTCCTCAAACAATAGCATGGTATTATTTCACTGTAATAGCTACTGTAAATTGGACAGTGTAGTTAGATTAACAAGAATTTAAGCGTTCTGCCAATATCAGATATGTCTATGTCCTGGGAAATTTACTTGTTTACTTACAACCTCATGCTAATCACATTAGCTTACATTAGCTCAACCGTCCAATCGGGGGACCCACCAATCCTGTAGAAGTTAAAAGACCTTCGCTAGAACTGTTTGTCCATCTTGAGATGCCGTAGCCAGTATACGCTTCCTCAAAATAGTCAGAATTTATTTACTTTTATTTAACTAGGCAAGTAAGTTAAGAACAAATTCTCATTTACAATGATGGCCTACGATAACTAAAGAAATCTGGCATAATTTTTATTATTTATTTTGCTGTGGAGATCTTAGCAACTAAGATGTTTGGTGCAGTATTTCTCAAGTGAAAAATGTACATGAAATCAAGTCCCTTAACGTTGAATGACAACAAACATTCAATTGAAGAATCCCTACTGTTGACCAATCACAGCCTCGATAATTTTTTTTGTGTGGATAAAAACCCTTGCCGGAGGCCAAAATGAACAAACATTTCACAAAATGTCATCATAATATATGCACAAACTGTTCCGAACTGTTTCGGATGGGAAGCATAGGGATGCATTAAAAGTGTGTTATCATAATTTTCACAATTTCACAGTCATTCCAACCTCACATTGTGGAAATATCTATAAAACACAGGGAAATCAGGTTTTTGACTGCACTGGACAGTTGATAATCTCTTGCTTAGCAAGAGTATTTTATAAACGGCAAAAGCTACAGAAGGTAGGGAATTAGGAGGGAATGTGCATGTCTCTGACAAATGTCTTGTGGATCCCAGCATCCAGAAAGAACAAAAACATTCTAATTTAGCAGGACATAATTGAATGATGCCCAGATTACTGTTTTAGAACAAAAGCACTATTCAGTCAAGACCCGTGTGGGGGCTGAGTTAGTCCAAGCAGAAAGCAACAACTGGGCAGAAGGTCAATAAACATAATAATTCTATCCGAAGGCAGTAGCCATTGGTGGATGTGACATTTGGGGAGAGAGCAATGATAATTGTTTATCTCCAGACAACAGTAGCAGGGAACCATGAATGGCTGTGATCTAACCTGGCATTTACAGACAGGGCCCACCCACTTTTTGGCCATGTTGAAGAGGCAGGGAAAAGGGGGTCTATTTTTCACAAATCTGTATTAGCTCTGTGGCTCTGATGACATATGCCAGAATCTTGGTCCACCCTCTCTCAAATGTGTTTACTTGAACAGGAAATATTTGAAATGGTTGACTTGTTTTTTTTTTTTTTTTACACAACAACAATCATACTACGCCTCATATTCATTCATATGGATTGGGGACATTGCTGCAGTAGCATCTTCATCTAGTTTGACAAAGATTTGATTCTTTAAGGAATTTATATAATTTATTGTCCAACCAACATAGTATAATCCCAGTGGTGCACTGAGATATTGTTTTCTCCTGAGTGGTGCAGTGGTCAAAGGCACTGTATCTCAGTGCTAGAGGCGTCACTACAGACCTTGGTATGATTCCAGGCTGTGTCACAACCGGCTGTGATCAGGGGTCCCATAGGGCAGCGCACCATTGGCCCAGCAGTGTCCGGGTTAGGGTTTGGCCGGTGTAGGCCGTCATTGTAAGTAAGAATTTGTTCTTAACTGACTTGCCTAGTTAAATAAAGGGTAAATAAATAAACACATTTCTCCAGGTTGGAGAGCACATCAGACTCTGAAACAAACTTACTAAATACAGACAGGCAAGAGTACTCCTCGGCTAGAGTCTCCCCTGGGGCCCTGCTAACAGTGCTATGAAAGGGCAGGATTTAATGTAATCATTTAATATCAAGCAATAAATGGATTACCCTGTTTATTGTTGTCTCAGCCTGTTTTGCTTTTCCTAGGGGTTTGAATTATGCCAGCCATTATAGAGTTCTGGTCTCGGGTGAACTGTTTCATGTTTCAGTTTCTGTAGACTAGTTATACTGAACCAAAATATAAATGCAACATGTAAAGTGTTGGTCCCATGTTTCATGAGCTGAAATAAAAGATCCCAGAAATGTTCCATACGCACAAAAGCTTATTTCTCAAAAATGTTGTGCACAAATGTGTTTACATCCCTGTTAGTGAGCATTTCTCCTTTGCCAAGATAATGTCACACTGCATGAGGAATAGGATGGCCACACCAGATACTGACTGGTTTTCTGATCCATGCTTCTACCTTTTTTTTAAGGTATCTGTGACCAACAGATGCATATCGGTATTCCCAGTCAGGGGAAATCCATAGATTAGGGCCTAATGAATTTCAGTTGACTGATTTCCTTATATGAACTGTAAGTCAGGAAATCTTAGAACATGTGAAATAAGGTAAGGAGGATAAATTATGATATTCTTGGCGAACATTTGTATTGAGTCAGTGTGTATGAATCAACTTCTACAGAGAACATTATTACAGATTCCCAGCCAAGCAAAACCAGTTTGGTGTCAGATTCCACGCAAGGTTAATATTGTTCCCTATTCCTTAATCCAAATCAAACAAGCTAACATATTACCACCAATAAACCTATTAGCATTGAAAAAACATAATCTTGTGTTTTTCTAGATCATGTTGTCTTGTTACTATACTGTATATCAACTACTTTTCTGTTGTTATTGTCTCCGTTTGTGATGTTAGGGGTCACATTTTGAACTGTATAGATTAATTAGTTAGGGACAGGTCGAAAATGCACTGTGGGTAGGGGGGTCCCAACTCAAGGTGTCATAAAATAAATTGCACCCCCCTCACAATATTACAAATATTTCCACATGACCCTCCCCATGACCCTCCCCTTGTACCCCTCAAATAAATTGCACACCCTCCCCCCTCATAGAACCAACAAAAAATCATGTTTAGGAACACAAATAACTGTAACGACCTTGTGTTTATAAACGTGGATATCGACTTTGCCACTTCAGCATCATTTTGTGGCACATTCGATGCCATGCAGGGCTACGGGCCAGAAGGTTAACGGTTCGCTGACCACCACAGACAAGCTCACTCTCCCTGGCTGTTTCCTACACTGGTTGAAGTGGATTTAACAAGTGACATCAATAAGGGATCATAGCTTTCAACTCTATTCACCTGGTCAGTCTATGTCATGTAAAAAGCAGGTGTTCTTAATGTTTTGTACAGTCAGTGTATATTATTTCCATTCAGTACAAAGATTTGTATAAGTGACCGGGGGTGCACAATAAAGTCTGGGATTTACAGCTCGCAGATACAGTATAGCCTCCAAGATGAGACTATTATGGGCAAAAGTGATAGATTATTTGTATTTGTCAAACGGCAGCCAACCATCGATCATCATGTCATCAGAATAAGACCTTCAATGTGTATTGAAAGGAGCATCAAGGTCATCACCATGCACTTTCGCCACTCTGTGAAGTTCATTATTATTTATTTAATATATCACCTAATAAACTTCATGCTTTCCCATGATGTCGTGACTTTTTTTGGTATTGTTTTTGTACTTTACTCACATTAAAAGGTTGGATGGAAACCTGGTTAATGTGAAGCCATTTTGAGGATGCTGAAATTATATTTTGAATGAATGTCCACATGACTACAGGATGTGGTGATTGACAGAGTCGAAAGCCTTGGCCAGATCAATCAATACGGCTGCACAGTAATGTTTCTTATCGATGGCGGTTAAGATATCGTTTAGGACCTTGAGCGTGGCTGAGGTGCACCCATGACCAGCTCTGAAACCAGATTGCAGAGAGGGTATGGTGAGATTCGAAATGGTCTGTAATCTGTTTGTTGGCTTGTCTTTCGAAGACAGAAAGGCAGGGTAGGATAGATATAGGTCTGTAGCAGTTTGGGTCAAGAGTGTCCGCCCCTTTGAAGAGGGGGATGACCGCAGCTGCTTTCCAATCTTTGGGAATCTCAGACGACCCGAAAGAGAGGTTGAACAGGCTAGTAATAGGGGTGGCAACAATTTCGGCAGATCATTTTAGAAAGAAAGGGTCCAGATTGTCTAGCCCGGCTGATTTGTAGGGGTCCAGATTTTGCAGCTCTTTCAGAACATCAGCTGACTGGATTTGGGAGAAGGAGAAATGGGGAAGGCTTGGGCGAGTTGCTGTGGGGGGTGCAGTGCTGTTGACCGGGGTAGGGGTAGCCAGGTGGAAAGCATGGCCAGCCGTAGAAAAATGCTTATTGAAATTCTCAATTATGGTGTATTTATCAGTGGTGACAGTGTTTCCTATCTTCAGTGCAGTGGGCAGCTGGGAGGAGGTGTTTTTATTCTCCATGGTGTCCCAGAACTCTTTTGAGTTAGTGTTGCAGGAAGCAAATTTCTGCTTGATAAAGCTAGCCTTGGCTTTTCTAACTGCCTGTGTATAATGGTTTCTAGCTTCCCTGAAAAGTTGCATATCACGGGGGCTGTTCGATGCTAATGCAGAACGCCATAGGACATTTTTGTGTTGGTTAAGGGCAGTCAGGTCTGGGGAGAACCAAGGGCTATATCTGTTCCTGGTTCTAAATTTCTTGAATGGGGCATGCTTATTTAAGATGGTTAGGAAGGCATTTAAAAAAAATAACCAGGCATCCTCTACTGACGGGATGAGATCAATATCCTTCCAGGATACCCCGGCCAGGTCGTTTAGAAAGGCCTGCTCGCTGAAGTGTTTCAGGGAGCGTTTGACAGTTGTTGCGTTAGGAATAGCCGCGTAGATTGGAGAGGAGGCAGCACACACGTTAAACTTTTCTGAATAACTAGGCCTGCCTGGAGCGTATGTGGCCACATTATTATAGGACGATCTGGGAGAAGGATGATCTACAAAAGACATCTCAGTATCGGAAGTTAAAACAATACACAGACGTGTCTACTACAGTGCCTTTCTAGACTGTATAAACTGTCGAGAGTAGATCCACAACTGATCCAAATTGAATTAAACATTCAAATCACAGGGAATTTGCGCCGTTATTCAAAGGACAGTTTTACTGCAGCCTAGAGTAGAATTTTGTACTCGCTTGAAAATAATAATGCAATTATTCATTGCATTGTGGTGTTGTAGGCTAGTCTAGGTAATTGTATTTTCACTAAACAATATCAATAGGGGAGTTTGTTGAGCAGCGTGTCTCATGTCTTCACTGTTCTTTCATGCACAATGATGCACCTGGCCTCTCCGCTCCCTATCAGCTATTCCTATGTGTTCTTGTGGATTCATATTTAAAAGTGATGCAGCTTTGAATTATTTTATGTGTGGTATGATTGTTAGTTAGAATATTGCAGACCTGGACAAACGATCCACATACCACTATTGTCACTATGAATGGTGGATAGTGGACAGTTAGACTGGTAGACTATATCGACCTGTGATATAGTAAAAGTTAGCTCTCAGAAAAGCATAGTGCAACTGGCTGGTAAAACATGCCTGGACATGTCTTACCAAAGTAAAATATATGAATAAGTATAGAGAGAAGAAAAGTGTTTTAGCTCAATTTTTTTTGAGCCCATTCAATTTTAACATAGTAATAGTCTAAGAAGACAAGTTAACATGTAACAGAAAGTAGTGGAGAAATTGATAATGCCTGTCATTATACTTTTCTTACGGAATTTCAGGTTAATTGAACTTTTGTATGATATCTGATGCATGCAAATGTTCCTTTTTTATGACAATCTTCTGTTCCCTCTATTTTGTGCCCCATATCCACTGAGTGGAGGCTGCTGAGGCGAGGGCGGCTCATATTAATGGCTGTAATAGAGCAAATGGAATGGCATGAAACACATATAAACCATGTGTTTGATACCATTCCATGAACTCCGCTTCAGTCATTACCACGAGTCCATCCTTTCCAAATAAGGTGCCACCAACCTCCTGAGATACTAGTGCATATAGGGAATGTGTATCTGGAGTGACATATAAGGAATGTTATCTAGTTCCTCAACACTATCACCTGCACACATACACAATCTATTGTTCTCTATTGCGTGCTCTTTCTCTCTCATATACCAACCTATAAACACACCTGCTGATGCCCTGCTGGGTATGCATATATGGATTGTGTAATAAAGAAAAATGCACTGCAAATTGACCTAAAAGTTTAATAGATCAACAATAACAAAATCCACCATATCATAGCAGTGACTGACTTTCATATCAACCTTTCAGTCAAAGCATTGAAGCCTAAAATGCCATCTCTGTAAGTTGATTGGCCTTTAGAATTTGCACAGCCTCTTCTTTACTCCGCCCCTATATTCTTTGATTGGGCACACTGTTACTGGAGCAGTTGGCAATGTACTGCAAGTTTTTTTTTTTTTACCTCTAGCTAAATGCCCAGACATGTAGCTTGATTTTTTGTAGCGGATCCGCATTGTTAACTGGGTAGGTGAACATCAAGAGAGATAGAGCCGTATCCATGCACTAACTTGTTGGAAAATGATCATCTGTACGAAAAAAATGGATTACCCCCTCGGAACCCAATGTCAGCGCGTCCAGAACCAGGTATTTTTCTTGCTACTAAAAAGCCAGTCAACATTCAAATGTACGATTAGCTAGCTGGCTAGTAATGAAGTTAAGTCGACTGTGTCGTTCATTCATTTGCCCAGAAAAAAACTTGAGGCAGATATTGTCTCCTTTCACGAAACTAATGTACAACTAACGTTAACTACAGTAGTACGTTAGATGGCTGCAGTCAGAACCACTTCATATGATGTTGGTTTTAGGCTCGAGCTAAACTTTGACTTTATCTAGCTGGCTAGCGGTAATTATTTAAATGTACTAGATAACTGTCTTGCTAACCCAGAAAACTGAATTGATAACTAACGATAGATGACAGTTGACCAGGGGCAGGTGAGCAGCTAACTATCTAGTGGCTCGTAGTTTAGCTAGTCTGCCAATTAACATGAGCGAGGTATTAAGTTTGCTCTAGTTTACTACTAACGTTACCTAGTGACTTATTGTTTCTCGTCTCTGAAATAACATAGCTACGGTAGTTAACTAGTTTAACTAACGTTAGCCAATGTGCCAACGGCAACAATGGCCATACATTGTCAGTCTGGCTAGGTAACTAGCTACTTGAGGGAAATATACAATTTTAAGAATGTTATCAGTCAATGAATGGGAAGTTGCTGTTGCAAAATGGTTTAGTCAAAAAGCTTGCTAATCAGTTAAGCGAAATATCAAAATTATGTGGACAGGACATACCCATTAAACTAAATTTAATGGGATTGAGTGGTTACCTAGAATGTAGCTAGCCAAAATGGATTGGCAACTAACATCTGTTAATATGCTAACTATAATACCTTTCATCCTGATGTCTTTGCATTATAATCGTATTTTTCCAGGCCAGGTTTGATATGCAGTGCTATCAGCCGCCTACTCTTTTTCTCTTTTTGCGGAAGAACGTGATAATGACATTATCTCTAGAGATTTGCTCGTGCAGAAAAGTGTCTGCTAATACAATGTCATTCTATAATTATGGCGTCAGTCTCTTATGACGGTTTACAAAGAATCTCGCTAGCTAACGAACAAAGGTTGTCGTTGACAATCAGAATTCGAGGAGCTGATTTTTCTGTTGTTTCAATCGGACTAATGCATTGTCCTCTGCCGTAATGTAACACGTTTGGTAAATATATTTGTTTGGTGTGTCTTTTTTTTCACTAAGATGTTGACTTCTTTGTGCTCTGTGATGCTGGGTGCACTGCCAATCAAATTTGTTTTTCTCTTTTCCATGCTGTTTTTCCCATGTTCAGCCGAAAGGGGGCAGTGCGGATAGGATAACTTGTTTACTGCAATTCAACATTCAGAAGTTGCTAGAACAATAGAGGAATGTGATCAGTGACATGAATTCCTTAATATTTGATATGAATATAAACTTGACCAATACCTATGCTTTGTCTACAAGTGCACTTGCAAGTAGGGGTTTAGAGACCTATGTTCAATGCAATTCATGTACATGTCAGGTGCATCTTTTATGTCCTGCAGCAAACCTGTCTTAAATTTGAAAAATTATGATAAATACCTTAAGAGATTTGCACAAGGCGTTTGCAGATTTGACTAGACAGGAGCAATATGCTGATCATGTTTATGCGAGGTGTATATATCTCATTTGAATAAATAAGATGTTTACAGTTTGGACATTTGTTGCCGCACTGGTGGCATATTGTTGCACCATGTATTTGGGTGTTCTCTCTTTGCGCAGAATCAAAAACATCACATCATAAATAAGCTTGCTGCAAAGTGCGCACACTGGCCCAAAGTAGGGTCCCCTTCTAGACTATTGCTCCCCTTATCTCCTCTCAATTAAAGTGCCACAGATAAATGGCAGGTGGCGAAAACGGTCTTATCTACTGCCATGCATATGCATTGGCCATTCTTAGGCATGGTTTTAGTTTGAAAAAGAAGCAAGTCGGAGAGGGTTGAAAGGGGGGGATTATGAATGTGTACCTAACCAGGTTACAACAGATAAAGTAAGTAAAGTAACCTGATATTCTCAAATACCTTGTGTGCATTAGGACTTGTGTTTCTAGTCTTTATTTTCAGCTCTATGTAAGCTGGAAAGAGTACAGAGAGTAAAGAGGTTTGTTTGTGTTTGTTATCCTGTCTTTTTATGTAGGCACCCTATAATCTGGCTTTACCTGTCTGTCGCCTTTTTCGGAAGTTTTGTTTTGTTATACAAGTTTGCCTGTGTCTCCATATGAATTCTGGCATGTTTGTGTTGGTGGTCTATGGCTGCTGTCCTGCCCAGCTCCCCCCTCCTCTCCCCCTACGGGCTGCAGCTGGCTGTTTTGCACTCCTCCCTGGGTTCAGGTTGCAGAGCCAAAAACAGGTCTCGGCGTTTGTGTTTCTGGTGAAGAGGGACGAGTCTGTTAAAGGCAGGCAGCTGGGACACTAGCAGAGCAGCACATGACAAGGACGGACCCCTTCAGCCTCACTCAGAATGCAGATTGAATATCCACTCTCTCCTCCTCCATCTGCAGCTGACCCCCTCCCCTACAGCCCCCTGCACTACCTCATCCGCTCCCTCACTCCCTCCCTCTGTCACATTTACCCTTGGAACGACTACTGGCATAATTTTTCTACTCGTCTTTGTTCTCATCTCTGCATACCTCTCATTTCCTCTTTCGTACTCAACAATTTATAGGCCATTGTTGTCTGTTTCCTTAACCCCTTTTCCCATCTTTGTTTGTTTCTTCTACATCTTTCCCTCCCACCCCCTCACCACTGACACTTTCTTTTGCATCTTGTTATACCCTGTGATGTTCTCTGATCAGTAAACAAATGTATGGATGTATGTAGAACTGACGTAAATTGTAATTTCCTGTCTGGGACTGATGCCGTTTCAATTTGACTAGGCAACTTTTTATATTGGAACATGTCCAAACATGTTGGAGATTGATATCCCTATTAGAGCATACCAAAATGTTCAATGAATCTACCCAGCCCTTATAGAAAATTTAGGCCAAATGTATGCCGGTGTGATAGTTTGAAGTGTCTGGGATTTTTCTGGTCTGGTTTGATTCATTAGTGACCCATTTTTTTAAATAATGCCGACAACAATGAACAGAAAGACTAGTTCCATGTCTTCAGAATCAGACCACTCATCGTGCCTTTTAAATGGTGACTGACCTGTTGAGCGTGCCTAACGTATTTGTCTTGACTGCGGCTCTGGGAGCCTGTTTTTCTGGGTCAGCTGCGAGGTGGGGTGTCGTCAGGCTTGGTTATCAGGCCCTGCTGAAATGGGATATATTTACAAGGGGAGTGGGTCATGGAGTCTCAAGCTCAGTGTGTCTTGGTTGGGAATGGGGTTCTATCTGGGACACTGACTGGTCTGGAGCGTTGTCATTCCAGCTTTAACGCAACGATTGGACATACAATATTAATAAAACACATTAATATGGTGTCATGGCCACAGCACCATGGCAGGCTTTATAAAGCCTGGGGAGAGCTGGGAGAGCCCTGACACTATTCCCCACCCACTGAAATTCAACTCGGAAGTGTTTTATTCGCTTGTATGGAACTTGATTCTCAGAAAGTTCCTCGAAATCTCCTTGGAGGCTTGGTTGGACAGAGTTCTTAGTGGGAGTTTCTTGAGGCTTGTTTATTGATGCCTGTTGAAGCCAGAGAACCCCATCAAGGAGTGTGGGGCCACAAATCAGTTGTGTGCGCGTGCGCAGACGCATGTCTGTAGGGTTGTGAGTCACAAACACCTGTGCCAGAGATATTGGTATTAGACAGGCAAGGCCACAGTCAGAGTTGAGTTCCCATTTTACTTGAAAGTGGGTCGGGGTACAAGTCAGCGTGTCAGAGCTTTCAGTCCTGTTTGCTATGCTCTCCGTCACTGAACCTCCTCATCTTCTCGCTCTCCAAACGCCTCCACACATCCATACCGTGCATGCTCTATATAGGCCTACCATCAGATTGACAGGCAATAGCTGTTGCGTTGTGAACGAGGACTCATACTTGAAGGACATAGACATGGAATGCAACATTTTAATCATTGAGGCAATGAATTCCATGGACTGTCAGCAGAGTGATTAAACTCCCTATGCCTATCCTGTTCCCCCTCTTGACATCCACCAGCATGTTGTATTCAGTTTATATTGGAAGGCTTTGTACCTAATGCTGGAGGAAGAGCAGCGCCACCTGCTGGTTAAGGCGCAAAGTGTTTTTTTTTATATGAAACTGCGAAGCCAGGGAGATATGATGGTCAAATGCCAAGGAGTTATTCCATAAGGCAGTGGAACTAAATAACGACTACTGATATAGCTTTGGTATGACGGGGGTCATAACTCTCCACAGTGGTGGGTTACTGAAAACACTAGGCTCTGCCAGCAGAGGTTGCTGAGCCACTTGGCCCCTAGGTAAGCTGGCCTGGCTTCTCACATTTCACACACTGGGGAACAGACTCAAGACCTGTTCTCAGCCTCTCTCTCTCGCTCACTCGCACCCCCCCCCCCCCCCCCCCCCAGTGCTAACAACTTTTCCTAGAAGCCGTTGTGTGTTAGAGGTAATAAATGTCTTTAGCCTTTACAAAACCAGGCCCTATCAGTCCATATTTCTCTTGGCTGATGTCTCTCCTCCCCAGCCAGTCTCTCGCTCTTTATTCCTCCTTCATTGCTGTGGTTCTTCCCTCATTGAGGCCTCATCCAGTTCCAGTCTGGTAATTTCCCCATCCACCCGAGTTCCTCTGCTCTTCTCTACTCGGGTTATCAGCTTCTCTCATTTTAAAATGGAGGGTTTTGAGCACTTTTGGCATTATTCAGGGTACCACTTTTAATTCACTGTTGTCTCTTTGCATCCTCCTATGACTATTGATCTGTTTGTCTTTTGGTATATCCTCCCTGGTACTGTGAATGTGTGGGATGCCGGGCTCTTTTTTTCCTTTACCGGCAGGTCTTTCTCTGCCTGAAAAGTGTGCAGAGCGGCCTTGTTTGTGTTTTGCAGGGGAATATTGTGAGGAATGTCTAGTGGAACAAAATCTCTGCTGCTGTTACAAGAAGGCTCCTGTCGATGGATTGATTCAAAGTTCATAACCCACAGCTCAGTCCTGACGTGCCTGAGATGCACAGACTGAGTGTAGGTTGACACCACAGGGACCTTCAAAACAGAGGCTGTCAGCCTGCTTATGAAAAATCCTGCCATTTTTTTTTATTTTTCATCTTGTTATCAACATTGATTTTCACCTGGCAAGGAGGAAGATACATAGACCTTGTTGGCACTTGCTGTGTGCGTTCAGTCGGTGACATATTGTCTCTGCCACCTGTCTCACCGTCCTCTTCCTCTGGTCCTGTCCAGGTGATGAAGGTGAACGCCGAGAAGGAGCGGGCGTCGCTGCGGTGCATGAAGGCTCTGGCCAGCAGGGGGTGTGTGGACGCCGTGTCCCAGCAAATGGCCTCTCACCCCCAGTACCTGGAGAGCTTCCTCCGTACCCAGCACTACATCCTCCACATGGACGGCCCCCTGCCCCTGCAGTACCGCCACTACATCGCCATCATGGTGAGGCCACTGGAACCACGCATGATGCACAGAAATGCATCTTGTATCTGCACCAATCATGCACACCCACACATAGTTGCATACACTTGCACAGACAAGTAAACACCTCATTCCGCCCACACTCAAGGACACCAAAGCACTTTCATATACATAAACAGTCACCCGTACTCGGCTTGGCCCACCCACGCACAATGACAGAAACGCGGTCAACATGCTGGAGACAAGCCTGTTACTGTTCTAGATGTACTTGTATTTAAGTCCTCTCCCCATGTCTCCCAGGCTGCAGCACGGCATCACTGTGGCTATCTGGTGTCTCTGCACTCTGCCCATTTCCTCAGGGTGGGGGGCGACCCGCTGTGGCTACAGGGGCTGGAGGCCGTCCCTCCTCGCCTACAACACCTTGACCAACTCAATAAGGTTCTTGCCCACCAACCCTGGCTCACCGCCCACTCACACATACAGGTACCACAGGAACCAGCTCTTATAAAGAATATGTAACATTTGTGCTTTTAGTGTTATATCCCTGATCAGTACACTTACATTCTAGTCATTTAGCAGACACTCTTATCCAGAGCAACTTACATCAGTAATTTAGGGTTAAGTGCCTTGCTCAAGGGCACATCAGCAGATTTTCACCTAGTCTGCTTTGGGATTCGAACCAGCAACCTTACGGTTACTGGACCAACACTGTCTACTCTCCACCATGAGGCCTACTCTCTGCTGTGTCCTTCCCCCACCAGGCGTTGCTGAAGACAGGAGAGCAGTGCTGGTCTCTGGCTGAGCTGGTTCAGGCTGTAGTGCTCCTGGCCCACTGCCACTCCCTCTGTAGCTTTGTTTTTGGCTCGGGCACTGACACCGACCCCGTCCCCCTTCCCAGAGCCCCCAACGGCACCCCCCCGGGCTACTGCCTCTGTGACGCTGCCAACGGCAACGTTAGCGTGCCGCAGCCTCTCACCTCACCCTCAGAACACACAACACGACGACGGGTAAGTGTTGTGTGCCGTATCAGACTGAATATGACGTCCGAGCTATTCCACAACAGATCGTTGCCTGAAACCACAGTCGCATGTCTCTTCACTCTATTGTCTCTCTCCTTCTCTTGGCAGTCTCTGGACTCCAGTTGTGAGATGGTGTGTTTGAAAGAGAGGATCCAGAAATCCCAGGAGGAGAAAGAGAGGAGGGGGGAGCATCTTTTACACACCCAGACACTGCAGCACACAGGTACACTGTTCCCCCTCACTTTCACACCCGATGCTGTGAGAGCTAAACTCATGGGTGAACATTGAATGACGGATCCCTCCTCAACTATGTTTATTGACCCTCTCACTGTCACCTCCCAGATGTGGAAGATGAGGAGGAGATGACCTACTCTGCAGACCCCTCTCGTTTCATAACAGACCCTGAGTTTGGCTACCAGGAGTTTGCCCGTAGAGAGGAAGACCACTTCCAAGTGTTCCGGGTGCAGGTAAGTACACAGCTGATATTATATACGGCTTATATTCTATGTTGGAATATGTGACACCCTTCTGGGAGGCGACAGGTGTCCATGTCAGTAAAGTAGCGAATCAGCCCTCATAGAATATGAGTACAATATACTGTCTCATATGTCTATGGGTCTATAGATAGCTGAGGTGTAACAGGAACCATGTGAGTATTTCAGGTTTGTTTGACTGTGTGTTTTCTGTCTGGAAAGGACTACTCCTGGGAGGACCACGGCTTCTCCCTGGTCAACCGGCTGTACTCGGACATCGGGCACCTGCTGGACGACCGTTTCCGCAGCGTCACGGCCCTCCCCTCGTCCCACGGGCCTGACCTGAAGAGAGCCACCTGGAACTACATCCATTGCATGTTGGGGATTAGGTGAGATCACGCTACCAGTCTGCACACACACACACCGGCACAAGCGCACGTCAGACATACACACACGGCCTTCACAGAGAGTTATTGTAAAGTGAGATGCTATCATAATCATATGCATTGCAGCCAGGTTGGTCCTAGGATTCAATGTTTGTGATTCGCTGCAAAGGACCAGCTTGATTCTCATTCACGTTTGTGTTTGTGTGTGCGCGCAGGTACGACGATTATGACTATGGGGAGGTAAACCAGTTGCTGGAGAAGGAGCTGAAGCTTTATATCAAGTCTGTGGCCTGCTACCCTGATGCCACCAAGACCCCGCTGTGTCCCCTGCCCTGGGCACCACTCAAACCTTCTGAGAGGGTACGCACCCCAACTCATACCAATACACCCTGCGTCCATATACAGCTGAACTATATACTGGAAGTAAATCTACCGCATCAAATGCAAGGCGGTAGTTTGTGTTCTATGTTTCACCCTCCACCACATTCCATCTTTTC
Source organism: Oncorhynchus mykiss (assembly GCF_013265735.2). NCBI lineage: Eukaryota > Metazoa > Chordata > Actinopteri > Salmoniformes > Salmonidae > Oncorhynchus > Oncorhynchus mykiss. Next base: position 30,615,471 of record NC_050571.1, on the reverse strand, counting down.
CAGCTCTCTAATGATATGATCCTCTTTTTTTTTCTCTCTCTTAGATCCATGTGAACTTGCTTATAATGGAGGCTCGGTTACAGGCTGAGCTTCTGTATGCTCTGAGAGCCATCACCCAGTATATGATAGCTTAGGTCAGTTGGTGAGAGGGAGAGGCACAAAGTTACAATCGCCAACAGTACAGAAAGACCCAGTTAGGAGGCCTCAGGGTTGGGAACCTCTTTACAGCAGGCAGGGATATGGGGAAGAGACTGGCAATTATGAGGGAGAAAGAGCAGCATGCAATGCAGCCATATCCTGCAAATGTGCGACTCTGTCCTATTTCGCAGTTAAAAACTAGGGAAATATATATAATGCAATCCTTTAAGCTCTATTTGCGTGATATGCACACTGCAGTGGAAAGCTCTTTGCCAAAGTCGACACAATCCCTCTCTTCCCCTCTCTCTGCCTTCTCATTTTCCAGTCTGCGAGGTTGGTCTGTCCACTTCATTCGATGTATTTTCCTCTTATCAAACATATCTGCTCTTGATGGTTAATGTGCAATTATATTACTATTATAATAGATATTCATTATTTTCATTTTTAGTAATGTATTGTTTAGCTATGTCTCGATTCTGATGACTGTGATGATGAAAGCAGATGGTTGGTTCTGCAGTGTAGCAAGGAGATGTGTACCCATGGCCAACACAATACCCTCTTTCTTGGTTTGGGATTATTTTTGTCTTTTCAACATTGCATTTGTTCAAAACCAATTGTTTATCCTTTTTTTATTGGATTGAGTGAATGTTTTGGTGAGATATTGCCATAGTTTGTCTTGTTACAGTCCTTGTTGGTGTAGGTAGGTGGTAAAGGTGATGGACAATTGTTCATCGTAGCTCCCTTAACGTTTCACATTTTTACTGAAGGTTCAAGAACAAAACCCAAACACTGCAAGATGATATCAAACAACTATAGTTCCTTTTTTTAAAAGCACTTTTTAGATATATAGATATATATTGTAGGTAGCGCAGAGATGGAGATCCATGTTGGTCTGTCTTTTCTTTCCACTGTATGGTGTCTAATAGAAATTATACACTGGGCGGTTCGAGCCCTAAAATGCTGATTGGCTGACAGCCGTGGTATATCAGGCCATCTACCACAGGTATGACAATACATTTATTTTCACTGCTCTGATCACCTTGGTAACCAGCTTATAATAGCAATAACAACAGCCCTTAGCCATGGTATATTGGCCATATACCACATCCCCTTGGGCCTCATTGCTTAATGATCCTGAGGCTGCTTCTTGGGTCCCTCTGTGTTCCGATCAGCTGATCTCCACTCCTAGTGACCCTGTAACCCTAGTCGTCTTGTGTATGTGGAGTAGTGCAGGGTCTCACATGGTCCTGACAGGCCGTGGCCCCAGATCTGAAGGAGATCAGAACTCACTTCAGTATCTTCGATAAATCTGCAATCACTACGGTTATTTAAAAAATATATTTTAACTTTAAGAAACGCAAAGAGTTGGCCAAAGTAATGTTTTGTAGAGTGAAAAATAAGCTCAGCCATATGAATGTCAATTTTTATATTGATGTGCTCTGGCATAGATCAAATGAAGGAATCTCCATTTCAAAGAACCATCCCTAAAACTGCATTGATGCATTTAAGTGGTTGTTGAAGGTCTGTAGAACTCTGAACTGGAATATTGCAACATAAAAGTCCCTGCAAGTGACCTGCATTGAGTTTGAATTGATGTTAAGCATACTCTACTATGCTACAGAAGATGTAGACTAAGGATAAAATGTCATCAATGGTCTGTGTACGATCTTATGCATGTGAAAAGTAGGTCTGTCTTTTTCAATTATTTATTTGGCAAGCTTTATGACCTAAAAGAAAAATGCTGATTCATGGTACAATTTGCAGAACAGCGTGGGTAGGTACTGCAAACTAGATTTTTAAAATGCAATTATATCATTTTTTTTGTTTTACACTTTTTTTTGTCAACTTTGCATTACAGTACTATAATTGTTGAGTTCTTGATGTTGCTTCTGGGTTCGCTGCTATATCCTGCCTGTTGCGCTGCATCCTGAATATTTTAGAGGCAGCAGGGTGGAAGACCCTTTTCAATAGGCTCGACCGTTTTGAAACGACAGGAGAGAAGAAGAAGAAAATGCATATCAACAGAAGTGCTTTTTAGTGCAGGTGCCTTTAGGCCAAACTGGACTGGTGCTTGAGTGGGCAGACATGACTACTCTGGGCTAAGTGAGGGCCTTGCTAGAGCAGACTGCCCCGATGGCTCCTCAGGAACTGTGGAACTGTTCTGTGGCCCATATAGAACGGCCAGTGCCATAACCACTGGACACAAGTATGCACAGTGGCTCGTCTGCTACCCACCTTTTTGCGGGAAAATGCATTGAAATGAGTTGACGTAGATGTACTGTAGCGCAAAAGAGCACTACAGTCCTCATTGGCTGCTCGTCAACACCTCTATGACATCGTTATGGCTCCAAATGCAGGAGCGAAAGAGTCTGTTCCTGTCTGAAGCTTCCGACCACCAGGCCAAGGAACCAAAACGATAAGAGCCACTGACACAGAGATGGATGTTACAGTTGTTCAATATTTACCACGTAAATGAATGGACAATAAAATAAACAAAAAAAAAGTGAAACATAAGTTAAAAAAACAAAAAAAACTGTTTTTGGAAATGTGAAGACTTATTTTTTCTATAAAGATGTTCTATCAAGCGAGTGTGTTTCCACTTCTTTTCTTTTTACTGGGGTTACTTAATTGTGCTTTCACATTTGCCATATGCTGCACTCCTCTCATATTCAAATCTAAATCAACAGTGTGTACAACTGAAGGACTCGACTACAGTAGTACCTCAAGGAAACCAGTTTAGTCATACCATTCACAGTACTATTGTAATAAGATACATTCAGAAATGTAAATAGCACATATTTCCCGAAAAATATAATACAAAGCTGGTGTCACAGTTAAAAGGATGGTTGTCTTAGATCATTGAGGAGGAGTAAGGATGAGGCTAGCCTGGATCCATAACAGAATCTGAGACAGACGGCATCGTGATTTGAGCATGCCTGAAATCAACTCAACACGCATCTCCAATCAATGGCCGAGTTCCCTTCTGATCCCTCACCCCTGTGATCATCTTACTGAGAAATCCACATTTAACCTATCATGCTGTTGTGCAATAAGGAACAACCACACAGTTGTGCTCATATTGCTAACAGTTGATATGTCTGTCACTAACATCGGCAAAGTCAGTATGACATCTGCACATTGATCTGATACTAGTACTCCCTGTATATAGCTTCATTCTTGTTACCATTTGTATTTTTTTAACGGCTTTGTTGATTTGATTGCTTTTGAGGGACTAACTGATGCCGGTTATAAGTGACAGGATGAAAGATGAATGAACTTGGTTCAGCTCTTTTCTTATTCTATTCTCCATTCCACTCACACCAGTGTCCTCACATACTCCTATTTTCTGATTCTCGGAAACAAAGGCCAACAGGTTGCCACAGAGGCCTGAATTAATTCATATGGTAATTTCCTACATATATTTGAAAGGCCTCCATCCCTTGTGACAACATGATTAAACCATGGCAGTTTATTGGATAACGTCAGAACATGTTAATGCGTTAGTAGTTCCTCAGAAATGTGGGGATGGAGGTGCACCGGAGAAACCTTTTCTATACACTTAGACCCTCTAGTGGAAGATATTAAGCATTGTGCATTAATGTTAAAGGCCCAGTGCAGTCAAAAACGCGATTTCCTTTGTTTTATAAATAAAATTAAAGTTTATTGGTTGCGTACACAGTTTAGCAGATGTTATAGGGGGTGCAGTGAAATGCTTGCATTACTAGCGCCTAACAGTGCAGTAAAATGCTAATCTGGGTGTAGACCAATAAGAGCGTTCCAATAACAGTTTTCAGTTTTCCCCTCCCCACTCAAACCACTCCCAGACAGTCCAAGCAACATTCTTTCTTGAGAAATTGCTCTTTGCTAAGAAGCTATTTTTGTTTCTTTGTAACCATTTTCAAACAGTCACAGTAACCTTAATTGTTACCCGGAAAATATTTGATATTGAGATAAAAATGGCTGTATTGGACCTTTAAAATGTGAAAAACATCCCACTGTTATATTCATTGATATCATGAAGTTCATGAACAATATAAATGTGAATACTGGTGAACCAATAAAATAATAAAGAACGATTCGGCTAATATGGTTAAACAGATTACGTTTATTTCCACTTTCCAGAACTGTTTCCAATGCCGTCTTTGGCTGACTTTACAATATGTAAAGTAAGATAAGAGAGAGAAATGAGACAAAAACTATCAAAATAAAGTAATTAACACATATTGGCTAGGCACAACTCATCAACCCCTCTGATAACCCCCACCCCTTCTAAAAACCAAACAAAAAGATTTACTGTCCACATTCTAAAATACTGTATTATCAAAGTGGGGCCATTTTAAAAAAGGAGATTACTAACTAGCTACTTTTATCATGAGAAAATTAGTATTAAAGAAATTGAAGAAAAATATTAAGAAAGGAAATGTTACTGGGACTAGGGAATAAAAAGTCAAAAGACCACAATTGTAGTTGACAGTGGGGGAAAATTCCAGCAGATTATTCAAGGTCAAGGACCCAGCAAATACAGCCTATGGGAAGGATGTCCCCTATACACTGTGCTTTTAAACACGGCCATCACACTTTCAGTCAACACTTAAAAACAGTTACACCACTGTCCAACAATGACACATTCCCTTTCATTCAGTCACTCCTATCAAACACTCACACCCACCCTACAATGCATAAGGAGAGGAGATCTCTCAAAGACCCAGCCAATAATGTTAATAGTATGACCATAGAAATAGAATGGGCTTGGAACCTCTAACCCTGGCAATTTGACATTGGTACACTCGCAACGGCTGCCTGGTATTGTGACGCAATATTTTCCATGGTAATGTAGAATGTTCATTCAAATGATTTTCACTGATGTGGCTCATGCAATGGAATGCATTTTTTCTAATGTCAGTTAAATTGAATCAACAAATTACAGCATATATTGATTTACTTCCTGCATGGCTCATATGTGTACACTCACAATGGCTGCCAGTCCACCCATTATGCCATCATTGACTTGAGTATCACTGCGGAATCCATCACAGCAACCAAAATGATTTGCTGTTTATCAATGGGACTATCATACATGCTTATTAAAATACCTCAAACTACACGGTATTCACTTTCAAGGTTTGTTTCTTTAAAGGCCCAGTGCAGTAAATAACTTGATTTCCTGTGTTTTTAAAATGTATTTAACCTTTATTTAACTAGGCAAGTCGGTTAAGAACAAATTCTTATTTTCAATTACGGCCTAGGAACAGTGGGTTAACTGCCTGTTCAGGGGCAGAACGACAGATTTGTACCTTGTCAGCTCGGGTGGTTTGAACTTGCAACCTTCCGGTTACTAGTCCAATGTTTTATAAATATTTCTACACTATGAGGTTGTGATATACCCTTTCAGTGTAAAAGCTGTTTGAAAAGATTTGAATGACTGCCTCTTGGTGGGATGGGGTTTTGGCCTGCCTGGTAACATTAGTGTACACCAATAAGAAAGAGAGTTCCAAACTCAAACTCTGCCAATAACAGCTAGTTTTCCCCTCCCCACCACTCACAGATGGTCCTAGCAAAATTCTTGTTTGAGAAATTGCTCTTTGCTAAGAAGCTATTTTTGTTTATTTTTTTGTACATTTTTTACTGTTTTAATTGGAGAAAAAAAATAATCACAGTAGGGTCCTTAATTGTAAATGGCTGCATTGGACCTTTAACTAATCAATTACTTTATACTCACTCAAGATCTGTGTGATGCATACAAATGATTCAAGGCCCTAAAGTGATCTAAATATGCACCCATTACATTATGGCCCTCTTAATGTATGTCATAAATGACAACTAGCACTGATCAATAGGAAAATCTTTGTGAGAAAAGGGTGCTTTATAAAAATTAAAAGCTAATGTATTCACATGGTTACAGTGACATTATTAACAATCATGTAAAACTCCATCTGGGATGCATTTCAGATGAAAAACTGGTCAACACAACAACAAAAAACTTTACAATAAACGAAAACCTTTTTTTCTGACATTAACAAAGAGTTAAAAACAAACTTCCGCCTAACACAAAACACATCTTCAAAGGGAAAGAAAAAAACATGGAAAATCACACGGTGCATCTTGCTATTGAGTAACATGTTCTAGTGTTCAATATTGGCAGTTTAACAACCTCGAACGAGACTATTATTATGATATACGACCAAAGATATCTCGTGTACTTTCGTCTTACAGTAAAATTAGAATTTCTATTTCAAAGTGTTAAATTGAAAGTGGCTTGAATCCAAGACACTTGTGTCAAGGATGCCATACTCAAGAAAACAGCAGAACATGAGGGGCTGTTGGTTTCCAGTCTTCTATTTTAACAAAGAAATTCACCTTAAATGTTGTTATTCTGATGATTATCCGATTACCCCCTTAACGAAGATGTTTCCATTGTTATTCTTTTTGAATGACCCTGAGAGATCACTGCTGAAAGCAAAATGTCCTCCATTGTGTAAATTCCATGTGAGGTTTTTATTTGGATTTAAATTTCACAATAGTCAAGTCAAATGAACTAAATAAGTGGCAAGTCAATTTGAAAAATCAAGTTATACTGGTCCACGGATGCACTTTGCCTCACCTCACCTGCCTTGTCATTTGTTAAAATGACAGGTCTTTGAACAGGCGCCACTTGCAAAGCTTATCTGCACTGAAATACATTGTCCCAAGCACCCCCTTATCTGCCATGCAATTCTTAGTGTTCCTTTGGTTATGTATAAAAACTACATGCATCTCATCTTTTACAAAAATAAAAGAATATATAGAAAATGACTGTTAAAAATGATCTTTGAAATAGTTTTCCCAATTATTATTTTTTTCTTCTGATTAGTAATATATTAATATCTGTTAATATTTCACTTATAACCTCCATCTAAATTGTATATTAAACTAGTCAAATATATGTTGTTTTTTTAAACTTCACACATTGTATTAATTTAATTTAAAAAACGGTTAATAATGTATAACAAAGTGTAATTAGTGAGAAATGATTCCCACATGAAGCCCCGGTTTCCCTTACTTAAAGCGATATAACATTTAAGGAAAACATTAAATAACAAAACCCTTCAAAAGGAGATCTTAATTTCCTTCAAGACTTATTTTTAGTTCTCCTGATTGATCTGCATAGCATGTCATGTCTATGTGCATAGCACGTATACAATCTTCCTCCTCTGATGAAATGACTCAACCTAACTTGGATTTCGGCTCTTCTTTTGCCATTTGAGTATGCTTGCCACCTGACAGGAATACTCCCAAGTGCCTTGAAACACAACATGTAAAACCTTCAAGTGGCCCATACAGCAGTGGAGGAATACTGCTTTCAACGATATAACACTTGGCCTACCAAATCAATTGTTGGCAAATAAAATTACCTTTGAATGCCCCCTGTAAAAAGTTCACAATTCACATTTCTTCATATTGTTGGTGAAATTGCACACCAGGAGAGAAAAAAAATACTCCCCCAAAGTTATTTCCACCCTGCTCTTTAGCACACACTGAGCAGAGTCACGAATGCCAAACTGTGAATGCATATCACATATGTGGCCGGGACGATAGCAGTGTCGCAATATTTTTTCTATGGCAAAAATAAAAACACGAAGCAGACCAACTTGTTGGTCCTTTAAAAACCTGCTGTATGTAAAATATTGTGTGCTTTAGCTTGGAAAATAAATACATGTGACCCTGGATGACAACATAATGATAGTTTTGATAAAAAAGTTCAATCTGCTTTGTGTTTTATTTCCTTGCCACGATACTAAGGAGTATTGCGATACTGGTGTCGTCCCGGCCCTAATCACATACCCCGCACTGTTCAATTACTACTGAAATAACTCCTGGTTACCTTGTAGCTCCAGTCTCTTCAATGAAAAAGAAACCAAAAGCACATGTTTCGTACCATCAAGCGACCAAACGCTCAACTAAGTTTGGTCAACCTGCAGAGTCCAATGTCAAATCGTGCATCCTTAACTCAGTCTCATCCAATGACCTTTAACATCTTCACACTTTGCCCGTGTCATACAGGTTGGCTGACGTCACGAAAATGACGCACAATGGGGCCAGAAGCTGAGATTTGTTATGATTCTGAATGGTCAGATGGCTAGTAACAATGACAAGAAGTTGCCATGTGGGGAATCGTAGGTGGCTCATTTCAGCTAGTTTTATCTTGTTCTTGATACCGTGTCCTGTTTTAATGTGTTTTGACTGATTTCACGTCAATGCTAATATGGCTAAAATGAGCTAGCTAATCAACAACTTTAACGATCTATGAGACAAATGTGCAAATGTATTTGTATTCAATAAACATTTGGAGATTAAATATAGTTTACATGTTGTCAACAATCTAAGCCAACCATGCAGTAGTGCAGCCAGAAATGAATTGGTTCCCCCCTAATTTACAGCAATTCTATTTATTTTGTCATGAGGCAGAGAGAAAAATTAGCATTTTTAAAACTCATATACATGTATTGACTGTGATAAAGGCACTGAATTATGAGCGGTCTTGTTTGCTAAATGAACAAAGTAGGCAGTGGTATGGTGCATTTATATAGTGCACATAGTCATAGAAGCAGTGACATATGCCTCAATGCAGTCATATTCATGGCTTATTGGGAGTGTGGCTTTCAGTTAGTTATTTTTGGCCACCCATCCCATGAGAGTGAATGTCATTCCAGTTCATCTGAATGTTATTCCAGTGCACTTCTTGTAGGGATGTTAACGGTTAATAGGTTAGCCGCCGAAAATACATTTGACCAGTTATGCTTATCGGTCTATAGGTTAATTTGCATAATTTTGTGAGATTAAATTGGTGTGTGTATTTTTGTTAGTCCTCGTGCATTTTAGTTATCACAAGCACAGCATACAACGTCTAGTTTGAGGAGCAGAATAGCCTACCACCTGTCAGACAGCGCGAGAGTAGCTCCTCAAAAAGCTGGTACTGGAGTGAAATATTATTTTATAAGCCCAGTCATTGCATGTTAACTGTTTTGATGGCCACGGCTAAAATTATAAATTTTTTGTTCTCAAATTCAACTCATAATTCAAGTGCACATCCCATTCGCCATTTGAAAGCATATGCTATAGTGAACGGTAGGCAGGCTATCAGCGTGTCACCCACCACTTTACAATGTGAGCTTGAGGCAGCATAATTGTTTGAAACCTGATCGTTTTACTTTACTTTAAATAATGAGGCATGTCTTACCTTGCTTCAAAGCAGCCTTGCCAAAATCCAACCATAGAAACATGGAGGAAAATATTATTTTATAAAGATTTCCTCATGCCATTAACCATCATTTTCTACTGCTCTATTGGTTTTTCATATCTTTCTTTCGTTGTCCAGAACCTAAAGACACAATCGTAGTCATACTAGCAAACCATCTTAGTTGTTGCTATTAGATTCCCCATCATTCTAAGTTTCATATCTGTCACATATGGAACCGTTTGCATTGGGTGTGCTGTTTAGAATGGTGTTTTCCCGCGAATTGTATTTTGGCAAATGTTTGAAATGGAGGTTTTATTAACTGCTTCATTACAGGAGTTCAACGTTCAATAATAGACATTATAGCCTTTTGACTGTAAGACGATAGGCTTGCTGTTGTTGCATGTTTCCATTAAGTTCACAATGAAACATGTCCGTTCCTTGTATGCATGCATAGTAGGATATTTTCTGTTGGTCATGTCATTTTACTGTTTGGGAAAAATGTAACCATTTGTTGAGCGGTTAATGAGGGTTAGTTAGTCGGCAACAAAACTGACCGAAAATTGCTTGCTATGAATTCTATCTAATGGTGTTTGCATGTTTAGGTAAAAAGACGATTACTATCATTTATTTTTTCGCTCAATCTGATTGGATGGGCTTGGGCCCACGCAGCTGCAGCCCTTTCTGTTTTGCCCGTTGGTTTTGTTGCCACACAACCAACCCATCCATAGTCCAGCTGCAACTTCTCAATATTTTCATTGGGGAAGGTACAGGAGTGTTTTTGTGTTTGAACCACATTCCCTCCATATATACAGATGCAGCAGCTTCATTTTATGTCTAAGTTGGTGGTGGTCGGTAATCGTTTACCACCTACAATTTATACGAAAACTGGCCATGTTTTCCTGTGTGCCCCGTCCATTTTACCTTCAATATCAAAGACATCAATGAGGTGTACCATATCAATCCTTAAACTACTTTGGTATAGTAATAATATTCATTGTTATATTAACTCCAAGTAGTTTAGAGTTGTTTGTTGTGTTTTGTCTTTTTACTCTAAATAAATTCTGTCATACTTCTCTCAAAAACACTCCAAGAAAATACATACGGCAAACTCCCCAAAAGTTGCAAGTGTTACTAGGGTGTCTGTGTCTCATGTATGGTGGATCTCCTGACCATCCACTTGTATTGGCACGTGACATGGATGTCTGAGGTCTTGTTTCGTCCTTAAATCCAAAGAAAACTCAAAAGTACAAACGCAAAGGTAAAAAAAATTGCTTCGGATCTTCAGCCAATAGGGAGACGAGGAATGGGAATGCACCAGGTGTGATCTTTGTTGTGAGTGTCGTTGAGTTTTTGTGTGATTGGGATCCTTACCCGCAACAAAGAGTCAAAGACAAATGTTGACTTCATGATGTTCTTGATTAATCTCCTGCACAAACCAAAAAATACAGGTAGTGAGTGAAGGTGAGAGGGAAACATGGGTATAGTTAGAACCTGAAAGTATAATTTCAGCGTACCTGGCTAACACTGCAAGGGTTGCTGGGAAGTTAGCTGGGTACCCAGTTGTGGGCGGAGCTCTGCGTGGTCGCAGGGCCGGAGTAGCTTTGGCCTCCCTGGATTATGGGGTCAAAGTTGAAATCGATGCCCTCTCCATCCATGAGGTCGCTGTTGATGATGTAGTCAACGTCACAGTCCAAGTTCTCTGTGAACATCTCGATATCCAAGTCGGTAGGCAAGCGGTCTTGACTGGGCAGGAAGCAGCTCGGCGTTCCGAACTGGCCCATCCCTGGCAGACCTCCTCCTGCATTGGCGGAGAGGCCCCCCCCGTGGTGAAGCCCCATACCTGGCAGCTGTGCATGCTGGGCTTTGAGGCCAGAGAACTGTGGAGAGTCCTGGGCCATGCCTGACAGGCTCATGCCCAGCTGAGAGTGCTGCTGCTGGAGCTGGGACTGGAGTTGAGATTGCATCCCCATGGGTGCCACAGTGTTGGGCTCAAGCCCCTTCCCCAGCAACAGTTGGTTGGGCTTGGCCCGCCCTCCCACCATGGGCCCCCCCATGCCCATCATCCCCACTCCACCCGGACTGGGCATCAGCGGATCCACCTGGGTCATCATGACATCACTGGGAGGCGGGGAGTCCGAAGTGAGCAATGCCTCCAAGCTGGAGCCTACATGGGTGCCATAGTGACCAGTCCCATGGGAGCCGGGGGTAGGCATAGGGTTGAAGAGGGAGTTGCCATAGTTTGAGGGTTTGGAGTTGTTATTGTTGCCAGATTGTGTGCCTGAGGACTGTCCCCCAATCTGGTTGGTGGCCTGGGAGAGGTTGGGTGGCTGCAGCTGACGGAATGTGGGGAACCCGGACCCCCGGGGAAGCAAGGTGGAAGCGGAGGGCAGAGGGGTGGGGGGCACCATGGGGGCCGTGCTAGGACTAGCCCTTCCTTGCTGCTCTGTCATCAGTGTCAGGCCATCGATCAGGTCCAGCTCCTCCATGAGTGTCTCGGTGAGGGTTGGCGGCAGGTTGCCCGTGGAGTAGCCCAGTAGACCTTCCTCAGGCAGGTCATCCTCATCCTCCTGGCCGGGACCAATGGGGGACAGCCGGCCACTCAGGGTGCTGGCGTTGGAGCTGGTGCGTGGACGGAAGCTGGTCCACATGTCAGGGTCGTCTAGGCTACCGCGGGATGAGGGGCTGCCGCTGTTCACCCCCCATTTGGGGAACTGCTGGGAGGAGTTGGGACTGTCTGCGACGCCATCACCGTCTCCCCCGGTGGTCCCGCCCAAGCCTGCTGCTGCCTTCTTGGTCTGCTTGGCCCGCATCCGGCTCTTTAGCAGTTTGCTGCTGTTATCCATGGAGGCAGCACGGCGCCGGGGGGCTTTCCCAGTCTTGCCCCCCTCTGGGTTGAGCATCCACCAGGAACTTTTGCCTGTGGACTCATTGTGAACTCTCAGGAACTTGTTGTGGAGTGATAAATTGTGGCGAATTGAATTCTGAGGTATCGGGAAGGGAAAAGAAAAAGGGTTTTGTTTAACATTGGCACCTTGTAACTTAGGAAATTATTCAACTTAATTTGATCAACAAAAAAAATATATATATATATTTGTCACATACACATGGTTAGCAGATGTTAATGCGAGTGTAGCGAAATGCTTGTACTTCTAGTTCCGACAATGCAGTAATATCCAATGAGTAATCTAACCTAACAATTTCACAACAATTACCTTATACACACAAGTGTAAAGGAATGAATAAGTATATTTACATAAAAAAAATATATGAATGAGTGATGGTATAAAACAGCATAGGCAAGATGCAGTGGATGGTATAGCGTGCAGTATATACATTTGAGATGAGTAATGTAGGGTATGTAAACATTATATGAAGTGGCATTGTTTAAAGTGGCTAGTGATACATCTATTCAATCAATTTATCCATTATGATGACCATAGATTTCAAGCAATTACTTCTATTATTCACTAACTAATGCAGTGTTATAATGTTTCATGTGATCACATCAAAGGGTCTATATAACATAGTTATAACAATGTGTATAACAATAATGAAGTGCATTAAGGTAAACATAATTTTATTTTTACCTTCCACCCTGCTGAGCTGTTGCTATCTCCTTTATCTTTGAAGTAAGGCACGGTTTTCACCATCCAGTCATATATCTGTGCCAAGGTTAAGCGCTTCTCTGGAGCGTTCTCAATAGCCTGGCTAATCAGGTCCGCGTAGGAATGGTTCCCCCATGCATTGCGCCGGGATGATCCCTTTCGGGGCGTGGCTCCACCCACTCCGGCTACAACTCCTCCCTCTGAGACCACAACTTTCTCAGGCTCACATACGATTTGCTGTTGCTCTTGCTTATCCTCGTCGGCGGGCGGGGTTCCCGCAGCGGATTCAGGTCCGTCTGCCCCCTCCGGTTTAACAGCTGAGATGTCGGGTCTGGGGAGCGGCCATGTGCACGACCTAGGTCTGCTTTGCGGCTCAAAATCTGGGTCAATCTTGGGTACCTTTGAATCCTCCATTGTAAGAGATTTTCCACAAAATATTTGCTTCACTTCTGAACTATTCTAAATGTTGACTACTAAGAAATAATACTTAAAATATAAAACGTCAAAATAAATAAGTCAGACTGAAAAATCTCTACTAAATAAAAATAAAACAAATATATAATCTGGGGAGGTTTGTCAACACGTGTTTGTAACAGGCACACCAAAATGTAGGCCTATTAAATCAAATCAAATGTTATTGGTCACAAACACATATTTAGCAGGTGTTATTGCCGGTGTAGCGAAATGCTTGTTATTATTATTATCTGATGAGTCTATGTTCAAACTAGATTGTCTAATAAAATTATTGTATAACCAAAAGTTCAATATAAACTTAAACTATCATACAAACAAAATTCAGTTTTCCATCCTCTATTAAGGGGACTCGTAGAAGAAAGACACAATCTGGATACACCAATATAGCGTCTGTTAATCCTGAGATTGGAGATTAGGGGACCCAAATAATCTCCTTAATAGTAACTATTATAAACCTTCCTATTACATAGAGCAAAGAAAGGCTGTGATGAGGGTTCCTTTGTTTGTATAAAAGAACAAAGGGAACTCAGGGAGGAATGCACACCAAAACATCTGGATTGCAATCAGAATACAATGCAATTTATGGCCCACATAACGTGTTATGGTAAAACGTTGCTGTGGGGTATATATATATATATATCAAATTAAAAAACTTCTCAGTTTAGTTTTGGTAGTTTTTTGGAGACAATGTAAATCTATGCGAAGTTTGTGAAAAGGTGAGCTAATTAAAGGGAAAGTCGCTATAAAATTATAACTATCACAACACTATAAATTGAAATGTTTATTTATTGTGTCTTCCTTAGGAAAAAAAATTGCCCTTTGAGTTAAAATACAATTAAAATAGAGTCGCCCTCAAGAACATATACTTGAAAAGAACTCACAAATTAGGATTACACAGTGGGTCACTGTCACAAAAGAGCGTTCGTTACAAATGGTCAACTAGCTAAATTTAACGATGCCTCGGTCTGCCCTTGTAAACAACGTGCCGTCTCGCTCCGTCGCACGTAGAAATAACCTCGCGCTCCAATAAAATACTGGAGCCGATAAAAAGTTACAATATTTATATCACAATTCTAATATATATATGTGTGTGTGTAAACAACAACTAATTGATAACAAAATGCACAATACATCTAGCCGTCACTCATACCTGTGAAACAATGTCACTTTGTGGATTCATGGAGCTATAGCAATAAGATGATCAATATTTCAAGTAAAAACTATGCTATATTTGATTATCTAACCAATGCCACGTTTACTGCTGAAAATAAGTCAAAACAGTAATGTTATGCTGGATGTCGTTTCTTTCCACTACAGCATTATTACTTGGCTAGTTTAGTAATTTAAGTCGACCGACAAAAATAAATGTTGAGAGCAAAACCTTTACTGAACAGTTTGATCATGATGGTCTGTAACAAGAATTTGAGGAAAACAATCGATCAGAAAGTCCGTGGTTTTCTGATTCAGGTTTGCACTCTCCTCCACATTGTGGGCAAGCGCGTGTCGCCATCTGCCATGTTTCTCTACACCGAGGAGCGGCAGCACACGATGCTCACGCGGGCACAAACCTTCAGAATGTGCCTAACTTGAGTCAGTCCTCGTCCCCTGGATACGTTAAAGCACGGTTCGGAATCCACGGTTTCTTGAAGTTTACTCTCTTACACATCGGCTGCACTCTCAACACACCAAACGTAGTTGTGGAAATAGCGTAATAGCCACCTAGCTAGCTGGCTAACTCCAGTTATTTCGGAGTTTAAAATCCTTTCAAAAGTCGGAAAAATGCCTTCAGTACCTTCCTTTGGAATTTGCCCCTTTCAGTAGATAGTTTTGCTCGACTTGTGTCCATTATGGATGTCAAAATATTCAGTCATCGTATCTATTTTTTTGTTTGGTTTTGACTTGAGGCGAAGACTCCCTTCTGACGTCTGTTTACCACTGCCAGACAACGTGTACTGCGCTTGCGTGTT
The DNA here is from genome assembly GCF_013265735.2 of Oncorhynchus mykiss. Classification (NCBI taxonomy): domain Eukaryota; kingdom Metazoa; phylum Chordata; class Actinopteri; order Salmoniformes; family Salmonidae; genus Oncorhynchus; species Oncorhynchus mykiss. Next base: position 30,600,070 of record NC_050571.1, on the reverse strand, counting down.
GTGGATTGCTGGGAAATGCAGTCAGTCATGTGACGATTCAAAGTACAAGAATAAACAACGAACGACTGGCGAGCTATAAGAGGTACTTCGGCGCTGAAAATCATGATTATGCATCACTTCATAAAGTGTAAGCACCACCTAAACCAAAACTGGAAAGTTACCCGTGAATTATCGTAAATCAGATTTCAGTTGACCAAGTAGTAGCGCAGACTTCTAGGTTAGGCTACAGATCTATTCAGCTCCAATCTCGTGTTGATGCACATGATGCACATTCATTTGACATGCAAACTTTCAGCAATAGTCCCGGCGTGTCGGTGTACAGTGCATGGTCTTTAAAAAGTCGGTTGTCGACAGGTTACTTTAAGGTTGCCATTGTTGTACAGTTACATTCAAAAACAATTATTTGTGTGCCTAGGACGATCTGTGAAGAAGATTAATTTCAGTATGATACATTTTTTTAAGAATATCAGTGCCAACATAACATAGAAAAGCATAGAAATACAATATTTGTTAATTTAACGAAATTTTGAAGATCAGCCTAAATCTCATGGTGTGTTTATTTTAACAATAATCTGAGTGTGCACAAGAACTACAATTCCCAGTGTATTTTACAGTAGAACTTTGTTTGGGGAGTGGTTGGCGGAATAACCCTTTGGCGAATGCAGCGCGTGATGTAAACAGAATAAAGGGCAATACAGTAGAGATAGATCTATCTACAGCAAACATATACATCTGGTCTGATTTACTTTAAATCTTTATTCTGGAAACGTATACTTTTTTTTGCAATAGTATAAGCCGTTCTGTAGATTTGTAAAACTGTCAAATCCCATTTTGTCAGCATGATTATTGTTTCACACTGGTTTAATTTTGGCACAATTGTTTCATTCTCTGCTATTGGTCAAAATAAACCACGATAAATGAGTTTGCTCTGCTTCGATTGGCTGCGGAACAAGAACTTTCACCACCAGTTTGCCTTTCCACTAGCTTCTATAGCCACAAAGTCCAATTCCAAAGCCACACAGTCAGATTCCACAGCCAAAACTAGGTGAAAATTCTGTCAATGTACTCTTCAGCAAGGCACTTAACCCGAATTACTCCTGCAAATCGCTCTTGACAATAGCGTCTGATAAGTGACTAAAATGTTAGGTTTAAAATCAAATTTTAAGATCAATTGTATAAATAGGCGGGGTTTGTGACTGTCTTTCCACTACATAACCCAGCTACAAAGTCAGATTCCAAAGAGACCGTCTAAATTGGCTACAAACAAATTAGCATTTTGGTCTTAATTTAAGGTTAGGCATAATGTTAACAGTGTGCTTGAAAATCAGATTTTAAGATCAATTTTAGAAATGGGCGGAGTTTATCCATAATTATGACTTTGTGGTTGTGTTAACTAGTGACGATCCCAGTTTATCGACTCGAGATTAGCAGCAGAAACTGAAAATGTCGGATCCCACGGTTGCAGACACTCGCCGATTAAACTCTAAACCGCAGGATCTTACAGATGCGTATGGCCCCCCAAGCAATTTTCTTGAAATCGACGTTTATGACCCACAAACTATTGGAGTCGGCCGGAACCGATTTACCACTTATGAAGTGAGAATGCAGGTGAGGAGCGCCAGTAATGAAATCGAGGCCGGTGATTTTGGCGGGGCCTAGTGTAGGTGACGCTAGTATGGTGTGGGAACACGGGTTGGGACGTGTTTTTGGAGAGACTCGACTTTTTGCTTTTCAAATGCTTAGCCTTTCACTTTGTCATGTTAAATAATAATTTCATCCAAATTCCTCATGCAGTCGTTACTAATATGGCTACCACAAACATTACATAGCCAGCATGTGAAAGGTTGTCAGGTTAGGTAGTGTTTCTGCAGGTAGCCTTTGCTAGTCAGTATGTTAGGCTATAGCTAGCTCGTTTATTCAATTATGTAGGATGTGCAGGCTTTTTCTCCAACCCAGAAGAAAACCCTGCACACCCTTGGAATCCCCAGGCTCGATATTAAAGAATATTGGGACAGTTAGTACTGTGGTTATCAATCACATGTATTTATAAAGCACTTCTTACATCAGCTGATGTCACAACGTGAAACCCAGCCTAAAACCCCAAACAGCAAGCAATGCAGGTGTAGAAGCAGTGGCTAGGAAAAACTCCCTAGAAAGGCCAGCACATAGGAAGAAACCAGGCTATGAGGTGAGCAGACCGCCACTGGGGTGTTAAACCTTCATTGTATAGAAAGAAAGGTGTTCGAACATGAGCTAGTCTCACAAATCCTAGGGCATGCTTCAACATTGGTACATTGTGGGAGACAACCTGTCTGTCTAGCAGGGTTGTCAAACTCATTCCATGGAGGGCCTAGTGTCTGGGTTTTAAACTTCAATTAAGACCTATACAACCAGGCGATGGGAGTTCCTTCCTAATTAGTGACCTTAAGTCATCAAGTACAAGGGGGAAGTGAAAACCCACAGACACTAGGCTAGCATTTCCTCAAATCTGTTCACCTTTTAGTTTTTTGCCCTAACTCTGCACAGCTGATTCAAATGATAAACATGTCATGATTATTTGAATCAGCTGTGTAGTGCTAGGGCAAAAACAAAAACATGCACAGAGTTTAGGAAACCCTGCACTAGGCCCTCCATGGAATGAGTTTGATACCTGTGGTCTAGAGACTATATGGGCTGAGGGATAGACATAAGTTGGCCAGTGTATACCCATACTACTACAGACCTCACCTAATTACCTTAAAGGTCAAATAAAAAAATGTTTTAATGCAACAATCTCATGGACACTCCTCTGGGTTTCCCTACTCCCAAAAGATGGGTTGTATTATGAACCATCCGCTATCACTAAATACACCACGCCAGTTTCATAATTGAACAGTGGTGTTCACAGAGTGAGACAAGATGCTGATGAAGTTATTCATTTATGAAGGGTGTAAGTACTGAAGTCTCACCATGTCACTGGACATGCTGTACTGGAAATGCCCCCAATCTGTATTTCTGTCATTTTAATGTAGTGATTAATATAATTGTTATCACGTGCAGACAAACCTTCCCATCTTCAAACTTAAGGACTCTGTTGTGCGAAGAAGGTACAGTGATTTTGAGTGGCTGAAGAATGAGCTGGAGAGAGACAGTAAGGTAGGCTCTCACACTGCATAACTAATTACCTGTATGTCTCACCAGTATAATGGCAATTTATTTTGTTGGAATTCCTGTGTTTGTTTCTAAGTAACTAATTTACTGATAAGGGGTGCCCTTTCTACAGATTGTGGTGCCCCCTCTCCCTGGCAAAGCTTTGAAGAGACAGCTGCCCTTCCGAGGAGATGAGGGCATCTTTGAGGACTCCTTCATTGAGGAGCGGAGGGTAGGCTTGGAACAGTTTATCAACAGGTGTGTAATGTTTCTGCCAATGGTATTTCTCTCTCTCTCTCTGTATGGCTGTCTCCATTTCAATGCATTGTCAAATTAACTCTCAGCCATCTGCCTTTTGACTCCACTAATAAGTAATTATGATTGCTAATTACCTGAAACCTACTTCTTTCTCCACTATCACCAGACTCGCAGGTCATCCCCTGGCCCAGAATGAGCGCTGTCTTCACATGTTCCTTCAGGATGAGTCCATTGACCGGAACTACATTCCTGGAAAAGTACGCCAGTAGGATGGGCAGGGTTGAGTTGCCATCTAGGGAAGAGAATTGCCAGGGACCTCACGATATGATATCATGATTCTTAGGTGCTGATATTTATTGCGATTTAATGTTCCAAACATAGTGCTTATTAAACACTGAGTGTATATAAAACATTAAGAACACCTGCTCTTTCCATTACATAAACTGACCAGGTGAATCCAGGTGAAAACTATGACCCCTTATTGATGTCACTTATTAAATCTACTTCAATCAGTGTAGATGAAGGGGAGGAGACGGGTAAAGAATGATTTTTAAGCCTAGAGACAATTGAGTTATGGATTGTGTATGTGTGCCATTCAGAGGGTGAATGGGCAAGACAAAATATTTCAGTGCCTTTTTGAATGGGGTGTAGTGTTAGGTGCCAGGTGCAACACTGTTGGGTATTTCCATGCTCAACAGTTTCCCGTGTGTATCAAGAATGGTCCACCACCCAAAGGACTTCCAGCCATCTTGACTGTGGAAAGCATTGGAGTCAACATGGGCCAGCATCCCTGTGAAACGCTTTCGACACCTTGTAGAGTCCATTCCCCCGACGAATTTAGGCTGTTCTGAGAGCAGGTGGTTGGGGGTGGAAAACTCAATATTAGGAAGGTGTTCCTAATTTTGGATAGACTCTATACAGAGAGACAAGATGCAGCATGAGAGAACGAGTTTTGATCAGTCAGGGAAATAAAAGTGCTGACAAAAAAAGGAGAACAACGTAAGGAGGAAAGATACCTGCGTTTTGGCACAGATACAGCCAACGTGCGCTAGCCGACAGGGTGGCTGTGTTGGAGAGGGGTGTGGCAGTAGGTGGGGTGTGCTGGCTGTTCCTTAGCGGTTTCCATCTATCTCTCCCATCTAAGTCTTGACTTACCTAGTACCCTAATTTTGTGCTTACAAGAAGCATAATCGGGTGAAATTATATAAGATAACTTTGTATAACCTAAATGCATATTTATTGTGTAAATATGTCTAACAGATTTTCATCCAACAATTTTACGTGAGTGAAGTACATGTCGGATGAAAATATCAGGGCTGATGGAAACGGCAAATTTGTCTGGAAAATGTCAAAATATCTACAAAACAAATGACACTAGACGAGGTGGGCTCTTTTTGTATTGGTAAAATTAACGATGTGAGAAATGGCGATGGAATTGCCTTTGTAATAACCATCTTGGAGTCACCCGATGCTATGTTGTGTGGTCCTCCCACTACAACTCGGGGAAAGCTTGCAGTTCATTAGGCTACAGATGAAATAAGTTATGATGCACTTCACCTGGAGCTGAAAGTGCACGGTGATGAGCTTGATGCTCCTTTCAGATAAATAGAGTCTTATTCTGGTGACGTGATGACCAATGCTTGGCTGCCGTTTGACAAATACAAATCTCAGTCTTATCCATAATAATATAAGTAGCCTACCCGCGCTGTATCTGCAAGGTGTTGGTTAGAGCACACGTGCCAAGACCAGAGTCGGCACATTTGCTGTAAAATGCAACTTTTTATTTTACAAAACCACCAGTAGAGTTGAAAAAGCGATGGAAACCCATTCATTTTTTTTATTTTTTTCATGGGAATTTAACAGTAAGTCATCTTTATGTGCACTCCTTCATCACGCACAGCTTTTTATCCGCAACAGGTCAATATGATAAACGCATCTCTGGTGGGATGTGTATTGTTTTTATGCAGATTTTAGAATATTCGCATGAGAATCTGTCGCCAATTGGATGGAAACCTGGCTGGTGATGACTGTTTCGCATCATTTTAAATGTGAAAATTAAGAAGCTATAGCTTAGCAAGGGGACAAAAGGATTATGTTCTGTAATGTCAGATTACATTTTACAGTGGTTTAAGGAACCTGAACATACAGAGAACAGTATCAGAGGTTTTTGTGTCTTACAATGTCTCTCCCCCCCCCTTTTCTTTTTTTTTTTAGGTGTGAATAAAGTAAGTTTGGTTATGCTTTTTATTCATATTAATACAATTGTGATCATTTTCCAACCGCTTTTGTGTGTGTCAATTCAGATTTGGTTTAGCGGGTTACCAATACATTAATGCATTTATGCTCATATCTCTTCGTTTCCCTCTTTTTCAATCAACCACTTATTCCTTTTTAAATTTTTCTTGAGTAAGTGTAACTATTGCCATGATATGGTTGCATGCATGCATGGGGTAATATTTACAGTTCATCTTTAGTAAAATGCATTACTTCCCCTTTTGGCTTAAAGGGAAATGTCACTGTTTTTCAACTTTATATTTTATATATCTACAGCACCGCAACATATTTGAAAATTATACTTTTTTTGTGTAGTTAAAAAAAACAGTAAGTGTTTCTGATGACATCATCGGTATGCATCATGTGATATTAATCCATTTATGAGTAGGAATATGAAGTTGAACATTTTTGGAATGTCCCTTTAAACCAGTCATGCAGGCTTTCATGGCGGCAGTAACTGAGACCTAGAGAGCAGTATCTAACATACATTATATGAATGTATGGCTAGACCTTGCTATTGTTTTTTTAATGACAGATTACATGCAGTTAAGATTTGAATTACCAGTTTACATCAAAATGCTCATCTCCAGCACCCTAAAATCTGTCGGACGCTGTATGCTGTCACTGGTAACACAATGGAACATACCCTTGAGATCATATAAAAACATATTTTTTTTAAAGGAAGATTCCATTAACCTAGCCATTGTATCAGAGCCTAGAACTAACCTATACACTCTTACCCTTTTTTTGATAGTAGTAACTATGTTATAGACATTGTAGAACAGTAAAGGTCTATATGCCTTTTGTTTAGACTTTAAAGTCTTGGTCTACATAAGTGTAGTGAGACTGGCAACACTAATCCTCAGATGCTAATAAGTCCATGAATACCTGTGATTTGTTTTCCTTTCTATAGCAGCCCCAGAGATGAAAATGATGTCTACTCAGCCCATCTTCTCAACCCTACACCCCCTGGCTGTTTGGCTTTATCACTAGAGCCCACGCTGTCTCTTCCATAGGTGGCCCATCCTCCAAGACAACTGCATCTGCTGGAACTCTCTGTAAATACTGTGTACATATATACATATCTTATTTGTAGTTGGTCTGGGGAAGCTCTGGGGGTATTCACATCCAGAGCATTTAACTTGTAGCAGAAGCCTGAGGGTGGGGAAGGTGAATTTATAAAACGATTGAGTTAGTAAGTTACCTTTATGAAACAACATGGTTTTTCGGGAGTTAAACTTGAGGCTTATTAAGTAAGTAGGCGTTGGTAATAATTATAACACTTAATTTTTGGAATGAGAAAATATTGTTTTAGTAACACAAGTTGGCTTCCTAACTCATGAATTCTGCTTGGTGAAATATAATTGTGTACATTTCTCATGTGAAAATGACAGTCTGCCAAAAATAATTTCCCCATAGCAACCAGTTTCTCAGTTAGAGATCGATCTCCGAAGGGAAACCTGGCCAACCTGACTCACCAACACAAAGCATTCTATTACTTTCCATTAAGATGATTTTTACATTACTTGACAACTTATTTACGAATCTTGATAGAGGAATGATTCCATAGTGTAATAGAAAAAAATGGCAAGTATCAGGATCAAGTCTTGGGGACAAATATTCATTCGTACCACCTCAATGGTCATCAAAGACTCCATTGCACTTGATGTAATAGTAGGGATCTTAACCCCAATGTGTTGGGAAAACTCCCAACCTAGATTCTCGCCACCGTGGTCACAATCATTTCCAACCTTTCTCCTCTACTGCAACACTATTGTAGGTTGTTGTAAATGAGAATATTTGATATCAACTTACCTGGTAAAATAAAGCTCAATCAATAACAAGAATGTCCAGCAGGATACTTCTTTTGCTTACACTCGCAGATACAGGGTTGTCTTAGAAGGAAATATTATTCGGTATTTAGGTGCTTCTGTTTAATGTGTGGGTTGAGGCTCATGCAGCCGGAAATGTCTGTAATCAAGCACCAAAGACAGTTTCTGCTTCATTGTGATATGTTTCCTGAAACATCCTCGGCCTCACCTCAACTAAACTGATGGCTAGTTGCCAACCATTTCATTGGTGTTTTATGTTCATGTGTTTTTGACCATTCAAATACATAAAGGCTGTTTTTTTTCTGATTTAAATTTGTTGACCACAATGTACTGTTAGTTTATTAAACCACTGAAAATCTATCAAAGGTGGTTGTCTCCTCATTTAAAAAATATTATGTTATTATGGCCCAATAATCTCTCACCAATTTAGTGGAAATTGCTTTCCTCAGTTATCTTTCAAACCAGTGGTCAAGAAGAGGACAAGGCAAGAAAGCGACCAGACCAGATGGAAATAGCCATACCTGGTGTAATAGTGACTTTAAAAAAGGAACTGAATGTACTACTACACTGTAGTAGATAAATAGACGTCCGTTCTATTAAAATATAATTAGTTCCATGTCGACATTTTTACCTCTGTACCTTTAAAAGGTATTGACGTTGCTTGCATTCCAATGACGTCTGACAAATGACATTAATCTGTCTATTTCCCCGGATGACAACCAATGAGAGTTGAGTAGAGGCGGGATGTTTACACTGTTAGCCAAACAAAATACATTGGTTGTGCCACTTAGAGTAGTCATATTCTAGTCACCTTTTACAGACTGTAAAAACAGATGTTCCATCTGATCGCAGAATTTATTTCTGTGCCCATCAATTCCTCAGGTATGTAGCTATAAGTTATTTACCAAAGGCTTCGAATGTAAATTGAATTAGCTAGCTATGTGAACCAAATGCGACTGCTCACCGATAGGAATCAATGAACTCAAAGTCATTCAAGATAGGGAGATGTATAGTGAATAGCAGTAGCTGGAACGAATGTGGCAGTTGTTGGTTGGTCTGCTGGACATTTTCGCGATGCCCAGCATGGCTACCACAATCCACGCGCTACTACGTTTTGTGCCAGGCTACAAGACTCGCGTGCTCTGACTCGCATCGTCAGCAATAGCTAGCTGAACCCAAACGTAAATCATACTGTCGTTGTTTTATGTAGTTAGCTAGATTAATATTTGAGTGTCGACCATTATGTATTTGACCTTTCTAGCCATCTGTACCCCTGGAATCAGGTGGGTGGCTGTTTACTTTGTTCCTTGTAAAAACACTGACCTCTGCATTACTCTGTGCAAGTCTGTAGTCCGTTCACTCTTGAATGTATTAATCTTGCCTAGCTAGGTAATAATGTCCCTCCAACTACAATATATTTCAACCAAATATAGCCTTGGATATCCTATTGCTGCCTAATCTGCAAACGCAGTACTGACCGTTTCTATTGTGGAATGCTTGGCTCTATGTTAATAGTTTGCATAACTATGTTCATATTTACCTGCTGAGGCATGTCTTTTCCCGGTGTCAAAAAATTCTGTAGGGTATTTTTTTAATTACATTTTTTTCAGCCAAGAAACCTAACCACCACACCTACCTTCTATTGGGATTCCAAGTAATGTTTGCGTGTTTTAGTAAGAACTGTGACTGGAAAGACTAGTGTGAAAGAGCCCTGCTGAGAGATTCCCAGGCTGAGTAAGTTTCATCTGCTTGAGACCTGTGAGTGCTCCCAGGCTGAGAGGATGGTGTGTGGTGTTGGTAGGGTGATGAGGTAAACAGTTCTCTTGGAAGTGATCAAATGAATGGTTTAAGCCTACTATAAGACTTAACCATGTATAGAATGGGCACTCCGGAAGATCTTTCAGCCTTTTGGTGAATTGCATTATTGTGGAGACATGGGCACGTAATAAAAAGAAAGCTGGCTGCTGTGGCTGCTGATGCTCTGTTGTCATCATGGCCCATAATTAGATTGCCCTTTTGGAGGAAAGGATCTGATGAATAGCAAATGCAGTGTGCACCGACTGCTGTCATTTCAGATGAAGTGAAGCGAGGTAACCATGGAAACACCGGTCCTGGATTCCAGGACCTGCAAATTGAACATTATGCCCTGCCTCATTCCTTAGCAAACATAGGAAAGGATTCCATTGTCATATGATGCTTGGTCTTCTGAAAGTGGCCTGTTGTTTAAATTTAATCATGAACTGTAGAACTTATTTTTCTTTATTTACTAAAACTCTTTGTGAGTATGGAACAACTTGTTGTAGTCATGGCAAGACAACAATGTAGTGTTGTTGAACTCGGAAATGTCCTGGCACCTAGGCCAGATTTTCTGTCATAAATTCGGTTTACAATGGTTGTTCTATCTTTTACAATTGTATTGAGAATAAACCTGCTTATACATGACCAGAACGACTCATTATTTCAGCTCCCACAACCTATTTCTAAGACTTTGGTTAGTGTAGCCCACACACTACGCCATACTCTTTCTAGGCTACACAAACAGTGCTCTCTCTATTCAATCCACATTGTTTAAATTCAGTTTTACAGCGTGATTGAGATTTAAAAGCAATGTTCCCGCTTTAGCAGAGACCTCATTCACGGTAAATGCTGCATATGTCGGCTCAAAGGGAAATTATCTTTACATTTCTATCGCGGAATCTGTAACGCTTTACAGCTTGAATAGAGCCCATAGTCATGGCAAATTTATTTCCGAGAAGGTTAGGTTTACGTAACGTTGCCGATTATCCTCTTAATGGAGGAGAAAGGCCAACTCTATGCTTGATTTAGGCCTAGTTGTGATCGCAGAGTCTGGCTGGCTCAACTTCTCCTGGCTAGTATGTCAGCCTACTGATTCTAGTAGATTGAAACAAGCAGACCTTGCAATCCCATTGACTGTATCCCTATTGTCAGCCTAAAGTCAGCCATATGTTACTGTTCAAATGGTTAGCAAATGGTAAGTGCCATGTGTGTAGTGACTGAGTTATGCATATTTGTTGCATTCATAGTCTGTACATTACAGATTGAGAACAACGACCTGAGATATGAATGTGTGTATGCTATGCAGTCACCTGTGTAGTCTGTGTTCCCTGTAGGCGTTATCTTCCGTCAGCCAAACAGAGTTGACATAGACGCTCTCTTCCTCCTGATAAGGTGTATTTCCCAGACTCGACCTTATTAAACTTGCATGGCCTCTCCGGTGTGTGTGTGTGCGCCTAGGATCAACCTGAAGCCATCGCCAGACAGGAGAGCTTTATTATGTCCAACCATGGCGCCCTAACAGTGGGCTTAGACAGCTAGACTACTCCTTCCTGTTTAACGGGAGCTGTTTTGGGCACCGTTGGATGTGGCGATTCTTCTATTTTTCTTATGCTTCTTTAAAATTTAAATCGGTCTGGTGTGTCAAGTCAGAGGCCCTTCATCAGGTTTTTCCATTCCCCTGTGTCTCTCTCCCATGCTTTCTTTGCCAACGTTGCTGCCATTCCTCCTATTCCCCCCCCCCCCCCCCTTTCTCCCTCTTCTCTTTTCTTATTTATTTTCTTTGTTCTCCTATTTTAGTTTTTCTTCTGGCTGCAAATGAATGGGGTTCTTAAATCTCTCCCTTAGCTAGTGTTTCAGATTCACTATGGTCTCTGCCAAGGTCAGGGTACTGGTCAGCACTACTGCATGGCTTTCTTCCCGTGAGGGACCACCAGCCAGAGGTCGGGACAGAGCTGTCACTGTCTATGCCTAAATGGCTGCCTGCCATTATTCACTATTCAGCCAGCCTGCCTTTAGAAGCAAGTTATCCTAGTATCAGGTGGAGATCTGTAGAGCGAATGGGGTTTTACACAGGACGCATATGGGCAATTCCACGTTAACAGAATGACGCTGAACCTCCTAATTTTCGCTTTAAAAGTATGCCAAACAAAAACAATTGATTGCAAAGTTAAACAAACCATACAACTCTAGGCACAATGACTACTTTTAACAGTTCCCACTGAACATTTTTCAAAACCACATTTAATTAAAGAACGGTGCAGATGTAAAATTGGGAAACAGATTTTTTGAAAAATCTCCTACTTTTTTATGTGACCACGTTTTCCGAAAGCTCAGTTAAATATCTGCCTCGAATTAAGATTCAAAGATGTTAGAAAGAATGGTGTGCCAGCTACAACATGACTTGAGTTTGAAAAAATCTCTTTTGGTTATTGAACTACTAAGTGAAGTAGATTAACACTCGGTAACAGAATGACATCATGGGTCCCTGTTCTGTACAGAAATGCATAATTATTAATGTCATTCTCTTCATGGTGATGTATCCTGAACAGGTACACAAAGGTAGAAAAATGTAATATCCTCCTTTGCATGTTTGGATATTATTCTACACACTGGCTTTTATTCTAATGAGCTCTGTTCCCAGGTACAGATCTGTACCAATCAGGTTTGTTTCTGGATCAAAAAGGGCTTTAGATGGTTGTCGTGGTAGTGGAGAGTGCCAATGAGCTTGGTTGGCCGTTGTCGTGGCAAAATCTGACATTTTAGCATTTTTAGGCCAATTCCTTTTCTTCTTTTTTTTTTTTTGCTGTTTTAAATCGAATTTCCTGCGATTCTACATATTCTGCCATGGAGCTGAGATTTATTTTGTTGTTGCCGTTTTAAAGCTAGTTTCCTGCAATTCTATGCACTTTGCCATGGATAATGTTCTTATTTTTTGCTCAAACATAACAAAATGCTAAATTAATTTAGTTTAAAAAAAATTATCCCTGACTGTCTATCTTGTATTTTGATTGGATCTGAAATAGTAATGCCCCTGTGTGAAAAAGTAATTGCTGCCTTACACTCAATAACTGGTTGTGCCACCTTTAGCTACAATGACTTCAACCAAACGCTTCCTGTAGTTGTTGATCAGTCTCTCATATCGCTGTGGAGGAATGTTGGCCCACTCTTACATGCAGAACTGCTTTAACTCAGCGACATGTATGGGTTTTCAAGCATGAACTGCTCGTTTTCAAGCAACAAATGTGAAGTTTTTACAATTTGAGAAGTTGTAACAGGACTTGGAATGACCAGTTCATGCTTGAAAACCAACAAATGTCGCTGAGTTAAAGCAGTTTTTCATCCAAGAGTGGGCCGTGATAAACTCTTCAGTGTCTGGGCTTGACCTTCAAAATCACTCCTGTTGTGTGTGTGTGTGAGAGAGAGCGAGAGAGAGAGAGCTGTCTTCTTGGGTATGATGATACAAGCTTGGCACGCCTGTATTTGGGGAGTTTCTCCCGTTCTTCTCTGCAGATCATCTCAAGCTCTGTCAGGTTGGATGGGGAGTGTTGCCACACAGCTATTTTCAGGTCTCTCCAGAGATGTTTGATCGGGTTCAAGTCCTGGCTCTGGCTGGGCCATTCAGAGACTTCTCCCGAAGCCATTCCAGCGTTGTCTTGGCTGTGTGCTTAGGGTCGTTGTGCTGTTGAAAGGTGAACCTTCGCCCCAGTCTGAGGTCCTGAGCGCTCTGGAGCAGGTTTTTATCAAGGGTCTCTCTGTACTTTATTCCGTTCATTTTTTCCTCGGTCCTGACTAGCCTCCCAGTCCCTGCCGCTGAAAAACATCCCCACAGCATGCTGCTGCCACCACCATTCTTCACCATAGGGATGGTGCCATGTTTCCTCCAGATGTGACACTTGGCATTCAGGCCAAAGAGTTAAATCTTGGTTTCGTCAGACCAGAGAATCTTGTTTCTCATGGTCTGAGAGTCCTTTTAGGTGCCTTTTTGGCAAACTCCCAAGTGGCTGTCACGTGCCTTTTGCTGAGGAGTGGCTTCCGTCTGGCCATTCTACCATAAAGGCCTTATTGGTGGAGTGCTGCAAAGATGGTTGACCTTCTGGAAGGTTCTCCCATCTCCACAGAGGAACTCTGGAGCTCTGTCAGACTGACCATCGGGTTCTTGTTCACCTTCCTGACTGAGGCCCTTGTCCCCAGATTGCACAGTTTGGCCGGACAGCCAGCTCTAGGAAGAGTCTTGGTGGTTCCAAACTTCTTCCATTTAATAATGATGGAGGCCACTGTGTTCTTGGGGACCTTCAATGCTGCAGAAATGTTTTGGTACCCTTTCCCAGATATGTGCTTCGACACAATCATGTCTGAGATCTAAGAACCATTCCTTCGACCTCATGGCTTTGTTTTTTTTCTCTGACATGCACTGTCAACTGTGGGACCTTTTTATATAGACAGGTGTGTGCCTTTCCAAATCATGACCAATAAATTGAATTTACCACAGTTGGATTCCAATCAAGTGATTGAAACATCTCAAGGATGATCAATGGAAACAGGATGCACCTGAGCTCAATTTCAAGTCAGGTAGCCTAGGGGTTAGAGCTTTGGACATGTAACCGAAAGGTTGCAAGATCGAATCCCTGAGCTGACAAGGTAAGAATCTGTCGTTCTGCCCCTGAACAAGGTAGTTAACCTACTGTTCCTAGGCCGTCATTGAAAATAAGAATTTGTTCTTAACTGACTTGCCTAGTTAAATAAAGGTTTTTAAAAAAGGGTCTGAATATTTACATAAATATGATATTTAAGTTTTTTATTTTGAATACATTTGTAAAACATTCTAATAACCTGTTTTTGCTTGTCATTATGGGGGATTTTGTGTGTGTGGATTGATGAGGGGAAATAAGGCTGTAATGTAAAGAAGAATTGGAAAAGGTCAAGGGGTCTGAATACTTTCTGAATGCAGCGTTTTTGATTTATTTCTCCTCCTCCCCAGTAAGAAGATCCTTCATCTCCTCTTGACTTGGTGACCTGCTGTCCTACCATGGCTGAGAAGCTAGCTTCCTTTGGTAAGATGCTGCTCAGGCGGCGAGCGCTGGACTGTAACCAGGAAGAGAGCCACTTCGCCCGCTGCCTGAGCACACTGGACCTGATAGCCCTGGGGGTGGGCTCCACTCTGGGGGCCGGCGTCTATTTGCTGGCTGGAGAGGTGGCCAGGGAGAAGGCCGGCCCAGCCATCGTGCTCTGCTTCCTCATCGCAGCGCTCTCCTCCGTCCTTGCTGGTCTGTGTTATGCTGAGTTTGGTGCCCGTGTGCCAAAGACTGGTTCAGCCTACATGTACAGCTATGTGACAGTGGGGGAGATCTGGGCCTTCATCACTGGTTGGAACCTCATCCTCTCCTATGTCATAGGTGAGTCAGAAGTGGGAGTTAGAGAAGATTAGGGATTTTTGAGATTAAGAAGGGATGCGATTCAAAATGGGGGGAGGGAACGTTTGATTTGTTTGATTTGTTTGTATCTTATAAAGTCGCAAGAAACACATTTGAGGTTGAAACAGGATATGAGAGGTGCAATGATAAATCTCTTGAAATTTTTCCTCATAACTCTAAGCAGGGATATTACTGCAATACCCAAGACAGTCAATTGAGATCATCAGCAATTCTGAGAAGCTGAATAATTAAGATTCTGTTGAGGACTTGAGCTGAAGCGGTTTTACAGGCAGATTGGTCCTCTAGAAGGATTGCCTCTTGACAGAAGGGCCCTTGAAAGTGTGACTCCAACTTCTGTCATTATAAATCTCTTCCTCTCGCTCCCTTCCTCTTCTCTCCCTCTTTCAGGCACAGCCAGTGTTTCTCGGGCCTGGAGCTCCACCTTTGACAACCTGGTTGAACAGAAGATCTCAGACTTCTTCAGAGCCTCCATGTCCATCAAGGTCCCTGGGAAGATTCTGGCTGAATACCCAGACCTCTTCGCCCTCATCCTGATCTTGCTGCTCACTGGTGAGGCTCTCATTTAACATAACTCGGAACACATTTGAAAGCATTATACACACCATCAGCGAAAATACAGCTACAATAATAGGGCTCTTCATTCCTGCCTTAGGGCATGCGAAGAGTTCCCATTCAGTGTAGCATTATGATTGGCTGTGCTTGGTCGCTGCCCACGTCTGTGGCCCTGACACTTTGCCAACACCCACACAGGCCTGCTGGCGTTTGGCGTGAGTGAGTCGGCCCTGGTGAACAAGATCTTCACGGGGGTCAACCTGGTGGTGCTGGGCTTCGTCATCATCTCAGGACTGGTGAAGGGAGACCGTACTAACTGGAACCTCACTGTCGAGTACTTTGTCAACACGTCCAACATCACTGATACAGAGTGAGTCACCAATCAGCCGGCAGACAGACAGACAAGAGCTCATGAGGAGTGGTTTATTAGGCAGGAATGGTGTTTTAAAATCAGCCCAAGGGAGTAGTTGAATATATGAGCCTGTTTACAAAAATATATTAACTCCTTTAGAGACATCAACCATTAGGGATACCAGTTCTCTTCCTGAAGACTGAATATGAAATTATTATCTTTCTCTTTGCCGTTTTTCTTTATTTTCCAGGCTACTTCAATAACTTTATTAAACAATAATTATAACCAGTCCCCTGCTCTTTCTTTGTCCAGGATCATTAAAGAGAAGTTTGGCAATGGGGGTTTTGCTCCATTCGGCTTCAGTGGAGTCCTTTCTGGTGCAGCAACTTGCTTCTATGCCTTTGTGGGTTTCGACTGCATCGCAACCACAAGTAGGCAATTTCCTCTCGTCTCTTGACACCAATGATTTACACACAACATTAAGAACACCGTAATATTGAGTGGCACGGCACCCCCTGCTTTTGCCTTCAGAACAGCCTCAATTCGTCAGGGCATGGACTCTGTTAGGTGTTGAAAGCGTTCCACAGGGATGCTGGCCCATGTTGACTCCAATGCTTTCCACAGTTGTGTCAAGTTGGCTGGATGTGCTTTGGGTGGTGGACCATTCTTGATACACACAGGAAACTGTTGTGTGAACCCCAGCAGCGATGCAGTTCTTGACACACAAACTGGTGCGCCTGGCACCGACCATCATACCCCGTTCAAAGGCACTTAAATCTTTTTTCTTGCCAATTCACCCTTTGAATGTCAATGTCTCAAGGCTTAAAAATAATTTGTTAACCTACCTGTTTCCTCTCCTTCATCTACACAGACTGAAGTGGATTTAACAAGTGACATCAATAAGGGTTCATAGCTTTCACCTGGTCAGTCTATGTCATGGAAAGAGCAGGTGTTCTTAATGTTTTGGGACCGTGTGGCTCAGCTGGTAGAGTATGGTGCTTGCAATGCCAGGGTTGTGGGTTTGATTCCCACGGGGGACCCGTATGAAAATGTATTCTCTGGATAAGAGCGTCCCCTTAATGGCTAAAAAGTCCATGTAAAATGTACCTGTGGTTGACGACTGTCAAATCTAAACCGTCTCATTCTTTTTCCACAGGTGAAGAGGCCAAGAACCCCATGCGTTCCATCCCCATCGGTATCGTGGCTTCTCTGCTCATCTGTTTCTTTGCCTACTTCGGGGTGTCTGCAGCCCTCACTCTCATGATGCCCTACTACCTGCTGAACAAAGAGAGCCCGCTGCCAGAGGCCTTCAAGTATGTGCACTGGGACCCTGCCCGCTACATCGTGGCTGTGGGCTCCCTCTGTGCACTCTCCACCAGGTGACTGACAGACAGTTTCCCATAGAGACTTCCTCATGGCCTTGTGTGCACTTCTATCAAAGGTTGAAAGGCACCCAGATGGCAGGCTATTTTTGGTTAGATATTTATTTCTGGGTTTGAACAGATGTTTATTTTCATATACTACTGTGCTTTCAGTTCATTTTTTGTTTGTAATTATTTGCAGGCAAAGGAACGGACACAAATTATGATGTGGAATATATGAACCCAAAAGTGTTTGTTTCATGTGTTAACTTATATTTCGGGGTCATTCAGTGTTTGTGGACTGTCCAGCGACATGGCTGGCCTCAGTGTGATGGTGACTACTGTGTCTGAGTCTTTCTCTCTTTTCCCTGTCCAGTTTACTGGGCTCAATGTTCCCCATGCCCCGTGTAATCTATGCCATGGCTGAGGACGGCCTGCTCTTCCGTTTCCTCTCAAAGATGAACATCAAAACCAAGACCCCCCTGTTAGCCACCATCGTGTCGGGTATTGTAGCAGGTAAGCTTAGCTCTTGCTTTACTAAGTATCTCCTTTGTGCACCAACATTTCGTTTTCTGTCAACTGTTTAGCTGCTACTCTATGCTGCTTAGAATTTAAACGTATTCTTTCTTTCGGCAGCCCTGATGGCATTCCTGTTTGATCTGGCAGCCCTGGTGGACCTGATGTCGATTGGAACTCTCCTGGCATACACACTAGTGGCTGTGTGTGTGCTTATCCTCAGGTTAGCACAGAGGATTTTAGCTAACACACTTCTTTTTTTCTTTTTTTTTCTTTTTTTTAAAGAGTCAGGCACAAACACATTTGATTCCTCAAATATCCAACTCTTTGCTGTAAATGAAAATGTTCTCAGTCAACGTAACTAGTAAAGTAAGGGTTGACTGAATTCTACCTACAGTTGAAGTCGGAAGTTTACATCCACTTAGGTTGGAATCATTAAAACTTATTTTTCAACCACTCCACAAATTTCTTGTTAACAAACTATAGTTTTGGCAAGTCAGTTAGGACATCTACTTTGTGCATGACACAAGTAATTTTTCCAACAATTGTTTACAGACAGATTATTTCACTTATAATTCCCTGTATCACAATTCCAGTGGGTCAGAAGTTTACATACACTAAGTTGACTGTGCCTTTAAACAGCTTGGAAAATTCCAGAAAATGATGTCATGGCTTTAGAAGCTTTTGATAGGCAAATTTACATAATTTGAGTCAATAGGAGGTGTACCTGTGGATTTATTTCAAGGCCTACCTTCAAACTCAGTGCCTCTTTGCTTGACATCATGGAAAAATCAAAACAAATCAGCCAAGACCTCAGGGGAAAAAAAGTAGACCTCCACAACTCTGGTTCATCCTTGGGAGCAATTTCCAAACACCTGAAGGTACCACGTTCATCTGTACAAACAATAGTACGCAAGTATAAACACCATGGGACCACGCAGCCATCATACCGCTCAGGAAGGAGACGCGTTCTGTCTCCTAGAGATTAACGTACTGTGGTGCGAAATGTGCAAATCAATCCCAGAACAACAACAAAGGACCGTGTGAAGATGCTGGAGGAAACAGGTACA
Source organism: Oncorhynchus mykiss (assembly GCF_013265735.2). Taxonomy (NCBI): domain Eukaryota; kingdom Metazoa; phylum Chordata; class Actinopteri; order Salmoniformes; family Salmonidae; genus Oncorhynchus; species Oncorhynchus mykiss. Next base: position 30,581,497 of record NC_050571.1, on the reverse strand, counting down.
AAAGTATCTATATCCACACTAAAACGAGTCCTATATCGACATAACCTGAAAGGCCTCTCAGCAAGGAAGAAGCCACCTCTCCAACACCACCATAAAAAAGGCAGACTACGGTTTGCAACTGCACATAGGAGCAAAGATTTTACTTTTTGGAGAAATGTCCTCTGGTCTGATGAAACAAAAATAGAACTGTTTGGCAATAATGACCATCGTTATGTTTGGAGGAGAAAGGGGGAGGCTTGCAAGCTGAAGAATACCATCCAAACCGTGAAGCACGGGGTGGCAGCATCATGTTGTGGGGGTGCTTTGCTGCAGGAGGGACTGGTGCATTTCACAAAATAGATGGCATCATGAGGCAGGAAAATTATGTGGATATATTGAAGCAACATCTCAAAACATCAGTCTGGAAGTTAAAGCTTGGTCGCAAATGGGTCTTCCAAATGGACAATGACCCCAAGCATACTTCCAAAGTTGTGGCAAAATGGCTTAAGGACGACAAGGTCAAGGTATTGGAGTGGCCATCACAAAGCCCTGACCTCAATCCCATAGAAAATGTGTGGGCAGAACTGAAAAAGTGTGTGCGAGCAAGGAGGCCTAACAAACCTCACTCAGTTCCACCAGCTCTGTCAGGAGGAATGGGCCAAAATTTGCCCAACTTATTGGGGGAAACTTGTGGAAGGCTACTTGAAACATTTCACACAAGTTAAATAATTTAAAGCCAATGCTACCAAATACTAATTGAGTGTATGTAAACTTCTGACCTACTGGGAATGTGATGAAAGAAATAAACGCTGAAATAAATCATTCTCTCTACTATTATTCTGACATTTCACATTCTTAAAATAAAGTGGTGATCCTAACTGACCTAAAACAGGGAATTTTTACAAGGATTAAATGTCTGGAATTGTTAAGAACCTAAGTTTAAATATATTTGGCAAAGGTCTATGTAAACTTCCGACTTCAACTGTATGTGTATTTGTTCTCAGGTACCAACCGGGCACCCTGGGTGTCAGTGGTGCCAGTGAGAAGATGGTGGAGCTGGTGGGTCTGCAGAGGGCAGCCATGGCAGAGGGGGACAGTGGGGATGAGTTTGGCCAGGAGAGTGAGGGGGAGACCAGGCCCCTCAGGGAGCGGTTCATCCTCAAGATGCTGCTGGTGCCCAGCTGTGACGTCCCAACCAAGACCTCCGGGCTCATCGTCTACATCACTACCACTGTCATCTGTGAGTCTCCCCCTTTTGACAGGGTGAAGTGTTAATGGTGTTTAAAGCTATATTTAAGTGAGCCGTTTTTGAGAGGGTTGGCATACTGAAAGCAGCTGTCTGATATGCAAATGAGAGAATACATTGAAATTATTTAATAAGATTCCACTATACATGCTAAGTTAACAATCTCTCTTCTCTCTTTAGCTGTGGTGTTCACCCTGCTGTGCATAGTGCTGTCTGTGTGTGGGGTAGAGGTGGTGAGTGGCCACCCAGTGTGGGTCACTATATGTGCGATACTGGCCTTCCTCTCCTTCCTGTGTGTGGTCATCATATGGAGACAGCCCCCGAGCAGACAGTCACTCACCTTTAAGGTATGATGGGAGTTTTCAGTCACATGACTCATTTCACGTACTTTTTCTTGAGAAACCAGTTCCCGTTTACTGAAGTTTTCCTCATTCTCCTAGTAACCACTTGGTCTGTCTGTACTTGGATCATCAGCTCTTCGCATAAAAGTGAATTAGAAAATATTTTGTAGTTGTTAGACTTGAATATGTCCAGTGTGTAGTTTAATGTACAAAATAAACATTTTGATTCCCTTCAGGTACCCCTACTCCCAGTGTTGCCATTGGTCAGTATCTTTGTCAACATTTACCTCATGATGCAGCTGGATGGGCCAACGTGGTGTCGCTTTGCAGTGTGGATGACTATTGGTTAGTGAGATTGCCACCCCTATTATTTATTTGCCTCTTGCGCCTATCTGTGTTGTTACACAACTTTGTGTTACGCAAGTACAGTGCGTCAGTGAGGTTTACCTTTGGCATGCTGTAGTTTATCACTGTTTAAAACAGTTTTTCTTCCTTCCTTCCTTCCTTCTTCCCTCTCTCTCCTAGGTTTTATCATCTACTTTGGTTACGGGATTAAGAACAGCTCAGAGGCCACACCCAACCACGGTAAATTTGAGCCAGTCCTCCGATCAAAGAGCCCCAACTTCCTGGCAGAGGATGACAATGAGGTGGAAGGAATGATGCCTTAAAGGAGAATAGTGGTAGAGTAGATGGTATTTGCCCCAACGACATATGACGCAAGCCTTGAACAGGAGCACATTCTTATCTGTTTGTTTTTTAACTGTCTGGGAATTGTGCCACAACAGACTCTTAACTTTCTGTCTTATTCTTCTTCTAAAATGGATTAAATTCATGTTTTCCCTCATCAATCTACACACAATAATGAAAAAGGCAACAAAAAAAAATTTAGAAATGTTTTGCAAATTTATTAAAAATAAAAAAAACAATACTTTATTTACCCTTTGCTATGAGACTCGGAATTGAGCTCAGGTGCATCCTGTTTCCATTGATCATCGTTGAGATGTTTCTACAACTTGATTGGAGTCTACCTGTGGTAAATTCAATTGATTGGACATGATTTGGAAAAGCACACACCTGTCTATATAAGGTCCCACAGTTGACAGTGTGGAAGAAGTTTGGAACCACTTAGGCTCTTCCTAGATCTGGCCGACCTGCCAAACTGAGCAATCGGGGGAGAGGGGCCTTGATCAGGGAGGTGACCAAGAACCCGATGGTCACTCTGACAGAGCTCCAGAGTTCCTCTGTGGAGATGGGAGAACCTTCCAGAAGGACTACCATCTCTGCAGCACTCCACCAATCAGGCCTTTATGGTAGAATGGCCAGACGGAAGCCACTCTTCAGTAAAAGACACATGAAGTTTGCCTAAAGGCACCTAAAGGACTCCCAGACCATGAGAAACAAGATTCTCTGGTCTGATGAATCCAAGATTTAACTCTTTGGCCTGAATGCCAAGCGTCACGTCTGGAGGAAACCTGGCACCATCCCTACGGTGGAGCATGGTGGTGGCAGCATCATGCTGTGAAGATGTTTTTCAGCAGCAGGGACTGGGAGACTAGTTAGGATCGAGGGAAAGATGAAGGGAGATCCTTGACGAAAACCTGCTCCAGAGCGCTCAGGACTTCAGACTGGGGCGAAGGTTCACCTTCCAAGAGAACAACGACCCTAAGCACACAGTCAAGACAATGCTGGAGTCGCTTCGGGACAAGTCTCTGAATGTCCTTGAGTGGCTAAGCCAGATTCCGGACTTGAACCTGATCAAACATCTCTGGAGAGATCAGAAAATAGCTGTGCAGCGACACTCTCCATCCAACCTGACACAACTTGAGAGGATCTGCAGAGAAGAATGGGAGAAACTCTCCAAATACAGGTGTGCTAAGCTTGTAGCGTCATACCCAAGAAGACGCAAAGCTGTAATCGCTGACAAAGGTGCTTCAACAAAGTACTGAGTAAAGGGCCTGAATCCTTATGTAAAAGTGATAATTATTTTACATTTTAGGAAAAATGAAACCTGTTTTTGCTTTGTCATTATGGGGTATTGAGGGGATAACTAAAAAAAAATCCATTTTAGAATAAGGATGTAACAATGTGGAGAAGGTCAAGGGGTCCGAATACTTTCTGCATATCTAAATGTTGAAAGGGTTCTTTGTATCAATGATGATGTCATTTAGGTGGTACAAATGGTAAGGAAACAGAGTTTCTACACTTTAACATGTTATTCTAGTGCCTGGTTGTTTCTGCCTCAATTCAGCCATTTTCCCCCAAATGACATCTGATCTCTAGTGTCTTTGCCCTGTGAGTCAGTAAGCACATCAACAGTGTATGTGGTGTTGCGTGTCCTTCTGTCCATGTAGGTCAATCACTATGGTTTTATTTGTGTTCTTTGAGGACCGGCAATACCAAGCAGAGTGTCAAACAACCCCAGAACTCACTGTCTGCACTATAGAGAGATGATTGACAATTAAATTAAATTGTCAGAATTGACAGTCCTTACCCAAAAGTTCAAATTTTGAATATTCTTTTAAACAATAATTTATATAATTTTGTTTAAATATTTATACAGAAACATGCATGTATATTTTTGTTGGATACATATATATATATATTTATGTATGTTAAAATGTTTTTTATTTTTAAGAGCTGCCCAAATAATTATTCGGTTTAAAATGATGCTCTCAAAGGCTAAAAGGTAGAGATTGTGTTATGAGAGAAATAACTTATTTTTGTACCATGATGATATACAAACTCTACCAAATAGAGAGAGATGTCTGTAGGAAGGTACACTGGGGGGGGGGGGGGGGGGAATTGTATATTCAGCCCAAAACTGACACTGGTGAAAGGCAGAGAAGGGATTCCAATACATATATAATTTCTAGAGTTGCATTAAAAGGCTTTCAGGTTACATTTCTGTTCGAAGGTCTTAAGCTTGTGGTTCATGTTACCCACCTGACTGGTTCCATGTATAATTGTGTCATTGAAAGAGGGGCCTGGGTTTTAATCGCTAACTCTTGAGTGTCTAACTGAATGTAGTAATAACTTGAACTGAAAAGCCCACCAGCCTCAGTCAAGTTTTGTTTATAGAAACTTTGTGTGGTGTTGTTTACATCAACTTTTTGCTGTCTAACTATGTGCCTCAGTCTACATTTCAGTTGCTCACTTCAAGGGTATGAAACTGTCATTTGTATTCTATGCCTGTTTGATGTGGAAATTGTCTCCACAGATTATCAATTACAATTGATATCCGCTATTATTGGTATCAAATTAAGATTTTAAGGTCAAGACAGTCCAGTCTTATTGAAAAATGGGCTAGAAAACAAACTACAAATAGCTGTGAGTGAAAGTGGGGATATTTTCAGACTCATTGTTTCTAAAAAAAAAACTACTTTGAAAGGAGAGGTTATGATTTCATTAACAATGAATATCGTTTGTGCTTGACTTTCTCCATTCTCTCTGTTTTGAGCTTTTACAATGTTATTTTGTCAGTTGAACTGTTTACTTTCAAGTACATGTGTATAGCGGTTTGCTAATCCCTTTCAATTCGTAAGACATTATAAACTGGGTGGTTGGAGCCCTGAATGCTGATTGGCTGAAACTCATGGTATATCATGGGTATGACGCAACTGCTCTAATTACGTTGGTAACCAGTTTATAATAGCAATAAGGCACCTCGGGGGGTTGTGCTATATTGCCAATATAGTGTAACGACCCTGGGTTTATACGCGCGGAAATCGACTCTGCCGCATGAGCATGCTTTTGCGGCACAGTCGATAGCGCGCCGGACCTCGAGGGTTCAAGACCTGCTCCTTGCTGTTTGTACTTGGCCGGTGAGCGCGTTCCTGTAAGACGTAGAGTCACAAGCTAGCGCGAGGACGCGCTCTTTGAAAGGACGGAGTAAGCGCGGAAATCGACTGTGCGGCACGAGCATGCTTCTGCCGCACAGTCGATAGTGCACCGGACCTCGGGCTAGAAGATCGAGGTTTCGAGGCCTGCTCCCCACCATACCTAAGTGGTGCGCACTGGACCCTCTGTCGTGCACATACCACAGCCCTTCTTGCTTAATTATACATTATATTTCTGTTTGGCCTGCTTGTTTTGTTACAGTTCTTTAACCATTTTAAATGGTTCCAAAAGGCGCAAAGCTTGTTACAGCATCATGTTGCAAAGCCTTGCAGATTACATAAGTGTCTCTGTACAATGTTTTGTGGAGTAAGTTACAACATTATGTTTACAAACATTGCTTTTAACAGACATAACCTTGAGGTCATCAGAACAGTATTTAACTAAATGAAATAGATTGTGTACTGACAGTTTCATGACCATTTGTATTCTTACACATGAGAACATGTACTATTTAAACTATTTTATATCTGTAAATGTGTCAAGAGAAATTACTGTGTATAAATGTTTTGTAAGTAAATTTGAATCATCCAAAATGAAAACTGATTTCTGGCTCAATTTTCAATTATAATTTCCCCGGCTTTCTGTAAAAGGTGGCTTCAACACAAATTATCCAAATGTATGTTGTTTATTGCCTTGATGTTATAACTTGTTCAATCAAAATGGAATCTTATGGCAAGACTTCAACTCCCAGACATACTTTGTTGTGGTGTATTTTCGTTTCCTATGTTGACAACCAGCTGATTTCCTGTGTCTTTAAATGTCCTGCCATTATTCTTCAACAAGCAGCAACTAGGTTCGATGGTTTTCTGACCAAAAGAAATCCTCGAACATAGGATACTTTTAACCATTGGGATGCGTAGCTAAATATTTAAGTACTTGTTTTATACTGATACAGTCTTCGAAACTGTGAGGTTATTAGTAAGATTAAGAGTAGAGATATCGCTGTTTGTCTTTTCTGTTCCGCTTTTCTGCCGCAGTCCGATATTTTCAGCTAACCTTAGCTAGCTTTTTAGATTTTAGCCAGGTAACTAGCTAGCTAATAAGTTATCTTTACATTTCTGTCATGAGCTTCTTCACTCACGTAATCGTTAGTGAAGTATATGTTTTTTTCAATAAACCAACCTTGTAAATTGCCACAACCCAGAAGTAACGTTAACTAGCTAACTTAGCTCCTTGCTAGCTAGCCATGTTACTAGTTACATATTGTCAAGCAGTAGTGGAAGGTTTTCAGTAAAACTCGTCATTAAGGTTAAAGCAACGAGTTTAGAGCCATCTAACTAATGTGTTTGTGACTGTAATAGCTAGCTAACTAAGTATTCGTGTTGGCAAGCTACTGAAGCTAGCTAGCTAATTTCTAGCCAAATGCTAGCTAAATAGCGACTGTCTAGCAGTGAGTGTATGATTGGGCAGATAAGCTTGCTACCTACTAGCCTCCATCGTTCGCAGATATCACACGAACGGGCGAATATAGCAACCGATTTGTTCACTTTGTCAGCGCGCTTGAGAAGGTTGTTGAAAGCAGAGAAGGAAAGGGGTGAGAGTAGTGGAACGCACACAGTGCTCTTTATGCCAGGGGGTTGGCCCGGTCTCATCCAGCGAAGCGCAGTACACTCGGTTCTGTTCAGATCGGCTTCAGAACCATGACAACTGCAAGGGATCTCGATATGGTGAGTATTCATTTGCAACCCAACACAATCCTTACTGCATAAGATCCAATGCTGTGCCCCGTATGTCTAATATTAAAATGGTTACAATGCATGTTATGTTTTCCATTTTTAAATGGAACCTTGATTTAACTAGGCAAGTCAGTTAATAACATTCTTATTTATAATGACGGCCTACACCGGCCAAACCCGGACACCACTGGGCCCAGCCCGGTGGAGCTCCCAATCACAGCCAGTGATACAGCCTGGAATCGAACCACAGTGTCTGTAGTGACGCCTCTAGCACTGAGATGCAGTGCCTTAGACTGCTGCGCCACTCGGGAGCCCAAATGTACAGCTATTCTCACAAACAGAATAGCTGTTTCTGTAATCACCATCTGTCAAACTACATTTTGAGATTGACCCACATTTTTTCTAGAGGTGAGCCTTAATTGATTGTCTTCCTATCACAAAATCACCCATTTTGGATTCTGTTATTCTCCAAACAAACCCAGTTGACATGTGTAAAGGCAAAGGACCTTGTCCACGGCACTGTTGTGTTAAATCAGGGATGAAGAGGAGATTGATTGTAGGGACTGAGGAGAACCAGTCAATTTGAAATCACAAACGATCTCAAATCAATGAAAAGGCTGATAGGCTACTCTAGGCTGCCTGCCCTGTTGTACCAATGCCAGCTTGTAGTGCTCTAGAGTTATTGTCCACTTCTGCAAATATTTAGTTCATATTTACGTTGATATTTTGGCAGACGCTATTATCCAGAGTGACTTAGTAGCAATACAGCCTAAGTGCCTTTCTGTTTCCAATGCACGCATGTGTTGCACAGACCTTTTCTGTTACTTCAAAGCTGAGTTTTTGAAGTTAATGTTTCTCTTGATTGGATAGTCTAAGAGGATATCCTTGATGGTTAAAAAAAGAACCAAGGGCAGCTAGGCAAATTTGAGTTTGTTTTGTTTGGTTGAGGATAAAAGGGATGAAGGGAAGCTGGGGGGGGGGGGGGGGGGGGGGGGGCTTGTTAATGATGACTTTGGTATCTAACCCCACTCAGAGGTTATGCAGTGCATAGGGGGAGGGGCTTCCTCTGCCTAGTAGGGTTGGCGTGTTTGTAAACAGCTCAGTGTAGGACTATCCTAACGATACACCTTGTGGCACAGATTCTTTGTTCTGGCTTCCCCGATTTACCACCAGAAAGTTTAGGGACAAATGAACATATTTTATTATGTGGGGGAATTACCCATTCCATTTTTACCTTAACTTTGATTTTGGTATCCAAAATATGATAGTGTTTGTAATGGTAGCATATTTGTCATGATTTCCAAGCCATTTGTTGGATTGTGGTGGGATACCAATATCTACTCTGATGAAGTTTGTGTGTGCAGCGTGTTACGATCTGTCAACTGATGGAGAGAATCAGAGGGGTGGAGTGTGGCTTCCGGCCATAGGCTAATGATGCTTCAGAGCTTTTTTCACTATTAGAGGTCCTGACCTGGGGCTGCTGCCACCGCAGGAGGGAAGGCTATGAGCCAGGGGTCTCTTCCTGTGTAGGAGCTTACGTGTATGCTTAAGGCTACTTACTGGTAGCGGATATTTTATGATTGTCGAATTGATGAGTTTATAATAGATGCCGTTTACATAGCCTACATGGAGCATCTGACAGTAACCTCTGAGTTGCAACACTTCATGTGAAATGCTGTTTCTTTCCCTATTTCCCAAATGGATTTCAATACCCGTACGACTTATTATTTTGGAGAAATCATAGTTCACCACATAATTAGTTGTGTGGGGGGGGGTTCTTCATTTATTCTCTGTGGCATTTGGGATTTGACTCATTGCAGAACCCTGAACAACCTGCCTTACCTTCATTTGGTTTTCAATGAGAGCATTTATTCCCAGCCAAACTCTGTGCAAACACCATGTTGATGATGTAATCCTTAAACCAAGAAGCGATTGAAATCTATGAAAGAAAATGCAATTACCCAAGTCTCCTAAAAAGAAACTTCCTTTTGGATTCTGTAACTGACTGACTAACAGATGAAATGGTCCCTTTTTTTATTTTTTTGTCTTAAGTTGCTAGTACAATTAGTGTAACAGCATGTCCAACACATTTTTGCTTCAATTTATTTTAAATGGGTTCATTTAGTGAACTGGGTGGGTACAAAGAAGAGCAGGGAAAACTCCCCAGCCCCCTCCCTCCTTCACACACACCACTATGCCCCTGGGTTACGCATTGGCCATGTAAATTTAATAACGGGGCCCAGGGCTGTCTGGGACACCTGGGGTTATCGCATTAGGCCGACAGCCCAGAGAGAGGAGCTGCCCACAGCGCTGAAGGCCCACTTCACACCCCCCCCCCCCAGCTCCACCCTTATCTGTGCATTGTTCTGCTATAGGGGCTCACTTCACAACGAGCTCAGTCCTCTCTGAAGGAAGCAGCCCAGTCAAACGGGGCGGAGATCTGCACCAGAGAAATCTAATTAGACAGGAATGTCAATTTCGGTGCAGGCTTCCGAGGGTCATCTCATGTCATTCGAGGTGAGAGAAAACGGAAGGATTCCATGTGATTAGGCTAAGCTACATGCTTCTCATTGCTCGACGGGGTGGAAGTGTAGACTGTATAATTCTGAAATTTTGTGGGATTTTTGTAGAGCCATGTGTAGGATTATTAAGATGTTTTATTTTGGTGCTTTTTCAGGTGAATCTGCGTCTTATCCTGGTCAGTGGGAAGACACAAGACTTCATCTTCTCCCCCAGCGACTCAGCCATGGACATCGCCAAGCACGTCTTTGATAACTGGCCCTTGGGTGAGTTTGTGCAGTTTGGGACGTGAATCAGGGAACAACCACAACACTGTCTTTTTATATTGAGTTGTATTGCAGAATTAATCAGGTAAATTTGCAACTTTCTTAATTCTTCTTAGTCTGGGTCGGACTTAAAAACATGCTTTCTGTCTCTTGTCACGGGTACCACATTCCAGTTATTATAGGGACAGTTGTTACACAATGCCTTGGCTCTCCACACTCCACCTTCAAACCACTGACGATGGCAGCCATGTTTGTGTGTTCAACCACTGCAGGAAGTCTATGTCTGAGTGGCTGTCTGGCGCTAGTGATATTAGACTTGCTTCTGAGTGTTGCTCTAATGTTGTTGTCTCATCTCTGCATCAGGATGGGAGGAGGAGCAGGTGGGCAGTGCCAGCATCCTGCGCCTCATCTTCCAGGGACGCTTCCTGCATGGCAGCGTCACACTTGGCGGTACTTGATGGACCCTCCTTTTTAAAAAATATATATACATGCATACACACACACACACCATCCTACCGGGCTAAAATACACTGGGGAATACTGTATGTCCTTTGAAATGAAGTCTGATTTAAAACATGCCACAGTTGAGGACATGTCATCAAAGATTATTATTATTATTTTATTTATTTTTTTACCCAATTTCGTGGTATCCAATTGTTAGTAACTATCTTGTCTCATCGTTACAACTCCCGCTCGGGAGAGACGAAGGTCGAAAGCCATGCGTCCTCCGAAACACAACCCAACCAAGCCGCACTGCTTCTTAACACAGCACGCATCCAACCCGGAAGCCAGCCAATGTGTTGGAGGAAACACCGCGACCTGGTCAGCGTGCACTGCACCCGGCCCGCCACAGGAGTCGCTAGTGCGCGATGAGACAAGGATATCCCTACCGGCCAAACCCTCCCTAACCCGGATGACGCTAGGCCGATTGTGCGTCACCCCATGGACCTCCCGGTCGCGGCCGGCTAAGACAGAGCCTGGGTTCGAACCCAGAGTCTCTGGTGGCCTTAGACCACTGCGCCACCCGGGAGGCCCCTAGAATGGACATTCTGAGCATGTTTACTAATTCCAAAATTAAAGAGGATTATCTTGTGATTATATATTCTGTATATGAATTGTTCATTGTCTGTCCTTTTTGTTTTCAAAGCTTTAAAGCTGCCCCCTGGCCGAACAACTGTCATGCACTTGGTTGCCAGAGAGACCCTGCCAGAACCTAACTCCCATGGTGAGAACCTTTCTCTCGCACTCTCTGGTTGTCTGACTCATCTCATCACCTAGCTGTCATGGACCAGTGGTGGGAAAACGTACCCAATTGTCTACTTAAGTAAAAATGCCTTAATATAAAATGACACAACTGAAAGTCACCCAGTAAAATACTGCTGAAGTCTAACACGGAACCCAAACCGGCTGCGTGCGTGCGCTATCGTGCATACATTTATTTTGTCCCCACACACTAAAAGCGATCACGACAGGCAGGTTAAAATATCAAAACAAACTCTGAACCAATTACATTCATTTGGGGACAGGTCGAAAAGCATTAAATATTTATGGCAATTTGGCTCGATAGCTTGCACTTGCTAGCTAATTTGTCCTATTTAGCTAGCTTGCTGTTGCTAGCTAATTTGTCCTGGGATATAAACATTGAGTTATTTTACCTGAAATGCACAAGTTCCTCTACTCCGACAATTAATCCACACAATCGGTCAACCGACTTGTTTCTAGTCATCTCTCCTCCTTCTAGTCTTTTTCTTCTCTTGACTTTATATTGCGATTGTCAACTTTCATAAATTAGGTGCATTACCGCCACTGACCTCATTCGTCTTTCAGTCACCCACGTGGGTAAAACCAGTATGGAGATGGCACCTGGGTACCTGCTTCTATAAACCAATGAGGAGATGGGAGAGGCAGGTCTTGCAGCGTGATCTGTGTCACAAATAGAACTGACTTCTATTTTAGCCCTTGGCCTCGCAGACGCTCGTGAGCAGTGTGGGTGCAATAATTGAATAATATAGATTTCTAAATATATTTTGCAGTGCACGTAATGCGAGCGGTGTAGTCAGCCAGTATTTGGTTTTAAATAAACTTAGGTATCAAAAGTAAATGTAATTAGTGAAATATACTTAAGTATCAAAAGTCTAAATGTTTTCAAATTCGTTATATAAACCAGATAGCACCATTTTCTAAATTTACAGTTAGCCAGGGGCATACTCCAACACTCAGACATAATTAGTCACTTTACCTCTACCTACATGTACATATTACCTCAACTAACCGGTGCTTCCGCACATTGACTCTGTACCGATACCCCCTGTATATAGTCGTGTTATTGTGTTGTTGCTCTTTAATTATTAATTATTTTATTATTTTTTACTTCAGTTTGAGTAAATACTTTCTTAACACTTATTTTTCTTAACGGCAGTGTTGGTTAAGGGCTTGTAAGGAAGCATTTCCCTAAGCATTTCACCTGTTGTATTCGTCGCTTGTGACATACTTTGTTTGTAAATTATCAAATCGTATCTGTGTGTGTAGTGAGTCTGCCAGTTCAGGGGAGATGGGGATGACCAGGGATGTTCTATTGATAAGTGCTTGAATTGGACCATTTTCCTGTCCTACTAAGCATTCAAAATGTCGTTTTTGGATGTCAGGGAAATTATGGAGTAAAAAGTACATTATTTTCTTTAGAAATGTAGTGAACTAAATTGTAAAAAATAATAAATGTATAGATACCAAAAAAATACTAAAGTAGTACTTTAAAGTATTTTTTTACTTAAGTACTTAACACCAGTGTCAGGGACACTGTTGAGCTGTAATTACTACAGCTGTAGGCCTTATTGTCCCTTTAAACCTGAAAGCCTGGTGTGATATTTTCTCTTTCGTTGTCTGGTGTCAAGTTTCTTTGTATCGTCCTCTTTGTAGGTCAGCGTAACCGGGAGAAGATCACAGAGAGCAACTGCTGTCTGCTCTTGTAAAAACAACAAACAACAATCCTTTCACTCCCCTCCCCCACATTCATCCTATGCTCGGCTTCTGTCTGCCCGTCAACCCTGGATTTGGGGAGATCACAGGAAGATGGGTCACAGAGCTGTCAGCGGGCGGTCTGTTGCACGTGTTTGTTGCACTCTGGCCCAATCCGTGGCTTAGGAATTATGTAGGTTTTTTTTCGTGCCAATTTATTCAAATAGATTCTCTTTTGTTCACCCTTTTGCCAAATTTTGCCTTTCCTTCTCTCTGTTGTAAAATCATGTTAAGAATTTGTACATATAATATCTGTGGTTACCCAGGAGTAGCATATATCCTGTGTAGCGGGGGGGGGGGGCATATACAGGTTTGGAAGACTCACCTTACAAAGAAACACTAACAAAATGTTTGGAACTTTGACCCGTACTGTGCATACAGTTGTTTGCATTACCCTTGAAGACTCGGCATAGTTTGCTCCATGTGTCTTTCTGCTAATGAAATGGAAGTTCCCACGAGTTTGGCACTTAACTGGGTTGTTTATTTGAAAGTGTGTCTTTGTAAGTTTTATGTATGGTCTTAATCTTCCCTTCCCGTCTTAGAGGAAGAGAATCATTTCCTACTGTTATACAAAGTGCCGTCCCCCCCACCCGATGTAGACTGTGTACAGTAGTTGCCTCATACTGGCAGGGAGTGTTTAGTTTGCCATAGCACCAGTGGACTGGAGTGGTGCATCTTTCTGTGCCATGGGCCACACGTGTTTGTTCCTGGACCAACACAGAGGAAGAGTTCAAAATTGTAAATGGACAGCTGTGTCAACACCTGAGTGGATGTGTGTGACATTGTCATGTTGGATCACCTCCTTGAGGATGAACTGGTTTAGCTAGAAGAAGAATCTAAACTAACTCCTACGTGTCCTCCCCCTGGTTGTAAAGCCTTGCTTTCTTTTTTTTCTCCTTTTTTAAACTGAGTGAAAATATTTTGAAGGAGTGCTTCTGAGTGACCATTTTGTGTCATTCTGAATGGCTTACGTCTCTGATCAACATGACCGTTTAGACTGTACCACACCCAGTCTCATGAGGAAGCCCTGTATCCTCGCCACTCCCCGTCTGACCTGAGTGAGGAGTAAGGGAATTGACGCCAGGAGCCAGTCAACCGTGAGGTGGTGGTGGGAGGGCTTCCTACAGGACATAAGGGCTAGAGGCATGGGATGGAGCTAGGGCTTGGTGAGGGTACCGTCTGGAAAATGAGGAAATTATGTATTTTTACGACCTTTGTTTGGATGCTGTCTGTTTTTGCCTTTTTGATTTATTCTGTAATCATATTAATATTGTATTTTTTAAAATCTTGTATTGTTTATTCTGTTTTTGTCTGACTCCTGTTAATTGAATAATTTTTGTTCCAGGGGTTGTATGTATATGTCTGGGAATGTAGATCATGTTCTGTGTGTTAGTGGATGGGCTGGGGAAATGTCTGTGTAGTGCGACAGTATGGCTGCGTTTACACAGGCAGCCCAATTCGGATATATATATATATATATATCAGTTATTGGCCTTGGTATTTTTTGACCGAAAAGCTCTGAAAAAGATCTTATGTGAAAGGTCAAAAGACTAGTTAGTGGAGAAAAAAATATCAGAAATGGGCTGCCTACGTAAACCCAGCCTTAGTGTGTCTTAGAGTGAGTAATGGGTGTGTGTTTTGTCGTGTGTGTGTGTGTGTGTGTTCGTGCGCCTAAATACTGAGTGAGTGTGTGGGTGAGAACTGTGGGATAGTTATGCAGGTGGTTGAGTAGGAGGGCAGATTGGTCTTGGGTGGCTTTGGTTTCCATGGAAACAGCATGGAAACTCACTTCCTTTGAGTGAGTCTTTTGGTTAGTGTTTGTCAACCAATGTCACTGCTATGAAATTTATCTCAATGTGAATAAATGTAAAAAATTAAAAAGTGATCTGCTTTAAGGTATTGTAAATTAATAAACATCTTTAAATATTACTTGTTTTTTTTTTACTAAAAGGAACAGGGGAGTAGAAATCAAGTTAGTTAAGCAGTGTTGGGGAGTAATGAACTACATGTAGTTCAACTAGTAATTGAATTACATTTTGCAGTAGCTTGGTGGTAGTTGAACTAAATTCTAATCTAGGAAGTGTGTTCGTTACTTTTTTTCCGTGTACCTAACTACTGGAACAACACTACCTTTTAGCTAAAATATGGGTGAAGTAGGCAATCACTTCCTTTATTTTGTTGTCAGACCTGCCTTATTCTCATTTGAAACATTTTCTTAACGTAAGACCCCAAGGTGAGCTGTTCTTGCAATTTGTAGTCTGACGGTTCAGATTTTTTTTTTCAGGAAATAGTTTGGCTGTATTGAACTACTTTTTCAAAGTAATTTTTTAGAAGTCAACCAAATTTCTAAAGGGTAGCTTAAATTCTTTCAGTGGGAAGTAATTGGTAGCTTGAATTATGTTTTCAGAGTATCTTCCCCAACACTGTAGTTAAGCATGTGGCTTGCCTCTGGGTGGCAGTGTTGTGTAGATACTCAATACTCTCGCTGTGTCCTCCTGGGCTGAGGCATATTACTCTTCCAACATCTGGTTAAGTTCCATACTGGTAAGATTAATACCTGTTTTGCCGTCCTATAAGGGCAAAATGTTGATGTTGGCTGTTATATAAACAGTTTTCCTCTGACTAATAATGATTGGCTGGCGTTATCTATTATTCAGTGGTTCTTTTGCAATGAATTGGTTAAGTCGTAGACTGATAGTTACTCTCCGGTATCACATAAATGACATTAACAAAGGATCAGAACGAGTGACTGATGGATCACTGTATGTGGACTTGGATAACTAAAATGTAATCGGTCACCAGATTGGTTTTAGAATGTGTTCAAAGAGTCATATTAATGTTGCTTCCAGTGTTGGAAATACGTTTGGGCCTCTTGGATTCTGTCTGAGACTTAGACCCCATATAAAATGCTTTGCATGTCGTGATGATTGAGTCGTAACGTTTGGTTGAGCTGTTATTATTCGATATGTTCTCTCCCGTCTGTTTTGGAAAAATCTGGTTATGACGCATAGCCAAGGGAACTCCAGGTTGACGTTGGCGATAAACGTCAGGCCCCCGGAATTATTCTAAAACCTAGTGCCGTTCTTAATCTTTTTATATCAAACTACTTGTCCTTCCATGCATCTGCTCATGTCTCTGTCTGGCAGCTTCTAGTTTTCTGTCTGGCAGTGGATTTAGTAAGAACACACAGAGGGAAGATGAGCAAGATGGTCGTGAGAGGGGTCTGAACTGTGAGGTGATAACCAGAAACTGACCTGGACACAGGGAAGCAGCATCTGTTGAAAGCATTGCTACTCAAAACTGTTTCAGGATGAATAACTTTGCGGTATTGCATGAGCCGGGGCACGTGCGGTCAGTCAGTCGAGTGTGTTAGAGTGGGCCCCGATCCAGGGTTAACAACCAAGAGAAACGGAACCACACGGTTCAGCTGGGCAATCTCTTGGGGTGTTGTGCTATGCTGCTGTGGTGGTGGTAATGGGGAGGGGGGAGTCTAGCTGCCGTACCCAGCTTCCTCTGACATTGGCTGGGGACTCTTTGCAGGGAAGCTGTGATGTGGCGCAGCGGAGGACTGTCTTTCTAGAGATTTCTGAGGCCCTGGGAGAGCCATCTCTCTTTTCCCCTCTGCCTGGGCTCTATCTGTTTCTCACACTCCTCCTCCTGCCTTTCTCCCTCTCTCTCTCAGAGGCCCTCTGCAGGCACTCTGGGTAATAGGTGTGTCAACATCATAAAAGTGATAGATGTATAAGGCTGTTCACCGGCAGGGGGGTTGTGACTTAGAATTGTTTTTTTTCTTCTGTTTTTTAAGCCTACCAGAATCCCTTTCCCCCTTCTTGCTTCTGGCTAGTGCAGAGCCTTTTTGCCTTGTCAGTCCCACTTATATTAAAACCAGCTGTGAATGCACACAAACACACACACATACATACACACACACACAGTTGTGCACAGGCTGAGGACAGGCTACTGATACCACAGACTCTGGGCTTGTCCATTTTTTATATTTTTTAATCTGTCAGCCTTTCTGTACAGTCTGGTTAGTCAGACAGTAGTGGGAGAAAGCCAGATGGGATGTGTCGCTGTCTGTGTGAAAGTGGTTGGACACTCGTGGCTATTTGTTAAGGTGTGTAAATTTATTTGTCTGTTTTTTTCTATAAACCAGAAACCCACTGAGAGTGGAGTTATGAGAGTTCAGTAGGCCAATATGAAAACACACACATCCACCACACACCCACACACACAGCGGGGTGTCAATGAGGGAATGAGTGTTCACACACTGACTTCAGTAGTCTTTCTCCTCTCTTCACTCCCATCTCCAATCATCCCCTCTCCTCCTAATTGGAAAAATTACTTCAGTTCATATGACTCCTTCATTCCACATGAACAGACCGACACTAGACAGAAGTCAGGGACAGGACGTGGAGTTCGTCCTGGCGTGTGAAGGGGGAAGGGTATGGCAATCATCATAGTCCTACTGTTTTCACAGCCAATAAGCAACGGCACCACTGTAGAACTGTCAAACACAAGGCAGCATTTCGCTACATCATTTTTTCCTTTGGCCGTTGATTTTACCAGATGGTCCCTTGTGCTCTATAGCATGCCACTGTAAAAAGGGGCAGGCCAGAGCAGGGGGGCTTGACAACAATATAGCCTCTGTACCTCACAAAGCAGGGGTGACCAGGTGAGAATGAGAGAGAGTAGTCTAAAGAGAGCAAATACAGAGGAGGGGAGCCCCGCCTGAGGCATCCTGAGATTTAATCTGTTGCTCCCACAGGTTTCTAGACCGATTAATCAACAGTCAAGCGAATATAAACCATTATGCACGCTTGCCTCCTTGTGGTCTCTTCTGTTTCAATCTCACAGTCTTCTGTCTTCCTGCCTCAGACACACTCTCATACACAACAACACATTTAGATACTCTCAGATCACATCATTCGGTCCTGCTTATGTACTGCACTAATGTACAAACATGCTTTTAAATGAAATTCCTTTACTCTGCTTTTAGGGATTTTCTTCTTAGTCTTGAACCCCAACCAGCGTATTAAGAGTATTATAAAACAGGTGGTTCGAGCCCTGAATGCTGATTGGCTGACAACCGTGGTATATCAGACCTTATACCAAGGATATGACAAAGCATTTATTTTTACTTATCTAATTACGTTGGTAACCAGTTTATAATAGCAATAAGGCATCTCGGGGGTTTGTGATATATGGCCAATATACCATGGCTAAGGGCTGAGTCCACAAGAACAGCCCTTCACTGCATATATCACACCACCTTGGGCCTTTTTGCTTAACTATCATCCATCCCATTGACAGTAACCCCCACCACACACACATGTGCACAGGAAAGTAGAAATGAACAGAGGAAAGGAAGATATGTGATAGGTTAAACGGATAGCAATACAGTGCATTCAGAAAGTATTCAGACCCCTTCCCTTTTTCCAAGAATGATCAACGGAAACAGGATGCACCTGGGCTCAATTTCAAGTTTCATAGCAAAGGGTCTGAATACTTATGTAAATAAGGTATTTCTGTCTTAAATTTTTTATACATTTGCAAAAATTTCTAAAAACCTGTTTTTGCTTTGTCATCATGGGGTATTGTGTGTAGATTGACGAGGGGGAAAAAAACAATTGAATCCATTTTAGAATAAGGCTGAAACATAACAAAATGTGGAAAAAGTCAAGGGGTCTGAATACTTTTTGAATGCACAACATGTCATGACCAGGATAAGAGCCACGTCAAGCCTCTTTGGATGAATTGATCTGCAGAAGATAATAAATTAGCGCTGGTGTTAGTGGAAGTATGACTATTAGCAGTGGTATTAGTGATCATTTGAGATTGAATAGTAATCTCTGCCAAGACAGAGTCCTCTATGGGTTCCCCACCTCACTAGGGACTGGCGATCAAAATACAAATAGGCCGGTTGATATTTTCTACAGTAACATTTTTCCAGAGATTTGTTTGGATTATTTGGCTTGGCTCTCTGTATGCTCATTGTTAGAGCAGGGCGAGTGGTCACTTTAGGGGACTGGTTTCTAGCCAAACTCTTTCTCTGGCTTCCCTTGAAATGAAAGGATTCAAAAAAAGATAGGAGGGAAAAACATTCTAAAGATTTTTTTTTTAAAGAGGAGCTGGGCCAAAACTTGGTGACTGCATGCCTTCCAGAGTGGTTCAGAATGATAAATGATCAGTTCCCCCTGACAGCTTTACTTATTGACCATCTTTGTGTTTGATTATACTTTAGTTATCGAAGTTGAATTATTTAACTTAATCAAAACAGTTTAGCAGTTTTGGTCAACCGTGAATTGTAAATGTATCCATTGTCGGTTTTAGAAGCCTACCAATGGATGCTTGTTATGGTTCTGCTCCACCAAACAGCCACGATCTTTCAATATAAGAACAGTATACATTTTCAGTATAGATTTTCTGACAGCTGTTGTTGTTGGTTTACATAAATCTTACCACAAAAGAACATTGTTTAATGCTGATTTATGATAAGTCATATTTCTCTCCAGCTTTGATTATATGACATTCGTTACATCTCTAGTCTGCTGTCATGAATATGTATCTTTAATGGCTTCCATTTGGTTCATATTTGCATTTTCTCATCCCTCTGTTTTCCATTCGTGATGGTGATGATGATTTATGAATGGGTGGCTCTGGTTTCTGCATCTCCTCAGTGGCTCAGACACAACTCCCGAGGCACCTGAAAGATGAGTAGTATTGGTAAGGCGTTGTTTGTTTGAAGTTTGGTGTCCATATCATGTCTATGACTGTTTAGCAGATGTGCTAATTGTGTTTTGGATCAATGGACTCAAAGGGGATGAGAAGTGACCTAATCTGGGCATGTGCCCATCTCTTTAATACCTTCCTCATCCACTGACCTACACAGTGGTGCTGTGAGACCCGACTGGACCATAGACATATACGAAACTGGACTCAAACCGCCTGGCCAAAATAGTCTATGACACCATTCCAACCAACTAATCCCAGTTGCGTGAGTATTTGAGAGCGTTTCCAAATACTGTGAAATTGTGAGTGTGTTCTGTGTGTGTGAGAAAGTGGGTGTCTCCCTCCAGTATGTAATTAAATACATGTTTTTATGTGTTTATGGGTGTTTGCACAGTATCTGCAAACATTGATGCTGTATTTCATTTTTATTGATTGCTTTTATCTAAGTGAGATCATAAGGGGTTCACTGTCAGCTGGGGGTAGGATCCGGAGGTCTGCCCATTGCCCAACCATTTTACACTACATTACTGCTCTTATCCACACTAATGGGCTCTCTTGGTGGGATTCCCAATGGTGATGGGGATTTAAATACCTGGCCCCTCGCCCACCACAGCTGTGCATGGACACATTTTGGCTGCATGTCTGCTGTAGGCATTATGATGCCATTTATCAAGTTGTTCCATCAAACTACAAACCGGCATGAGAGTACCAATGAATCAAACTCCCCCTGTTCATTTTAAATGGGATTCCCATCCAATGTACAGTGTATGGGGATTGACTTGAGTCCAATGATGAACCCTTATGGATCCACAATGGATTGGTCTGGTTGTGTGTGGTCTGACTTTGCAGTGACTGACCGTATTGGTTGCATAGGGTCAACACAGAGTCAAGACATGGGCCGGCCTAACCTTGGCCTAGTTGAATCTGACATCTCAGCATCTCCATCAGAGGGTATAATTTCACTGTTAGTCTACACCTGTTGTTTATGACACATGACAAATTAAACCTGCATTGATTCAGATGAGGGAGTGTAGGGAGCCAGCGGGTTTAAGGACAAGGTTGAACGGTACTGAGATCCACCCGGCTTCACTAAGGTCCTGTGTTGCATTGTTGAATATCCTCTGCAGTTTCCTGGTGTTACAGCCAAAGAAAAGGGCAAAAACAACACTTGGAAGATGAATAAAGAAAACGAAAGGGTGGAGGATGGAAAGCGTCCCAAAAGAGAAAAGAGTGCGAAAAAAGAGAGGGTGGGAAAGGTGAGGATCAGGGGAGGGAAAGTGATAGAGAGAGAACGGCGCTGAGAGTATGCTGCATCTCATTACTGAGTAAAGGGAGAAGACACTGTCCCTGAGGGGTTTGGTCTCTATTCTTCATCTGTGTGCTATGCTGATTCCCTGTCCCTGGGTCTCTGGGCTGGGAAGGCTGATTCAGGGACGGGTCTCCATGGCTCAGCATGAGGCACATCTGTCTGTCACGTGGAGTCTGGGCGACTCATGAAAAGAAACATCAATATCTAACAACACGGAGCCAGCTGAAGTGAATTCAGCCGTCCCTCGTTACAGGACCATCACATAAAACTCCCTCTTGCTTGTTCCGTGTACTGTTTACTCCAGAGCTATTTGTTATTCTGTTTGATGCTGTGTCTCTCCAACCAGTCTCTCTGTTTACATCCGTCTGCTCAGCATTATTTATGACATCAACAGATGGATTTGATAAGGCAGGGGGGATTTGTTAGAGTACTTCAATTGGAACTATGTTGTAGTCAATGAAGCAATACATACTGACCTCCATGTGAACTAGCAGTGAGTGTTCATACCTCTTGTCTCTGTCGGTCTGTCTGAGGGTTCTGTCCTGCTGGGCCTCAGAGGCTGGGAAGCCAGCAGCGGGTGCAGGGAAGCAGGAGCCAGTGGTGCTGATAGCAGCAACAAGTAAAGGTCACGTTGACTGTATATTTCTGCCGAGCTGTGGATATTATGATTTAATGACAGCAGGTTTGTGTTTGGGTTCTTCACAGGTCTCCGTTTATGGAGACTGAGAGAGAGGATGAACCAGATCCATCCCTGTTTTTGTCTGTTCTCTCAGAGTGTGTGTTGTGGGTGAAAGGACATCTGGGAATTGTTGGGGAGTAAACTGAGTTATTTTATTTTCGAGTAAACTGAGTTAAACATGGTGGATCTGGTGAACCAACGCTCTTTTTAAGCAAGCACACCAGTCAAGTTCTTCCACAGGCCGATCTCGACAAACTATTTCTGTATGCTTCTCGCTTTGTGCGCAGGGGGCATTGTCCACAAACTGTTGCCACAAATTTGGAAGCACAGAATTGTCTAGAATGTCATTGTATGCTGTAGCATTAAGATTTCCCTTCACTGGAACTAAGGACCCTGATCCATGAAAAACAGCCCCAGACCATTATTCCTTCTCCACCAATCTTTACAGTTGGCACTATGCATTGGGGCAGGTAGCGTTCTCCTGGCATCCGCCAATACCAGATTCTTCTGTCGGACTGATACAGTATATGGTGAAGTGTGATTCATCACTCCAGAGAACACGTTTACACTGCTCCTCTGTTGCTTCCAGAGGCAGTTTGGAACTCGGTGGTGAGTGTTACAGGTTATTTTTATGCGCTTCAGCACTCAGCGGTCACGTTTTGTGAGCTTGTGCTGTCTACCCCTTCGAGGCTAGGCAGGGCATAATTTGAACAAACTGACATGTTGGAAAGGTGGCATCCTATGACGGTGCCACGTTGAAAGTGACACCTCAGTAAGGCCATTCTACTGCCAATGTTTTGTCTATGGAGATTGCATGGCTGTGTGCTCAATTTTATACACCTGTCAGCATCGGATGTGGCTGAAATAGCCGAATCCACTAATGTGAAGGGGTGTCCACATACGTTTGTATATATAGTGTAACTTAATAACATCTTATTCCAACTCGTGCTCAGAATAGGAAAACAGAAATTATGCACATCCACATGTGGCACCAACCTGGTCTCAGAGCATTTCGTATTATTCTGTACGTAAATCCAAGACACTCCATTTGGTATGATATGTGATGTTTGGTATGGTTAGATAAGACAGATGGTTAATTAAGGAAAAAACAAAAGGAGGGTGGATGGGTGGGCGTATATTACGCGTGTAACCTAAGTAACCTACTGTCTTTATCAGTGATTGAAATGCACTGTATACAAAATTGTGTACAATGTCCATAGGCACAATTTATTTATGAAAAGGTTGAAGTCGAAAGTGTAACAACATAACACATTCTTTCATCTTGTACTGCTTCTCTAATCTTGTACTGTTCAAACCATTTTAATTTTGGTTACTTAAGACAGAAACGATAGGAGGGAGATTGGTCAGGAAGGAAGAATGGGCGTATAATGCAAATGTATAGCAACCCATAGGTTGTGTGTTTGAATCTCATAACAGATAACTTTAGCATTTTCGCTAAATAGCAACATTGCAACTACTTACTACTTTTTAGCTACTTTGCAATTAGCTAACCATTCTACCAAACCATAACCTTAACCCCTTTAACCTAACTCCTAAACTTAACCCTAACCCGAAGCCTAGCAAACGTTAGCCACCTAGCTAGAATTCGTAACATATCATACGTTTTGCAAATTCATAACATATTGTACGTTTTGAAAATTTGGACATATCATACTAATTATAATTCGTAACATATTTTACGAAATGGGTGATGGACATCCACAAAATAATTTATATCATACTAAATGGAGTATCTCGGATTTATGTACAGAATAATACGAAATGCTCTGAGACCAGGTTGGTGGCACGGGAGCTGAGCAAAAAGAAAAGCTAGTCAAAATATACAATACTCACAAAAGAAAGCAGACATTCACTTTCTTTTTCTAGAAGGTCTAAGCACCCTTTTAGCAATGATGGTCAGTGGTTTTCAAGGAAAGGTGTAGAAGTGAACCGTGGCAGCCAGACACTGAAATGATTGTCATGGGTCGCTAATAAGAAATGTTGCATATTATATGACAGCTGGTTCTGATTTGGCTTCTCCCTACAGGTTAAGCAGACTGGGTCCTGGAGGAGGTCAATGGCTGCAGTCTGCAGACCTCTGTCATGCTGCCTGAGACCCTGCAGGCCAAGGTGATTGATTCACAGTCCCCTTATACACACGGTTTATCCTCTCCCTCTGTCCCCAAGGTGCCGAACGGACCCACTCGGTCTCCCAAATGCGATTCAAACTCACAAATACCTAACAATTAACATTGCGTGAATGAGAGAGAGGGAGAGATGGAGGGATAAAGAGAAAGAAAGTATGCTTAAATTGGCCCATTTGTAAGTATGTATAGTCTCTGTTGAATAAGAGCGTATTTGATGTGGAAGAGCCAAGTGATTGGAGGGGTGAATGGAGGTTGAACTTAAACACAGAGACACAGCTGCAGCCCAGCCTCTCTGTCTTGGTCCTTGGCCTGGCCTAGTGCCTGCAGTTCTGTCAGCCCGTGCCTCAAATGGTAGTATTCACAGACGAGTGTCAGCGACAGGGAGTCTGCAAGCCGTCTACAGCCCTGCTAGCAGTCTGTGCAGCAAAGTTACAGGAATTTTACTACACTAGAGCAGGAAGAAAGAGTGGATAGGAGACATTTATTGTAAACACTGCTTGTTTTTTTTGTGACAGGCAAACGAAAGTAAATTTTTTTGTGTGTAGTACATGATTTTGTATACAGTGCCTTTCAATCACAGATAAAGACAGTAGGTTAATTATGACAGAAACGATAGGAGGGAGGTTGGTCAGGGAGGATGGGTGGGCGTATAAAGCAACCCTCTAGCAACCTAAGGGTTTTGTGTTCTAAGTTCATCACAAATAACTTTAGCATCTTCACTAATTAGCTACTTTGCAACTACTTTTTAGCTACTTTGCAACTACTTAGCATGTTAGCTAACCCTTCCCCTAACATTAACCATTTAACCTAACTCCTAAACCTAACCCTTTCACTTCTTAGCTAGCATGTTAACTAACCTTAACCCCTAACCCTAACCCTAACCTTAATCCATAGCCAAGCTAGCCAACGTTAGCCACCTAGCTAGCCTAGCTAATGTTAGCAATAACACATTGGAATTTGTTTAATGTACACGAATGCATTATGAAGAAAGAAAATCATGCAATAAGCACAACATGCATTGTGATGAAAATCATGTAATACACACAAAAAAGTCATTTTTTTGTGTGCCTGTCACAAATTTCAAATAAGTAATTTGTGTCTATTTCACAATAAGGTGTGAAAGTGTGTTGATTATCCAGATCTATGTTTACAGTGATGCCAGTTTTACTCTGTTTTCAAAATGTAATGGTTTGTTGGTCAGTCATCGTTTGATTGATTTCATGCCAAGTAAAGCACTTAGATGCAATGGTGAGAAAGTGACAGAAAAGCAGATGTGGTTGGCTGTAAAGTTGACAATGGCAGATATGGCTCGGAATCAGTCACTTGCAGTACTTATTCCCACACTGTCTAACCTCTCTCCCTCTCTATTTCTCTCTCTTTTCCTCTCTCCTGTCTTCTCTCCTTGGTATGACTATTTGGAAGGCAGCAGCCTGTGGATGTGAGGTGGAAATAAAGAATTAGCTGTCTGAATTTGGAGGATTAGCTGTCTTTTAAATCCATCACTTTTAAGTGCACACACGCATAGAAACCAGAACCACACACACACACACACACACACACACACACACACACACACACACACACACACACACACACACACACACACACACACACACACACACACACACACACACACACACACACACACACAGCACTTGTTTCATAGTTGCACAGATTGAGACTTGTATAGGGTGTTCTGCTTTTGTTCCTGGTACAGATTCGCTATTACTAAACCCCCCTTTGATGATGTTTTTTTTAAGCTTCTCCCAAAAAGATTCCTGCTGTCAGAGACGAGGCTGTTGCTTGTCAGTTGGCTATTAATACCACCAGATAAGTTTGCGATTAAACAATTGTTGTTGCAGTGTTTTGTCACAGGGATGATTTGTGTGTCGGGGCCTTTGGAGCACCGAGCCACCTCCCGTCGGATGGATTTATCTATAGGCCTCAATCAGCGATGGATTGGTCTAAACAATAGCTTCAATGACGTAATGGGTCAGGGATGAGGCCTGTTGGAATTCTATTAGACCTAGTGTTGCCTCATCTCCCTGTCACTGATTCAAAGGAGACCACTGCTCCACAAAAACACAGGTCAGGCCCATGGAGAAGCAGTAGTGAGAGTATTATCCTCAACTTAAATTAGTTTCATGTCACATGGAAAGTGTCTTAGAGTGGAGGCCTGCTTCTGACACTGGGAGTGAGGGCATTCTTTGTTTCCGTGGTGTTTATAGGCTTAAACGGGGATTCGGACAGCCTCGCCTTTCTTTGAGCTCTCTGATTGCTTTAAAGTCCCGTCTACGGCTCCACTGTTGCAGCACTCATGGCCGGGGACCAGAACAGGCCGCCTTGTGAAGTGAAGAGGAAGAAACCCAATAAAAAAAGTCTGCCTGCCAAAACCTCAGTGAATTCCTGATGAGGGAAAGAATGCAGCAGGAAAATAAGCCACGTTACCGTTCCTTCTCATTTCCCCCTCACTCCTTCCCTTTTTTGATAAACACAAATCCTTCCCTGTGCCCCCCCCCCCCCCCGCTCGCTCCTCTTCCTCACTCAACTCCTCATTCACTTGCACAGTTCTGGCAGAGTCTAGGAGAACCATGAAATCCCTCAAGTCCAGTCCAGATCTCTGGCAGAGAGAGAGATGTTTAAAAAAAATAGTTCCACTTGCATTTGAGATCTCAGTAATAGTTAAACATATGCGCTCATCCACTGATAGTTTATCCATTGTTGGAAAGTTTAATTTGTCTTACTGACCCTCTACGAGAAGTGTTAGAGGGTAAATAGGATAGGGTGTGTCGAGTGATTGACTGAAACAGGGCCTGTGTATTAGCCTAGCTGTTTCTCTTTATTCCCCAGCCTGGCAGTAGAGTATTGCAGAGGAAATGTCCTGTTATGGAGCTTCAGAGATGTTACGCAGATGGCTGTTTGGTTTCCTCATGTGATTAATGTCAGTTGATTCACCCTGGTTGGGGGCTGGGGAGCAGAGATGGGTAGCTCTACAGCTGCCGATATGACTGAATGATCTGGTAGCAAACGTCCTTGCTCTGTTTGTCAGAACTGGGTTTGGACTGTCTCCATTGAGCATACAGGGAGAGAGAGGGGTGGGGTGGGGTGGGGGGGTTCTGCCCTGTCCTTCTATGTAACTTTATGTTGATTAAATCACTTCATACTTCAGCAGCTTCACTGCATGGATTTCTTTCTAAAGTCCTCCCTCACTGTTTTGTGGAACTAATTGGGAGTGAGAGGTGAGTTGAAGTACACACACATATTTCCCCTCACCCCCCATGAGTTCCAGTGTGTGGCCACTAAAATATCTGCCTGTCATCGAGTCTGCTCGGTTACCTGGCAACATCCATTGTTCCGGTGGGAGTGCCTCCAGAGAGTGGGTGGGGGCTGATAACATTCCAGGACATTCCATTGAGGACTCAGGTGCCTCCCTCGGCCAGGCTCATAGCTCTGTAGTGTGTATGTGCTGAAGGACAGGTGTGCTGGTGCGCTGTGCTCTCTAAGCCTTGAAGGGAAAAACCATACAACCACACCCACTAAAGCCCGTCTGATTCAACTTCTTACTCATAGAGACATGATGTCAATGTGGATATTTAGGGCCAAATATGGACATGTGCAGGTTTAAGGAAGGACTTGACGAAAGAGACAAGGCAGTTAATCTTCTCAATAACACTCTGCAATATACATCACCTGTCAGTATGGAATCTGTGTGCAGAGGGGAGGACAGGACAATGCGTGAAGAGAGGGCTGAAAGTGAACCTGGAAAGTTCACCTCGAGGTCTGCAGTAAATATTCAAACCTGTTTACCGAACGTTTTGTGGTAGATTTGCTCCTTTCGGCTCAATTACTTGAGTTTTTTCTCTCTCTCTCCCTCTTGTGGATACAGGTTTGTGAAGTATGATCTCTCCCATGTCTTTGGATCAGTTGCAGCAATACATGTTGTGATTCAATAACAACCTGTTTGATGATTTTTCAATATGCGGCATGACATATTTGGGGGAGGGAAGAGGAGATAGGATAAAAGGGTTAGCACAGGAAATATCGCTGTCTACCTAGTCATGAAGCAGTGGGTTCAAGTGCCTGCAGATGCCCCCAAATATCTGAATCTAAATCTGCATGGCTCCTTGTGCTCTTTACAGGAGCAGTTCATGTATAAAAGGCACTTCTGGATGTCCTTGCTTCCCTGTTACCCTCCATGGTAGGAGTCTACACATGCTAATGGTGCTTGAATCCACTGGCGGTCAGTGCTGTTTACGATTAGGGAGGACACTTTTTTTTCTCCCATTCCTACATTTTTTTTATACTCTCATTCATATTCCATCCACCCAGCTCCATGTAAAAATGATAGCTTTAGGCTACTACGTGATATTTGACTTTAAACAATATCCATCATGAAATTTTATAACGTAGGTGCACAGGTCGAGAGACAAATTGGCTTAATCAAGGTGACAGACAGTGACACATTCAATACCACCTTGCCTGCATCTAGCTCATCTAGGATATAATCATTAGTCCAAACAGTTGCAAAATATATTTTCTATTGGACAAATTCAGGTAGGGTTATCCCTGTTTCATACTGTTTACTTCCTTTTCAGAAAAGTTTTTTAACAGAATCGTCAGAATAAATACACCCCTGATCACCCCCTCAACAGTTCACTTTCATAGAAGCCACATACAAACAGCATCATCACTCTCCTCGTTGTATAATTCCTTCTCGCATCTACGCGCATCTACGCGCTCTCCTCCTCTCACCGTTTCTCTCAGCTTGTGGACAGTGCACCATTCAACAACTGTCTGTGACCAAGCAAAAAAAAACTTTCTAAGCCAACCTTCATACCATAACCGCTAACCACTACACAGACTACATCGTTGTCACCATATTAACTAACGTCATAGTCAACATACAGTAGCTAATTGAACTAACGCATTAGTAAACCCACTACAATCATGTAGTACAGTGTACAGCAAGCAGTTTAGCAATTACACCAGCGGGTCCTGGTGGCAATTAATGAATCAAACTGAAAGCTTACTTTGACTTGGAAGAGTTCCAATGTTGTAGCCAGCTACCTAACATACAGTGCATTCGGAAATTATTGATACCCCTTCCCTTTTTCCACATTTTGCTATGTTATAGCCTTATTAAAAAATTGACAAGATATGTTTTTTCTCATCAATCTACACGCAATACACCATAATGTCAAAGTGAAAATCAGGTTTATATAAAAATAAAAAAATGTATTAAAAAAACTAGTTTGCCTAAGTATTCAGACCCTTTGCTATGAGACTTGAAATTCAGCTCAGATGCATCCTGTTTCCATTGATCATCCTTGAAATGTTTCTACAACGTGATTGGAGTCCATCTGTGGTAAATTTAATTGATTGGACATGATTTGGAAAGGCACATATAAGGTCCCACAGTTGACAGTTCATGTGAGAGCAAAAACCAAGCCATGAGTTTGAAGGAATTGTCCGTAGAGCTCCGAAACAGGATTGTGTTGCGGCACAGATCTGGGGAAGGCTACCAAAAATTGTCTGCATGATTGAAGGTCCCCAAGAACTCAGTGGCCTCCATCCTTCTTAAATAGAAGAAGTTTGGAACCA
Organism: Oncorhynchus mykiss; assembly: GCF_013265735.2. Taxonomy (NCBI): domain Eukaryota; kingdom Metazoa; phylum Chordata; class Actinopteri; order Salmoniformes; family Salmonidae; genus Oncorhynchus; species Oncorhynchus mykiss. The sequence goes on along the minus strand of NC_050571.1, from coordinate 30,552,089 downwards.
CCAAGACTCTTCCTAGAGCTGGCCTCCCAGCCAAACTGAGCAATCGGGGGAGAAGGACCTTGGTCACTCTGACAGAGCTCCAGAGTTCTTCTGTGAAGATGGGAGAACCTTCCAGAAGGACAACCATCTCTGCAGCACTCCACCAATCAGGCCTTTATGGTAGAATGGCCAGACGGAAGCCACTCCTCAGTAAAAGACACATTACAACCCGCTTGGAGTTTGCCAAAAGGCACCTAAAGGACTCTCAGACCATGAGAAACAAGATTCTTTAGTTTGATGAAAGCCAGATGAAACTCTTTGGCCACGTCTGGAGGAAATCTCGCACCATCTCTACGGTGAAGCATGGTGGTGGCAGCATCATGCTGTGGGGAGGTTTTTCAGCGGCAGGACTGGGAGACTAGTCAGGATTGAGGGAAAGATGAACAGAGCAAACTCCAGACAGATCCTTGTTGAAAACCTACTCCAGAACTCTCAGGACCTCAGACTGGGGTGAAGGTTCACGTTCCAAAGGGACAACGACCCTAAGCACACAGCTAAGACAACACATGAGTGACTTTGGGACAAGTCTCTGAATGTTCAAGTCCGGTCTCTGTCTCAGCCAGAGACCGGACTTGAGCCCAACCAAACTTCTCTGGAGAGATCTGAAAATTGCTGTGCAGCGACGCTCCCCATCCAACCTGACAGAGCTTGAGAGGATTTACAGAGAAGAATGGGAGAAACTCTCCAAATGCAGGTGTGCCACACTTGTAGCGTCATACCCAAGAAGACTTGAGGCTGCAATCGCTGCCAAAGTTCTTCAACAAAATACTGAGTAAAGGGTCTGAATACTTAAGTAAATGTAATATTTCAGTTTTTTATTTGTAACAAATTAGCAAAAAAATTTAACAGCCTCTTTTTGGTTTGTTATTATGGGATATTGTGTGTAGATTAATGAGGGGAAAAATATATTTAATCAATTTTAGTAGAAGGCTATAACCTAACAAAATGTGGAAAAAGTCAAGGGGTCTGAATTATTTCTGAATGCGCTGTAAATAGCATCCCTCTCTGTTTGCGCTGGGTGAGTAGGCTAAATTAGCTATCTGCATTAGCTAGCTAATTTAGTGAATGTGAAAAAAATAGAATGAAATGTAGCTCTCTCTCTCTCTCTCTGCTGCCTCTCCTTGATTTTTGAAGAAATTAATTTGTTCAAAACTGTTCAACTACCGTTTGTCTCTCTCTTTTTTAGTCAACTACTCACCGCATGTTATACACTGCAATGCTTGCTAGCTTATGCATTCAGTACTTGATTCATTCTCTGATCCTTTGATTGGGTGGGCAACATGTCAGTTCATGCTGCAAGAGCTCTGATAGGTCATCATAATTACTGTTTAAGTCTATGGAAGGGGGTGAGAACCATGAGCCTTCTAGGTTTTGTATTGAAGTCAACGTACCCAGAGGAAGACGGAAAATAGCTGTCTTCCGGCTACACCATGGTGCTACCCCAGAGAGTGCTGTTGAGGCTACTGTAGACCATTGCAAAACTGTGTGTTTTAATCAGCTATTTGGTGGTGTGACTATATTTTGTATAGTTTTATCTTAAAAGGATCATGTTTTACCATTTTTTTTTTTATGAGATTCATTGAGTAAGGATGGTCCTCCTCTTCGAATGTGGAGGAGCCTCCACTTCTTGAATCTCTGCTTGTTGAATGCTTTGGCAGAATTCCTTGAAGACATACCCCAGAATTATCTATTTCATTTTTAATTCAGTTCATTGAAACAAAGGAGGAATTGTGTTATTCAAATGGCATGGTTTCCTAGGAAGGGACAGAAGTCCCACACATGAAAATGAAATACCAGCTTCCTTCTAAATCATTCTATGAATCAGAAAGATTCAAAGACCAGATTATGTTTTTATACATTGTCCATCTATAAGTGCAGCTCATGCTTAAAGCCTGTTTTTAGGAAGCAAAACTCTTGTGTCACTGAGCTATGCAAAACTGTAGTAGTTTGTTTTTTTATCATGATGCTACTGTGACACGAAAAATAATGTTTATATTGGGGAAAGTGCTGTGTTATGCACACAGCTGCTAGCGCTGTGGAACATAGCATATTTTATTGCCAAGCTATGGCAGATGTTGTCATAGTTTAGCTTCATTTAGTTTAATTGGCGTCAAAGCTGCAGATTTTAAAACCTCAGATGTTAAGTGCCCTATTTAGGGGACTTTGAGTGGTTCTGAACCAGTTCCCACTGATATTTTGGTGTACAGTCGTGGCCAAAAGTTTTGAGAATGACACAAATATGAATTTTCACAAAGTTTACTGCTTCAGTGACTTTAGATATTTTTGTCAGATGTTACTATGGAATACTGAAGTATAATTACAAGCATTTTATAAGTGTGAAAGGCTTTTATTGACAATTACATGAAGTTGATGCAAAGAGTCAATATTTGCAGTGTTGACCCTTCTTTTTCAAGACCTCTGCAATTCGCCCTGGCATGCTGTCAATTAACTTCTGGGCCACATCCTGACTGATGGCAGCCCATTCTTGAATAATCAATGCTTGGAGTTTGTCAGAATTTGTGGGTTTTTGTTTGTCCACCCACCTCTTGAGGATTGACCACAAGTTCTCAATGGGATTAAGGTCTGGGGAGTTTTCTGACCATGGACCCCAAAAAATCGATGCTTTATTCCCCGAGCCCCTTAGTTATCACTTTAGCTTTATGGCAAGGTGCTCCATCATGCTGGAAAAGGCATTGTTTGTCACCAAACTGTTAGTGGATGGTTGAGAGAAGTTGCTCTCGGAGGATGTGCTGGTACCATTCTTTATTCATGGCTGCGTTCTTAGGCAAAATTGTGAGTGAGCCCACTCCCTTGGCTGAGAAGCAACCCCACACATGAATGGTCTCAGGATGCTTTACTGTTGGCATGACACAGGACTGATGGTAGCGCTCACCTTGTCTTCTCCGGACAAGCTTTTTTCTGGATGCCCCAAACAATCTGAAAGGGGATTCATCAGAGAAAATGACTTTACCCCAATCCTCAGGAGTCCAATCCCTGTACCTTTTGCAGAATATCCGTCTGGCTTCTTTGCTGCCCTTCTTGACACCAGGCCATCCTCCAAAAGTCTTCGCCTCACTGTGCGTGCAGATGCACTCACACCTGCCTGCTGCCAATCCTGAGCAAGCTCTGTACTGGTGGTGCCCCAATCCCGCAGCTGAATCAACTTTAGGAGACGGTCCTGGTGCTTGCTGGACTTTCTTGGGTGCCCTGAAGCCTTCTTCACAACAATTGAACCGCTCTCCTTGAAGTTCTTGATGATCCGATAAATGATTGATTTAGGTGCAATCTTACTGGCAGCAATAGCCTTGCCTGTGAAGCCCTTTTTGTGCAAAGCAATGATGACGGCACATGTTTCCTTGCAGGTAACAATGATTGACAGAGGAAGAACAATGATTCCAAGCACCACCCTCCTTTTGAAGCTTCCAGTCTGTTATTCGAACTCAATCAGCATGTGATCTCCAGCCTTGTCCTCGTCAACACTCACACCTGTGTTAACGAGAGAATCACTGACATGATGTCAGCTGGTCCTTTTGTGGCAGGGCTGAAATGCAGTGGAAATCGTTTTTGGGGATTCAGTTCATTTACATGGAAAAGAGGGACTTTGAAATTAATTGCAATTCATCTGATCACTCTTTATAACATTCTGTAATATATGCAAATTGCCATCCTACAAACTGAGGCAGCAGATTTTGTGAAAATGTATATTTGTGTCATTCTCAAAACTTTTGGCCACGACTGTACAGAGCTCTGTGAATGTCGCAAGGTCCAGTACCTTATAGTGCCAGAAAGCCCCATCTATAAAGCTGAAGTTGTAACGAGTATGCAGACATTCGAGTTGTGTCTCTGAGACACTCAGAAGACACTTGACAGAAAATGCTCTGTCGTCAGTTATATGAAATGGGGCCAAAATGGAGCCAAAATATGATCATATTTATTTTACAGTTATAAAAGATGAACTCTTATAGTAAGTCATTTATAATTTGATTGTTACTATATTTAGAAGGCATTTCAGTAATTTAAAGAAAAATACTATATGATTTTTTATATTTCAATATTTTCGTAAATATTTGTACTATGTACTTGAGCTTGTGTCCTCAGAATTGACTACACCTCAGCAACGTGTAACTACTTTTACCAGAAAGGTGAGTACCATACCTTTCTAGAAAAAAAGGGTTCCAAAAGGGTTCTTTGTGGAGGGATTAGCCTAGGCAGCTGATAGTGGGTGCTAGATCTACACTAAAGCTTCCTCCATTGAGGCTGCAAAGGCATCATTTTCCTCCTTAACTCAGAGGGCTTGGGTTAAATGCTGAAGACACATTTCAGTTTAATGCATTCAGTTGTGCAACTGACGTGGTATCTACTTTCCCTTTAATGTTGGGCCTTCGGAAAAAAATGTGTACTGTCTTAATATAACACAATGTTCCACCACCATTTTCTGATTTTTCTGACAACTTACAGTATGATGTTACACATATTTTGCTGAACGCGGTGTGCTAAGTTGTCTGAAAATCCAAAAATGGTAGTACATTTTTTTTTTTTACTAAGACAGTACACATTTTTTCAGTTTTTTTTCAGACGGCCCACCATTAAAGCTAGTTAAGGAGGAAAATGATGCCTTTGCAGCCTGAATGGAGGATGCTTTATGTGCGATCCGGTCCGCGGGGGACACAAGCGTATTACCGGCTGGGCATATCAATCCTAGACGATAGTGCAGATCTAACTCCCACTATCGGCTGCCTAGTCTATGCAGGTATAGGGTTCTACCAAGAACCGTTTTCATCTGAAGAACCCTTTTTGGAAGACAAAGTTGTAACGAGGCAAAGGGTTCTACTTAGAACCTTTCATATCCTAAGAACCATGTTTAAAAGGAAGGGTTCTTTGATGATTCTTTGTGTGGGAAGAAGGATTCTTTGAAAGACAAGAAGGGTTCTACAAAGAAGCCTTTTGAATGTGAATAAGCTTTTTAATTGTAAATGTTTTTCTTCTTTTAAATAGTACCTGAGTATTAGTGTTTACCTCAGTGTTTAAACTTTAACATCAGTGGTTTAAGTAATCTGATAACTCTAAAAAGATATGTGAGAATATCTACCTATATGTGAATATTTGTGCATTTATCTGCTATTCCCGTAATCATTTTACATATACAGTACAGACATAGTTGACATCTTTGCCATGATTTCTGTCTTTCAAATTAGTATTTTCTGTGATTTTATTGAGCAGAGAATAGTATTATTAAAGGGAATATGAGTGAACCAGCAGTGTATTGTGTGGTACACAGCAAATTGGCAATGTTTTTTTCACCAGTGTAATATTGCTAGTGTTGAATCAGAAGTTAAATTAACTTAACACTCAGTGGTGTAAAATAATCCCAGTGTTGGTGTTAATAACCAGAGTTCTGTGTGATTGTGTCATTTTAACTCTGTGTAGAGTAAAACACTCAAAACCACGCCCATCATTATTATATTTTCCAGCATGCTCTATTGCAGGTTGATTTTCCGAATTGCTTGTTTCAATATCTGTGTTTTTGCATGTACATTGACTGGTTGAATAATCTTATGTTACACAAAGATAACATACATTTTTCAAAATTATTCCAATCTGTTAGTAGTTGGACGTATTTCACCCATTACTGAGATGGTTGTTCCAGTTTAGATGACATAGGTAGTCTCATTATTCAAGTTCCAGTTGGTGGATGTCCTGACTCTGCCTGGATTCCAATTGGAATTACACATCCCTTTGCAAGCCAGCACAATGTGACTTGCAAGCCTGATCTGGCCTGTAAAGCACGCGTTTCCCAACACCACTGTGTAAGGGTATAATTAGGCCCTCAAAGAAAGGCTTTGTTATATACGTCACAAAGAGTTGAATTTTAAATGCTAATAAGGCTGGTGGAACCGTTCATAGAGGGTTATAGGAGGAACCCTTCAAAGATAAAAGGGTTCTCGGTAGAACCCTTCTAAGAGGGTTCTAGGAAGATGAGAGATCCATAAACAAATTATCTGTGCACTTTCTTCTCAATACAAAATTCAGGAACTCATGTAGTGCCCCCGTGAGGCAAATTTATAATAATCTTCCATCTGGCTTTATATGCAAAACCGTGGAAAACAAGACTGATTCTGTCCATTCCTGCTACTTATGGTTTGATCTGATCAGGTTGATCTCACTGGACTAGACCGCTAGATCACCCTCTAGTTTCCATGGCTCCAGCCCAAACATGGAGATGAGGGTTGTTAGGGCTAGAGGTTGGTGTGGAGTGACAGGACACAGTTTTCAAACTCTCGTATCCCATACCCTTCAAATGCCTACACTGGTTAAGGACTCATCGTCTCAAAGTGATTCTAGCTTACATTCCTTATTTCTGTTTTGCTAATTGTGTTTTCACATTACTTCCTGCTCGCTGCCAAATGACCTCATGCAGAGGGGGAAGCAGGGCTGAAGATGTACCCTGTAGGTCCTGCAGGAGGACCAGAGACCAGTGGGAGGAAAGGTACAGGGGAAACACAGAGAATTGTTTATTTTATTAACTAGGCAAGTCAGTAAAGAACATATTCTTATTTACAATGACAGCTTAGGAACAGTGGGTTAGCTGCCTTGTTCAGGGGCAGAACGACAGATTTTTACCTTGTCAGCTCAGGGATTTTATCTAGCAACCTTTCAATTACTGGCCCAATTCTCTAACCACTAGGCTACCTGCCACCCCAACACAGAGAAAGGGAGCCAGGGAGGACAGGGAGAGAGACAGAAAAAAAGTGGGTAGAAAAGGAGAGGGATTTGAGGGCATACATTATAGCATCACATGAGAGGTTAATTGTATGTGAAAAACATAGTCCTACTCTACATAATAACTAATGAGAATCCACATAAAAGGCATTTAGAAAAAAATGCCATTGTGGTCTTCATGATTATGGATGAAACGCAGACCGAGGCAGATTTTTACAAGGGAGAGGGAAACAAAAGGAGAGAACTACTATGTGGCCTACCAGACACATGGGGAGGACTTTGACGAGAAAAGGAGGAAGGGGGAGTTATAAATATAACTGAACGATTAAAGAGAACCATAAAATACTGGAGTGCTGGAGAGTGAGTGCAGAAAGGGGACGTTGTTTGTGTTCATAGCTCAGCACTCTAAAAGAGTTACACTCTGTAGGCTATGAATTTCAAGGAGGACATTGAGAATTGTTAGTGACAGCAGGCTCAGGCGGTAAGGGGGTCAAGACTTGTGGCCGTTGTTATGAAAGGATAATTCCTAACTATTGTGAGGCCCACTGGCTTGAATCTGAAGAATTATCGGATTAAAGAGTACAGAGACAACCCCTGTGATCTTGTTAATAACCGCTGTTTGCTTGGAGAACTGTCGTGGGGCCGGCCTGCATGTCAGCTAAGTGATTACACAAGGTCTGATCCCCGGGCCCACCATGGTGGAACTAAACGGGCAAAGGGAGTGTGTGTGTCCAGCTGCACACTGACCATGCCAGAGGTTATAACCTACCTGTGAGAGACATAAGGTATAGATTACAATGCTCATTGAATGAGAGCATCACCTTTACCATAAAAGGCTCTTATGCTACTGTAATCTCCATAAAATCCTTTAGAACTCGTCTCTGTTTGACTGTAAGGAATAGCTTATAGGGTATGAGCAGGGTGTTTGTACAGTATGGAAAATGCAGGCTTTGACTTGCGTCTAGCATGGCAGACCATTTCAATGGAAATTTGAGATATGCCTATTCACACATACCCAGCGTGAACTCACTCATCTGGAATCTTTACTGTTTCCTCCCGGCTGAATCCGCTTTGCCTCAAACTCTGACTGCCATAAGTAATAAGATATATTAGCAAACGCTAAAGAAACTTGAAACAGTGACGTTAGGCAAACACAAATGTAACCGCTTGTCAGCTTTAACATAATAGTTACACTTTCATACTCTGTTTTTCTATCTCACATTCCCCGTTCTCCCGGCTTGGGTTGACAAACTAATAACCGTCTCCCTGAAGAGTGGTCATACACAAATGATGAAGACAGCCATGTCCCGTGGGGGGAAAGGGGGGTGCCTGCTTTGTTGGTTCAACTGAATCATCTCAGAAATAGTTACTATGGTTCTGGGAGAGAGGGGAAGAGAGAGGGGCCACTAACCTTCAGGACCAGTGAGTGGAGACGGTGCTCTTTAAAAGGAGACGTTTTCAACATTTTACTGGACCGAAACGTTTTAACAAAGCGCCCTCCTCCCTGTGAGTCTCTCTCTCCTGGGTGAAGCGTGAATCCCAGGTCGGGCCAGGAACAACCGTTCCACTGTACTCCTGGCAGGAGACAGTCCGGAGACCGGGCTCCTGCAGAATTCTTTTGTTTTTACAGCATCTCATTAGGGCCTCCTAAAATCCCAAATCTCATTGAAATATGATGAATGCTTCAAATTGGTCTGTTGATGTTCGATATTGTATCACATGTATGATTGTAGAGACAATGCCAGAGAGGCGTGAGTGTGTGAGAGGGTAATCTAGACAAGGACCTAGAAAAAGGAGATTAGGAATCTTAGTAGTTTTGATGCCAAACACACGCAGAGGAAATCTTTCTCTCCCTTGCTAACTCCCCTGCTGTGACACAGTTCATGTTTGCCCAAAGTCAGAGTGATACCATCAGTGGAGACGGCTTGGCTGCAGCTTGACACATTTACACCTTCTGGGCTGTTCCTACCAACAAGATATACAGTGCCTTGCGAAAGTATTCGGCCCCCTTGAACTTTGCGACCCTTTGCCACATTTCAGGCTTCAAACATAAAGATATAAAACTGTATTTTTTGTGAAGAATCAACAACAAGTGGGACACAATCATGAAGTGGAACGACATTTATTGGATATTTCAAACTTTTTTAACAAATCAAAAACAGAAAAATTGGGCGTGCAAAGTTATTCAGCCCCTTCACTTTCAGTGCAGCAAACTCTCTCCAGAAGTTCAGTGAGGATCTCTGAATGATCCAATGTTGACCTAAATGACTAATGATGATAAATACAATCCACCTGTGTGTAATCAAGTCTCCGTATAAATGCACCTGCACTGTGATAGTCTCAGAGGTCTGTTAAAAGCGCAGAGAGCATCATGAAGAACAAGGAACACACCAGGCAGGTCCGAGATACTGTTGTGTAGAAGTTTAAAGCCGGATTTGGATACAAAAAGATTTCCCAAGCTTTAAACATCCCAAGGAGCACTGTGCAAGCGATAATATTGAAATGGAAGGAGTATCAGACCACTGCAAATCTACCAAGACCTGGCCGTCCCTCTAAACTTTCAGCTCATACAAGGAGAAGACTGATCAGAGATGCAGCCAAGAGGCCCATGATCACTCTGGATGAACTGCAGAGATCTACAGCTGAGGTGGGAGACTCTGTCCATAGGACAACAATCAGTCATATATTGCACAAATCTGGCCTTTATGGAAGAGTGGCAAGAAGAAAGCCATTTCTTAAAGATATCCATAAAAAGTGTTGTTTAAAGTTTGCCACAAGCCACCTGGGAGACACACCAAACATGTGGAAGAAGGTGCTCTGGTCAGATGAAACCAAAATTGAACTTTTTGGCAACAATGCAAAACGTTATGTTTGGCGTAAAAGCAACACAGCTCATCACACTGAACACACCATCCCCACTGTCAAACATGGTGGTGGCAGCATCATGGTTTGGGCCTGCTTTTCTTCAGCAGGGACAGGGAAGATGGTTAAAATTGATGGGAAGATGGATGGAGCCAAATACAGGACCATTCTGGAAGAAAACCTGATGGAGTCTGCAAAAGACCTGAGACTGGGACGGAGATTTGTCTTCCAACAAGACAATGATCCAAAACATAAAGCAAAATCTACAATGGAATGGTTCAAAAATAAACATATCCAGGTGTTAGAATGGCCAAGTCAAAGTCCAGACCTGAATCCAATCGAGAATCTGTGGAAAGAACTGAAAACTGCTGTTCACAAATGCTCTCCATCCAACCTCACTGAGCTCGAGCTGTTTTGCAAGGAGGAATGGGAAAACATTTCAGTCTCTCAATGTGCAAAACTGATAGAGACATACCCCAAGCGACTTACAGCTGTAATCGCAGCAAATGTTGGAGCTACAAAGTATTAACTTAAGGGGGCTGAATAATTTTGTACGCCCAATTTTTCAGTTTTTGATTTGTTAAAAAAGTTTGAAATATCCAATAAATGTCGTTCCACTTCATGATTGTGTCCCACTTGTTGTTGATTCTTCACAAAAAAATACAGTTTTATATCTTTATGTTTGAAGCCTGAAATGTGGCAAAAGGTTGCAAAGTTCAAGGGGGCCGAATACTTTCACAAGGCACTGTAAGACCCCTCCAGTTTAATGTGGCTTCTATTGCCAGGCAAATTGCTGTAATTGACCATAACTTTGGCCTCAATGTCCCATTATCTCAACATATCCCTGGAGTTATAGAGGAGAAGATGGATGCATCAGAAAAGCCATATACATTGCATTCAGAAAGTATTCAGACCCCTTGACTTTTTCCACATTTTGTTACATTACAGCCTTATTCTAAAATGGATTAAATGTTTGTTTTTCCTCATCAATCCACACACAATACCAAAGTGAAAACAGGTTTTTATATATTTTTTGTAAATGCAGGAGTGGCTTTGTAACAAGTCTCTGAATGTGCTTGAGCGGCCCAGCCAGAGCCCGGACTTGAACTCAATCAAACATCTCTGGAGAGGTCTGAAAATAGCTGTGCAGCAACGCTCCCCATCCAACCTGACAGAGCTTGCGATGATCTGCAGAGAAGAATGGGAGAAACTCTCCAAATACAGGTTTCCCGAGCTTGTAGCATCACACCCAAGAAGTGTTGAGTCTGGAATCGCTGCCAAAAGTGCTCCAACAAAGTACTGAATAAAGAGTTTACTTACGTAATGTGATAAATAATGTATATTTTTTATGTATAAATGTGCAAAAATGTCTAAAAATCTTTTTTGCTTTGCCAGTATGGGGTATTGTTTGTAGATTGATGAGGGGGGAAAACAATTAAATACATTTTAGAATAAGGCTGTAACGTAACAAAATGTGGAAAAAGTCAAGGGGTCTGAATACTTTTCGAATGCACTGTATTACCAACACAGACTGCTGGTCGCTTGTTAATGTGAAAAACTCATGAATCTATCTCGTATTCCAGCTCCTGGAGGCATTAGGCAAGCTGTGATGGGGTTGGTCCCTGTCATTGACCTGGATTTAAACCTTTATTTTAAGCCTTTCCAGAAATGAAAATTAGACCAAATGAAAGCAATTGTCTGAGGATGGTGCTGGACCATCTGACATGAAAATAAATGGGGAAAGTATGATGAAAAATCTTGAAATAAAGGTTCAAATCCAGGTCATGTTACACAATTAACCAAAACACAGGGTCCTAGTGCTGAACCATACCGAAATAGTTTAAGGCGGGGGGATAAGAGGTCAAAGTGTAAACCTTTGCTAGGTATGTGTGAGATTCACAGTTAGGATGCGTGCACACCCACTTGAGGACAACAGCAGACACATTGTGTTGAGAGAGCTTGACTTGTGTCCTTGCTGGTAGATTCCACAGCATTCCAGAAAGTGCCGGGGCCTGTGAGTGAGACCTGTGTTTCAGCGCCAGTGAACTGTTCAATCTCCCACACGTTCACATAGGGCCTGATGATACCCCCAAAAAGATCAAGGTCAGTGGGTAAATCTGAATGGGATGTGGGTAGGGAATGGATGAACAATGAAGACCACCACCACAACATGCCCCAACATCTCAGGAATTCCTCTGCCTGCCTGTGGGCTATAATCACTCGATCCAGTAATAACGATGAATGTGTCTTCGTTCCGGTGTTTCATCAAATCCTACAGTATATGATGGAAAATGTTGCGGATGGAGAAGTTTAATGGCAGCCATTGCCACTCATACCTTAAGTAGTGTGTTTTGTTCTGGGATAATCCACATGGACCACTGGAAACCGTACTGGCAGCCTGTGAGTTTAAAAATACATTTTAATATTCATCTGTTTTTTATTATTAGTTGTTTCTTTTTGTATGTCTTTTTTCATTTTTTCCACCCTTTTTTCTCCCCAATTGGTAGTTACAGTCTTGTCCCATCGCTGGAACTCCCATACGGACTCAGGAGAGGCGAAGGTCGAGATCCATGTGTCCTCCCAAACACAACCCTGCAATGCCTCACTGCAAACTTAACCCGGAAGCCAGCCACACCAATGTGTCAGAGGAAACACCGTACACCTGGCGACCGTGTCAGGGTGCATGCGCCCTGCCCGCCACAGGAGTTGCAAGAGCGAGATGGGACAAGGACATCACTGCCAGTCAAACCCTGGACAATTTTGCGTCGCCTCATGCGACACAGCCCAGTGTCGAACCAGGATCTGTAGTGATGCAGTGCAGCCCCCCATATATTTGCCTTAAAATCAATCTAGGATTGTTCACCCCAATACATGTCAGACATGCTTTTAAGTTATGTATCCAGTAGGTCCCTCAGGTCCTCTGACACTGGCCTTTTAACGATCCCAAAGCCTAGGACCAAGAGGCATGGAGAGACAGCCTTTAGAACAGCCTGCTAGAGAAGCCGAGGGGAGCCAAAACTGTGGAAATATTTAAAAGGGCTCTTCAAATACCCCTTTTTTGCTGTGCTTTTCCTTAGGGTGCTTTTTAGTCTTTCAGGTTTTATTCTTCTTTTGGTTTTTATACTCCGATGTTTGGTGTGTAGTAAAATGTTATGTTTTTATTGTTTTGTTGAATTTATTTGTTTTTCTTGTGCAGCGCATTGTGTTGCATCCACGTCTGAAATGTGCTATATAAATAAAGCTTTATTTGATTTTAAATACTGTAGTAGCCTACATTATAGCCTGCTTAGTAAGTCCATGTCTGTTGCTTTTTTGGCAACTGTCAGCAACTCAGTGCCTTGCACAGACCTTTTTCTGTGTGCTCAAAATGAAAAAAGGGCACCCCCCCAGCTTACAAAAATAAACATGACTTTCATAAATTCATATCTTGAAATTCATAACACACCAAACGCCTCTGTAGCAAAAAAAATTAACATTTTTGAGCATAGGCCTATTTATTTATGCAACGTGTAAAATAGGGACCTAGTAGCAGGCAGCAGGAAGGTAGAGGTGTACATGGTGGTTGAATTGATTTACAAAGCGCTGGTGATGATGGTGATAAATGCACAATTCAATTATAATTACAAAGTTATAGACTTCAAACTGTCTACACACAATACCCCATAATGTCAAAGTGGAAATATATGTTTTTGAAATGTTTACAAATTAATACAAAATTTAACACTGAAATGTCTTGAGTCAATAAGTATTCAACCCCTTTTTTTATGGCAAGACTAAATAAGCAGACATGCTTGATGAGCTTGATGAAGTTATTAATTACACTTCGGATGGTGTATCAATACACCCAGTCACTACAAAGATACAGGCGTCCACGCTAACTCAGTTGCTGGAGAGGAAGGAACCGCTCAGGGATTTTACCATGAGGTCAATGGTGACTTTATAACAGTTACAAAATGGCTGTTTAATGGCTGTGATAGGAGAAAACTGAGGATGGCTCAACAACATTGTAGTTACTCCACAATACTAACCTAAATGACAGAGTGAAAAGAAGGTTGTCAGGTGCGTGAATGAGGACCCAAAAGCGAATTAACAAACAGAGTTTCTTTAATGATGAACACACGTGGGCTCAGATGGACAGGTAGATTCCGACAGGACAGGACAAGGTTGCAGCAAACACGATGATAGTCTGGTTCAGGCATGAGACACACAAACAAGAATCCGACAAAGACAGGAGCAGAAACAGAGAGAGATATAGGGACCTAATCAGAGGGAAAAAGGGAACAGGTGGGAAAAGGGGTGAATGAGGTAGTCAGAGAAGACAAGGAACAGCTGGGGGAAAGAGGGACAGAAACGGTAACCTAGTACGACCAGCAGAGGGAGACAGGGTGAAAGGAAAGGACAGAAACAAGACACAACATGACAATACATGACAGTACCCGCCCACTCACCGAGCGCCTCCTGGCGCACTCGAGGAGGAAACCTGGCGGCAACGGAGGAAATCCTCGATCAGCGCACGGTCCAGCACGTCCCGAGAGGGAACCCAACTCCTCTCCTCAGGACCGTACCCCTCCCAATCTACGAGGTACTGGTGACCACGGCCCCGAGGACGCATGTCCAAAATCCTACGGACCCTGTAGATGGGTGCGCCCTCGACAAGGATGGGGGGGGGGGGGCAGACGAGCGGGGGCGCGAAGAACGGGCTTGATACAGGAGACATGGAAGACCGTGTGGACGCGACGAAGGTATCGCGGAAGAAGAAGTCGAACTGCGACAGGATTAATGACCCGAGAAATACGGAACGGACCAATGAACCGCGGGGTCAACTTGCGAGAAGCCGTCTTAAGGGGAAGGTTCTGAGTGGAGAGCCAAACTCTCTGACCGCGACAATATCTAGGACTCTTAGTTCTACGCTTATTAGCAGCCCTCACAGTCTGCGTCCTATAACGGCAAAGTGCAGACCTGACCCTCTTCCAGGTGCGCTCGCAACGTTGGACAAAAGCCTGAGCGGAGGGGACGCTGGACTCGGCGAACTGAGATGAGAACAGCGGAGGCTGGTACCCGAGGCTACTCTGAAAAGGAGATAGCCCGGTCGCAGACGAAGGAAGCGAGTTGTGGGCGTATTCTGCCCAGGGGAGCTGTTCTGACCAAGACGCAGGGTTGCGAAAAGAAAGACTGCGTAAGATGCGACCAATAGTCTGATTGGCCCGTTCTGCTTGACCGTTAGACTGGGGGTGAAAGCCGGAAGAGAGACTGACGGAAGCCCCAATCAAACGGCAAAACTCCCTCCAAAATTGAGACGTGAATTGCGGACCTCTGTCCGAAACGACGTCTGACGGAAGGCCATGAATTCTGAAAACATTCTCGATGATGATTTGTGCCGTCTCTTTAGCAGAAGGAAGCTTAGCAAGGGGAATGAAATGAGCCGCCTTAGAGAACCTATCGACAACCGTAAGAATAACAGTCTTCCCCGCTGACGAAGGCAGTCCGGTGACAAAATCTAAGGCGATGTGAGACCACGGTCGAGAGGGAATGGGAAGCGGCCTGAGACGGCCGGCAGGAGGGGAGTTACCGGACTTAGTCTGCGCGCAGACCGAACAAGCAGCCACGAAACGACGCGTGTCATGCTCCCGGGTGGGCCACCAAAAACGCTGGCGAATGGAAGCAAGCGTACCCCGAACGCCAGGGTGGCCGGCTAACTTGGCAGAGTGAGCCCACTGAAGAACGGCCAGACGAGTAGGAACGGGAACGAAAAGAAGGTTCCTAGGACAAGCGCGCGGCGACGGAGTGTGAGTGAGCGCTTGCTTTACCTGCCTCTCAATTCCCCAGACAGTCAACCCGACAACACGCCCCTCAGGGAGAATCCCCTCGGGGTCAGTGGAGGCTACTGAAGAACTGAAGAGACGAGATAAAGCATCAGGCTTGGTGTTCTTAGAGCCCGGACGATAAGAAATCACGAACTCGAAACGAGCGAAAAACAGCGCCCAACGCGCCTGACGCGCATTAAGTCGTTTGGCAGAACGGATGTACTCAAGGTTCCTATGGTCAGTCCAAACGACAAAAGGAACGGTCGCCCCCTCCAACCACTGTCGCCATTCGCCTAGGGCTAACCGGATGGCGAGCAGTTCGCGGTTTCCCACATCATAGTTACGTTCCGACGGCGACAGGCGATGAGAAAAATACGCGCATGGGTGGACCTTGTCGTCAGAGAGGGAGCGCTGAGAAAGAATGGCTCCCACGCCCACCTCTGACGCGTCAACCTCGACAACGAACTGTCTAGAGACGTCAGGTGTAACAAGGATAGGAGCGGATGTAAAACGATTCTTGAGGAGATCAAAAGCTCCCTGGGCGGAAACGGACCACTTAAAGCACGTCTTGACAGAAGTAAGGGCTGTGAGAGGAGCTGCCACCTGACCGAAATTACGGATGAAACGACGATAGAAGTTCGCGAAGCCGAGAAAGCGCTGCAGCTCGACGCGTGACTTAGGGGCGGGCCAATCAATGACAGCTTGGACCTTAGCGGGATCCATCTTAATGCCTTCAGCGGGAAATAACAGAACCGAGAAATGTGACGGAGGAGGCATGAAAAGTGCACTTCTCAGCCTTCACAAAAAGACAATTCTCTAAAAGGCGCTGGAGGACACGTTGAACGTGCTAAACATGAATCTGGAGTGACGGTGAAAAAAATCAGGATATCGTCAAGGTAAACGAAAACAAAGATGTTCAGCATGTCTCTCAGGACATCATTGACTAATGCCTGAAAGACAGCTGGAGCGTTAGCGAGGCCGAAAGGAAGAACCCGGTATTCAAAGTGCCCTAACGGAGTGTTAAACGCCGTCTTCCACTCGTCCCCCTCCCTGATGCGCACGAGATGGTAAGCGTTACGAAGGTCCAACTTAGTGAAAAACCTGGCTCCCTGCAGGATCTCGAAGGCTGAAGACATAAGAGGAAGCGGATAACGATTCTTCACTGTTATGTCATTCAGCCCTCGATAATCTATGCAGGGGCGCAGAGACCCGTCCTTCTTCTTGACAAAAAAAAACCCCGCTCCGGCGGGAGAGGAGGAGGGGACTATGGTACCGGCGTCAAGAGCTACAGACAAATAATCCTCGAGAGCCTTACGTTCGGGAGCCGACAGAGAGTATAGTCTACCCCGGGGGGGAGTGGTTCCCGGAAGGAGATCAATACTACAATCATACGACCGGTGTGGAGGAAGAGAGGTGGCCCTGGACCGACTGAACACCGTGCGCAGATCGTGATATTCCTCCGGCACCCCTGTCAAATCACCAGGCTCCTCCTGTGAAGAAGAGACAGAGGAAACAGGAGGGATAGCAGACATTAAACATTTCACATGACAAGAGACGTTCCAGGAGAGGATAGAATTACTAGACCAATTAATGGAAGGATTATGACAAACTAGCCAGGGATGGCCCAAAACAACAGGTGTAAAAGGTGAACGAAAAATTAAAAAAGAAATGGTTTCGCTATGATTACCAGAAACAGTGAGGGTTAAAGGTAGCGTCTCACGCTGAATCCTGGGGAGAGGACTACCATCCAGGGCGAACAAGGCCGTGGACTCCCTTAACTGTCTGAGAGGAATGTCATGTTCCCGAGCCCAGGTCTCGTCCATAAAACAGCCCTCCGCCCCAGAGTCTATTAAGGCACTGCAGGAAGCTGACGAACCGGTCCAGCGTAGATGGACCGACAAGGTAGTGCAGGATCTTGAAGGAGAGACAGGAGTAGTAGCGCTCACCAGTAGCCCTCCGCTTACTGATGAGCTCTGGCTTTTACTGGACATGAAGTGACAAAATGACCAGCAGAACCGCAATAGAGACAGAGGCGGTTGGTGATTCTCCGTTCCCTCTCCTTAGTCGAGATGCGGATACCTCCCAGCTGCATAGGCTCAGCTCCCGAGCCGGCAGAGGAAGATGGTAGTGATGCGGAGAGGGGGGCAACGGAGAACGCGAGCTCCTTTCCACGAGCTCGGTGACGAAGATCAACCCGTCGCTCAATGCGAATAGCGAGTTCAATCAAGGAATCCACGCTGGAAGGAACCTCCCGGGAGAGAATCTCATCCTTTACCTCTGCGCGGAGACCCTCCAGAAGACGAGCGAGCAAAGCCGGCTCGTTCCAGCCACTGGAGGCAGCAAGAGTGCGAAACTCAATAGAGTAGTCTGTTATGGATCGATTGCCTTGACATAGGGAAGACAGGGCCCTGGAAGCCTCCTCCCCAAAAACAGATCGATCAAAAACCCGTATCATCTCCTCCTTAAAGTCCTGATACTGGTTAGTACACTCAGCCCTTGCCTCCCAGATTGCCGTGCCCCACTCACGAGCCCGTCCAATAAGGAGAGATATGACGTAGGCGACATGAGCAGTGCTCCTGGCGTAAGTGTTGGGCTGGAGAGAAAACACAATATCACACTGGGTGAGGAACGAGCGGCATTCAGTGGGCTCCCCAGAGTAACACGGCGGGTTATTGATTCTGGGCTCCGGAGATTCGAAAGCCCTGGAAGTGGCCGGTGGATCGAGGCGGAGATGGTGAACCTGTTCTGTGAGGTTGGAGACTTGGGTGGCCAGGGTCTCAACGGCATGTCGAGCAGCAGACAATTCCTGCTCGTGTCTGCCTAGCATCGCTCCCTGGATCTCGACGGCTGAGTGGAGAGGATCCGAAGTCGCTGGGTCCATTCTTGGTCGGATTCTTCTGTCAGGTGCGTGAATGAGGACCCAAAAGCGAATTAACAAACAGAGTTTCTTTAATGATGAACACACGTGGGCTCAGATGGACAGGTAGATTCCGACAGGACAGGACAAGGTTGCAGCAAACACGATGATAGTCTGGTTCAGGCATGAGACACACAAACAAGAATCCGACAAAGACAGGAGCAGAAACAGAGAGAGATATAGGGACCTAATCAGAGGGAAAAAGGGAACAGGTGGGAAAAGGGGTGAATGAGGTAGTCAGAGAAGACAAGGAACAGCTGGGGGAAAGAGGGACAGAAACGGTAACCTAGTACGACCAGCAGAGGGAGACAGGGTGAAAGGAAAGGACAGAAACAAGACACAACATGACAATACATGACAAAGGTAGCCTGTACAGAATAAAAATATTCCAAAATATTATTGTTTGCAACAAGGCACTAAAGTAACACTGCATACAATGTGGCAAAGCAATTCACTTTTTGTCCTGAATACAAAGTGTTATGTTTGGGGAAAATCCAATACAACACATTTCATTTTTTAAATTTAAACTTTATTTAACTAGGCAAGTCAGTTAAGAAAGAAATCTTATTGACAATGATTTACTATTACAATGACTGAGTACCACTCTCCATATTTTCAAGCATAGTGGTGGCTGCATCATGTTATGGGTATGTTTGTAATCGTTAAGGACAAGGGAGTTTTTCAGGGTGAAAAAAAAGACTGGGGAGTTTTTCAAGATGAAAAGAAACAGGATGGAGCTAAGCACAAGCAAAATCCTAGAGGAAAACCTGCTTCAGTCTGCTTTCCACCAGACACTGGGAGATGAATTCACCATTCAGCAGGACAATAACCTAAAACACAAGGCCATATCTACACTGGAGTTGCTTACAAAGAAGACAGTGAATGGAATGAATAGTGTAGTGTATATATGTGATTGGCTATATATCGGGAATTGATGAACATTTACAAACAATTGACACAATGAAACCACGAGTGCGCACGAATTGGCTGGGGTTAGTGCGCATACGTGGAGAGACTTGCCTAGCGCGTCTTCGCCACACAACACAACACAACAACACACTCACTCATCATCACAAATTGTAAGCAAGCTAGTTACAGTCCCTCCAAAAGACATCGGAAAAGAGGATGGACTATCAGCTGGTCATTGATGTTGATGATTGATTTAAATATACTAGTTAGCTAGTTTGATTTATTTTACTGATTGTGATTTATTTACCTAGCTCTCTTTCTGCCTCTCTGCTGCGCATATCAGCCAACCAGACCAAATATAGATGATTATGATGATGTAGGCTAAATCAACTGTCATCAAGTATTAAACAAATGTTATTATGCCATTGTGGCAGTGGTTTATATTTAAACTAGGTTGCTAGCTACACACACTCGACCGGTGACAGCCTCTCTCAAGCAAAGCATGTTTGGGTACCGAGCTCCGTACAAGCAACCAACGGAAATGTAGCAAATAAGACAATTTTGGGGCGATTTATACCGGGCACTTTGGAATGGCAAAGGTAATGCACGTGCCTGTAGGTAGTGCACGTGCCTGCAGGGACACATTATTCTAAGAGCCTGTGGCAATTTGTGTTTTTCAGCATCTATTCGGCTCTAATTGGCAGGTGGCATTTGATATAGCTTTAGGCTTTTCACATTTGATTCACTCCCAACCCCTGTGCCAAAGTCCACTCCTGAGAGGAGAAAAAAGTTACTGTGTCACTTGGGACTTTTTTGCAGCTGAAGAACACACTGATCTTGAGCTGAGGGCTTCAAAATGTTTCAGATATGTGCTCCCCTAGTCCCCATCCTAAAAGCAAATTCTTATCCAGCTGAGAAATGCTACGGCTTTTGTATACAACAGGGGCGCTAGGACCGTGAGGGAGAGCGCCTCTAAATGTCTTTTCAGTAACATTTTCAGTTATTTGTAAGCGCCTTTGAACCGAGCAGCCGTTTAAGCGACTCCCAGGGACGGATAGTCACATTGAGTAGGAACACAAGCTTGTAGTTGACTCTCATCGATCAACTTTGCTTGGACCGAATTGATTTGGAGACGTTATTAAAGTGGCGACTAGCTCTCTGCGGGACTGTGAAGAGAGAGGGATACCTGTCACACTGAAGAGATGGGAGAAATCTGGAGAATCGAGATGCCCGGTAGTTTTGAAGGGGGCGAAAACGGGAATAGGATTTAAACACCGACTCTGTTTAACAAAAAGGTACATTGTGCATTTATTGTCTTACCCATTGTAAGTAGCCTAATAATTTGTGTTAATCATTATTTTGAATATAATTAAACCTGGTTTGTTACCTAGAGGCCACATTGTAAGATTACTTTTTTGCCTGGGAAATCTGTTACAAAGTAACTCTTGTTGCTCCACTGGATAGGCCTACTACTTACTGTAAGTGAATGTTGCATTGCTAAACATTAACTAAAGCCAAAGCCTACCTTTCCCCAGCCCCACAGAATTGTTCAGTAAGTTGAGTATACTGCCTCCCAGCACTATTCCTCTGTACTGGTGCGTCTCAATAGTGACAGAGAAAGGTACACATCATCTGTTCTCTTTGGTGGTCTGACAACAACCCACGGAGTGGACATGGGACAATACTACCTTCACTCATGATTTTGGTGAAAGACAAAATACCCAGTGAGGGGGTTTTCAGGACAAATCTCGGGCCCTGGGTAGCAGGCTGTTCTCAGAATTTCAGAGTCTTCACTTAAGGGTCAAAGGTGAGCTGTAGAATGCTGACAGGTTTCAGGTGTACAGAGGTCCATTACTGGAATGTGTGTGTGCCTTTGTAGCTTATATACAGTAGGTGTATTGGTGCTTGTTAAAAACCTCTCAGCATCTATCAGTGGGCTATAACCTTCAGTTGTCAGAAATGGGATCCATGTGGAAATGGGAATGATTTTTCAATTTCTATTGCCTTTCCAAATTAAATTGACTGCAATTGAAGTGCATTTGACATTATTCTGATGGAAAGTGTTGACACAATTTGTTGAGGTCCAGTGTCTTGTTTAAGAGAGGATTCCAAAAGGCTGTTAGGCACTGATTGGCTCTACAATGTGTTAGAGCTGGAGGATCTTTCTAATGTGGGGATCAATTTACTGTTGTGCACTTTGGGACATAAAATGGAGGGTCACCCAAACCAAACTCACCCCTCCACAACTTTTGGAAAATGGACTCACCATGAATTTTCTTGAACTATGTTATTGATTATTTTGTGCCCTTCATCAAATGCTTCCTTATTTTAGGTTAGTGTGGTTATATGTGTGGTTCGTCTCAACACACTATCCCCAATTAAAGCTAGTCTGTCTCAGACCATGGACATTATAAATGGCCCAGTCTATACAGACATTAAGAGCCCTGCTACCCCAAGCCTTCTTAAAATACATTTAGATGTGGACACATGTTAAGTACTCTGACAATGTGTTTGTAATAATGTCAGTGCAAATTGAATGGAACCCAATTAAAGATGGCTAAATGTAGATGTTTCATGTGGATGGGATCAGAGGCCAGGATGTAATGACTGCTGATAGAGACAGGTGTAGTTGTTTTTGACTGCATAGCAGTGTAGTTTAAATATGAGCACCTTTGAGTAACTGTATCTTCTCTGGCTACACTATGATATAGAATCCAGTTGTGTGGCGGGAATCTCTCTTTGTGTGGCAAATCCGGTCTGTACGTCTATGCCTCAACTTGTCTTGTTTCACTTTTAGACACCTGCTCTCTTCTAGGCCACTAGAGCCCAAGGGTCCATCATTTTCAGACCTATCGAGTTCCCCTAGTCCCTCTGAGCCTGCCAAGCACGGTCATACATAGAAAGTTAGTTCATGTTTGATGGCAGACACCACTTTGCCCCAGAGCCTTATCATAAATATGATTTGAGACACTTTTCTTTCTGCTGAACAAGCTGTAATAAAGTCCCCTTCAGTCCTTCCCACACATACACAGCACAGTGGCCAAGATTAAAAACTTAATGATACAAGGTGTTCCTCCCAGTGTGCCTCCCGAGTGGTGCAGTGGTCTAAGGCACTAGCTATGCCACTAGAGATTCTGGTTTCGAGTCCAAGCTCTGTTGCAGCCGGCCGCGACCAGGAGAACCATGGTGCGGCGCACAGTTGGCCCAGCGTCGTCTGGATTAGGGGAGGGTTTCGCCGGCAGGGATGTCCTTGTCCCGTTGTGCACTAGTGACTCCTGTGGCGGGCTGGGTGCAGTGCATGCTGACAAAGTCACCAGGTGTACGGTGTTTCTTCTGACACATTGGTGCTTCTGGGTTAAGTGGGCATTGTGTCAAGAAGCAGTGCAGATTGTCTTGGTTGTGTTTCGGAGGACACCCTGCTCTCGGCCTTTGCCTCTCCTGAGTCCGTACCGGAGTTGCAGCGATGAGACAAGACTGGAACTACCAATTGGGGATAAAAAATAAACATATGCAGTGTCATTTTCCACCATGACTGATATCCAATGTGTGCCCCAACACCTACTTTCCATCTATACTTATCTTGTGTACATAATCAGATGTTCCTCTCCTGAGGCTAATATATCAAACCTCCAACAGAACTGACATTTGAATGCCTTGCAGCATGGTTTAAAATCACATTTTATGAATAGCCCACAGTATAGGCTGGAACAGGAGCCGCGTTGTTACCTCTTAAAATAAATGAAAATTTAGACCTGCATTGCAACATGAACCTGCATTAACTGATCCCACGTGTATAGGCTCTGAGCGAGGGGATTTGGAATCCACCTGTCAGAGAGAGTGGATTGATTTTATGGGGGATTTCGGAATGTGAGTGTTTGAATGATTCACTAAAATCAGGGAGACAAGCCAGTGTTCTAATCTCCACACCGTTTTGTTGAATTAGTGATTACCTGTTTTTAAGCTTCATTAATCAAACAGGGTTTCCGCAAAGTCCATGACGTCCCTCGTTAATCTTTACCATTCCATTCCTCAAGAATAAGTGAATTCCTTATTTATTGTATTTGTGTATTGTGGTTCAATGTACGTAAAATGTATCTGTTTTTCGTTTCAGTGTTTTGATCAACGACCATGTCTCCACATCTAAACTCTGGCCTGGCTCATCCCTCCACCTCAGTGCTGCTCCTCTCGCTCCTCCTCCCCCTCTCTCTGTCATCCCGAGCCCTCCTTCACCAAGATCCCGTCCACCTCCCTTCACTGGTGCCCCATGTACCCCTGCCCCTATCCCGCTCTCGCTTCAGTGCTCAGACTCAATTGGACTTCACCACTCACTGTAACGCCAGCTGCTACCACAAGGGAGAGCAGGAGCGAAGGCGAGAGCACCTGACTGAGCAGCTGGCCTTCGAGACGCTCTATGCGGATGGTTCTCGTACCCTCACCACTATGGATGTGGAGGATGATTATGAGGGAACCATCAGTCCTGCCCTTCAACCACCACCAATGAGAGGATGGAGAGTTACCAGTCGGCACAGGCGTCAGAAACGACAGATTTACGGGGCTGATGGGCGCTTCAACATCCGCGGTGACCACTTCCTGTTGGACTACCCGTTCTCCACAGCTGTGAGGATCTCCACCGGCTGCACCGGGATCCTGGTGTCTCAACGCCACGTTCTGACCGCTGCCCACTGCGTGCATGATGGGAAGGATTACGTCAAGGGAGCCCGTAAACTGAGGGTGGGCTTCCTGACTCCTCCGTACATCAACGGCACCAAGCCCAGTCAGACCCCCACCAAGATACCCCTGGTGCGCTGGGTCCGGGTCAAAAGCACTCGTGTCCCCAAAGGCTGGATCCAGGGCCCCCAGGAGGTCAGCATGGACTTTGACTACGCCCTCCTGGAACTGCGTTGGCCCCACCGCCGGCCCTTCATGCGTCTGTCTGTGGCTCCTTCCTCTGACGACCTGGCAGGGAAACGCATCCACTTCTCTGGGTTTGACAGTGACAGGCCTGGGGAGCTGGTCTACCGCTTTTGTCCTGTGGAGGATGAGTCTAACGACCTGATCTACCAGCATTGTGATGCCCGGCCGGGGGCCAGCGGCTCGGGGGTGTACGGTCGCGTGTGGGACACGGCTCTGGAACGGTGGGAGAGGAAAGTCATCGGCATCTTCTCTGGACACCAGTGGCTGGAGATTGACGGGGAGAACCGAGACTACAACGTGGCTGTGAGATTCACCCCACTGAAGTTTGCCCAGATCTGTTACTGGGTGCATGGGAACCGAGTGGACTGTATCCAGGACTGAGGGAGAGGGGGGATGAACTAAGAGAAGATGGAGGCTATGAAGCTCATGACTGAAAAGTGATTAAAGTAAGCACAAAATCCCTTAAAGGAGATGTGGAGGAAATTACTCCTCGACTCATTCTATAACGGGCAAGAGTGAAACTGGATTTAAACCTAATAAATATTTAAAATCTTCAATACTATCTAAGAAAACAGGACTGCTAAACCTTCATGCGCCATAACATGTTTTCCTTGGAAAGGCGTGAACCACTGTGACTGTCCCTTACTCTGGAAAGTGCAGGAATGTCCCTTTGGATCAAACTCAGTTCCCTCCGTGAATGTAAATGTTTTCTGTCTCAGACTTAACTAGCTCCTTTTTTTTCGGGGTCTATGCCTCCTTTCTAACACGTCTGCTATCATCACAGCAGCTTTTAATGCACTTTTCCTTCTGGTCAGCTTCACAACACTGAGTCGATATTTCCACTGTATTAAACAGAACCACTTTTATTAGAGGGAAAAGAATAACACTGATCCTTTCCTTGCGTGCTCCCCGTCTCTCCTGTTTTATAACTGTGGTAGCAGCCGTTCATTTTCTACAATGTACTGACTCGCTTTAGCCAATGGAGGGAAATACTGGACTGATTTTCTTTATATATATCATGCTCTCCCATTGTACTCCGCATGCTTTTCAACACTTAGGGTTAAATGTGTGGGTGGGTAGTTGAATTTACAAAGATGTGGTGACGGGACGGTTTATTTGTTTAGGTAATGTCTTGGAGGATGCGAACGGTTTTGGAGAGTACAGGAACTTGTCATTGTGTTAGAAAGACGCTTGTTAAAAGGCATACTTGCCCCCAATGATCCAGAGGCGTACCTAGCCACACTGAAAACATATTGAGCCTCAATACACCAAACATGTCAAAAAGGCTCAAAGTTATAGATGGTGAAATCAATAAAATACATTCTAAAAACCTAGGAGGGGGTTTCTTACTCTGAATGCCTGCAGCATATTCAACTTGCTTTTGAGCATATGGGGGGGGGGGGCAGGAAAATCAGAAAGTTGGTAATAATTTTATTTTTTTTAAATGCCTATATCTAATTTAATAAACTGAGATTTCTATCATGATTGCTTGTCTGAGTTCTTGTGTTGTGGAAACCAGCAGGTATACAAAGAATGGCTAGCTTCTGTAAAATGGAATCCACATTTCAGAAGTGGAGTTAGAGTTCCCTCTTGTGGTCAGTATACAAATATATTTAGGATGCATGATGCCAGTGTCTCTTTATATATACTGAACAAAAATATAAACCCAAAATGTAAAGTGTTGATCCCAAGTTTCATGAGCTGAAATAAAAGATCGCAGAAATGTTCAATATGTGCACACATTTCTTTACATCCCTCCTTTGCCAAGATTATCCATCCACCTTACAGGTGTGGCATATCAAGAAGCTGATTAAACAGCATGAACATTACACAGGTCCACCTTGTGCTCGGGACAATAAAAGGCCACTCTAAAATGTGCAGTTGTCACACAACACAATCCCACAGATGTCTCAAGATTTGAGGAAGCATGCAATTAGCATGCTGACTGCAGGAAGGTCTACCAAAGTTGCCAGAAAATCAAATGTTCACTACTCTACTATAAGCCGCCTCCAAAGTTGTTTTAGAGAATTTGTCAGTACGTCCAACCAGCCTCACAACCGCAGACCACGTGTAACCACGCCAGCCCAGGACCTCCACATCCGGCTTCTTCAGCTGAGGGATCGTCTGAGACCAGCCACCCGGACAGATGATGAAACTGAATTTCTGAACAAACTATCAGAAACCGTCTGAGGGAAGCTCATTTACATGCTCTTTGTCCTCACCAGGGTCTTGACCTGACTTCAGCAGGCAAACGCTCACCAGCATGCTGGAGAAGTGGGCTCTTCAGGAATTAATCCCGGTTTCAACTGTACCGGGCAGATGGCAGACAATGTTTTGGGTTGTGTGGGTGAGCGGTTTACAGATGTCAATGTTCAGAGTGCCCCATGGTGGTGGTGGGGTTATGGTATGGGCAGGCATAAGCTACACAACGCTAGCAATTTTAATCCGTGACGATCCTGAGGCCCATTGTCATGCCATTCACCTGCCGCCATCACCTCATGTTTCAGCATTTTAATGCTAGGCCCCATGTAAGGATCTGTTAAAAATTCCTAGAAGCTGAAAATGTCTCGGTTCTTCCATGGCCTGCATACTTACCAGACATGTCACCCATTGAGCATGTTTGGGGTGCTCAGGAGCAACGTGTATGACAGCATGTTCCAGTTCCTGCCAATATCCAGCAACTTTACATAACCATTGTAATGGAGTGGGACAACATTTCACAGGGCACAATCACCAGCCTGATCAACATTATGCAGAAATATGTTGTGTGGCACGATGCAAATGGTGATTACCAGATAGTGACTGGTTTTCTGATCCACACCCCTAACTTTAAGGTTTCTGTGACCAACAGATGCATCTGTATTCCCGGTCAATTGAAATCCATAGAATAGGGCCTAATTTATATCAATTGACTTGTTTCCTTATATAAAACCTAAAATCTTTATATATTTTTTCATCACTTTACAGCAGCCTCAACAAAATGTTGCCATGAGCAGCACTGCAGATATTGAAATGAGCTGATGCAAGAACTCGCTCTCACACAGTACATGGGTTCAGTTCACACCGCGGCAGCCGCTTCCAAGCGGAGGTGAGCCTCACGCTTCAACTTCACATTGTGTGGAAATTGGCTCACTATGCAGCTTTTACTTACTGTATCTTTGTCATTTCACTTAGTCTACAATGAATTGGCTTACGTTTCGATATAATTTCTAACAGCAAAAATTCAATCAAGTGGAAAGTTATGGCACAGAATACAAAAAACAAAAGAGTTCCCCAGAAATATCACCACAGCAGCCCCATGTAAGCAGGTTGCAGCACCAACCAACCGTTTTCAATAGATCAACAGTACTCCAGATTTATTACCCAGGCCACTGTGACCCTCAATAGGAATCAAGCGAAATCAGCCACATTCATTTGAACAGGCTAAAATTATCAACAGTATTAGCTTGCCACGATTTAATCACTAGACAAAAAAATGCAGTAAAAGGTTACTCATTTAGTGCCTTTTTATTAGAGACAAGGAGACCATACAAAACATCCACCAATTCAATACCAGTCCAAGTTCTGAACACAGGCTCTTCAAATAAATCGCCCCCATGTTACCGTCACATGACCCAATTCAGACTTCTAACCCTACCAGATCCTGTTTGAGGAATGTGTTAAATTATTACATCAATGCCATGTTGTTTTTACTCAGAACTGGAAATAATAACTAATCACGTCAACATTTTTGGAATTTGCATGTAAAAAAATAAATACAATTAAAGCAAATGTGTTCCCCTGGAATAGGTTGATGAATCTTGTGCAATCAAGAATAAATGGTTTTGTACTACACCTAGTCTCAGCTACACACACTTAGAAAACTTAACTAGAAGTTAGGCAAAAAAGGTAGTAGTATAATATATCTTGGAGGATTCAATAGTTGGAATTGTGAAGTTGTTGCCGGTCCCTTTCTCTGCGATCGTCATTCTAATGGAATCCAGAGAGAACAAAACCCTGTCCTCAAACATTTACATTGTGTATTTAGTCTTCATAATCCTTCAATTTTGTATTTTTATTTTATTTTATTGCTTTTTTCCCCTTTTTGTGTGTATTTTGTTCATTTTCATTGTGTTGTGTGAACTGGAATGAAAGCCTGCAGTTATGGAATTTGAAAACTGTCCCCCCACCCTTAACAGTCCCACAAATGATCCTGGTCCTGCGTCGCCCCTCCTCCCAACCATATTGGAATGAACAGACAATCCCCTCAGATGTGTTTGGCTTCAGTTGAAGCCTGGGGCTAGATTTATATAGGGCTTCCTTCCAGGGTGACTACCGATGAGCCGCCGAGCTTGTCTGCAAGGGTGCGTCGATCCTTGATGTCTTCCAAACCGTTCACTTGCCACTCGTGTTTGATACCTAAAATAAAATCAGAGGGGAAATGTAGCATCACATTGGACACAGCATAGTTTTTGACAGACATTTTATGAGTAAAGAAATCCCCCCCGTAAAGGGTTCAGATCATACAGTCAACACACACATTGAGTATAAGAACAATTAGGAACACCTTCCTAATATAGACTTGCACACACCATAGCTGACCAAAGTCATAAACATAGAAAAATGGAGTTGCCTGGTAATGTTATCAAACCATTTCTGACAATGATATCAGTAAGGGTACAGATTCCACATGTAGACCATTTTGGGGGGGGGTATTACAGGGTATTGTGAAATATTAGAGTACGGTCATGACATGTTGATTACCAGTTATTATATTTCGATGTTGACGCCAAATAGAAAATTGGATGAGCAACAATAGGATCAAAGCATAGTTTAAATTATTTAAGGGACATATCAGTGAAGACCACCTCTTCCAGGGCAATAGGAGACACCATATGTATCTCTATACTCAGCCAGAGCGCGACGGAATCATGTCTAAACCAATTTAGGATGGGACGAAATGTTGGTGCCTGGAAATACAATTTAAAGTTTGGTACGGATAGTTCTACGTCTTTCCCTGTGCAACCGTGTTAATTGTTTATCTGGCCTCGCTTACCTTGCCATATACATTGAGATTGCACTATGGATTTTATACAAATAGCCAAAAGGGGGAGACATGGGATGCATTGAACTATAGAAATTCAGCCATGGCAATATTAATTCTAACAATAGATATTTGGATTGTTAAAGCAACAGGGATATTGCTCCATTGGAGGTTGGACTGAATTGTTTGAGCTTTCTGTTAAAGTCTGACAGTGGAAATACTCCCAAATATTGAAAATGGGAGACAATTGGGATTCCATAAGTCATGGAGACCTCCATTGGGGTCGAGGCAGTAGGGCTTATTTGGTTAGATTAACTTTGTACTGCAACTTCAGATGACACCGAATTTGTCTATGAGCTTCAAGGCTTTTGGGAGGGATTGAGATACATTGTCCAGATAGAATAAGATATCGTCAGCGTATAATGAGATGTGATCCGTAGAATTGCGAGATGTTGGTGTAATTTCTTTTGATTGTCAAATTGCCTGGGCCAGGGGCTCCACAGACAAAAATAGCAGAGGTGAGATGGGATCGACCTTGCCTGCTACTTCTAGTTATTCTGAATGGAAACAGAGAAGGTATTGCCTGTTATTATGGCTAAGGGATAGGCTTATAGTCTTAATCATATTGGAGCCAATTCCCATATGTACCAAAACTGACCAAAAATTTGACCAGGCTATCAAAACTGTTTCTGCGTTGAGAAAGAGAACTGCCCAAGGAGCTTTTGTTTCTGATGAAGCATGCATGCAAAAGACGGCAGTTATCTGAGGATAAATGTTTAACAAACCTGCCTTGGTCGGGATGCATCAATTTGGTTAAGTGAGTTGACTACAATTTTAGAAAATAGTTTAAGATCAGTGTTTATCAAAGATAGAGGGTGATAGTGAGCACTGGGTGGCATCTTTACCTTTTTTAATAAAAGCAAAATCGCTGTATTTACATCCCTTCTAAATGAACCCCTGCATATAAAACCCCCCAAAAATGTATGCATTCCAATCACAAAGCTGGAAGCTTAAGCAAGGAGATGGCATTTAATTTGAAAAGAGCCCAATAGGTCTCCTATCTGCGCCTCACCTGTGAACTTCTTCTTGATGGCATCTTTTGAGCTGGCGTAGATCATCTTGCTCTTCAGGGGAGCACCATCTGGGGCCCTGTCGGGGTGGGGGAAATGGTTTAACTTGTATCCCGAGTGTAGAAGCCAAGTGATTTTAACATTCAACAAGTGACACCATACTAGAAAATGTAGAGTATGCGCCCCCCCCCCAGCCGAGCCAAGCTTCCCTTACCAGAAGATGAAGACCAGGTCTTCTTTCTTGGTCTCCTTGGTCTCATAGGTGGCGTCATAAAGGGCGTAACGGCAGTCATCTGGGGGCAGCATCTTGACGAAGTGCAGGTAGGGGTCCTGGACGGTGACGCCCACATCTCCTGTCAGGATCTCCTGACCCTCCTCCAGGATGATGTGCTTCTTGTCCTCACTAAGGCAGAACAGCACCGCCTTCTTCCTCTTCTTCTTCTCATCCTCGTTTGCCTGCAACTTGCGCACTTTCATCTCGTTGAAGACTGTGATAACGTCATCTGTCACTGTCACCCCGGAAGCCTGCACAGAGACAGACAGATTACGATCATATGCTTCCGAGGGATGAGGGACCCCAAAAAAAAAAAACGCTGAATGGTCTACAGCAACCCAGGCTTCATGAACTATTCAATTCAATCAGTACCGACTGATTACAAAACTAAAACTCCAGCTCCATTTCTAAGGAGGTGTCTTGTTTATGCAGCAATGGAGGTTATCCAGTCCTAATGGCCAGCACAGAAGAGTGACAGGACAGAAAACACAGAAGAAATTGGAAGGGGGCCTGAGAGACTTACCATACTGCAGGAATTGACCCTTCAAGGGAAGCTGATAAAGGCAATCGAGAGGGAGGTAGCAGCACAATGACTTGCAGTGATGAACGAATGGCCATTAGTCCAATGGGTGGGGGACACCATAAGCAAGACGGCAATCCTGTTTCTATGACCTCTACCCACATGATCATTCAAGATAATGGGGACTTTGCGAGTCACCATCCATAGCATTGGCCATAACAGCATGATGTACAGCGTGACTCAGGAGTGGCATTTAGAAAAAGCAGAGGGCTTTTTTTAACCTTTCCCCACACCAAAATTCCTGATGAGTAATAGGTGTGTATTGGTAGTTTGCCACTGCCTGATAAGGGCCAGTAACAGGTGTGGCTTTGAAGCATCTCAAACGGGGGGGGGGGGGGGGGTTTCCCCCCTCCTATAAAACTAAAAGTTTACAGCACGCAAGATAACCATGCCAGGTAAGAAACTGCTGTAAAGTAACCATGCGAGTGAATATTGGGAAAGGAATCAAGCCTTAGAATGTATGGGTCGGTCTCAGACAATGGATCCTCTGTGGGAAAACATAATAACAGGCCACATCCCCGAGTCACAACAGCCCTATAAACCTTGCCGGTCTTCTGATTTCCATTAGGACATTTTACCCAACAGGATTCACAACCCATGTAGGAACCGGGCAGAGGATGTGACCAACTGTCAAAAGGCTTGCTGTACCATCCCGCCCCATCTGGCAGGTTTTAGCCAATCCTGTCACCCCACCTTCTGCTAAATCAGGTAGACTAGGTATTCCTTCCTCAAGTAAAGCCAGACCCATACAGCCAGAGTAAGCCTTCATTAAAAATGGCACTCCTGGTCTGAGCGTTGCTTCATATCGTCCAGAGCCACTGTGTAGTGACCCAGTTTGAAAGAATGTGTGTGTGAAGGGTGTGGGCATGTTTTCTCTGGATGTGTGGATGGCAAGGGCCTGTGTGAGAGAAACAACATTGGGCTCAGGATGTAATCATCTAGTGATGAGCCCAGAGTTTGGACACGTTTGGATTAGTGACGTCCGAACAGGAGGGAAATGACTGCCAAAGAATTAAAAAGAGTTGCCAGGGCATTCATTTACTCTAGGAAGGGCAGGGGCCTCATACAGAGGGTGAAGAGGCCAGTGTTTGCAAACAGCAGCCAATTGCCATTCATCTTCACTAAATCCTGCCATCTTCCAAAAACAATGAGCACTCCTGTTACCATTCTGAGAGCTCTTCAGACAATGCATGTTTCTTCACACTGCAGCAAGTCACGACTCAGACTAGAGCGCTGACTGGGGACGCCTGTTTGAAAAGACCAATACCATGAGCCAGTGAAGATTATACCCTTTTAGTTCCTCCATGCAGAAAACATTCTCCGAGCAACAGAGATCCCTTTCTTCCTACCATAAAATACCCAGAAATCTCACCAAATGGTTCAAGTAACGGCACAGGATAAAAGACATAGCCATGTCAGGTTCCTGACTGCAAACCCATAGGTAGCTCTGGAGACTAATCTTCACTTATGCTGCACTTCCACCTAACCCACACCAGTCTGTCTCCAGTGTTGATGTTAATGAAGCGCTAGTGTAATTGTGTTCACATCAGGTGTGACACTAAAGACCTGTGGCGAACAGAATCAACACTTTGCTTTGCGAGAAGGTGTTTAATTTATAGTAAGACATTGTTATGAAAATGCAAGCTAAAAAGTATCAATGGCCCGACATTGGGCCCCAAGTCAGAGCATGTCCGCAGGAGCCGTGAATATTAGATGGAAACAAAACTGTTGCAAAAAATCTCAATACGTTTTATTCCAATTCACTTAAAATGAATTGAAAACTAAATACTTCACCAAGCAGCTGTAATGAACAAATCATTTTGGTTTGTTATTCCCTGCAGCTGTCCAATCGGTCCAACTGCACCCATAGGGCACTGAAGACTACCGTGGCTGGGCCTTTTCATGACTGAACCGGCACTTCCCTCAGCCAAGCCCTTGCACCCAGCAGGAATCAGATGCCCACCGTGTTCAACAGTAACCATTCATTCATTATATACAATACAACCAACACATTGATGTCATGTTGTAATACATTATTCATATGATCAAGAATGGTACATGATAAAGGCCTCACAAATGAATAGCTAGTGGGAAAATAGGATAGCTCTAATCAGTCGAGTAAATTGAATGTAAGTCGAGATTTCCCCCCAACACAATTAGAATTTTTATAACCTTTCATTCAATTGAATCTAATGTCTAACGCAATGACAATAGAAACTGGAATGCGCACGTCCGTCCACGCACGATATTGATAATTCGGCAAATGTATTCAGGGTTATGCCAACCTAGCTGTGTTACACGAACATTTACGACGAATTGTTTGAGTAGTAGGCTACAGTAGTTATGTTTGCTCGTTCGCAAGCATCTCGTGCGTTTCTTTCTGACGCACCACTTGTCAAAACTTGATGCGTAGAAACCAGGAAGGACGTCGTGCGCAACACTTGCCAGCGACAAAAGGCCCACATGCAAAACCTTTAGCTATTGATAGGGGTGTCACCGTTGTGAAAAATTGCTCGCGGAACCTTGGTCTGATTTTGTTATACCATCACTAAATTAAACTATTCTGGGTACACATTTAATAGCTAGTTGGCTACTGGTGCAAAAATGCTCTTTGCACCAAAAACCAGGGTGGGGCCATGAATGCAGTGGTCGCACATGTGCACTATATACAGGGAAAACGATGTCTTAAATACCAGGCAAACTCGATTATTTTCACGCTGCAAATTCAGCTAACGCTAAGTGCTATAATTCAAGCTAACGTTAATCAATTGGCATGGCACCTGCGCACGATAGTTAAAAATCATGGGGCTCATGCGGACCAAGACAAAGGATGTGTAAATCAAATTACCTAGCTTCCTAAATGGCTAACGTAGCTACGGTATGCGCATGCACAGAAAATGCACACCGTTAGCCATGCTAACTTAGCTGTTAGCACCGGCGAATACAAAGCCAGATACAGTTACTTAGCCAGCTGGTAAATTCGCGGGGAGGAGTAGCACCGGGCAGTACTAACTAGCTAACTTGATAGCATATACATATGCGGATGGAATAGGCTGCTACTTGCAACTCGAAGTGCTATAGACTAGGCATTAGGCCTTACTTAGTGAAGCATTGGGAGGAAGGAAATGGCGCCAGTTGTTTTGGGGTCGTTTTCTTTCTACACTAGGCGATTAAAACGGCAAGAGGAGACGAGCATACACCTGGATAAAACAAACTTTCGAGGAAAGGCCAGTCACCTGAATGATTTAAAGCATTTTAACAATTTAATACCATCCAAGATTTAACATCCAGCTAGCAAACGTTCCTGAACACCGCAGGAT
Organism: Oncorhynchus mykiss; assembly: GCF_013265735.2. Taxonomy (NCBI): domain Eukaryota; kingdom Metazoa; phylum Chordata; class Actinopteri; order Salmoniformes; family Salmonidae; genus Oncorhynchus; species Oncorhynchus mykiss. The sequence goes on along the minus strand of NC_050571.1, from coordinate 30,517,657 downwards.
TGAAGTAACTCACAGCTGACCCGAATGGGACAATCTGATACTGTCGAGTTCATCTCAAAATTAACTCGCTGTTCATGAGCTAAAATACATTGCTTTAAGACGAGACACTCCAATGACAATATATTTTAAATTATATGCCACAGAGCTAGCTAGTTGTTAAATGGAAACGTACCATAGCTGTCTCTGAATTGGTCGGCGTCTGGATAGAAATTGAATGAGCTGTGATGCAGCGTCTGTAATGTCTCGCACACACTTGATACACCACGTGGACGCGCTAAACTGCGCGTGCTTGATGGGGTGGGGAGCGCGAGCATCTCTATGAAAAAGTGGTCATGAGATTTAACGTAGAGCATGGTGGGAATAGAAGTTCTAAACCCTTCTGTATAACGTTTCATGTTTGTCAAAATAAAACATAACATTTGGTTACTTTTATGCCCGAGCTAAGGCACTGACATCATCAGAAAAAAACTTTGGGAAAACATGCTCCCTGCAACACAGAGATTATGTGTGAATAATATAGTACTACGGACACCTATGCTATTTAGACACGCGAATAATATTTCATAGTGTAGAATCCATAATAGAAAATTATTCGGTCTCGCCTCACCACACCCCCTGTATTAGGTTTGTTGAACTCACTTCCAAATATGGAAGCGAATGGTGGCGACAGCAGTGCACGCGCCTCGGTTCAACAAGGCGGCCCGCGACGCCGATCACCATATAAGGAAACAAGGACATGATTTTCGCTATAGCAAATTTCACTACGCATTATACGCACTGTTAGTGGGAGCAGCATTGTGCAGTACAGAAAGGAGAATGACATCAAGGAGGGGAAAGTAGGAGGAACAAGGTCAAAATAAAACGAGGGAACGGTTCTGACGCTGGAATATGAATGGATGACGAGCCAACTAAGCAGTGTACAGCCCTAAAACCTGTCCGAAATTATTAATAATTTAAATAATCCTGCTTGATACCAACTAACAGTAATGGGTGATTGATTCATCATCATTACCATTTCAAGACTTACCACCAAACGTATTTGTCCTATTCCAGTTACGTGAAGACTAGCATGATTAACGGTATTTTTTTTTGTTGTTGAAAGTATAAAGATCGCAATCTATTGCTATCGTTAATGTTGTCCTTCCCTTTATCCATTCAATATTGACACCCTCTCCACAAAAGGAAGACCAGAATCAGAAAAAAAAGTAAAACATTTATGGCATGACAAAGTTAAATCGGTATATGTGATTAACCAATCAAGAACTCAACCAAGCTTACACAGGTCTTATGCATTTTATTTGGCTTAAGCATGACTTTCTTAAAAAATTTAAACATTTCAGTAACCAAGACCCAACAAAATACCATTGCAAAAGATGATTAAAACAAAAAGGAAGAAATTAATTTTTTTTAAAAAACATGAATTTCATGCATCTACTGTAATATATTTTTTATTTGTGGAATGAGTTCAAATGTAAATTGTACAGAGAGGAGGGCGAGTGCAATAGTAATTGCGGAAAAATCCCTCCAATAGTAGCCTCCTCAACAATGGAATGGAACATAGATATGGAATGTGCAAAAGGAATGTCAGAGCCAATGGAACTTCTAGAACTATGTTGATTTATCTGGATTCTGAGGAAGAGGTCTCTTGCCTTTTATTGTACCCCTATGTTTATAAGTAGTTCTTTGGCTGACAGGTCACTGAACCGCCTCACAATACCCATCACCTGCTTACACACAAAACAGTTAAGAAAACGGTTCCCATAAATTCGAAATGATCACAATCTCCTTTCAAGCAATCATCTGTATTGAAAAATCTTACATATAACATCTTTGGAGCATTTATTTCTCAAGTAAGTGCAACTAACATCTCTTAACCAACCTTCCAAGTTCAGAACCGTACAACATTTTGGTCAAGTTACAAGCAGTGAAGCAGTCTAAAAATTAAAAGATAACAGTGGAATGCATCAGCACTTGCACTGCCTCTAAAGTGGGCTTGTGTTTTAGAGTCACCAATCTTGGTATCAAGAAAGAAGAGAAAGCAGTACAAGGAATCTCTGACATGGATAAAGGGGATGCAAATAAGGTGCATAATGCAAAACTGGGAATGGGAAGGAATGTGCACAAGGCCACAGAGCGGTATAAAGAGACCAGCATTAAGTCAAAAAGATCTGGCTACATGTATAACTGGTATACCCCATTACAGCACAGCATAGCATAGGTAAATTGCATCAGGAGGATACACTGCTTAAGTCTAACATGACTTAAAACCACCCTGGCCAGCATCCTATTACTAAGCATTGGTCAGAAAGGATACGTAGATTATGATGCATTCAAATCCATGGCATGTCCAATAATACAATACTTGGGTCTAGTGTTTCTACGTAAACATCACTGGGTTGTCTATATAAATGAGGGGAAGTGTGTGAGAATGGCAGTGTCAGTCAATGTTAAAAACAGGTCCAGGGGAATAAACAACCCCATGGGTCTCAGAATGCACCTTGCCCCAGATACTCTGTAAGACTGTAGTCTAATCTTTATCTAGATAGACACTGATATAACCTTTGTATGTAGTGTAAAATTGTGCGATTGAAAAGATGCTGGTGAATGTGCATCATGTTGACCTCCCACTGCCATTATAATCATATGTTGGTTCCATTGGGTAGCATGGTAAGGCTTTAGTGCTGGGATGTGTGCTTGTGTTGTGTGCATGTTGTATTGCATTAAGATAAATAGGGTCAAGGCCATCTAGCTGGATTTCCTCATCTCAGCCACCGCTGGCCTCGACTTGTTCAATACCACAGTGGCCTGAAAGAAAAAGGACATGATTAAATTGCATTAAATAAAAACTGTAAACAGGGGTACTTGAACTACTTCTAAGGTAGAAAATGTTGATTCTTACAAAAGTTTACAAACAATAACTATGCTTAGTTTTTTTACAGTCCAACTGCAAACTCTGTACACCAAATGTGATCGGCCTACACACACACACACAATTCAGAAGATAGAGATGTGTTCACCTGCTGCAGTATGACATCTGCTGTCTGGTCGATGGCTCCCCCCAGCCCCCGGTATTTTCCCGAATAGCGTATGAAGCTCCAGGTGAGCATGGCGACCATGGCCAGGCCCAAGACACAGTCACATATCAAAGCAATTGTAGCCAGCCCGATGAAGAGCAACAGCCCTGACAGCACGTACAGGAAGCACACAAGGACAAAAAGCACTGCGGGCGTCCGGAAAGCACTGAAGACATTCTTTGACTTTCAAAGAGAAATAAAATAAAATCCTATTAATTATAATGTTGATCTGTTGATTTAAATAATTCTACCTTGAATTTATCATCAGTGAATTTAAAATGGAAAATACAATGTTTTTACTGACAAAAATGTATCTGGTGTGACTCTTACCTCATTGTGCTTGGTGAAAGACTGCCACAGTTCTACCAGCTCGGCCTCAAGCTGGTCTCGGTAGCGGTCGCAGAACTCCTGCCCTCCCATCTTCTTTGTGGAGGAGAAGACATGGAGGGACTCCTGGAGGAAGAAGTGGTGCTTCTCCTCCAGAGAGGCAGGAGCCACATAGGGAAGGTCTCCCCCACAAACCTTAAGGACAAAAGCGGGATAGAGGAAAAGAGAATGCAAGGTGAGATCTTATGAGTGTTAAGAGGAATTGTTTTATCAGAAAAAAATACACTTTCTTTGTCAACATTAGAAACCCACCTTCTCCATGTTCTTGTAATACTGGTCTTTGGCTCCTGCCACGGCTGCCAAGTTGTTGGCCTCTGCTGTGGCCTTGTGAGAGAGACATTTAGTGGCAGTGGACTAGTGACATTCAAGAACACCTCAAGACTTATGAACATCCTCAATATTAGCATTATATTCCTCTGTTGAGCAATAGTGGAATATTACTTTACTCTCAAAGTGGAAAACCTAAGAGGTTAATGGGTGTGTACCTGCAGCATAGACTTCGGGTGTGGCAAGTCTTCACCTTGGTAGATCTTGATGTATGCCTGTAATCACAAACATTACACTGTCAAACATGACATAATGATACAAACCTGGCAAGAACCTCAGAGGGCTGAACGCAGTCTCACCTTGAAGAACTCCAGCAGGCCCCTGCAGGTGACTTTGTTGCCGTTGATCTCTTTCTCAGCCAGGCAGTTAGGGTGCAGCAGTGTGGCGATGAGGTTGCGAAGCTCCTTTTTAAACTCGGGAGCCACATCTGTGACACAGGGTTAAATCAAATCAAGTTAATTGGTTATCATTAGATGGATTAACAAGATGAACAAGGGGGCAGCCATACCACTAAGCTGGCCTTTGAAAGCGGGGCTGGTGGCCACCTTCAACCCAGGATGTGGTAGCAGGAAACAGTTGATGGAGGTGAAGCAGGAATGAATGTGTTCCCTCACTGTCTGTAGTTCCTCATGCTGGGTCTCCTTCACCTGCACAACATCACACATACTGCTTACCATCACCAATGCATAACTGAACCTGGTTGAATTTACTATTGTATCTTACACAGTGCAAAGCAACAAAAAGCACTTAAATTTGTACCCTGAAAAGGGACTAGTACCTGTAGACGTTTATCCAGGAACTCTCTGCCTCCGTTGAGCCCATATTTATACTCATAAGGAAAGCTCCAATCCCTGATTAGGAACATCAGAGACTGTGGGAAAAAGGGAGAATAGAAAGAGACCACGGTATGGTAAAAACAAGGCACTTTAAGTTAGAAAACATTATACCATAAAAAGTGCCTGTGAGTAAGGTCAAAATGCACTTCAAGATAATTGGTCTAGATCCTAGATCCTAAATGATCAATGAACATTTTCTTGATATTTATAAGACTTTTGGTTCACATGCCTGAAAGGGCTTCAGATAGATTTCATCCATGGCGAGGCGACCATACTCTGTGAATAGCTGGAGGAAGACAGAACACACAGGGTGTAATTAATTATGCACAAGAAAAAAAAAAATGTATATATAAAAATGGCTAAATTAACTTGAGGTACTGCAATTGCTATTAGAAACAGATACTGTAAATAATGTGGCCTTCATGAAGGGCTCTAAAGTGCGACCATTTTGGTCGGTATTTTGCTGTGCGACCTGACATTTTATTTTGGGAGCACCAGTACGACCATGAAAAAAATCTAAATCACCCATTTAATAATTGTTGAAATGATATTTTATTTTACTACAGTGAATTTTTAAAAAAATGCAGTGATTTGTACTTCTTGCAACTTTCTGAAGTGAGAATGCTTGTGCCTACACTTTGTAGCCAGTTAGTGATGTCGAAACAGTCGTTTCTAAATGCTTTCCCATAAAACTTTATAAATTGAATGTTAACTGCAAAGTAGGCTTATCTGGCAAAATGATACGATATCGTGATGATTTGTATCAGTTAGGTGGTCTTTTGGTATACAAACTCCGCTTTTGCAGATGTACAGAAACACTGCCAGCCAAACACCAGTCTCTTGAGGTGCACAATTGAAATTAAAAAGGGTAACTATACCCTCCAAACACCAAAAGTGTTATCCTGATGTGATTTAAGCATTGTTGTGGACATTTACCTTCCAACGTGGCTGGTGGACCAAAACGTTTGTTTTTAGACCCTGTTCATAAACCATGTCACAGGCTTTTGTTTACACCTGGTTTAGTCATGTTAACTAATTAGCTAGCTAGCTAACAATATGGTTACTTTACCAGTACATCTTGTTCAGTCATGTTACCTCATTAACTAGCAAACAACCAGGTTACTTTACCAGTACATCTAAAGATTTGGGGGCACAGAAAGGAAAAAGGATAGCTTCTTTATAAGATCCAGCTGTGGAACATGTTGCTAGCCTGGCCAACACCAGACCACGCAGCAAGATGTCGAAGACAGATAGGGCAGCTCTGCTTCGAGCTCCTAAATACTCACAATTATTTCGCTACACCTGCAATAGCATCTGCTAAACATGTGTATGTGACAAATATACGTTGATAACAAGGCACACACTGTTGGTCTGGATTCCCTGTTGTCCAATGTTAAAAGTAGTTTTAGCGCCCAGTGTGTGGGTTTCAGCGAGAGAGACAAAGAACCAACCACTGTAAAAGTAGTCCCCTTCATAATCGACGCATCATGCCAACAACATCAAAGCGCCTCCACAGACTGGAGTCAGCCAGAATGTCGCTTTAGCCAGGCACACATGCTGCTGCCGAGGAAGACTGACCTGCAACTGCTGCAGATCATCTTCCTGAATGTTCTGTGAGAGGTTGTAGATCTGGAAGAGAGACACAAACAATCACAACCATATTACAAACATTGACATCAATTATGACATCAATTATAACAAATAACATGAGTGCACAGCAGATCACCTGTATTGAGCTGGTCATGGTGCTGAGGGCAAAGATTGTGGCACAATCCTTCACGGTTGACTGGTTATCAAATGCACCCTGGGTGTCCATCAGTAATACTGCCACCTTAGAGGGCAGAAATCAATCAATCAAATACATAACACCAACATAAACATTACACTTTGCACACTTTTCAGTTCCAGTGCCCAAACAACTTTCTAGCACAATGGCAGAATCATTCCTAAGCGCATTGTTTAGAATGATGGAGTCAGTACCTCTGTTCCATCACTCTTCTCCACCAGGAAGACCTCACTCCACAGCTGGATGCCGGTGGTCTCTGGCTCTGAGCCCCCCCTCCATTTGAACCCAGTCAGGGGCTCATCGTCCTGGCCCAGCCATTCCTCACCATGCTTCTGGAGGAACAGACGCCACTACACATTACTGACTGGTCTGACTTGGCAGCAGCCCTGGGAATAAGTCTGACATCATGAAACAATTCAGGTCACAAGGAGAGATACAGGTAACTGTAAATAAAGGAAACACCAACATAAAGTGTCTTAAAAGGGCATTGGGCCACAACGAGCCAGAACTGATTCAATGCAGCTTGACATAGATTCTACAAGTGTCTGGAACTCTATTGGAGGGACAATGCAACACTAATCTTCCACAAGACAATTCCATAATTTGGTGTTTTGTTGGTGGCGGAAAACCCGGTCTCAGGTGCCGCTCCAGAATCTCCCATAAGTGTTCAATTGGGTTGAGATCTGGTGACCGAGACAGCCTAGGGCATATTGTTTACATGCTCATCAAACCATTCAATGAACACTCGTGCCCTGTGTATGGGGGCATTGTCAGCCTATGGGGACATAGCCATGGTACAGTGCCTTGCGAAAGTATTCGGCCCCCTTGAACTTTGCGACCTTTTGTCACATTTCAGGCTTCAAACATAAAGATATAAAACTGTATTGTTTTGTGAAGAATCAACAACAAGTGGGACACAATCATGAAGTGGAATGACATTTATTGGATATTTCAAACTTTTTTAACAAATCAAAAACTGAAAAATTGGGCGTGCAAAATTATTCAGCCCCCTTAAGTTAATACTTTGTAGCTCCAACATTTGCTGCGATTACAGCTGTAAGTCGCTTGGGGTATGTCTCTATCAGTTTTGCACATCGAGAGACTGAAATCTTTTCCCATTCCTCCTTGCAAAACAGCTCGAGCTCAGTGAGGTTGGATGGAGAGCATTTGTGAACAGCAGTTTTCAGTTCTTTCCACAGATTCTTGATTGGATTCAGGTCTGGACTTTGACTTGGCCATTCTAACACCTGGATATGTTTATTTTTGAACCATTCCATTGTAGATTTTGCTTTATGTTTTGGATCATTGTCTTGTTGGAAGACAAATCTCCGTCCCAGTCTCAGGTCTTTTGCAGACTCCATCAGGTTTTCTTCCAGAATGGTCCTGTATTTGGCTCCATCCATCTTCCCATCAATTTTAACCATCTTCCCTGTCCCTGCTGAAGAAAAGCAGGCCCAAACCATGATGCTGCCACCACCATGTTTGACAGTGGGGATGGTGTGTTCAGCTGTGTTGCTTTTACGCCAAACATAACGTTTTGCATTGTTGCCAAAAAGTTCAATTTTGGTTTCATCTGACCAGAGCACCTTCTTCCACATGTTTGGTGTGTCTCCCAGGTGGCTTGTGGCAAACTTTAAACTACACTTTTTATGGATATCTTTAAGAAATGGCTTTCTTCTTGCCACTCTTCCATAAAGGCCAGATTTGTGCAATATACTTATATTGTTGTCCTATGGACAGTCTCCCACCTCAGCTGTAGATCTCTGCAGTTCATCCAGAGTGATCATGGGCCTCTTGGCTGTATCTCTGATCATTCTTCTCCTTGTATGAGCTGAAAGTTTAGAGGGACGGCCAGGTCTTGGTAGATTTGCAGTGGTCTGATACTCCTTCCATTTCAATATTATCGCTTGCACAGTGCTCCTTGGGATGTTTAAAGCTTGGGAAATATTTTTGTATCCAAATCCGGCTTTAAACTTCTTCACAACAGTATCTCGGACCTGCCTGGTGTGTTCCTTGTTCTTCATGATGCTCTCTGCGCTTTTAACGGACCTCTGAGACTATCACAGTGCAGGTGCATTTATACGGAGACTTGATTACACACAGGTGGATTGTATTTATCATCATTAGTCATTTAGGTCAACATTGGATCATTCAGAGATCCTCACTGAACTTCTGGAGAGAGTTTGCTGCACTGAAAGTGAAGGGGCTGAATAACTTTGCACGCCCAATTTTTCAGTTTTTGATTTGTTAAAAAAGTTTGAAATATCCAATAAATGTCGTTCCACTTCATGATTGTGTCCCACTTGTTTTTGATTCTTCACAAAAAAATACAGTTTTATATCTTTATGTTTGAAGCCTGAAATGTGGCAAAAGGTCGCAAAGTTCAAGGGGGCCGAATACTTTCGCAAGGCACTGTAGCCAAAATAATGGCCTGCAAAGCCTTTTTAGACATTACCCTAAGCATGATGGGATATTAATTGCTTAATTAACTCACACCTGTGTGGAAGCACCTGCTTTCAATATACTTTGTATTCCTCATTTACTCCAGTGTTTCCTTTATTTTGGCATTAACTGTATGTCTGCAGGAATATAGAGCCATCAGATAGTAACAGACAGTCTAACAGGCATGGAGGGTACAAGGAGCACAGGTATAACACACATCTCACATACATACAGTTACCTGGATGTGATATAAAACCAATGAAATATTGAACTTTGAACGAAGCTTAGGACCATGGGTTCTAATTTCAGAAACACTGACCTTCCTGTACATGTAGCGGAGCATGAAGTCCAGAATGAAGCTCTTGCCTTTCCGGAAGGCCCCAGCCACTGAGAGCACCACCACATGTTTGTCCCGGACCTCCGGTGCCAGCAGAACCCGTCCCAGAGCCTCTGTGTCCAAGGCAAAGGAGTGATCCTCCTTGCAAACTGTCACAATCTGGACTGGGCCTGGCTCACTCCCCATCGTTCCCTGTGGGTGAAGAGACACACAAGATGTTTTTAATTTTTTTAATTATTATTTTTTTAAAATTTGACCCCCTTTTCGTGGTATCCAATTGTTAGCAGTTACTATCTTGTCTCATCGCTACAAGTCCCGTACAGGCTTGGGAGAGACGAAGGTCGAAAGCCATGTCCTCCGAAACACAACCCAACCAAGCTGCACTGCTTCTTAACACAGCGGGCATCCAACCCGGAAGCCAGCCACACCAATGTGTCGGAGGAAACACTGTGCACCTGGCGACCTGGTTAGCGTGCACTCCGCCTGGCCCGCGATGAGACAAGGATATCCCTACCGGACAAACCCTCCCTAACCCGGACGACGCTAAGCCAATTGTGCATCGCCCCATGGACCTCCCGGTCACGGCCGGCTGCGACAGAGCCTGGGCTCAAACACAGAGTCTCTGGTGGCACAGCTAGCACTGCGATGCAGTGCCCTAGACCACTGCGCCACCCGGGAGGCCGACACACAAGATTTTGACATTAATAATGGTGCAAATCTGAGGCGTGAAATGTTTCATGTTAGAGTAGGTTAGATTTAGGCCTGCCTCACATCAAGCTATTATCAAAACTGATAATACTGTATAACTAATCGGTGTTACAACTTTGGCGACTTCCTTCCCATTACATTGCCTGGCTATCCATACTCCTTGCTCCGACTAAACGCTACGCCTACAGACTAGAGGTCGACCGATTAATCGGAATGGCTGATTAATTAGGGCCGATTTCAAGTTCATAACAATCGGAAATCGGTATTTTGGGACGCAGATTTGCCTTTTTTTTTTTTTTTTTACACCTTTATTTAATCTTTATTTAACTAGGCAAGTCAGTTAAGAACACATTCTTATTTTCAATGACGGCCTAGGAACGGTGGGTTAACTGCCTCGTTCAGGGGCAGAAAGACAGATTTTCACCTGTCAGCTCAGGGGATCCAATCTTGCAACCTTACAGTTAATTAGACAAACGCAATAACGACCTGCCTCTCTCGTTATGCAAATGCAGTAAGCCAAGGTAAGTTGCTAGCTAGCATTAAACTTATCTTATAAAAAAACAATCAATCAATCATAATCACTAGTTACCTACACATGGTTGATGATATTACTAGATATTATCTAGCGTGTCCTGTGTTGCATATAATCTGACTGAGCATACAAGCATACAACTATCTAAGTATCTGAATGAGCGGTGGTAGGCAGAAGCAGGCGCGTAAACATTCATTCAAACAGCACTTTCGTGCGTTTTGCCAGCAGCTCTTTGTTGTGCGTCAAGCATTGCGCTGTTTATGACTTCAAACCTATCAACTCCCGAGATGAGGCTGGTGTAACCGAAGTGAAATGACTGGCTACTTAGCGCGCTCTAATAGCGTGCGCTAATAGCGTTTCCAACTTCACTCGCTCTGAGCCTTGGAGTGGATGTTCCCCTTGCTCTGAATGGGTAACGCTGCTTCGATGGGGTGGCTGTTGTCGTTGTGTTGCTGGTTCGAGCGAGGAGAGGGACGGAGGTTATACTGTTACACTGGCAATATTAAAGTGCCTATAAGAACATCCAATAGTCAAAGGTTAATGAAATACAAATGGTGTAGAGGGAAATAGTCCTATAATAACTACAACCTAAAACTTCTTACCTGGGAATATTGAAGACTCATGTTAAAAGGAACCACCAGCTTTCATATGTTTTCATGTTCTGAGCAAGGAACTGAAACGTTAGCTTTCTTACATAGCATATATTGCACTTTTACGTTCTTCTTCAACACTGTTTTTGCATTATTTAAACCAAATTAAACATGTTTCATTATCTACTTGAGGCTAAATTGATTTTATTGATGTATTATATTAAGTTAAAATAAGTGTTATTTCAGTATTGTTGTAATTGTCATTATTACAAATCCATTCAAAAATTTAAAAAAATTATAATTTAAAAATCGGCCGATTAATCGGTATCGGCTTTTTTTGGTCCTCCAATAATCGGTATCGGCGTTGAAAAAAAATCATAATCAGTCGACCTCTACTAGACATTCGTTTCTTCCCAGGAATGAGTGAAGGGATTCGATTAAACTGGTCCGGGCACCCAGGTAGGTGTGTTTTGCACCAGGTTGAAGTTAATTGCATTAGTTTTGGAACTGGGCTACCTCCCGGGCGTGAGCCAGGTGCCCTGTTCAAAGCCCACAGCGAAGTCGGCTCAAAACGAAAGTGACGTAATTAAGCACGTGGAGTAAGAAGTAGGATTCTGTGTTTCACATGCGAAAGCGATTGAAAATTCAAACATATTTTATGGAAAAGAGATGTATGTTTCTGGACCATGCTGCCTTGTTGACAACATGACCGAGCGGTGGAGATTGCTGCTCCTCCCTCATCGCTTTTGCCCATTCCCGTCACGGACCATAGACCGATGGCCCTCGGCTCAGCATATTCGAATCTGCCAATTCTTGATCCGAGTACATCACAGACCCTTCACAGAACGCAAACACATTTTCGGGGCTGTCTGATGGGTCCAGAAACCGATGGGCTTGTCATTTGATTCTCTGGTTAGAGACGATCCAATCACTGATGACTTTCCCACAACACCCCTCACCATAAACGACTTCAATGACGGCAGTCTCAGACTAAAGTATGTAGCAAACGACAGAGCATCTGAAGAATTGAGTGTGTCGTCAGGCTACCCATTACATAATCCCTGTATAAACAATTCAAGCTCAAACTGAGGCCTATAAAAAGCACAGTAACGTTGAAATGTTTTGTTTTTTCTGAGGAGAACCCAGTGCCCAGTGAGAAATTATTCATAGTTTATACACAGATAAGCTTTCATGATTAGACAATGTTGGGCTCTGTGCAGGACTGTGTCTAAGGTAATGTGTGATGCATCAACCCAGCTGCCGACTAGTGCATGCTCCACATCCCTGCAGATTCCTTTAACCCTCTCAATGAGGCTCTTTGTTGCATTGCTAGTAGTCGCCCATGCCCACGGCAAGATGGGAACCATTATTGTATAACTAAGATGGCGTAGCAGTCAGACGTCTTTGTCGTGTCCCCATGTATATTTATTTTATATATTTTTTCCTTTGCATATCTTAAAAAAAATATTTTTCTAAACCTCAACTTCAAAATAATCTCCTGCAACTTGCCTCACCCAATGTGGTGTGGATCTGCTGTTTTCTAAAGTATTTTTCTTTACTTCTGAATCGGAATCCCCAACTACTAGCTAGTAGTCAGCTAACCACTGCTAGCGGTCATCAGCTAAACTTTAGCTCGGAAAACTCGCGCCAGTTTGCACAACGCGATTCAAACCAGAGCATACCGGACCTATTTTCTCTCCATATCCCCAGATTCCCACCGCAAGCTCTGAACCTTTTCACATGGATCATCGAGGCTAGCAAGCTGCAATCCAAGTGTCTACTCCTGGCTAATGTCTCTGTCCCGAAGCAAGCACCAACTAGCCTGGAGCTAGCCCATGGTAGGCCCATCTCCCGGCTAGCTGAAGAGGTCCATCAGCCACTCTTGGGCTACAATACCTATACCTGGACACCTTTTCCTGCCGGTACGAAGCCCGCCGATCCGCCACGACTGGACTACAGACTTAATCTGCCCGAGGGGGTTATTCAACTGGCCCCTCCGTTGCGACGCCCCCTGAATGTCGATCTGCTAGCCGTGGCCCGCTAGCTGTCTAGAGCATATCGGACTGTTAGCTGAATTTATTGGGCCACAAAACCTATTTTGTCAATTAGACTTGACCCCTTTACCACACGGAACCCTACTAATCCATCACAACTGACGAGGCAGCTCCGCATGAGGAGGCTATAACAGACTTCCTCCGTCACAACATCCCTCTTAGGCCCTTCTGCTAGCTTGCTAGTGTCTCCAGCCAGCCGTGTCTCCAGCCAGTCTCACTACTAACCGGACCCCTAAGATCACTCGGCTACGCATATATAATATAAAAAACAATCAATCATAATCACTAGTTAACTAGGGTAGCCTAGTGGTTAGAGCATTGGACTAGTAACCGAAAGGTTGCAAGTTCAAATCCCCGAGCTGACAGATCTGTCGTTCTGCCCCTGAACAGGCAGTTAACCCACTTTTCCTAGGCCGTCATTGAAAATAAGAATTTGTTCTTAACTGACTTGCCTAGTTAAATAAAGGTAAAAAAAAACGACACATGGTTGATGATATTACTAGGTATTATCTAGCGTGTCCTGTGTTGCATATAATCTGACTGAGCATACAAGTATCTGACTGAGCGAGCGATGGTAGGCACCAGCAGGCTCGTAAGCATTCACTCAAACAGCACTTTTGTGGGTTTTGCCAGCAGCTCTTTGCTGTGCTTCAAGCATTGCGCTGTTTATGACTTCAAGCCCATCACTTCCCGAGATTAGGCTGGTGTAACCGATGTGAAATGGCTAGCTAGTTAGAGGGGGGCGCACTATTGGCGTTTCAAACGTCACTCGCTCTGAGACTTGGAGTAGTTATTCCCCTTGCTCTGCATGGGTAACGCTGCTTCGTGGGTGGCTGTTGTCGATGTGTTCCTGGTTCGAGCCCAGTTAGGGGCGAGGAGAGGGACGGAAGCTATACTGTTACACTGGCAATACTAAAGTGCCTATAAGAACATCCAATAGTCAAAGGTATATGAAATACAAATGGTATAGAGAGAAATAGTCTTATAATAATTCCTATAAAAACTTCTTACCTGGGAATATTGAAGACTCAAGTTAAAAGGAACCACCAGCTTTTATATGTTCTCATGTTCTGAGCAAGGAACTTAAACGTTAGCTTTCTTACATGGCACGTATTGCACTTTTACTTTTGTCTCCAACACTTTGTTTTTGCATTATGTAAACCAAATTGAACATGTTTCATTATTTATTTGAGGCTAAATGTATTTGATTGATGTATTATATTAAGTTAAAATAAGTGTTCATTCAGTATTGTTTTAATTGTCATTATTACAACAACAAAAACAATTATACCGATTAATCGGTATCGGCTTTTCTTGGTCCTCCAATAATCTGTGTTGAAAAATCATAAATCGGTCGACCTCTACACTGTATATAGACTTTTTTTCCTATTGTATGTTTTATTCCATGTGTAACTCTGTGTTGCTGTATGTGTTGAACCTCTTTGCTTCATCTTGGCCAGGTCACAGTTGTAAATGAGAACTTGTTCTCAACTAGCCTACCTGGTTAAATAAAGGTGAAATAAAAAGTTAAAATTACCTAAAGGGGGAAAAGTCAACCAGGCCAATATCACCTAACATTAAACCTACTCTAGCTAGAGACTATATCAATCGTACACCTTGCTAGGCATGTTCAAATCAGAATAAAATTACTGTCCTCAAAACACCATTTAAAAATGTTACAGGCAACATAGCCAACAGCAATGACAGGTGCTCTGAAGATGTGGTGCCAAAAAGCAAATTAAGTGACATGCCATTATTTTCTCTACCATGACAGTCAGACAGGCAGAGTCACAGACTAAGTAACATAAGGAATGCATGACTGAAAACAGGTTTTCAACTGTGTAACTAGTTAACGTTACCTAGAAATAAAAGGCCCAGCAACAGAATTCACTATTTTTACAGACAACCGTGTAGCCCTATCATACCATAGCAAGTTGGAGCATTAGTTATAATTATAATAGCAATATGTTTTCTATCTAGTACACAGGGCACACTACAATATTTCAGATAGCTGTTAGTATAAAGAAATGTAATACCGCACGCTGAACTTAACTAGCTAACGTTACAGTACGCTTGTTAGCTAGCCAAGCTTTCTAAGCTTACAGAAATTAATTTCTAACCATTTTAAACGACGGTTTACTGTTCACCAAATAGTCGTAAATTGTTAGATAAAGCGCTGTTTTACCTTTGGTATCCCGAATGAGGAATTCACAGGCACAAGCAATGAGTCAGAAAATTAACAATACTGCTGTCATGAAAACTTTTTCAAACTACGAATTCATTCACTTCCGCGTCCGCAGTCGAATTGACCTGTAGGGCTTGTGGTTTTGTCAATGCCATGAAGTAATAGAACTACATTTACAAAGATCCTTCAGGCGGTCATGCTTACCCTTGTGCTGATGGCTAAGGTAGATTTTAATGGAGTGCTACTAATGCGGAATCTACAGTATGTGCTAAACCAATTTATGTCCATAACGGACATGAATGGGTTTAGCACATTATAATTTCATTTTGTACATTTGCTCTCTAAACTTACTGACAGACAAATGAAAATATACACTACTGGTCAAAAGTTTTAGAACACCTATTCATTCCAGGGTTTTTCTTTATCTTTTCTATTTTCTACATTGTAGAATAATAGTTAAGACATCAAATCACACATATGGAATCATGTAGTAACCCAAAAAAGTGCAAAACAAATAAAAAAATGTTTTATATTTGAGACTCTTCAAATAGCCACCCTTTGCCTTGATGACAGCTTTGCACACTCTTGGCATTCTCTCAACCAGCTTCATGAGGTAGTCACCTGGAATGCATTTCAATTAACAGGTGTGCCTTGTTAAAAGTTCATTTGTGGGATTTCTTTCCTTCTTAATGCGTTTGAGCCAATCAGTTGTGTTGTGACAAGGAAGATGTGGTATACAGAAGATAGCCCTGTTTGGTAAAAGACCAAGTCCATATTATGACAAGAAAAGCTCAAATAAGCAAAGAGAAACGACAGTCCATCATTACTTTAAGACATGAAGGTCAGTCAATACAGAAAATGTCAAGAACTTTGAAAGTTTCTTCAAGTACAGTCCAAAAAAACATCAAGCGCTATGATGAAACTAGCTCTCATGAGGACCGCCACAGGAATGGAAGACCCAGAGTTACCAGCCTCAGAAATTTTCAGCCCAAATAAATGCTTCACAGAGTTCAAGTAACAGACACATCTCAACATCAATTGTTCATAGGAGACTGTGTGAATCAGGCCTTCATGGTCGAATTGCTGCAAAGAAACCACTACTGAAGGACACCAATAAGAAGACTTGCTTGGGCCAAGGAACAGGAGCAATGGACATTTGACTGGTGGAAATTTGTCCTTTTGTCTGGAGTCCAAATTGGAGATTTTTGGTTCCAACCTCTGTGTCTTTGTGAAATGCGGTGTGGGTAAAAGGATGATCTCCACATGTGTATTTCCTACCGTAAAGCATGGAGGAGGAGGTATTATGGTGTGGGGGTGCTTTGCTGGTGACACTGTCTGTGATTTATTTATGATGGCATGGCTACCACAGCATTCTGCAGCAATACGACATCCCATCTGATTTCTGTTGAGTGGGACTATCATTTGTTTTTCATTAGGGAAATGACCCAACACACCTCCAGGCAGTGTAAGCGTTATTTAACCAAAGAGAGTGATGGAGTGCTGCATCAGATGACCTGGCCTCCACAATCCCCCGACCTCAAACCAATTGAGATGGTTTGGAATGAGTTGGACCGCAGGGTGAAGGAAAAGCAGCCAACAAGTGCTCAGCATATGTGGGAACTCCTTCAAGACTGTTGGAAAAACATTCCAGGTGGAGCTGGTTGAGAGAATGCCAAGTGTGCAAAGCTATCATCAATGCAAAGGATAGCTGATCGAAGAATCTCAAATATAAAATAGATTTTGATTTGTTTTTAAAAAATTGGTTACTACATGATTCCATATGTGTTATTTCATAGTTTTGTTGTCTTCACTATTAGTCTACAATGTAGAAAATAGTAAAAATAAAGAAAAACCCTTGAATGAGTAGGTGTTCTAAAACTTTTGACCGGTAGTGTAAATATATATATATATTTTTTTTTACATAGGGCAAAACATTTGTCTACAATGTGAATTGTTATTGTAGTATAGTCAGTCTTTGGAGCTAATGGGGATCCTAAAAAAATACTTAATACACCGCCATAATCTACAGATGACCTGGATTATTGATTTTATCAAGTACATTTTGTGTTTTGACATAATCCCTAGATGGGTACCCAAATACAAATGTTAATACTTTGTTATAGCCAGTCAATTCCCCCCACTAGATGGCGTCTGCCCATTGAATCCTGTCATTGTCTGAGTATTTGAAAAAGGTTTACATGATAAAATGGTTTGGGACACATAAAAAATGACCAGTCCTATATTTTAAAAGAGTTTTGTGCTTTATTGTTAAATTGAGAAGTGAAAAATAGATGGATTGAGAAGTCTAAGGTTTCTTTCTAAACAAACAAATCAGACAGCCTATAAAATATATTCTCCGCAAGAACACGTGTTTAATAAATGCTGCCCCTGGTAAAGAGATTATAAAATCTAAAACATAAAAAAAATATGTTAATCATGAACAGACAAAGATTCGGGAGGATTAAACATAACTTTCTTTGTTCCCTGAATCTGAGAGTGGATTAACTGGCAGTAGATTTCTCATGTTATCATTCATCGGAAGTATTCCATCAAAATACAGAGGTCTTGATTCTTCGTATCATCATATCGGTACAGCATCAATCTTTTTTCTCCCTCATTTGTACCAAAAGCATATGCCAAGATTTGGTTTATGTCAATTAATGTGGTGAGTGGCTTAATGTGATTCAGTGCATCAGGTTGGGTGGCTTGGATTTGCAATCATAGTAGCTATATCACTTCATGACAGCAAATCAAATCTCAGGCAGTGTCAACACACAGCAGCAAATTGTCAATTTCTATCACTCAGGTTGCACATAATCTCCTTGCATCACAGTGTAGGCCGGTCATTTTGTTTAGACCCCACTGCATGTCATTATCTGTAGATCAGTCTAATGTCCACCCCCTGCCAGGTCCAGAAGTGACCCAGCAGCCTCTTGGGCCTCAGCATCCAGCTGCAGGATCTCTACAGTCTCCAGATCTAGTTCAGTGTCCCCGGGCAGGACCAGATACTGGTACTGATGATACTGGTAGTAATGGAACTCTATGTAGCCGCTGTCTGACAGGGGGTCTTTCTCCATCTCCTCACCAACCTCTTCCTCATATTCCACTGCCTCCATATTGACAAGCTCCTCATGGTCAGGGGTCAGAGGGCAAGGTGGATTTGAGGAGAGAGGTGGGTTGTCTGAGGTCAAGGCTGGGGGAGAGGGGGAGGAGAGGGGAAGGGTTTGAGAAAGGGAATCTGTGACAAGAGACCATCATTTGTTTTTGTACTGTACATTGAAAAATGTGGCATGTCAACATACATTATAGGTATCATCATACATTGTTGATGTGCAATGTGCAAATGTTTTATAATAGTGTCGTATACAGTAGAGTAGAGCAATTTATGTAAAAGCTTTAAAAGAGATAGAAAAGCCATGCATTACAGTGCATACCATGTAAACGATCCCTCTCTGAGTGGAATGTAGGGAGTTACTGCACTAAAAGAGAGAGTGACAAATGGCGGAGCCATCGTGTAGCTGTGGCTATAGGTTGTCAAGGTAATAGAAGGTTGTTGCCAAGACAACAGCACACAAACCCACCAACCATGCAACATGCAGAGTAAAGAGGTAGAAAAAAAATTCAGCAGGTGAATTAAGGTGTAAAAGATAGATCAGTTGTTCCTCAATTAAACTATGACTAAACATTACGAGGGAACCGAAGCACTACAATACTGTCTGGGTCTTTATAGTTTGCCCACAAACTTTAGTGTGGGTATCAAGATCTAGGAGGCTGACATGCTTAGTGATAGAGGGCTAACCTGAGATCGCCACAGTGTCACACACCATAGATTCTCCATAATCAGCTCCCTCCAACCTGCACAGGACAGAGAGGGAAGACAAATACAGTTAGTTGGACTACTGGTAAGGTTTTGACTGGGCTGTGATAAGCCTGCTATTGTAAGACAAATCATTAACCCACATGCGTTAAACAACAGGAATTTGGGCAAAAATATGTGGTAGTCACAGAAGGATTTGTGAGATTTGGCACTGTGAACTAAACTGCAGTTAACTGTTTGTTCATACTCACAATGCAGGGTTGTTTAGTAAGTTGCTGTTAGTGCTATGGTAATACTGGGTCTTCCTAAGCACCTCCAGAAGAGCGGATCGATATTCTGGACACACGCACCACAGTGAGCCCTTCCCCACAGACTGAAAAAACACATCATACGCAATCTTCGATATCACAAAACACCATTATTTCAAACAAAAAGCGAAACTTAATGCAATTGGCACATTGAAGACGAGTGAACACATCTCACCTGGTTCTTGTCCCTGTGAATCCGACAGAAGCTCTTACTCAGGGACAGGTTGTGCCGAACAGAGTTTCTCCACCCCCCAGGTGCTGCTCTGTAGTAGGGGAAGCTGTTCAATATCCAGTCATAGATACCCTTCACTGGGAGCCTCTTGTCTGGCGAGTATTCTATCGCCATGAAGATTAGACTGCTGAAGGAGTAAGGGGGCTTGGATGGGGAGGAAAGGTGGTTTTGGGTAGGTATGGGATCCTGGGGCTCCAGCTGGGGCAGTGGTGTTGTTTTGGGCAAGGGCTGCAGGGGAAGCAAATTGCCTCTTTGATGTAACCAGTTGAGGCAGGTCAAGTCATCTTGGTCAGATGTGGTTGGAGAGTTGAGGCAGTGTAAGTTTTGTCCGTCAAGGAACTGAGGGGGGGACAGGGAGTCTAAAAGAGGGGAGAGAGATTCAGTCTTGAGGTGAATGGAAACTGGGGCTGTGGGGGAAAGCCAAGTAGGGCATGGTGGAATCGACAGAGGAGACAGAGGGAGTGAAACATGGACAGTGGAAGAAGTCTGCAGAAGAGAGGAGAAAGGTGGGGACTGGTAGAGAGTGGTGGGATAAAGAAGAGATGTAGGAAGGGGTGGCAGTGTGTGAGTGTCACTCTCCATCTCTCTCCCAGCAGACTTCTTAAACACTCATTCAATAGATGATCTGTTGGGCAAAGCAGAGCAGTCAAACATTTCAAAGGCATAGCGAAACATGTAGCTCAAGTTAACAGCAATGTAGTTCCACAATTAGAAAAACGTTAGTAAACCCAATTTATAACAGCGTTGGTAGACCAGATCAGGTGGTCTTACTGAATTAATTAGTGGCTAAATGTTGTGAGTCTGTCTACTCTCTGCCCTGCACCAGGGTCATTCAGTTGGTAAGAATATAAAAACATACATCAAGTTAAAGATTAAGAAAAGTCTGAACAAAGTCCTCCCCCTTTTTCTTCTGGTTTTGCATGAATGATTTCGCTAGCTATACTAGCAGATTCAAACAGCTACACCAGCAAAAAGGCATTGCACAGGTGGATACATAAAATCGTCTTGAATAGAAAACTACTTTTATTTCTAAAGGGTAAATAAAGCAGACTGCTCATGAAGCCACATGGTGCTCAACAATGCTGCTCAATGTGCTCATTCTTCGGAAAATGGCGGTAGAATATAAAGTTACATTTAGCACAATCAGTCAAGCAGTCTTTTGTTAAACTCCCCCTCAGGTGCTGACATAAACACTTAAAACAGAGTATAAAAAAACAATGCATTGCTTACCAATAAAGCAACGTATTAGTTCAGGGTATATCGGTAAGTCTCGAATTATGCAAAATATATTATTCAAAAGTTTAAAATATTGTCTGATATCCATACGAAGAATCGAATTCCTGCCCGTCTGCCTTCTATCCGTTCCAGTGTTCCCTTGGAAACCAAAAGGACGCTTTGCAGGTTGCGCGTCACCTGCGCGTTCCCGCCTTAAAGATACAGTTCAGTATTTATTTTCCCAACAAATGGAGAGGACAAACCACTTTCCAGATATGACTGTCACAGCATTCCAAATTCAAGGTCAAAGATTATCAAACTGAGCAACAGACATTTTTCCATTGAAACTTTACATTCAGTTAAAAAGACAGAGGCATGGTTAAAATTCAAAGCTAAATATGTTTATTTTTCTACAAAAAACATAACACTGATTGTTGTTCATGCTCTATAAAGTTTAGATACATAATAAAGGAGGGTTTAACAGGGAAGGACAAATGGGGAAGATAAGAGTGCACTGGTAGCACATCCTCAGAGTAGCTCCATCATTTTACATTTAACCATACTGCAACATTTCTGGTAAGCCCAAATGGACAATATACACAGGAAACTTTAGAGGAAAACTGGAGTGTGGTGTGAAATGTTTCTCATAATCATATTCCAATTTCATGAATACAAAACCCTTCTTTCTCTATAAATAAGAGGGCCAAAAAGGACTCAGTAAAACACTCATGGTGAGAAAACATAAAAGCCTTCCATTTTGACAAGCGATGCATCTTGCATACAAAAGTCTCACACTGTAGAGGAGTCAAAAATAAATGTTCATTTAAAACTAACCCACAAGCTGAACACAAGATACAGCTCGATATCTAGTATCCCCTTTTCTCTGGCAGATGAGCTGAAAGGCAGGTAACAGTGACACTCAGAAGAACCAAATTTGTAGAAAGCATCAGTGTTTTTTACGTTTTTTTTTTAAATTTTATTTTTATTTTTAAAGTTCGATACCAAAGGACCTCCGCATCAGACCCCATATCAGGTCACCTGACCAGATGTGAGGTGAGCCAGTAGATAATGATTGGCTGAAAGGCGGCGGTGGCCACGGTGATGTACAGGCGGAGTCTTGGTTTGGCACTCGCCCCAGCCCCCATGGAGTCATGGGAGAGAGACGACAGAATCTTCATTTTGAGAGAACGGACCTGGTGATATGATCAAAATGCTGTTAACTCTTGGACATGAAGTTTAAAGACACAAAAACGTATTAAACTATGTCAACATGTTTACTATAATGCATAATTAGGTATGAAAAATTCAGAATAATTCTTAACACACATTTCCACAGAGTTCTAAAGTACTTACAATGAAAAACATAAGAGCACACGATGACCAGGCGAGAGCCACGAAGTAACCATCACTGCCAAACAGCAGACCACCCAGCACTGTGAAAATCATCCTAAAATAAAGAAGCATCCTTAAACTCAGGGGTATCACAGTAACGGCTGCAAAATGTAACAACTTGAGGTAAAAAAAAGAAAAGAAAAGTATCTCTTATCGAGTGTAGATAACATAAACCACGTTTCAATCCGAGTGAAGTCATACCGTATTTATAAAAAATAAAAATCACGACAGCTGTGATAGAAACAGGAAGTTTTGGTAGAATTTTATAAATGCAGAAAGAATGTTCATTCGACATGGTGGGATCTTTTTGCGTCTGTAAAATTAATTATGTGAGAAATGGCGTTGGAAACACCTTTATACGCAAATATTGATATAACCGTCACATAAACTTGGATTCATACGATGATATGGTGGGTGGTCCTCCCACTATGACTCAGGAAACCATGCCATTTTAGGCAACAGATTAAACCACTTATGATGAACTTCACAGGGTGGTGAAAGTGTACAGTGATCTTGATGTTCATTTCCAATAAAATATTGAGGGTTTTATTCTGTTGACATGATGATCAATGCTTGACTGCTGTTTGACCCCCCCATAACAAATATCTTGCTCTTATCCATAATAATTTCATAATATAGACTAACCTACCCGCTATGTATCTGCCAGCTGTTGGCTAGAGAGCACGTAAGACCAGAGTAGACAACGTTTTCTATTTAACGGAACCATGCGAGACAAAACCATCAGTAGAGTTGAAAAATGTGATGGAAACACATTGAACTTTACATTTTTATTCGGTACATGAAAGCGTGAGCGAAAAAGTACATTTTGTGCGCACTACGTCATCGCGCACTGATTTTAATTCGCAACAAGTTTGTTTGGTGTAAACACACCACTGGTGGGAAAATTCACATATTTTCTTCATGCAGATTTTGGAATATTCACATGAAAATCAATCACCAATTGGATGGAAACTTAGCTATATATCTAATGGTGCCCTTACCCCACATATTTGTATCCACTGTAGGCAATGAGGTCAAACGTGGATAGGTCAGAGTGAACCGTGAGAAGGTAGAGACTCAACAACATGACCAAGACCTCTATAACGACCCACACCAAAGCAGTGCTGGCACACAGACCAAGGACCTCTGGACTGAACCTGCCATTGAAGAAGAGAAAATAATGATGAGGGGGGGAGAACATTAGTTGGTTGATTCATAAACAAAATGAGACAAATAGTGTCATTAAATTAATACATTGTATCTAACACTCCAGAAATCATACATTTGCTTGGCTTTGTTTGAACACTTGTAAAGAAATAGTAGTTGATGTAACCTGTTCTGAATGCCAAGGGCCATCCCAGCAAGCAAAATGTAGGTGATGAAAGCCATTGCTGAAAAATAATACAGTAATAAATCAAATCAATTCATAGTCCGTCACTTCAATATTAAACATCTTACTGATATACCCTATCAATAAAACATACTTACAAGGTATGTAAAGGTCGGGTGCATTCACGTCATGCCTGGGTGTAAGAGGAGTGTCTCTGTGGTAACGAACTTCCCAGTCCTATTGACATTACGACAAAATGTGAAATGTATTTACACAACATCACAGAGAAGCACAGACATATAGTTCTTACTGGATCTAACATTTAGCAGGGCACAGAATGTCTAACAATGTCTCCTAATCTGAGAAGGGTAATTTGTGCAAACATATCATGCTTGTTAATATAAAGATTGCAATTGTGCTTCATCATCGGTCCTTTTTACGCCTGCAACATTAGAGAAAATTCTAATCTTCTGTGACCACAACACACACATCAACACACATCAACACACACACCAATACACACACCAACACACACTGCTAGCAGGGTGATTAAAGAGTGATTATCTTGTTTGGAGGCCCAACTATCTGATATGTACAAGAACATGAGACGAAGGAGGAATGCCAAGACTGGTGTGTCAAGGTCATGGAGACAGTGTGTGCTACAGTGCTGTTGAGGATCATACTCTGTAGAACATCATGTGCAAGAACGTGACATGGTGCGTTTGGTGTAATAAAATGACTTGATTACCTGGTGTGTGTATGGGAACATGAGGAGCAGAAGTTTCTTCATTACATATTTGCTGTCGACGGCAAAGAAATACTTCAGCTTGTTCACAGACACGTACCTGCTGATCTGAAGAGAGATTGCACAGGTTAATTTCTCTAACTGTCATGATAAGTGGAATCAAAGTTGGTTGGCACAGTCTCATTATTTGCCGACCAGTGCCTATGCTTGTTTGAGGCTATACTTTTCCGACATCGGAGCCTTGATCAGCAGACGGTTCTGATTGGGAAATCGTTGTTTGCGTAGAAAGATTTAAATCCAATTGGTAGACGCACCAGCCACTTCCAAATCAAAACATGGATGTCAATGTTTGCCCATACATGCGCCATTCTAATTCGCCCGTGAGGCTGATTAGCTAGTGCAAACAGGTGTGAAACAGACAGTTGTCCGCGCAAAGCGATTTGGAGGGGGTGGTAGCATCCAACAATTAGATTTAATTATTTTTTGGGCACTGCTAAGCAACGCAAACAACGATTTCCTAATCAGATACGTCTACCAATTACGGATAAAGGCTCAGATATTGGAAAAGCGTCACCAAATAAGCACGGGTCGGCAAATAACTCGTTAAGTGGGTAAATGTTATACAGCTATTTATTTATTATTTAACTAGGCAAGTCAGTTAAGAACATATTCTTATTTACAATGACGGAACAACCCCGGCCAAACCCTAAACCGGATGACGTTGGGCCAATTGTGGGCCCTATGGGACTCCCAATCACAGCCGGTTGTGATACAGCCTGGAATCGAACCAGGGTCTGTAGTGATGCCTCTAGCACTGAGATGCAGTGCCTTAGACCGCTGCGCCACTCAGGAGCCAAGCTAGACAAGGGTTTGACTGTAGTCTAGGAAATGGTCTAAGTCTCATCCAGGCTTCTAAGGAAGTAATTATGGAAGAGGTGAACAGTAGGCTCCCTCAGGCACAAACTGAATCAAGTAATAGACGCAGACCAGCTCTATAGCTCATGTGGCTACCTCATGCACAGCTTTACCCTAACCATCCTATCTGGCTGAAGTCCATTAATAAAACCTCAGCTGCGGATCGGAAAGGACCCACAGGTGAATGCAGCACACCAGCAGCAACTCTAGTCTATTTAACTGTTCATTTGCTGGAACGTGGCCATCACCCTAATGAGAATGAGACCAGTCTGTAGTGTGATTCTCTCACCTCCTTGTTGACAATATCCTTTCCCTGGTTGGCCAGGGAAGAGCCATATATCATGGCTGCACTGGCCATTGGGTCAGCAAACAGGTTGTTAACCCCAGCACCTCCTGGCCCTCCAGCTGGAGCCCCTCCCATGTTGTACCCAGGGGTGTAGAAACCCTGACTGTTCATTGGTGGTGCTGCCGAACTGGTATCGTCAAAGAGGAGAGGGTCCCCGGCGGGGGGAGCTGCACGGGCTCTTGGCTTTGCTACAGAGGGACAAATGGGAATGAGGATAGGGTAGTGTGTAAGATACAGAAGTGGGGGAGAGTAGGGTAGTGTGTAAGATTTGGCCAAAACAGCCAAATACTCCATCTAAACATGAATCGATTCTCAATTGAGGTACGGTTCTAGAAACATAAAGCATCAAAATAATTTCACAAATTATACACTTACTGTACACTTAACACAGTTGCAGCATTGTTCAGGGACAACACTTTGTGGCATCCGTCTTCACAAAAATGTTTGGCGACGCAGTTAACTATTTAGCACAAGGAGTCGACGGTCTCCTGTGTTTTCTGTAAACTAGCGCTGTATGGAAATATGGCCATGTGGGAACCCCTAACCCCATTAAAAAGGGAAGTAGTGGCCTCCCGGGTGGCGCAGTGGTTAAGGGCGCAGCCGGTCTGTAGTGATGCCTGCAGCCCCAGCTGTGCCATCAGAGACTCTGGGTTCGCGCCCAGCTCTGTCATAACCGGCCGCGACCGGGAGGTCCGTGGGGCGACACACAATTGGCCTAACGTCGTCTGGGTTAGGCAGGGCTTGGCTGGTAGGGATGTCCTTGTCTCATCGTGACTCCTGTGGCGGTTGCCAAGTGCACGGTGTTTCCTCCACATTGGCTTCCGGGTTGGATGCGCACTGTGTTAAGAAGCAGTGCGGCTTGGTTGGGTATCGGAGGACGCATGACTTTCAACCTTCGTCTCTCCCGAGCCCGTACGAGAGTTGTAGCGATGAGACAAGATAGTAGCTTCTAAAACAATTGGATACCACGAAATTGGGGAGAAAAAAAGGGGTAAAATGTAAAAAATAATAATGTAGTAATTTAACCTTTTTTATTTTGCGCTGACATGACATTCCAAAAAAAAAAACAAGCAATGTGTTTGGTGCAAGCAACAAAAAAAATATCAGTATTTGTGCATTAGAGACCTCTCGAACAATGAGAAAGTTCAGATTCAAACTCCCATTCACCAGCTCTGCAAGCGTTATAATGTACATTATAATTTAGAACCTTTTGGGAAATACATACCAACCGTAGCAGAAGTAAATGAAAATAGTTACTTAGTAAAACTCCACATTTGGTTATCTAGTATTTTTACATTTTGTATTTTGACATTACAATGCTTGCAGAATTGGTGAAAAGGAGTTTGAGTCTGAGCTTTCTGTGCGTTAGAGGTCTAACATGCTGACCACACCGCTTGCATTACGTGCACGAGCATTGCAAAATAAATGTACACATACATGTTATTCAATAACTTCATCCAAACTGCTCGTGAGTGTTTGCGTAACCAGGCACTGCAAGTCCCACCTCCCCCATCTCCTCAGTAATTTTTAGGATCATATACCAACGTGGGTGATTGAAAGATGAACTGAGGTCCACACTCCAGTCGGTGGCGGTAATGCATCTTAAAGTTGTTTGTCAACCGCCATATAAAGTCCAAAGAAGAAGACTGAAGGAGGAGCGATTACTAGAAACCATCTAGGTTTACCTTTTTATCTGTGGACTAATTGTCAGAGTAGAGGACCTTGTGCATTTCAGGTAAAATAACAACCCAATGTTTATATCCAAAAACAAATTAGCTAGCAACGACAAGCAAGCTAGCTAAATTGCCACGAATGTTTCATGCATTTCAACCTGTCCCCAAATTAATATAGTTGGTTCAGAGATCTTTTTGATATTTCAACCTGTGTGTCCTGGTCACATCTGTTGTGGATGGACAAAATCAACATGCACGTGCCCAGTCTAGTCAGCATGTAAAGCACAGATTCTGGTTCAGTTAGTCTATGAATGGGCTAGGGTGAAGTATGACAATTACATAACAGTTAAGGCAATTATGAGTGACAATATGAGTATCAAACCTGTAACTACAAACAATAGTCATGCCATGCGGGATGCAATGTTAGCCTCAGGCTTTGATCACATCGATAGCTTCATTGCGCAAAATAGTATGCAGCATTATATTTATTTAACCTTAATTTAGTCAGTTAAGAACAAATTCTTATTTTACAATGATGGCCTACACCGGCCAAACCCTCCCCTCACCCAGACGACTCTGGGTCAATTGCGCGCTGCCCTATGGGACTCCAGATTACAGCTGGTTGTGATACAGCCCTGGATCGAACCTGGGTCTGTAGTGACGCCTCTAGCAATGAGATGCAGTGTCTTAGACCACTGTGCCACTCGGGAGTCCTAATCTGGATACGTGTCCAACAAAAGCTCAATGCCTTGATCACACCGACAGTGTTGATGTACAAAATACTAAACAACATCATCTGGTTATGTGCGCAACAAAAGTTCAACATTCCCTTTCTGCTACAATTTATGTCAAGCCGTCAAAGTTTAAAGCTTGACTCATACTTTCGATTACACTTTTGGTGTATTCTAAGAGTTATTGCGCAAAATAGTATACAGCATCATCTGGGTATGTATGCAACACAGTTCAACATTCACCTTCTACTACCATTTCTGTCAAGCAGTCTAAGCATATAGTTTGACGCATACGTTCGAAAAATCTAACGTATGCAACGCACTGCAAAGCAATCCCAGCGTTCCATTGGAAATTATGGTACATCCGGTGTACCAAAACCAGGTCGGTGTGTTGGAAGCGTTACCTAACTCTAGCAAGCTACATTATTAGTTAGCTGTATAACATAGATAACATGTAGCTAGCTACTTACCACTTGCTCGGTAGCCATGATGTGGAAGGTCCATTGTAAACACCTGTTTAAAAATAGAAACACAATGTTTGGGTTTGATAACGTGTTGCAACGCAATTTTATACGTCGCAGGATCTTCGCATCCAGAAGTTAGTTAGCCAGCTATGTTTCAATGTTGGCTAGTAGTACGTAGCCAGCTAACGTTAATTAGCAGTTTTTTCGTCGTCAACGTTACTCTTGGCTGCTCGTCTGGGGCTAGCTACCGAATGCTAACTGAAAAGCTGGTTAGGTTTTGCCACCATTTGTGTGAACACAATTGACAGTTAATTAAAGCAGAATAACATATTTCAATGTACAAGAGTGTTTATAAAAAATACATATCAATAACTATGACATACTCATGGAATACAATATTCACTATTTAAAAAGCAAAACGTTACATCTACCTACGTGTCCTATGGTGCTTCCTAGAACCCGCCTCTTTTACTTTACCTTAGCTATTAATGGTCGTCTTCTGTGCCTGCGTGGCAGCGTGGATAAGCAAAATACTTCTATTGGTCCAAAATAAAGATTCAGCCTGTGCACGGATTGGTTTTCGGGGATATCAGTCTTCGCTATTCATTAAACCAAAGAGAGCACAGTAGGAAACTCTGAATTACATATTCATCAGCTCTTTCAACCTATGCATGGGGTGTATTCATTACGCCGATTCTGTTGCAAAACATTCTGTCTTTTGCAAAATCTGTTGAAAAACGTTTTGCAACAGAAACCGTTTACTTCAAACGGAAATCCTTGCTGTTCTTTGGATAAAGAGATGGATTGGCATCGAGTTATGGCTAGCAATAGTTTTATAGAAGGTAGCCCATGATGGCTTCTGAAACAGTGACTCATGGTGACTAAATGTAAACTTGTAAATGTAAAAAGTGACAAAAGAGAAAGTTATAACTTGTTTAAAAACAGCAAAGATTTATCTTTGGAGTAAACAGTTTCTGTTGCAAAACGTTTTAGCAGCAGATTTTGCAACAGACAAAACGTTTATCAACAGATTCAGTGTAATGAATCCATCTTCAGCCTAGGTTGAAGGAACTGATGAATATGTAATGAACATTTCATGATTCACGAAGACTGACTTCACTGAGGACCTGAAATAGTCTCACCATACCAACACTGTGGTGAAGAAGGCGCAACAGTCTTCTTCAACCTCAGAGGCCAAGACAAAATTCTTAAGCCTTCGGAGCCATGGCCTGTTCACACTGCTACCAGAAGGCAGAGACAGTACAGGTGCATCAAAGCTGGGACATAAAGACTGAAAAACAACTTATATCTCGAGGCCATCAAAACGTTAAATTGTCACCACCACTAGCCAGCCTCCGCCCAGTACCCTGCCTTGAACTTCGTCACTGTTACTAGCCTGCTACCACCTGGTACTCTACCCTGCACCTTAGAGACTGCTGCCCTATGTACATGGTCAATAAACGTGGGCCATTTTAATAAAGTTGAAATACTGTTTTACCCACTTCATGTTCTAGTCAAGACTCATCCTATATAGCTATTGTTGTACACAGCTTTTCTATTCATATACTGTCCATACACACCATCATATACATATATTTATATATGTCAAAGGAGGTTGGTGACACCTTAATTGGGGAGGACATGCTCGTGGTAATTGCAGTATCATAATTAGAGGAATGGTACCAAATATATCAAACACGTGGTTTCCATGTGTTTAATGCCATTCCATTCGCTCAGTTCCAGACAATACTATGAGCCGTCCTCCTCTCAGCTGCCTCCTGTTATATATTTATATTCCGAACTCTGACTTTGCTCTTTCTGATATTTCTTAATTCCTTTATTTTTATTTTTTGAATTTGTGTGTATGGTTTTATATTGTTAGGTATTACTTCACTGTTGGAGCTACAAACACAATAATTTCGCTGCACCTGCAACAAGATCTGCAAAATATGTGTACCCCCGAAGCTGGCCCATGTTGACTGTAATGCTTCCCACAGTTGTGTCAAGTTGGCTGGATGTCCTTTGGGTGGTGGGCCATTCTTGATACACACTGGAAACTGTTGAGCATGAAAAACCCAGCAACATTGCAGTTCCTGAAACAAATCACTGTCCCTGACACCGACTACCATACCCCATTCAAAGGCACTTAAATATTTTGTCTTGCCTGTTCACCCTTTGAATGGCGCACATACACAATCCATGTGCCAGCAGCATACCACCCTGCATACCACTGCTGGCTTGCTTCTGAAACTAAGCAGGGTTGGTCCTGGGCAGTTCCTGGATAGGAGACCAGATGCTGCTGGAAGTGGTGTTGGAGGGCCAGTAGGAGGCACCTTTTCCTCTGGTCTAAAACAATATCCCAATACCCCAGGGCAGTGATTGGGGACACTGCCCTGTGTAGGGTGCCGTCTTTCGGATGGGATGTTAAACGGGTGTCCTGACTCTCTGAGGTCATTAAAGATCCCATGGCACTTATCGTAAGAGTAGGGGTGTTAACCCCGGTGTCCTGGCTAAATTCCCAATCTGGCCCTCAAAAACCATCACGGTCACCTAATAATCCCCAGTTTACAATTGGCTCATTCATCCCCCTCCTCTCCCTTGTAACTATTCCCCAGGTCGTTGCTGCAAATGAGAACGTGTTCTCAGTCAATTTACCTGGTAAAATAACGGATAAATAAAATAAATTGTCTTAAGGCTTAAAAAGCCTTCTTTAACCAGATTGAAGTGGATTTAACAGGTGACATTAATAAGGGAGCATAGCTTTCACCTAGATAATGTAATATAATAAATATAAGGATTATGAGAATGGGTGTGTAAGTGGTGGGTGTGCATGGTTGTACTATGCGTACTGTACCTGCATGTACACGTAGTCTACGCCTGTGATGCATTAATGATGCCTCTCTGAGCCAATTGGTGTGAAAAAAATAGATACAGCCTGGCCTGCCAGCATGTTGCGGCATGTCATAGAGAGACAGAAAGGGTGTGTCATCAACGGCATTCCAGAGGCACGAAGTCATCTTTACCTCCCCCTATACTCTCCTTCAACACTCAACCACGTGATAAGGTGTCACATCCTTATGGTTACACCACAGAGAAAGAGGAGCACATGTCTCCCCATTGAAATAGAGAAAAAATACAGGCAAAGTACACTTTTAAAGAAGCAGGTGGCAGTAGTAATTCGGTCACTGTGACGCATAAATCACAAATGCCATGCTGAAGGGAACATCTTTCAACTTCACTCATGTCTATAATCTCATTATGATGGTGGTGGTGAGTGATAAAACAACACTACGAGCAAAATGCTTCAAATGATAAAGATGCTGATACAACAGTCGTGATTCACTGTATCTTCAATACGTATAAATTTATCATAATTAATGTTACTAATAGTTTTAGCCTTATTTTGAACACAATGAAATCAAATTTGACTCTATATCCTAAGAGACAACCTAGTATAAGGTGCCTATTCGTTTATTCACAACAGATGAGTCAACCATGTCGGGAACTCAAGCCCAATAGATCCATAAGGGAGAGCAGGGACTGCAGCTGTTTAGCGGCATCTCAGCCACTACTGTAGGAACCGGGGTACATTTAGGATTTTAGCATTTTTATTGAAGCTTTTGATGGTAGACTACATAAAAACCGCCGGCTACTGGCAAAGTTGAAATGGTGAAATAATTCATCAACATAGTGTCATTCGGCTGACTCACGTCCTACAGTCAAAGTTCCTTTGATTGATGTGGCCTAGAGAAGAAACTGTACCCAAACTAAGCGCCAAACCTCAATACGTTCTGTTATTTCACTAATTGTTAACACACAGACTAATCATTTAAATAGCGTACTTAGCTTTTAAAATAGCCACATTTCTTACAATTATTATATTATTATTAAATAAATAATAGGATACAACGAACACCATAATGAATGACAATACTGCATTCTTATAGACAGAAGGCTATGTTTCTGTGACACGATTAATTTTCATAAAACACGATTGGATAGATTCTATAAAAAGTTGTATGGTAAAAAATTAATGTGAATGCGAGCATGGGGCATAAACTTGTAGAATTCAAAGAGAGCGTGCTTTCCGCTCCTGTCAATGGAGGAATCCCGGGAACACTCTCTGGAGGAAACTCACCATATATGGTTATATACGTCATCCGCATGTGGTCAGTTACAAGTCAAAAACCAAGACACCACCACTTCCAGTAAATTGGGAGGGGCGTTAAATAACTATAGAATCGGTTTGGGTGTTATAATTCCACGAGCACTCTTTACTGTTCAGTTCAACTGGAATGATCAATACGTAAGAAGTAATTCAAATGAATTTGGGAGAATTTAGTCATACATAGGAAAACAAGATTTGAATTCGCAGTTTTCTTATTCCCCTTTCTTTTTGGATCCTACCAACATCCCGCAATAAGGAGGGTTTGCCCCACGTTTGAATGAGTGAACCTGACACTTTCCCTGAACATTTAATCGCTTGCTCTTCATAAAACTCCTCAGGATTACTTTGCACTCATCGTGAATCGGGATAGTAGTTTACAATCAAGGATGTACCGAAACTTTGGGAACTTGGGCCGAGGAGGCAGCGACTCTGCGTCCACCAATACCGGATCGAGTGCTGTATCCCAGGGCACCAGCACCTCAACTACTCAACAAGATCAGGTAGGCACACATATTGGTCTATGTTAATAAACATTAGTAAAAGTAATAAATCATAATTTGTGTAAAGTTTCTCCCCTCAATAATTATGATATTGCTTAATCATATTAATTGCAGAATGTAGTAATAATAGGTTATTAATGGCATAATATTTACATACAAATGTAGTAGGCTCATAATTGTATTATAGCCATGGTGCAGTTTGATTACCATTGTCTGATGAACACATTATGGATTTAAAATTATATTTTCAATGCTCACCGTCTTTGTCAAGATTGTTGCCTTTACATCCGGATGCACACCTATGTCCATGTCAAAAGCATGGATAGCATGTTTTTTTGTTTTTTTTTAACTAGGCATGTCCATTGCCCATGACACATATCTGGTTCAAAATAATTACATTGCTGTAAATCACTTTCTGTTTGTTAGTTTACCCATCATGTCCTTACTCGAACCTCCTCCTCTCTTTCTTTCTCTCTCTGTCTCTCTCTCGCTTTCCCTTAAGAAGTTCACTGTGGCAGGTGGCAGCCAGTTTGTCCCCAGTCTCAATGCCATCACTTCCAACCAAGACCTCCAGTGGTTGGTCCAGCCCTCCTTCATTGGTCCAGCTGGCCCCTCGCGGCCTCCACGTCCTCTTTACTCACCTGCAGCAGGAATGAGGCCCTTCAACCCTTCACCTTCCCAACCACACCTCTACAGACCAGGGGTCATAAGGGCAGTGGCAAGATCCGGGAGCACAACCAGACGCAGGAACGATGAACATGTAAGAAAGAATATGTGTGGTCTTTAGCCAGCAGGGTGTAATACTATATAATTGACTTTCAGCATAAATCAAAATGTAGATAGGCATTGTGCCAGAATGTGGGTGGATATCTGACCAAAATGCACATGAAACGTAAGGTCACTTAACACTACATAGGCCTACATTTAGATTTTGAAGAAGTGGTTGTCTTTGAAGAGGAACAGTCTTTAGTAGTCCCTTTTCCATGTAGTTGTTGTCTTATTAATAGGGATACACTGTATAAAGATACGACTGCAAGGTTTAGAATTAGAGTGCTCCGGTGGGACTGAGAGGGCCAGGGAATAGGGCAACTAGAGACTTCACAGAGGTGTGGAGACAGACGGTTGAGTCAGTGCGCCGGTCATGTGTAATATCCTGTAGTGTGTGTGACTGTTTTATACGTCTGACATGGCAGTGAGACTTCACCACACACTCGTCTTGTCTAATAGGTTGAAAACAAAATTACAGAAACAAATATTCCTGAGAGCTATCTTTTGAACGGGATAGATTTCTGCGACGATGTGGAAATTCCAGATGATGCAGAGGTTGACCAAGCATTTTGTTTTGGTTGACAACTATGTACTTTGGAACAGCTATGTACAATGACCTGTTTCATCGTTGTTTAAGATACGCCACTCGTTTGATGTTAGTGTGACGTTGGCTAAGTGCCAGAAAGGATGAGAGCTTTTATCAACCTGTTTGAGCCAAAATATATCTGACACGAGCAGGTTCACAAAATGTAAGATGGCAAGACATCAAGAAGTTAAACTACTAGTAGGTTTTGTTTTCCTTGAGAGTAGATTATTTTCATACCTGTTGGCTTTGTTACACTTTCAGAATGTGTGGTTGAGTGAGCTGAAATTTGATGAGACAGGAAATGGGCTATCATGATTCACTGGGGCAAGTCATATGACTCATACCTGAGTCACAATTGGGGTCTGAGTGACTCATCACAATACAAGGCGGGATAAATTGGATGAACAATGTTAAATGAAATTGGAGAAAGGGTGTAACAAAATGACAAAAGCCTCTGATGTTACGAAATTAAGGGCCATCTTGAAAGTTTGAATATAGTGGCTCAGTTCATACACAAGGTGGTAGTATTTCACCACAACACATTTTACAGCTATTCAGTCCAGTCCCCTTTATTCAATTGAGTTGTAAAACGTATTATAACTTTTTTTCAGTCATAACTCTGCCTCATCAAATGTCTTTCTCTCGCTTTAGTTGTCCCCAGAGGAGTTGGAGAGACGCAGAATAAGGAGGGAGCGAAACAAACAGGCAGCTGCCAAGTGTCGTAACCGTCGACGGGAGCTGACAGACACGCTGCAAATCGTAAGTTGAATTTTATTTCAGGGGGGCAATGAACCTATATATCATTAAAGTTTATAAATCATCAACTACTGGATTTCTCGACCAATTGAAAAATAATAGATTGACAATACAACCCTAACCGTTTATCTTTCATTTCCCCTCTCTTAGGAGACAGATGAGTTGGAAGGTAAAAAGTCCTGTCTGCAGAAAGAGATTGCCGAACTAGAGAAGGAGAAAGAAAAGCTAGAGTTGGTTCTCGAGGCCCACCGCCCCATTTGCAAAATCCAAGACTCTGACTCAGATTCTGACCAGAGCTCAGAGCTTCCCTCATTGGGAGGTATCAAAATTGAGCCTGAGCTTCCTGACCTACCAGGGAGCTCAGCAAAGAGCCAATCAAGGATAGAGAAGCCCAAACCAAAAATTACTATCCCTGTCCGTCCTGTGACCTCCTCTGCCTCTGCTGTCCCCATGGAATCTGAGTCACTTCACACCCCAATTCTTATTTCTACTCCATCTCTTACTCCTTTCACGGCTAGTCTGGTCTTCAGTTATCCCTCTGGCTCTCTAGACTCCAGTTCCACTATTTCATCCCAGGCTCTACCGACTCTGTTATCTTCCTCTCAACATGGTGTGGCCCAGCAGTCTCGAAACCCCCAGCCCTGTAGTATTGCCCATCGCCGTAGCAGCAGCAGTGGGGACCAATCAGATCACTCCCTAAACTCCCCTACCATCATCACACTGTAATTTAACTGGCTTCCTCGGTGGGAAAGACTGAGTGACAACACTGACGGTTATGAAGATGAAGAAAATTATGACATAGGTGACTTTAATAACGACAGTAATTATACGCTAAATGCAGCTGGTCTACTTAATTTCCTCTGTGCCTACACTTTCCAAATAGCCCCTACACACTAAATGCACACAAAAGCTAAAATACTGATTCTCACAAAAAGCATTATGGTGATGCGAATGACTCCTATTTAAAGGGTTGCATTGTTACACTTTTTTTGTTTTCATCGATGCATATAACTTCTGACAACCTATATTTGTTATGTTCAAAACACAAGATGTAGAACTGTGCAAATGTGCAAACAAAAATGTATTAACTCGGTGTACTTTGGCAATAATGGTGATATATTTAAGGGGGTGAGGTATATGGCCAATATACCACGGCTAAGGGCTGTGGCATATTGGTAATATACCACAAATACCTGAGGTGCCTTATTGCTATTATAAACTGGTTACCAATTTAATTAGAGCAGTAAAAATAAATGTTTGTCATACCTGTGGTATATGGTCTGATATACCATGGTTTTCAGCATACAGGGCTTGAACCACCCAGTTTGTAATGTAGGAACCACATCATGGTAGTGCATGGTAATAAACACTGTGGGTTTGTTTAAGGGTAAATGTATGTGCATGCCAGGTAAACTTTCATGTGAGCTAGCTATCTTTTATATAAAAGATGCATTCATCTACTTCTCATATTGTACGTTTAGTACAATATAATTTATTTAATTTATGAAAAACTGCATTATTTGGGGAAAATTTGAAAGACAACTAAGGCAGGACCATGAGAGTAAATATAGAATATATAGACATGTATTTATTGAGTGTAGTATATTTTTTTATAATGTGTCTCTTTTGACTGATGTGTGGGTCAGTGCAGTGGGCAGTGCCTTCACTTAAATGTGTTCATAGACATCGGTACAATAAATAAAAAAATTTAAAGACAACATTATGTGTATCTGGTGACGTTAAGTATGTTTGATTATGTTCATGTGATGATATTTGCATCAATATGTCAAAAAGTTCAATCAAATTCTACACTTTAAAATATCAGTATGAAAGGGGTAAAAAGAAGACTAAATGCATCCTTAGTGTTACACCCATTAGTTAGTTAGTCCATTTTGAATACGTCCCGTTTCCTGCTTGATGTTGCTGCATAGCAACATTATGTAAGGAGGTAATGGAGGCTGGGGAGGAAAGGGAGGGGAAAGCTGGCCATTACCTCTCTGCTTCCTCTCTGGAAATAATTGTATAACTGACTTCAATACAAACAACACATTAACGTTTCAGATGGGCTGAATAAGAAAGATAAGCAAGAAGAAAAGGAGGTCACAGCGGGACATCTGGGTTTTTGATTGAATGGGAGGTCATGTTTAGAATTTTTTGGCCTGGCAGAGGACAAAACGTAGATCAAAATGAGAGTCTGGTAAATGGGGATCTATTGGCCATGACCCTGATTCCTGAACACAGAGTTCTGATGTTACTGTACTTCTCGCAAATGAAGTGACTCACTCACTCACTCACAGGAGGCCCAGAGAGCATATGATAGCAGTTATAATAAAAAGGAGATTTAGGAGAGAGAGCCTATGTGTGCTCCTCTCTGTAAAATGAGCTCTCTGTTAAAGCATTACTGTCCACTGCGCAAACAGAGGTCCAAAAATAAAACTGATACATTTCCACAATGCCAGGCTGTATGACATGGACAGGAACATCAATCGCCTGCAGTCTGGGACAAACAGGTCATAACAAACAGGTAGAGAGATCAATCAATCACTCATGTTGCACCATGTAAAATGAATGTCTTTCTGCAAAGTCACACACACACACAAAGAAAGGTCACAACATGATTGAGTGTCTCAGCCAGTGTATTTAAAGCTCTTCAATGCACTACAAGCAGCCCACCAATCACAGCCAACAACAAAGCAAATCTTATCCAACCCATGAGCATGGTCTATATGCTTAAAACAGAAATATGTATTTGTTAATGGTGTAATACTGATATGTCAAGTTAATGACAATGAGAGAATATATCTACAGAATTACCACAAAACATTATATTAGGATCCTGACTATTGGCAATTTAGACAGAAAATGTGAAGCAGTAGTACTAATGATAGTAATCATAACAATAATAATGTAGTAAAGAACAAAGTAAAAGTGTCTTGTTTAGTTCCCAGCATCATGTCAAATCCAGTCTCGAGCTTCCAGTTTGACACAAAAGTGGCTGGTTGAGAACAGCCTGGGCCGTTCAGTTCTGAAGAAGGTCTAAGTACACCATCATAGGTGCAGGACACAAACCAGCGGTGCCTCACAAGTTTTAGTGCATTGTACAGCCTAAATTACTGTGGCACACTAGCTATGTCTTTCAGTGTAAAACCAATGGGCAGCCAAGACAGTGTTCATAATATACTATTTCATTGTTAGTTTGTGATTTCATACACACAGCACTCCAATCCTGACCTGAGGGACTGAATGCATAATCTACATTATTTAAATGTTATTTAAAGGTCTTTCACAAAAATCATCACTCATCCTTCAAATATTTCAGTGCTTTTGGATGTCATGTACAGTAGACTAGTATGGCTCAAATCTGGATTGAGATATGTGTCTACAAGGACTCATATAATAGCTTTGTCCAGTGCAATGCAGTACGAAGTAGTCCACTATCAGTACAGTGCATGAGATAACATCCTAACCTAACCTCCTTCCAACACCTGCTACTATTAACCACATATAGTCTCAATCACAGAACAGAGGAAAACCTCCCAAAAGATTGTTTTAAAAAAGCATAAAATTGTGAAATGATCATTCGATAAAGCTTGACCTTTAGTCTCAAATGTTTATGTGGGCCTGTCATCCCTCTTTCCAGGAAAAAGCCTTTTTCTTTTCTCTTGAGGATCCTTTTCCAACTCTTCTTTAGGACAGCAGCATGTGCAGAAGGAACAGAATTGACTGCTATTCTGGAGATGATGCTGTGTTACTGTGTGTTATAGGCCATCTTCTAAAAAGTATCCCAATCAAGTTTGTGTTCTACCAATGAATGCTGTAAACAACTAAACATATTTCCTCAACCCATATTTATCTTTATCGTGCTCTTTCACTACTCAGTGAAAGTATCCGGCTCTGTCCCATCATCAGTCATCAGGTGAGCACACCAGGTGGAGCTGGTCCGGACTACCGACACTCCCAGTGCTTGAACTTCCATCTCCCAGGTCTCGGGACACCATACACGGCAGGTTGAGCTCAGTGGAACCACCGGGACTGGAGTCATTCCTGCTGACACATTCCTCCTCCAGGACCAGACAGAGTTCTTTGAGGTCCAAATTCTCCTTTACCAATCCATCCTGCATGCACTCTAGGTCGGCCAGTTTTTTCAAGTAGCCGCCCAGATCCTCACGCATCACTTTGGCTGCGTGGTGACCGAACAGCTGCCATTCCCGGGCCAGCTTCTTCACCTTTAGTCGGTCATCATCAAGGAAACAGCACAAGTCACGCAATTCTGTGTTTTCTTCCTGGAGACGCTGGTTGACGGTTTTCAGCTCCCTGATCTCAAGCAGGTGGCCCTGTAATTGTTTGTTAACTTCTTTTATCAGCCGTCCACGCTGGATAAGAGCAGAGATCTTCTCTGACTCCTCTTTACGCAGTCGACTCACCAGCTCTTCTTTAGAGCAGGAGAGTAAATCCTCGTCAGACATCTTTGACAAGTCTCTGTTGTAGAGCTCACTGTCACTCCCCATATTTTTTGGACTGATCTGTAATTCAATAACCTGAGAAATAGCCTTTCCCAATTACAGGCAGTAGAGGCAAATTAACTTTAGTCTACAATTCCTGGGATGCTCTGCAATGTGCATGGAGGCTACAGTAAGCTTTTTATAGGCAGCCCTGAATTGTATGACTATCAACTGACTCTATCCAACCATGGAAGCAAAATATAGGCCAACAGTAATTATTGGTTTTACCTATGGATAATGGGGAAAAGTGCATGCTACACATCAACGTTTTTCTATGAGCTATAAAATTCCCTGAACAAATTCGCTGTTGATATAATAAAACAAAGCAAAGAATGTATATATTTTCAATATAAAATGTCAATCCATCTCTCTCATATCTCAGATGATAATCTGCGATTATAGGCTTTGTAAAAAAGAGTTTGCATTAATGTCCAGTTTTCCCTTTGCTTTTCCTTGGTTACCTTCAGCAGGGTGAGGGG
Source organism: Oncorhynchus mykiss (assembly GCF_013265735.2). Taxonomy (NCBI): domain Eukaryota; kingdom Metazoa; phylum Chordata; class Actinopteri; order Salmoniformes; family Salmonidae; genus Oncorhynchus; species Oncorhynchus mykiss. The sequence continues at coordinate 30,477,472 of NC_050571.1, read as the reverse complement.
TTTTCGTGATTTTGCAATCCGTTATTTCGTTTTTATTGTGCAGTTGACTCGTCATCCTATATCGGAAAACCTTGGATAAAGTACGATAACGTTATTGTACTCAGATCTTCATATCTTATTATCAGAAGTGACGTGCTGAAGAGCATATGCTTTCGTTCTGTCCGAGTAAATGTTGTATTCCCTCTGTTTGGAGAATTTGTTCATGGCATAACATTCCTTTTGATTATAACCCCGAAAGAGGCAGTCATTTGAAATTCACCGATGAATACAAATAAGGCTCTGAAGTTTCAAAAAAGAGAAATACATCCAGATTCCTGCTCATCCTATTGCATTGGTGTGTGGAGGATTACAATGTCGGCCTTCTTCCACTGTCATTATAAAGCGGATGTCTCCTCTCAGACTCGGTTTTTCTTTCCACTCAGTGAATTTCAGAAAATGACGCCCATTTAAAAAGAATGGGATTTTCTTCTATCCTCTCCCTTCACATAAAAAGCTATATAAATTAGTAGTAATCATCCATGTAGTCTTTTAAAAAAGAAATGAACAAACACAATAAAAATGTAGGACGAAATCGATACAGACCACGTTTGTAGAAGAGATGCTCGGTTTAACAGTGAAGGTCAAAATATTCACTGATGTTTTAAAAACACAGTTTCTTGATATTATCCTACAAAATGATTAAAAAAGCGATTACATTCTTGAGCATTCAAGTATGGTTGTCGGATGGTGGTTGTGAAGGAGGCGGCCGTAGGAATGCCCCTCTTCTGAATCCCTTCCCTCTCTCTTTCCGTTTGGTCTTCCTTTACGGTAAAATAATAGCTTACACTACTTTTATTTCATTTTATTTTGTGTGATGTCATTTCTTTCGATGGAATAGCTTATACTACGTATTGTATCCCGTCGAAATAAATGACATCACACACAATTTGAATGCATGTGTTAATACTATTCATTTTGTTTAGGCTGTATCACATTTGTGTTCAAATCTACGGGCAGAACTACAATAATTTATTCGGAATATATAGCAATCATATCACATACCATTGTATATTTGTATTCCATATATATTTGTTAAATACCTCCCCACAGGACCCCACTCTCCACCCCCTCCAACCATAGGCCCACAAACGCGCACACACACACACGCACGCACACACAACAGAATATGACACACACGCATCAGAGTCACACTTTGACACAGAACAATAAGTGAATCAGAGTTACAGTGTAGTCTACACAATTTCAAATACACAGATGGAAAGTGTGACAAAAGGTTTAAGCATGGGGTATTTGGCCACATCCTTCCGCCCTTCATTCCAGCTCTATTGTTTCAGTGAGGCCATAACAATATAGGGTGTTATACAGGGACTGGGGGAAGCAGGGGATGGAATCAGGGTGAGGTTAGCTAACAGAAGGGCTGGAACTGGGAGAGGGTTGGTTGGTTGGTTGGTTTGCAGTGAGGTGTAAAACAAAAAGACAGTTGACTGTGTACTTTTTCTCGTTTGTAATTTTGAAGGGCACAGACAGATACAGCAACAGGAGGATGGGAGGGGCGAGGAGAGGGATTTGGTGGGATTTATTCAGATAAATCTCTGCAGGGAAAGCATGCGCAAAAACACACACACACCATAATTCATCATAGTAGCTATCTACTTTTTAACATTTTATTTGTGTTTATTATGGTAAAATAACCGTTCTGATATTCTGTTTTACATAATATAATTGCGTATGTTTTGTATATCAACATATAATTTGACTATATAAACTTGTGCAACATGTTCTCATGTAGGTTACATCATATTTTTCATAGATTGTAGTATTCCACATGTTTTGTTGTTGGAAATAAGTAGTTCAAAGTGTGCTGCTAAAAAAGTTAAATATGGCCGCTATACCAGATATGAAAGAGGAAGCGAGACACTCTATTCACTGTTTTTGTTTGTTTGTTGATTGAATGAAAGCCAATGAACTAAGTAGAACAGACCCAGCTGCTTTAGAGAGACATAGTAATGGCGTCCTTTTGTAGGCACTAACTCTGGGAAATGAATGGCGTTTTTGGATAAACGCCGAAAATAAAGTATGTGGTAAACACAGGTTTAGGAGATCTTATACGTTTTGTTCTATGAGATAATCTTCATCAGCTAACGTCACTTTTTGTGGATTTTGAAGCGTTTATGTAAAAAAAATATTGTATATTGTATAAAGGTCATGTTCACTGACTGATATTATCTTATATAATAAAACGTAGGCTATTAGATATCCTTAGCCTGTGTTAACCTCAGACCTTATTTTCGGCAATTATCCCAAAACCCTATTTTCCCCACTGGAATGGCTGAAGGAACCAGAGGTAACTAATTTCCGTTTTTTTAGGACCCACCCCGTTAAATTGACCGGAACTGATAAAAACATGTTATGGTAAACAGCCAACCATCTTTGACTATACTCATAGAGATAGATAGAGGACTCATCTTAGTATGTGTGCCATTATAGCATTTGTGACAGCATGAGCAGATCCATTGAGGCAATCTCCATTTTGAAGTAGTTAATTTTCTTCTTCACGATTGGCCGGTCCCTTCTGATGACCAAGCCAATGAAGTTGGAAGACCCGCCCAGCTGAATAAATTAAAATGGTGGAAGCCCTCAATGGCGCTGCCCATACGAAATGGGCCACTAGACGCTTCTATCATTCTCTATGGGCTATACCAAACATACTTATCTGGCTATATAAAGATACTTCCTGTAAAGGCACAATAAAGTGTTGTTCACAGGTATTTTCTTCCGTTTATTTTTTCGAAAAAAAGGCTTCGTTACAGCATTAGCAACGGATGACAATGTATCCATAGTTTATAGGAGCTTATTATCCGTTATATTTTTAGATAATAATGAATTATCTAGCTAGCAACGTTAGCTAACGGTAGTATACCAGTTCTGGACAGCCGGGATTATTACTCATCCTACTTAAAACGCGTAGCTATATTATAACAGTCTAGAATATTGGAACCTTAATTTAAAAAGGTAAGTATCATCTTGTTTAGTCAGATAATGTATACAGTTAATGTAATTACAAGTAACTAACGTTAGTAAAACATTGACTTTTTTGTACAGTGCAGGAAACCTGACGTTGAATTCTACGTCGGGGAGAAATTAGCATTTTAATCAGGAAAGTTTCCCCTCACAACCTCTACAAACCAGAATGTTGAATAAAAATATATTTAAAAGTACTTTTTGCCAGTCTTTTTAGCGTGTAGGAATGTATAATTACAAACTTTTCAAAGCGCTGGTAATTTATTCCATTCAGATTTCTATCACCTGAAGCATGTGCAGAAAGAACCATGTAAACACGAGCTCAGTAAGTATGCACGAGTCACCTGCATGTATTTGTATCTTGTGCACATGCTTCAGGTGATAGAAATCTGAAGGCACTAGCAGGATTTTGAAAAGTTTATGTGATTATACTTTCCCCATGGATATACACTCATTGGCCAGTTTATTGGGTACATCACCCCCTTCATGAAAATATATCCCACAGACAGTGAGTCACCTGGCCATGGCTGGCACCATATATATTGAACCTTTTAATTAACTAGGAAAATCAGGGCCAATTGTGCGCTGCCCTATGGGACTCCCAATCACAGCCAGTTGTGATACAGCCCGGGATCGAACCAGTGCCTTAGACCGCTGCGCCACTCAGGAGCACTATATAAAGCAGGCTGACCGGCCTCCTGGGCTGTTTGCCTGACAGTGTCTATGGTTTACTGAGAATGGTGCAACAGTCCTGTGGGCGAAACGGATTGTTGATGAGAAAGGTCGAAGGAGAATGGCAAGAATCGTGCAAGCTAATAACGGCGCAGAACGACATCTCGGAATGCACAACTCGTTGGTCCTTGTCACGGATGGGCTATTGCAGCAGATGGCCACACCGGTTTCCACTCCTATCAGCTAAAAAAAACAGAAGAAGCGGCTATAGTGGTCATGATGAATCCTGGTTCCTGTTGCATCATGCTGGTGGCAGTCAGGATTTGGCGTAAGCAGTGTGAGTCCATGGCTCCATCCTTCCTGGTGTCAACCGTGGTGGTATGGGGAATGTTTTCCTGGCACATGTTAAGTCCCTTGATACCAATTGAGCATCGTTTGAATGCCATACCTTGTAGAATCCATGCTCCAAATAATTTGGGCTGTTCTGGAGGCAAAGGGGGGCCCGACCCGGTACGGACAAATGCCAAAGAACGTTAAAATGTAATTTTATTCAACATTCTGGCTTGTAGAGGTTGTGAGAGAGAACTTTCCTGATTCAAATGCTCATTTCTACCTGACATCGAATTTAATGCAAATCAATGTCGGGTTTCCAGACAAAATCTAGGCTTACAAAGGAGTCGTTGAATATGGCAATTTTCCTTTAAATTCAAGAAGCAGCCATTCAACTTGCCATTAACCAGCTTTTCAAGCTTAATAATATCAAAATACATTCAGTACTTACCAAAGAATGGAGTTTTGCTGAGAAACTGTCGTCAATTGTGCCGTTCCGGCCTGTATTTACTCCCAAAAAGGTCTAAATAAAAAGTTACATGCAACCGACAACATGCCATGTCTGGAACAAATCTATTTTTTTTGAGTAAGTGCAATTGCGTCAAATCCACCTATTCTGCACCTGTTGCAATATTATTGGAATTAAAATACACTAAATAAAGCCTATCTAGAAATATACAATCACTGTAAAAACGTACCCTATATTGTTACTTAATCTACTTACATTAAATATTATTGCATCCATGTAGCGCGGGTGAAACAACAGATTGATATGACGTTCATACTGTTGTAGGTGATCAAATCAATGACCGTTCCTACTGCTGGATCAGCCAAGAGGTGCACACTTGCTCAAAAACAATATTTAGATTATTTCCAGGCAAAGCATTTTTTCAGTTGCATGTAACTTTTTCTATTGAGATGTTTTTTGAGAGTACATACCGACCGGAATGGCAGTAATGACGATAGTTGTCTGTATTTTGACATTTATTAAGCTTGAAAAGCTTGTTAATGGCAAGTTGAATGGCTGCTTCTTGGGCCAAAGGAGAATCTCCATATTCAACGTCTCCTGTAAACCCAGATGTTGGTTCAGTTGCAGAGTCGCTATGTACAGTGCATTCGGAAAGTATTCAGACCCCTTGATTCCCCCCCCCCCACATTTTGTTACTTTAAAGCCTTATTCTAAAATTGATTAAATATATACACTGCTCAAAAAAATAAAGGGAACACTAAAATAACACATCCTAGATCTGAATGAATGAAATATTCTTATTAAATACTTTTTTTCTTTACATAGTTGAATGTGCTGACAACAAAATCACACAAAAATTATAAATGGAAATCAAATTTATCAACCCATGGAGGTCTGGATTTGGAGTCACACTCAAAATTAAAGTGGAAAACCACACTACAGGCTGATCCGACCTTGATGTAATGTCCTTAAAAACTAGTCAAAATGAGGCTCAGTAGTGTGTGTGGCCTCCACGTGCCTGTATGACCTCCCTACAACGCCTGGGCATGCTCCTGATGAGGTGGCAGATGGTCTCCTGAGTGATCTCCTCCCAGACCTGGACTAAAGCATCCGCCAACTCCTGGACAGTCTGGTGCAACGTGGCGTTGGTGGATGGAGCGAGACATGATGTCCCAGATGTGCTCAATTGGATTCAGGTCTGGGGAATGGGCGGGCCAGTCCATAGCATCAATGCCTTCCTCTTGCAGGAACTGCTGACACACTCCAGCCACATGAGGTCTAGCATTGTCTTTTGCATTAGGAGGAACTCAGGGCCAACCGCACCAGCATATGGTCTCACAAGGGGTCTGAGGATCTCATCTCGGTACCTAATGGCAGTCAGGCTACCTCTGGCGAGCACATGGAGGGTTGTGCGGCCCCCCAAAGAAATGCCACCCTACACCATGACTGACCCACCACCAAACCGGTCATGCTGGAGGATGTTGCAGGCAGCAGAACATTCTCCACGGCGTCTCCAGACTCTGTCACGTCTGTCACATGTGCTCAGTGTGAACCTGCTTTTCTGTGAAGAGCACAGGGCGCCAGTGGTGAATTTGCCAATCTTGGTGTTCTCTGGCAAATGCCAAACGTCCTGCACGGTGTTGGGCTGTAAGCACAACCCCCACCTGTGGACGTCGGGCCCTCATACCACCCTCATGGAGTCTGTTTCTGACCGTTTGAGCAGACACATGCACATTTGTGGCCTACTGGAGGTCATTTTGCAGGGCTCTGGCAGTGCTCCTCCTGCTCCTCCTTGCACAAAGGCGGAGGTAGTGGTCCTGCTGCTGGGTTGTTGCCCTCCTCCTAAAAATGAAAAACATAAGTATTCAGACCTTTTGCTATGAGACTCAAAATTGAGCTCAGGTGCATCCTGTTTCCATTGATCATCCTTGAGATATTTCTACAACTTGATTGTAGTCCACCTGTGGTAAATTCAAATTAATCAAATCAAATTATATTTGTCACATGCGCTGAATACAACAGATTCACCTTACAGTGAAATGCTAACTTACAAGCCCTAAACCAACAATGAAGTTTTAAGAAAATACTGTAAAAAAAGATAAAGAATAACAAATAATTAAAGAGCAACAGTAAATAACAATAGCAGGGCTATATACAGGAGGTACTGGTACAGAGTCAATGTGCGGGTAATTGAGGTAATTGAGGTAATATCTATCTATGTAGGTAGAGTTATTTAAGTGACTATGCATACATAATAACAGAGTAGTAGCAGCAGCGTGGGGGGGCGGGGGGCATAGTCTGGGTAGCCATTTGATTAGATGTTCAGGAGTCTTATGGCTTGGGGGTAGAAGCGGTTTAGAAGCCTTTTGGACCTAGACTTGGAGCAGTTTATGACGGGTGGCTGGAGTCTTTGACAAGTTTTAGGGCCTTCCTCTGACACCACCTGGTATAGAGGTCCTGGATGGCAGGAAGTTTGGCCCTGGTGTAGTACTGGGCCGTACGCACTACCCTCTGTAGTGCCTTGCGGTTGGAAGCCGAGCAGTTGCCATACCAGGCAGTGATGCAACGTGTCAGGATGTTCTCGATGGTGCAGCTGTTAAACCTTTTGAAGACCTGAAGACCCATGCCAAATCTTTTCAGTCTCCTGAGGGGGAATAGGTTTTGTCGTGCCCTCTTTACGACTGTCTTGGTGTGCTTGGACCATGTTTGTTGGTGATGTGGACGCCAAGGAACTTAAAGCTCTCAACCTGCTCCACTACAGACCCGTTGATGAGAATGGGGGCATGCTCGGTCCTCTTTTTCCTGTAGTCCATAATCATCTCCTTTGTCTTGATCGCGTTGAGGGAGAGGTTGTTGTCCTTGCACCACACTGTCAGGTCTCTGACCTCCTCCCTATAGGCTGTATCATTGTTGTCGGTGATCATCACTGTTGAAATCACTGTTGTCATCTGCAAACTTAATAATGGTGTTGGAGTCGTGCCAGGCCATGCAGTCATGAGTGAACAGGGAGCACAGGAGGGGACTGAGCAAGCACCCCTGAGGGGCCCCTGTGTTGAGGATCAGTGTGACGAATGTGTTGTTACCTACCCTTACCACCTGGGGGCGGCCCATCAGGAAGTCCAGGATCCAGTTGCAGAGGGAGGTGTTTAGTCCCAGGGTCCTTAGCTTAGTGATGAGCTTTGAGGGCACTATGGTGTTGAACACTGAGCTGTAGTCAATGAAGAGCATTCTCACATAGGTGTTCCTTTTGTCCAGGTGTGAAAGGACAGTGTGGTTGCAATAGAGATTGCATCATCTGTGGATCGGTTGGGGCGGTATGGAAATTGGAGTGGGTCTAGGTTTTCTGGGATAATGGTATTGATGTGAGCCATGACCAGCCTTTCAAAGCATTTCATGGCTACAGACGTGAGTGCTATGGGTCGGTAGTCATTTGGGCAGGTTACCTTAGTGTTCTTGGGCACAGGGACTATGGTGGGCTGCTTGAAACATGTTGGCATTACAGACTCAGACGGGGAGAGGTTAAAGATGTCAGCGAAGACACTTGCCAGTTGGTCAGCGTATGCTCAGAGTACACGTCCTGGCAATCCGTCTGACCCTGTGGCCTTGTGAATGTTGAACTGTTTAAAGGTATTACTCACATTGGCTGCGGAGAGCGTAATCACACAGTTGTCCGGAAAAACTGATACTCTCATGCATGTTTCAGTGTTATTTGCCTCAAAGCGAGCATAGAAGTGATTTAGCTCATCTGGTAGGGTTGTGTCACTGGGCAGCTCCCGGCTGTGATTCCCTTTGTAGTCTGCAATAGTTTGCAAGCCCTGCCACATCCGACGAGCGTCGGAGCCGGTGTAGTACAATTTGATCTTAGTCCTGTATTGATGCTTTGCCTGTTTGATGGTTCGTCGGTGGGCATAGCGAGATATCTTATAAGCTTACAGGCTAGTCCCACTCCTTGAAAGCGGCAGCTCTACCCTTTAGCTCAGTGCGAATGTTGCCTGTAATCCATGGCTTCTGGTTGGGGTATGTACGTACAGTCACTGTGGGGACGATGTCATCGATGCACTTATTGATGAAGCCAGTGACTAATGTGGCGTACTCCTCAATGCCACCGGAAGAATCCCGGAACATATTCCAGTCTGTGCTAGCAAAACAGTTCTGTAGTTTAGCATCTACGTCATCTGACCACTTTACAGAGCCAGTCACTGGTGCTTTCTGTTTTAATTTTTGCTTGTAAACAGCTATCAGGAGGATAGAATTATGGTTAGGTTTAAAGGTCCCCCCCCGGTTACATATTTAACAAACTGAGAGAAATTTGGTAAAACTGATTTTAGTTTCCCTGCATCAAAGTCCTCGGCCAGTAGGAGTGCCGCCTCTGGATGAGCGTTTTCCTGTTTGCTTATGGCGGTATACAGCTCATTGAGTGTGGTTTTAGTGCCAGTATCGGTCTGTGGTGGTTTGTAGACAGCTACTAAAAATACAGATGACAACTCTCTAGGTTAATAGTGTGGTCTACAACTTATCATGAGATACTCTACCTCATGCGAGCAAAACTTCAAGACTTCCTTAGATATCGTGCACAAGCTGTTGTTTACAAATATGCATAGGCCCCCGCCTTGTGTCTTACCAGAGGCTGCTGTTCTATCTTGCCGATGGAGTGTATAACCCACCAGCTGTATGTTATTAATGTCGTCGTTAAGCTACGATTTGGTGAAACATAAGATAGTACAGTTTTTAATGTCCCGTTGGTAGGATATATGTGCTTTCAGTTCATCCCATTTATTTTCCAGGGATTGAACGTTAGCTAACAGTACTGATGGCAAAGGCAGATTAGCCACTCTTCGCCTGATCCTCACAAGGCACACCGATCTCTTTCCGCAAAATCTCAGTTTCTTTCTCCAGCGAATGATGAGGGCCTGTTCGGGTGTTTGGAGTATATCCTTCCCATCCGACTCATGAAATAAAAATGATTTGTCCAATTCGAGGTGAGTAATCGCTGTTCTTATGTCCAGAAGATGTCCAGAAGCTCTCTTCGATCATAAGAGATGGTAGCAGCAACATTATGTACAAAATACGTTTATATTCTTCCCTTTGTCATTATGGGATATTGTGTTTAGATAGGAAAAGGCTGTAATGTAACCAAATGTGGAAACAGTCTAAGAGTATATATACTTTCCTGAATGCACTCTAAGTGGTGAATAATATTCCACAGGTATCGTGACAAGTGAAATGAAAACGTTGACGCTTTAAAACCATATTTGTCTTGTTTCCACTTAGATGTCAGTGGAACTCGATGTGTTTGTGGGTAACACCACCATTATGGATGAGGAAGTCTATCAGTTCTGGCTGGATGGTTACACAGGTATTGGCCACAACATTCACCAACTCACACACACACATGACAGGACCATCCATAAAAAAATACTTAATCGATATCTCTAACATAAACCTTGAATTCTGTTTCCTTTCTGCCCCATCCTCAGTGAATGATGCAGTGAAGGTTCGTATGGAGGGAGGGGTATTGGAGGAGTGTGAGGCCAGTGCTGAGGTTTTGCGCAGTGACACCATGGACCAGTACAGAACCTTCCAGATGTGTGAGCGCCTCCTGCACAGCCCCGCCAAACTGGCCAATCAGCTGCTGTTCCAGATCCCACCTCATCGCCAAGCCATGCTCATAGAGAGGTGCTCCATCCTGAAACACTTTTTTTTTTTTTTTTTTTTTACATTATTTTTTTTTTTACCCCTTTTTCTCCCCAATTTCGTGGTATCCAATTGTTGTAGTAGCTACTATCTTGTCTCATCGCTACAACTCCCGTACGGGGAGACGAAGGTTGAAAGTCATGCGTCCTCCGATAGATACACAACCCAACCAAGCCGCACTGCTTCTTAACACAGCACGCATCCAACCCGGAAGCCAGCCGCACCAATGCGCCGGAGGAAACACCGTGCACCTGGACACCTTGGTTAGCGCACACTGCACCCAGCCCGCCACAGGAGTCGCTGGTGCGCGATGAGACAAGGACACCCCTACCGACCAAGCCCTCCCTAACCCGAGCGACGCTAGGCCAATTGTGCGTCGCCCCACGGACCTCCCGGTCGCGGCCGGTTACGATAGAGCCTGGGCGCGAACCCAGGGACTCTGATGGCACAGCTGGCGCTGCAGTACAGCGCCCTTAACCACTGCGCCACCCGGGAGGCCTTGAAACACTTTTTAACGTCTTATCTTTCTCTGCCTTAAACGTCACCTAATCTGTCTCCCTCTCCTCCCTCTCGCCCCTCTCCGCCCTCTCGCCTCTCTCTTTCTGTAAAGGTACTATACGTTCGATGGCGTGTTTGTACGAGAGGTCCTTGGGAAGAAACTCTCGAAGGGGACCAAGAAGGACCTGGATGATGTCAGTGCAAAGACTGGTGTCACACTGAAGAGCTGCAGGCGGCAGGTAGCAGAAACCTCAGCGAGACATCTCCATTAACAATGACTACATCACGGAACTGTAACATGTCCCAAGGGTGAAATTGTCTTAGACACACAGTACTGCTGTATACAAAATACACTGTACATCAATTACTTCTTGTTTAGCCATATACAGTCCCAGTCAAAAGTTTGGACACACCTACTCATTCAAGGGTTTTCTTTATATTTACTATTTTCTACATTGTGGAATAATAGTGAAGACATCAGAACTATATGTGCTACTGAAATAGCACATATGGAATAATGTAGTAACCAAAAACAGTGTTAAACAAATCAAAATATATTTGAGATTCTTCAAAGTACCCACCTTTTGCCTTGATGACAGCTTTGCACACTCTTGGCATTCTCTCAACCAACTTCAACTGAAATGCTTTTCCAACAGTCTTGAAGGAGTTCCCACATATGCTGAGCATTTGTTGGCTGCTTTTCCTTCACTCTGCGGTCCAACTCATCCTAAACCATCTAAATTCTGGTGATTGTGGAGGCCAGGTCATCTGATGCAGCACTCCATCACTCTCCTTCTTGGTCAATATCCCTTACACAACCTGGAGGTGTGTTGGGTCATTGTCTTGTTGAAAAACAAATGATAGTCCTACTAAGCACAAACCAGATGGGATGGTGTATTGCTGCAGAATGCTGTGGTAGCCATGCTGGTTAAGTGTGCCTTGAATTCTAAATAAATCACAGAAGTTTCACCAGCAAAGCACACCCACACCATCAGACCTCCTCCTCCATGCTTCACAGTGGGAACTACACATGCAGAGATCACCCGTTAACCTACTCTGCGTCTCACAAGGCAGTTGAAACCAAAAATCTCAAATTTGGACTCATCAGACCAAAGGACAGATTTACACAGGTCTAATGTCCATTGCTTGTGTTTCTTGACCCAAACAAGTCTGTTCTTCTTTTTTTGTTGTTGTTTTTTTCTCTCTCCAATTTCGTGATGTCCAATTGGTCGTTACAGTCTTGTTTAATTGCTGCAACTTCCCTATGGACGAAGGTCGAGAGCCGTGCGTCCTCCGAAACAACCCAACCAAGCCGCACTGCTTCTTGACACAATGCCCACTTAACCCGGAAGCCAGCCGCACCAATGTGTCAGAGGAAATACCATACACCTGGCGACAGGGTCAGCGTGCACTGTGCCCGCCCCGCCACAGGAGTCACTAGTGCGCGATGGGACAAGGACATCCCTGCCAAACCCTCCCCTAACCCGTACGACACTGGGCCAATTGTGCGCCGCCCCGTGGGTCTTCTGGTTGCGGCCTGCTGCGACAGACCCTGGACTCTTAACCCAGAATCTCTAGTGGCATAGCTAGCCTTAGACCACTGGGGAGGTCCAAGTCTCTTCTTATTATTGGTTTCCTTTAGTAGGGGTTTCTTTGCACTCTGAAGCATTTATTTGGGCTGCAATTTCTGAGGCTGGTAACTCTAATGAACTTATCCTCTGCAGTGGAGGTATCTCTGGGTCTTCCTTTCCTATGGCGGTCCTCATGAGAGCCAGTTTCCTCATAGGCTTGATTGTTTTTGCAACTGCACTTGAAGAAACTTTCAAAGTTCTTTACATTTTCCGAATTGACTGACCTTCATGTAATGATGGACTGTCGTTTGTCTTTGCTTATTTGAGCTATTCTTGCCTTAATATTGACTTGGTCTTTAACCAAATAGGGCTGTCTTCTGTATACCACCCCTACCTTATCACAACACGACTGATTGGCTCAAATGCATTTAGAAGGAAAACAATTCCAAAAATGAACTTTTAACAAGGCACACCTGTTAATTGAAATGCATTCCAGGTGACTACCTCATGAAGCTGGTTGAGAGAATGCCAAAAGTGTGCAAAGCTGTCATCAAGGCAAAGGGTGGCTGCTTTGAAGAAACTCAAAAATAACATCTATTTAGGTTTGTTTAACACTTTTTTTTTTTTCTTTGTCTTTTTTTTTGGGGGGGGGGGGTTATTTCATAGTTTTGATGTTGTCACTATTATTCTACAATGTAGAAAATATTAATGATAAAGAAAAACCCTTGAATGAGTAGGTGTCAACTTTTGACTGGTACTGTACGCCACTCACAGAATAAGGGAATATGCTAACACAGCTCAGCTCAACATTAGTGAGACCGTCCTGCCTGTACAGATTATATGAGCTACAGAGCTCGAGACACTGTAGTTCTAAGACCAAATGCCACTGTTTTTCACATGCACACTAAACCTTTTCTGAATGATCCCCTTTTCTCCCAGTTTGATAACTTCAAGCGTGTATTCAAAGTTGTGGAGGAACTGAAGGGACCCCTGGTGGAAAACATTCGTCAGCACTTCCTTCTCTCTGACAAGCTGGCCAGGTAAAAGTAGAATTTACTATTCAATTTGATATAATCTTGTCATTTATTTTGTACACTTTGACCTCTTTTAAAAAACAAAAAAACTCCCCTGCATCTCCTCTTCTCAGGGATTACGCTGCCATTGTTTTCTTTGCCAACAATCGCTTTGAGACGGGGAAGAAGAAGCTGCATTATCTTACATTCCAGGACTTTGCCTTCTGTGCAGGGCAGCTCATCAGCAACTGGACCGTGGGAGCATTGGGTGAGTCCCTAATCAATTGACCTGCAGTTGTGCACTGCAATCATTCCCGAGTCCTTATGAGGCCCGCATTAATTGGAGTTATGTTTCTTTTTTTTTACTGTCACAGCACTGTTACCTAATACGGCAATATCAGATGTCTGAAGTAGTTTGTCTTCTCAGATAACATGGTGGAAGACATGGACGTGGATCTTGAGAAGGAGTTCTTACAAGATCTAAAGGAACTGAAGATTTTAATTACTGACAAGGATCTGCTGGACCAGCACAAGAGGCATGAGCGTGGTCCATTAGTTATTGATTGCCTGATATAGTTTCCTGTCAATAATTCACTTTTTTCTTTCTCTCCGTATTTTTTTGTGTATATTGTATGCGTTTCAATATTATGAATGACAATATTCAGTAGTATCCCTCATGCCCTTGCTCCTGTTTCTCTCATTCCCTCCGCCCCACTCAGTTTGGTGTGCACGGCTCTCCGGGGGAAGACCAAAGCATTTAATGAGATGGAAGCCAACTTCAAGGTGAGTGACGACACATGCTTGTGTTAACCAACAGGACTGCTAACGCTTCAACAGACCACACAGTTTCATAGAAGGTGATGTCCAGTCCCGCCTACTACAAAAATCTGTAAATCAGTCCATAGAAAGTGTGGTAACCATGGTTATATGGGGTCAAATGTGCACACCAATTGTCTTATTCAAACAGTTCACTTGAGTTGAATTATTTCTAAACTGCTGTATCAAAAACCTTTTCAAATTATTTGATAATTATTTGAAACAACCTCTACTCTCTCTTCATCCATAGAATCTCTCCAGAGGCCTTGTCAACATCGCTGCCAAATTAACCAACACGAAAGACGTCAGAGACTTCTTTATTGATCTGGTGGAAAAGGTATGTAAGTAAATCATTAGTAATATACATTAGTGAATGTTTTTAGTCAGAATATTCAACTCTGGCTCTGGCTTATCAGGCCAATAAGGTCTATAGACTTTTGTGCTACCCATGAGACTGGTGTAATCTCTCTCTCTCTCTCTCTCTCACTCTCTCTCACACTCTCACTCTCACTCACACAGTTTATTGAGCCGTGCCGGTCAGACAAATGGACAGCAGGAGACATGAGGCTCTACCTCACTCACTACACTAACTCTGCACACATTCTTGACACATTCAAGTGAGTAACATATTACCTTTGTATATGCAATGTATTTATAACATGGACATCCCTTCAAATGAGTGGATCTGGCTTTTTCAGCCACACCTGTTGCTGACAGGTGTATAAAATTTGAGCACACAGCCATGCAATCTCCATAAACAAACATTGCTTTACTGAAGAGCTCAGTGACTTTCAACATGGCACCGTAATAGAATGCCACCAGTCAGTTTGTCAGTTGTATGCCCTGCTAGAGCTTCCCCGGTCAACTGTAAGTGCTGTTATTGTGAAGTGGAAACGTCTAGGAGCAACAACGGCTCAGCCGCGAAGTGGTAGGCCACACAAGCTCACAGAACGGGGCCACCGAGTGCTGAAGCGAGTAGTTCCAAACTGCCTCTGGAAGCAACGTCAGCACAATAACTGTTCATCTGGAGCTTAATTAAATTGATTTCCATGGCCGAGCAGCCGCACACAAGCCTAAGATCACCATGTGCAATGCCAAGCGTCGGTTGGAGTGGCGTAAAGCTCGCTGCCATTGGACTCTGGAGCAGTGAAAATGTGTTCTCTGGAGTGATGAATCACGCTTCACCATCAGGCAGTCCGACAGACGAATTTGCCAGGAGAACGCTACCGGCCCGAATGCATAGTGCTGTAAAGTTTAGAGCAGGAGGAATAATGGTCTGGTGCTGTTTTTCATGGTTCAGGTGCCGGGGGAAGACACTACAGCATAAAATGACATTCTAGACGACTTTGTGCTTCCAACTTTGTGGCAACAGTTTTGGGCAGGCCCTTTCCTGTTTCAGCATGACAATGCCCCCGTGCACAAAGTGTGGTCCATACAGAAATAGGTTGTTCGAGATCGGTGTGGAAGAACTTGACTGGCCTGCAGAGAACCCATGACCTTAACTCCATCGATCACCTTTGGGATAAATTGGAACGCTGACGTCAGTGCCCGACCTCACGAATGCTCTTGTGGCTGAATGGAGACAAGTCCCTGCAGCAATGTTCCAACATCTAGTGGAAAGCCTTCCCAGAAAAGTGGCGGCTGTTGTGGCAGAAAAGGGAGGACCAACTCCATATTAATGCCCATGATTTTGGAATGAGATGTTCGACGAGCAGGTGTCCACAGACTTTTGGTCATGTAGTCTATTATGCTGCCTGGCATGCATTAAGGGCCTGACTGTTTTTAGTGTGTGCTTGCATAATGTATGTATTTCATATCCCAGTTGTCACCAGTGGGTGTCACTGCATCTCTCTCCATGTGTCTTAAACTATAGTTACCTTGTTTCTCGCACAGCCACTCTGGAATGTGGTTAACAGTTTACACAACCCTGCACCACGACACACTCAACAAATACATATTTATCAGACAACCATATTATAATAGGCCTCTCATTAAACTGAATAAGCAAAGATCGCTCCATATTATGGAACTTGGCCAGCTCTCATAATGAGAATTTGTCTTGAGTTTTACACGTTCCACATATCTCTCTTTCTCTCTCTCTCTCTCTCTCTCTCTCAGACACCAGGTAGTGTGGGACAGGTACATGGGAGTGATCAAAAGCTGCATCCTCAAAATGTACCATGACTGAGATGTTGCCTCGCTCAACTTCCTGTCCTCTTTATATCTGAGTCATGTTGTCTTTTTTTTTTTCTCCTCTCTGCAGTCGTCATATAAATCCTCCGCTCCCTCTGTCAGATGTTTTCCTCCAATCCTAGTGCCCACATTTCTCCTTTCTTTGTCTTTCTGCTGTTTTGTTTACTTTCCTTCCTCCCTCTTTTCACTCTCACTCCTCGGTCTGTTCTGACACCCTACTCTGCAATGTCATCTTGCATATCATATCATCTGTGTTGTGTACTGAACAACAATATAAACGCAACATGTAAAGTGTTTGTCTCAAATTTTGTGCACAAATTTGTTTACATCCCTGTAATTCATCCACCTGACAGGTGTGGCATATCAAGAAGCTGATTAAACAGTATGATCATTACACAGGTGCACCTTGTGCTGGGGACAATAAAAGGTGCAGTTTGTCACACAACACAATGCCACAGATGTTAAGTTTTGAGGGAGTGTGCAATTGGCATGCTGACTGCAGGAATGTCCAACAGAGCTATTTCCAGAGAATTAGATGTTAATTTCTCTACCATAAGCCGCCTCTAACCGGCCTCACAACTGCAGACCACGTGTAACCACGCCAGCCCAGGACCTCAACATCCGGCTTCTTCACCTGCGGCATCGTCTGAGGAGGGGTAGGGGGTGTGCTGAGGATTATTTCTGTCTTTAATAAAGCCCTTTTGTGGGGGAAAACTCATTCTGATTGGCTTGGCCTGGCTCCCGAGTGGGTGGACCTAGCTCCCAAGTGGGTGGGCCTATGCCCACTCATGGCTGTGCCCCTCATGTCATGTGAAACCCGTAGATTGGGGCCTAATGAATTGAATTCAATTGACTGATTTCCTTCTATGAACTAATACTCAGTAAAATCATTGAAATTGTGGCATTTATATTTTTGTTAGGTATAAATAAAATCAACTCATTTTATACCAACAGTCTCTTGGCCCTGATTGTATTGCAGATATTGAGGGTGTGTGTTTGTGCGTATGCTGTGTGTGCTTGTTTATGTTAGAATGTCAGATGCAAATTACTCTGATTTTAAAAACTGACTGCAGCTGTAGGGGTTGAGACCTGTTTGGTCCAATATAACACTTAGATATTTCACAGCTTGAACATGCCAAGAAAGTGGCTAGAATCTCATCCCAGCATGGATGAATATGGGTGAAGACGGACTATTTTGGAATACATCTGCATAGTAAATTAAACCTGAGTGGATTATAATATGAGAAGCCAGTATTAAACTGTGTGTCTATGTGTGGCCACTGGGGGTTGGGTAAGAGCAGCTGTCACACCCCCCCACACACATCAATATCTCTTATTGTTATCTGTATTTCTTGAAACTGCACTGTTGGTTAGGGGTTCATAAGTAAGCATTTCACTGTGACGAATAAAATTTGATTTTGATTTGATTTGAAACCTTGATTAAGTAGGTATAATGGTACTGCTCATATCCATGTCAATTATGGATTTGCACTTCAGCAAAAACATAATATCTATAAATTATAACTAACATGGACACTAAGATAATAATATTGTAAAAGGGAAGAACATATTTCACTGTTTGTATACAGTAGTAGAGCTGTCCCGGAGTACACAGCTTTCATGTAATTGTCAAAGGAAATGTGTTGCAAAAGTATTAGTAGTACTATAGTTATAACAAAACCTCTTGAAGAAATGGATGATGATTACTTCAGGGTCAGCCTTTTCATGCTTCTACATATAAACATGTCTGTCTGGAAGACCTCCAGTTTAAATATTTACTGGTAGTTAGAAAAGCTAACTACTTTTCCAAGAAGGCTTGTGTCTCTCTCCTCTCTCCTTCGCTCTAATTTTTGTCCACATTCCACCAACTTCTCTCCCAAGCTATAAATATCTGCCTGTGTCAGATTGGACCGGAGCGAGGGAAAACTTAGTGGCTGTACAGAAAGAGAAAAAGATGGGGGAAGTAAGGATAGATAGATTGGGGGAGCGAGCTGTGGGGGGTGATTTTAAATGAAACCAGGAGCGTTGTGTGACCTGTGAGTGGGGGCACAGGGGGGAGGGGGAGTGTGTGTGTGAATCTATGCAAGTTGTTGTTCCGCCTGCGATTTGGACGGATTTGGAATTTGGGCCGCAGACCAGGAATTTGCATCCTGGGGGGTCAGGGAGGGGGGGTCAGTGGGAGGGTGGAGGATGGCAGTGCAGGGGGCCAGAGGGGGGGTAGGAATGGGCTGTCCCTCTTTCCTCTCTGCCTCTTTCCTTCTCTCTCTTTCTCGCCCTCCCCTGCATGCATTCAGCTGCTCCAGCTGTCGATCTGCCCACTCACTCTCTCAGGGCCATAGAGGCAGGAGCAGGACAGATAGAGGGACCACTTCTGCTCTCCACACTCCCACCACATCAGGGACCACCACCGCCAGGGGACTAGAACAGCACTACACGGACTCAAACCAGGGACCAGAAGATAACAGGAAGAAGACGAATTCACACAAAGGAAGAAGACTTGCCTGTGAGTTCACCATGTTTCACAATGACTTTGTGTGTGCACGGGTTTGAAAGAGAGAGAGGGAGCGGGTGTGTCTATGAGAGCCTTTGTGATTGTGAGAGAGAGATTAACCAAGTGCGTGAGTGTATTACATCACAAAGAAAAACGTGCCTCTTACCCTCTGCTCCTGGAGGGGGAGGACACGTCACAGCCACACCATTGCTTTCCACTCAACCTCCACGGCTACAGTTGGATCCTTACAAGAGCTGAGGTGGCAAAGCCCTGTGTGTACGTGAGTGTGAGGGAGAGAGAGAGAGAGAGGGAGAGGAAGGGACAGAGAGCATGTGTAAGAGAGTAGTTGTAAATGGAAATGTATTGCAAAACTCTTGTACAGATCCAACTACTATTTCACAACTATGTAATGTCACAATCGCAAAGTCTACAAATATCTCCTGCGAACTTGATTCATGAAATGCCTGCCAGACATGGTCAGCTTGGATGAAACCCTAAGTACAGGATTTGTTTGCTGGAAAGACTTGTTTTAGTGTGAGGAGGAGCAGACAGGCCTACGTTACCGTATGGACACACCAAGGGACAACCACAAACTAGAGAGACAGGTGCCACCCAATGGCATTAAACACTCTTAACACACCCTCCCTCCCATACACACACACATTACATCACAGGGCAGGACACGGCCTTCTTATTCCTTTACAGACCACTTCTGTGCAGAGCAGGGCACCATTTTCTCACTGTGTTTATGTACTCTTAATTACTAACATTTGACAGAAATAATTCTGTGTTCATAGGCCAAAATTAGTAGTAAGGCTGGTCTGACTAGAGTGATTCAGGAGAGAGCACAGAGGCACGGCGAGTAGGGTCAACTATTAAAATACCAAACTCCCCCTTGGCACACGTCATCTCATCTAGTTACTACAGCATATCATCAGTATTCACATCCCTTGGATTTTTCCACATTTTGTTGTGTGACAAAGTGGGATTGAAATGGATTTAGTTGGGATTTTTTTTCCATCTTCACAAAATACTCCATAATGTCAAAGTGAAAAGAAAACTACAAATGTAAAAAATAAATAAAAAAAAGGAATAACTAAAATGTAGTTGTTGAAAAAGTATTCAGTAAAATTTGGAGTAACAAATCACATAAGTTACATGGACTCACTCTGTGTGCAATAATAGGGGTTGACATGATTTTTAAATGATTAAGCATGCCTCTGCCCCCATACATACAACATCTTTAAGGTCCCTCAGTCAAGTATTGAATTTCGAGCACAGATTCAAGTACAAAGACCAGGGAGCTTTTTGTAAGCATCATTAAGAAGGGCAGTGATTGGTAGATGGGTAACAATAACAAATCAGACATTGAATATCTCTTAAAGCATGGTCATGTTAATAATTATGCTGTGGATGATGTATTAAACCACCCAGACACCTCAAAGATACAGTCGTCCTCCTGAACTGAGCTGCAGTACAGGGATGTTACCATGAGGCCATTGGGGATTTTAAAACAGCTACAGAGTTCAATGGCTGTGATGGGAGGAAACTGAGGATGGATCAACAGCATTGTAGGGACTCCACAATAATGACCTAAATGACAGAGTGAAAAGAAGAGTACAAATATACTAAACATTCCAAAACATGCATCTTGTATGGAACAAGGCACTAAAGTAATACTGCAACAACAACAAAAACACGACAAAGGAATACACTTTTTGGCCTAAATGCAAAGCCTTATGTTTAGGGTAAATCCAACACAACACATCACTGAGTAACTGCCTCCTTATTTTCAAGCTTGGTGGTGGCTGCATCATGGTATGGGTATGCTTTACGTTGGCAAAGACTGGGTAGTTTTTCACGATGAAAAGAAACAGGAAAATCCTAGAGGAAAACCTGCTTCAGTCTGCTTTCCACCAGACGCTGGAAGATTAATTCACCATTCAGCAGGACAATAACCTAAAACACAAGGCAAAATTGCTTACCAAGAAGACAATGAATGTTCCTGAGTTGCCAACTTACAGTTTTGACTTAAATCTGCATGAACATCTATGGCAAGACTTGAAAATTGCTGTCTAGCCACGATCCCCAACATCTTGACACATTTTGAAAACATTAATGTGCAAATGGGCAGCACCCACTCGTAGCACGCGCTCCAGCAGGTATATCTCACTGGTCACGATAACAACACCCACTCGTAGCACGCGCTCCAGCAGGTATATCTCACTGGTCACCCTCCACGGCAATTCATCCTTTGGCCGCCTTTGCTTCCAGTTCTCTGCTGCCATTGACTGGAACGAACTGCAAAAATCACTGAAGCTGGAGACTCATATCTCCCTCACTAGCTTTAAGCGCCAGCTGTCAGAGCAGCTCACAGATCACTGCACTGGTACATAGCCAATCTGTAAACAGCCCATCCAACTACCTCATCCCCATACTGTATTTATTTATCTTGCTCCTTTGCACCCCAGTATCTCTACTTGCACATTCATCTTCTGCACATCTACCATTCCAGTGTTTAATTGCCATATTATAATTACTTCGCCACCATGGCCTATTTATTTCCTTACTCCCTTATCTTACCTCATTTGTACTCACTGTATATAGACTTTTCCCCCCTTTTTTCCCCTACTGTATTATTGACTGTATGTTTTGTTTATTTCATGTGTAACTCTGTGTTGTTGTATATATCGAACTGCTATGCTTCATTTTGGCCAGGTCGCAGTTGCAAATGAGAACTTGTTCTCAACTAGCCTACCTGGTTAAATAAATGTGAAATAAAAACTATTGCACAATCCAGGTGTGCAAAGCTCTTAGAGACTTACCTAAGGAGACTTACAGCTGTAATCACAACCAAAGGTGTTTCTAACCTGTGTAGACTTTTTCTTTCACTTTGACATTACAGAGTATTTTTGTGGAGACCAATGTGAAAAAATCCAAGAGGGGTAAACACATGATACCCACTGTATCACTTTGGCCCAGCCAGCTCTCCATGCCTGGCTCCCACTAGCTTCCCTCTCCATCTGACTACAGCCCTGTGCCCATTGGGAACTGTTATGTTTGATGTTTTTTCTGTAGTTCTACTGTCCGGCAATATGAGAGAAATCTCACACCACAGGAGTTTACTGGTATAACATATAAGAGTTTCTGGCCCGCAAGGTGGCAGGTTCAGTGCAGCGAGGGGAACCGAGCACAGCATGAGCCCACCGGGCCACCGTGCTAGAGAGAGAGCAGCTCCATGCACAACAGAGCAGAACGGATCAAAGCCGGCTAGATATACACATCACAAGACCCGACCGTCTCTGGTTGGGTCTCCCACCGGTGTGTGCGTGTGTAGATGCGTGTGTATAGTCTATGTGTGTTTGTGTATGTTGCTCTGTGTGTGTATACCTGTGTGTGTGGTCTCGCTGGGTGTTCTGTCTAGTCCCCATGAAGTCATTTCTTTATGACCCTGCTGTTATTTTGCTTGGTCATTCTGCTGACAGTGTGGATTCAAGGAGAGGGGTGCCCCCTGTTGCAGGAGTTAACAGACTACTGATGCCAGCACAGGAGGTTGGTGGCACCTTAATTGGGGAGGACGGGCTTGTGGTAATGGTTGGAACGGAATATGGTTTCCCATGTGTTTGATGCCATTCCATTCGCTCCGTTCCAGCCATTATTATGAGCAGTCCTCCCCTCAGCAGTCTCCACTGGATGCCAGTAATATAAGGAATGCACCTGGACCAAGTAAAGACAGCATCTGTATCAACATCATCTGTCCTCCAAGAGTTGCAGAATTTCCTCTTCAATCCAAGTAAATACAGGGCCATATAATTACTGTATTTCTGTGAACAATGTGTACTGCTGTACATGGTAGACCATGCTACACTGGTAAATGTCAAGTGTAGCGTTGTTCACCAACACCTGTTGTAACCAGAATCACAAACAATGGAAAGACCAGTGGTTGGCGTGTGGAGGACTGTCAGAGTGATGGACCATCCTCCCACTCAGAGACCAGAGGCTGTAGGATTGGCAGCAGCTGTCCTACATGAACCATGTGGGGGCTTTCCCAAAACCTGATACTCTGAGAAACACCGTGATGGCAGGGTATCCCTACTGGGAACTGCAGCCCACATCCTTGCCACGGGCATTCCAGAGGTCCAACCACCACTTGGTGCTCACTGGTCAGCGGCGGAAGCGCAGCACCTACCCACGTCTGCCTGCTGCTCACAGGTCTGGGTGACTGAGTTACTGGACTCTCAACTGGCGGACAGTTTGTTTTTTTGGTGGTTTTAGGTCAGATTTATCCCGCGCTATAAGAGAACCACAGTACCAAAGCGGATTTTGACGTGTCCTCATATTGTGGCTGTATAAGTGTTCAGCAGTACAGTGTGTGTCCAGGGGTACAGTGTGTGTCCAGGGGTACAGTGTGTGTTCAGCAGTACAGTGTGTGTCCAGGGGTACAGTGTGTGTCCAGGGGTACAGTGTGTGTCCAGGGGTACAGTGTGTGTCCAGGGGTACAGTGTGTGTCCAGGGGTACAGTGTGTGTCCAGCAGTACAGTGTGTGTCCAGGGGTACAGTGTGTGTCCAGGGGTACAGTGTGTGTCCAGGGGTACAGTGTGTGTCCAGCAGTACAGTGTGTGTCCAGGGGTACAGTGTGTGTCCAGCAGTACAGTGTGTGTTCAGCAGTACAGTGTGTGTCCAGGGGTACAGTGTGTGTCCTGCGGTACAGTGTGTGTCCTGCGGTACAGTGTGTGTCCAGGGGTACAGTGTGTGTCCAGGGGTACAGTGTGTGTCCAGGGGTACAGTGTGTGTCCAAGGGTACAGTGTGTGTTCAGCGGTACAGTGTGTGTCCAAGGGTACAGTGTGTGTCCAGGGGTACAGTGTGTGTCCAGGGGTACAGTGTGTGTCCAGGGGTACAGTGTGTGTCCAAGGGTACAGTGTGTGTCCAAGGGTACAGTGTGTGTCCAAGGGTACAGTGTGTGTCCAAGGGTACAGTGTGTGTCCAAGGATACAGTGTGTGTCCAAGGGTACAGTGTGTGTCCAGGGGTACAGTGTGTGTCCAGGGGTACAGTGTGTGTCCAGGGGTACAGTGTGTGTTCAGCAGTACAGTGTGTGTCCAGGGGTACAGTGTGTGTCCAGGGGTACAGTGTGTGTCCAGGGGTACAGTGTGTGTCCAGGGGTACAGTGTGTGTCCAGGGGTACAGTGTGTGTCCAGCAGTACAGTGTGTGTCCAGGGGTACAGTGTGTGTCCAGGGGTACAGTGTGTGTCCAGGGGTACAGTGTGTGTCCAGCAGTACAGTGTGTGTCCAGGGGTACAGTGTGTGTCCAGCAGTACAGTGTGTGTTCAGCAGTACAGTGTGTGTCCAGGGGTACAGTGTGTGTCCTGCGGTACAGTGTGTGTCCTGCGGTACAGTGTGTGTCCAGGGGTACAGTGTGTGTCCAGGGGTACAGTGTGTGTCCAGGGGTACAGTGTGTGTCCAAGGGTACAGTGTGTGTTCAGCGGTACAGTGTGTGTCCAAGGGTACAGTGTGTGTCCAGGGGTACAGTGTGTGTCCAGGGGTACAGTGTGTGTCCAGGGGTACAGTGTGTGTCCAAGGGTACAGTGTGTGTCCAAGGGTACAGTGTGTGTCCAAGGGTACAGTGTGTGTCCAAGGGTACAGTGTGTGTCCAAGGATACAGTGTGTGTCCAAGGGTACAGTGTGTGTCCAGGGGTACAGTGTGTGTCCAGGGGTACAGTGTGTGTCCAGGGGTACAGTGTGTTTCCAGGGGTACAGTGTGTGTCCAGCAGTACAGTGTGTGTCCAGGGGTACAGTGTGTTCAGGGGTACAGTGTGTGTCCAGGGGTACAGTGTGTGTTCAGCAGTACAGTGTGTGTCCAGGGGTACAGTGTGTGTCCAGGGGTACAGTGTGTGTCCAGGGGTACAGTGTGTGTCCAGGGGTACAGTGTGTGTCCAGGGGTACGTGGGTGTCCAGGGGTACAGTGTGTGTATACTCATGCATACGATGCAGACCTATTGAAGACGATATGATGCAAGGTCCACTAAAATACCTCACTTTTGGGAGTGTTTGAAAGATTGTGAAATTGTGACAGGTGCACTGACTGTGTATATAGTTGTCCTGGGAACTCAGTTGAACATTTGTTTTGGTGCTTGAGAAGGAAGGGTAGGCTACATTTGAACTATGATGTAAGACAGTTAGCATGTTTGTGTGGGTACACACGTTGCTCTGTGGCTTCTTGCTTGGCCTCCCTGAGGTTAGTGTGTGTGTGTGTGTGTGTGTGTGTGTGTGTGTGCGTGCGTGCGTGCGTGTGTGTGTGTGCGTGCGTGCATGAGGGCGCGACAAGTGGTTGAGTATTACAGCATACAAAAGTCTCACCATTGTGTGTGCGTGCGTGTGTGCATGCGTGTAAGGAAAGCAATGATTATAACTTTCCTCATATATTATTTTGCCTGGAGCAAATTCTAACTGACGGTTTTTGCACGAACAACGGTTACTCAGAGATGTTTTATTGCTTTCTCTTGGTTTGTTTTTTTTGTCTGAGGGAGCTGGAATAGAGGATTTATTTGTCTAGGTACAGGGTCTACTTTAACAGTTGTGCTTCCACTCTCCAAGAACATTAAATGGAGGATGGTTGGTCAGAAAAAGCAGCGTGGTCCTGTCTGCATGCTTCTCCGACACCATATGCAGTACTTCGAAGAATAACACACTAGCCATGATGATGAACGATGTCAGACTCAGAGGCAGACAATAATGGATTCTGCGGTACTAGACAGCGACGGTGATTTAGATGGATGACCAGAGCAGAAATCTGTGTCGGAGCTTGCGGCGTCTGGGGAAACGGAAAGTATTGTCTTGAAATTGATAGACAATACCCTGAGATGTAGGCGCTGTGTTTAATGGCTCACTTTGGTATACTGTAGGTTTGTTGTGTGAGCGTTTGTGTGTGCAGTTACAGTGGGCCTGTCTGGGGAAACGGAGGGCTGTCTATGGAGAGCTAACATGAAAGGATTTCCACACGGTTGACTTGATTATTTTCAGCTGATGGATGGAATGCGTCGTTATATTGACCTTTCGCCAGGAGGGGGAGACGGGCTTCCTCTCCGTCATACTGGCGGGGATTTGGGGGGAACGTGTTCGATTAACAAATAATGACCGACGTCTGAGTCATAAGGGAGTTGTGTGTGTTGACTTCTGTTCTGAGCCTGGCTTCAGAAAAGTGTTAGATGTCAACACACAGCCAGAGTGTTATGTTTTTCTAATTAAGTGGATGAATTGAAAGCTGTTCCAACCTAGGTTGTTAATTAACTCCCTCTCTTCTCAACCCAGGTTAATGAGTCTCCTAAGTAACTCTCTCCCCTCCCTCCCTCCCTCCCTCCCTCTCCCCCCAGATACCGCTGCGCTGCTCTGAGCACCACAACAACCCGGCAGTTTCTCTCGTCCTGACCGGAGGCACCGCTACCTGTGTGACCCGCTGGCTGTGCCAGGGTGTGTGTTTACGTGTGTGATCCGGTCCTATCTGCCAGTCAGTCCGTGAGCATGCAGGGCGTGTGTGCGGCGATCCTGTGTGTGTCTGTGTTCCTCCGCAGTGCTATTTCACAGCCACCTACAGAAAGTGACACCTACACGGTAAGGATGGGTATTCCAGGACTCTTTTTCTCTCCCTCCCTCCTCTCCTTCTATCTTGTCTTCCCCGCCCACCATACACCAGACTGATAATTTGACCCCTTTTGTACTGCAGCTGCTCCTCTCTTTCCTGTTGACCTCCGCTGTACTCTGGAGTCCTGCTGTGTCTTTTCCCCCTCTGTGCCTATGACTAGGTACCCTCCTGTTAATGTGACACAGCCATTATTTAAAATGTACCTAATAGCTTCAAATGAAAGGTCATTTGGATTGTTCAGTGCATATGACTCTCTCGCTCTCTGTCTCATGCCATCTGTAGGAATGCACAGATGGGTATCAATGGGATCCTCAGACTCAGCACTGCAAAGGTAATGGCTCTCGATTATCCTCATGTCCCCATCTCCTCTCTTCCCTCCATCAGTTGTAAGCAACGAGTGAGAGCATTACAACTTGCAACCAGTCCTGTCTTTTCAGTCCTTTTCCTTCTCCCCCGACAGACATAAACGAGTGTGAGACCATTCCGGAGGCCTGTAAGGGGGAGATGAAGTGCTTCAACCACTACGGGGGCTACCTGTGCCTCCCCCGCTCTGCCTCAGTCATCCCAGCTCCAGACCCCCCCAGCCAGCCTGGGACCAACCTGGAGAGCACCGCCAGAGAGCCCTTCAACCCCTGTCCTCTGGGCTATGAGCCCCAGGGAGACAGCTGTGTGGGTGAGAGAGTAGGGAGGGAGGGGGGGTAGACAGGTGGCTGCAAGGGACTGAATAAGGTGTGCGTGCCTTGTTTGTGATTGGGCAATAAGCATGTAGTCTGAATGAGTGCAGACTAGTGTGGGACAGGTGGTTGTATCAAGCGTGTGTTTGGGGAGTTTGTGGAGTTTGTGTGGGTGTGTGTGAGTATTTGTCGGTGGGGGGTGGATAGCTGGTACTGGAATGTGGAGATTTCACATGAGGACAGCTGCTCTTAGTTTTAGAGGACGGAGAGTGTTGAGAGGAGTGGTGTGAAGTACTTTAGTCAAAATACTTTGAAGTACTACTTAAGTACTTTTTGGGGGTATCTGTACTTTACTTTATTATTTATATTTTTGGGAACGTTTACTTCACTACATTCCTAAAGACAATAATGTACTTTTTACTCCATACATTTTCCCTGACACCCGAAAGTACTCGTTACATTTTGACAGGAAAATGGTCCAATTCACACACTTATCAAGAGAACATCCCTGGGCATCCCTACTGCCTCTGCCCTGGCGGACTCACTAAACACAAATGCTTCGTTTGTAAATTATGTCTTGTAGTGTGCCCCTGGCTATCCATCAATAAAAAAAACATTCAAGAAAATTGTACTGTTTGGTTTGCTTAATATAAGGAATTTGAAATGATTTATACATTTACTTTTGATACTTAAGTATATTTAAAAACAAATACTTTTAGACTTTTACTCAAGTAGTATTTTACTGGGTGACTTTCAGTTTTACTTGAGTCCTTTTCTATTAAGGTATCTTTACTTTTACTCAAGTATGACAATTGAGTACTTTTTCCACCACTGGTTGAGAGAGCTGCTTGTCCTGTTGTTCTTGGAGTCTGGGTGATAGGGGTTGTTGATGGGGAATGCATGAGACAGGAATAATGATTGAACAAAATGGGGCAGCTGTTGGTGCCTCAACCGTATTAACATCCATATGACTAAATACATTGTGTTGTTTTACCATATCTCACACACAGATGTGAATGAGTGTGAGAGAGATGAACACGACTGCCAGCCCAGCCAGCAGTGCATCAACACACCGGGAGCCTTTACCTGCCAGTGTCCTGAGGGTTACCGTAAGGTTGGCACCGAGTGCATCGGTAAGACAGCCAATAGAACTCCCACTAATCAGCCTAACCACTGGCCTGAGAGACAACCAATAGGACGCCCACTAACCAGAATAACCACTGGCCTGAGAGACAACCAATAGGACGCCCATTAACCAGCCTAACCACTGGCCTGAGAGACAACCAATAGGACGCCCATTAACCAGCCTAACCACTGGCCTGAGAGACAACCAATAGGACGCCCATTAACCAGCCTAACCACTGGCCTGAGAGACAGCCAATAGGACGCCCATTAACCAGCCTAACCACTGGCCTGAGAGACAGCCAATAGGACGCCCATTAACCAGCCTAACCACTGGCCTGAGAGACAACCAATAGGACTCCCACTAACGAGCCTAACCACTGGCCTGAGAGACAACCAATAGGACTCCCACTAACGAGCCTAACCACTGGCCTGAGAGACAACCAATAGGACGCCCATTAACCAGCCTAACCACTGGCCTGAGAGACAACCAATAGGACGCCCATTAACCAGCCTAACCACTGGCCTGAGAGACAACCAATAGGACGCCCATTAACTAGCCTAACCATTGGCCTGAGAGACAACCAATAGGACTCCCACTAACCAGCCTAACCACTGGCCTGAGAGACAACCAATAGGACGCCCACTAACGAGCCTAACCACTGGCCTGACAGACAACCAATAGGATGCCCATTAACCAGCCTAACCACTGGCCTGAGAGACAACCAATAGGATGCCCATTAACCAGCCTAACCACTGGCCTGAGAGACAACCAATAGGATGCCCATTAACCAGCCTAACCACTGGCCTGAGAGACAACCAATAGGACGCCCATTAACCAGCCTAACCACTAGCCTGAGTCGCACCAACTCACTGTTTGCGGTCTCACCTCATGGTTTTGGTTAAGCTTAGCCATTGTAGCATGTTATTTGACCTCTATTTAACCAGAAAGGTCATTTAGTTTATTCACAATTAATATGTTAATATGTTTTGTCACATACACCGTATAGGTCAACTTCTCCTTAGTCATTGTAGCATGTTATTTGACCTCTATTTAACCAGGAAAGCCACTTGAGTCAAAGTCTCCTTCACCATAACGACCTGGTTGGTCAACTCAATCTCCACCTTCTCTCTGGAACTGTTTCTGAATGCTCTCCTTCCATCTGGGTTGTCAGACATTGACGAGTGCAGATACAGGTACTGTCAGCATCGCTGTGTCAACGTCCCCGGCTCCTTCTCCTGTCAGTGTGAACCAGGCTTCCAGCTGGCCGGCAACAACCGCTCCTGTATTGGTAAGGCGTGGTCAGATATACACACACCCACATACAGAGAGTCCCAGGCTATCCAGACTGATGTTAGAAAATATATTGACTGATATACTGATAGACTTCTCCCTCTCCTCCTCCTTCCAGATGTGAATGAGTGTGACATGGGCGCCCCCTGTCAGCAGCGGTGTTATAACACCTACGGTACCTTCCTCTGTCGCTGTGACCAGGGCTACGAGCTTGGGCCTGATGGCTTTGCCTGCAATGGTGAGAGGATACGTCTGTCTGTCTGTCTGTCTGTCTCTATACTGTCATTAAAGTAGCAGTGCTTTGATCTGAAAAGAAAAGCTACTCTTTCTTTCTTGCATTTATTAAAAGCTTTCCTTCTGTTTCTTGGTTAAAACAGCTGTGCTATGATCGTAAACGTTGTTCCCCTCCCTCTCCCTCCATCGCTCTGCAGACATAGACGAGTGCAGCTACTCTAGTTACCTGTGTCAGTTCCAGTGTGTCAATGAGCCCGGGAAGTTCTCCTGTCAGTGCCCAGAAGGCTACCAGCTGCTGGGCACTCGACTATGCCAGGGTAAGCACCCTCTCCATCTGTTCTCCTTCTTAATGTTTTTCTGAACACCTTTCCCCATCCTTCACTGTCAGCTAACTGTGCCTGTGTGTTATTTCGTTGTCCTCGTTGTTAGTGGACGATAAAGTATTCTAATTGATTCGATTCATTTCAATTCTCTCTTTCTCCGGCCCTCATTCGATCCCTCTCCTCCCCAGATATAAACGAGTGTGAGACCGGAGAGCACCAATGTACTGAAGGACAGACATGTGTGAATATCCACGGTGCCAGTCAGTGTGTGGACACCAACCGTTGCCAGAGCCCTTACGTCCAAGTATCTGACAAGTGAGTGAACATTTATTAAAACATGGGTACACACACACACACCATTTTCCCATTATCAAACTATGCCCTGGTCACAAATCTCAACATATCATCAACTTCTGTATGGAGCATAGCTCACATTATTTTGAAGATTGCGCCAATTGCTTTTTCCATATTTCTTTCCAATTCTGTGATCTTTTCAGTTGAACATGTTCCAGTCCAATTAGAATGCTGTTAGAAGATTGAAACCAGTCTTACATTGATAACAGGTGTGGACAGTAGTTCATTTCCCCCAGCATTTTTTGGCTGTATGAAAACTGCTTCAGAAAATCTCTTGGGGAAATGGCCACTGTTCAAATACAGTTGAATGTAATCCATCTTGGTTTGAGGATAGTTCACCATGCTCCTTCATATTGCAATATACCCCTCTAGTGGTTGAGTTATCAACTACTCTTTTTAATATTGTATCTACACATGCAGGCTGGTCTCATAGACTAGACATAACATAGTAAACAAAAATATGGGACACTCAAATTAGTATGTTATGTTTGGTATGGTATGGTTACATACCAAGGCAAAAACGAAAGGACGCGAATGTCAAGCAACCCAAAGGTTGTGTGTTCGAATTTCATCAAGGACTACTTCAGCATTTTATGCTAATTATCCATTTTCCAACTACTTAACTACTTTTTAGCTACTTTGCAACTACTTAGCATGTTAGCTACACCATAACCTTAACCCCTAAACCTAACACCTAGTCTAACGTTAGCCACAGCTAATTGTAATTCATAACATATCATACTAATTGTAATTCGTAACATATATGAAATGAATGATGGACATCCACAAATTAATACATAACATACCAAACGTCACATATACTAATTTGAGCGTCCCGCATTTTAGTTTACTATGTTACATCTACCCATGGGTCCAGGTTGCAGACAAGCATGATAATATCACAGGACGTAATCTATATTTAATATTTAGTGATGAATATCAAATATTATGTTTTAATATAAAATGAAACAGAATCAAAAGTACCACATCAAGTCATCTCGTTAATGAGGTCAAATTTCAGGAAATGATGCTTTATGCAACATGACTGCCACTATGGCACAACTCATATATCTCCCCAGAGGACTAAAACCTGCGATTTTTCCCCTAGTCGCTGTGTTTGTCCTGTGACCAAGCCGGCCTGTCGAGACCTACCCTTCTCTATCGTCCAGCGCTACATGAGCATCACGTCAGAGCGCTCTGTCCCGTCAGACATCTTCCAGATACAGGCCACCAGCGTCTACCCCGGAGCCTACAACACCTTCCGTATCCGCTCTGGAGACCACGACGGAGACTTCTACATCAGAGTGAGCACAGCCATAGTGTAACAGCCCCTGTACAGCACCAGCCTGGGTCACCCTCCCATCCACCTTGTCAATATATGACGATAGACTTGTGAATGTATGATGACAGAGGAGGCCAAGAAACATATTATATTGCATTGAGTTTTGAGACATTGCATCATAACAGGACTTAGTAAGACACGTTTGCTTGACTTTTAGACTAGGATTGTACGACGGACCCTGACTAACCTCACCATCATCTCTGTGTCTCTCTCAGCAAATCAACAACATCAGCGCCATGCTGGTTTTAGCCCGGGCCGTGACGGGGCCCCAGGAGTACACACTGGACCTGGAGATGGTGTCAGTCAACCCCCTCCTGAGCTACCAGACCAGCTCGGCTCTGCGACTTTCAATCTACGTAGGGCCTTATGCATTCTAGAGGGAGGACAGAGAGTCAGAGACAGAGAGGGGGAGACACACAGTAGAGATACAAGAGAGGAGAAATAGGACACACAGAACAATCTAGAATTGAAAGGGGTCATAAACAGAACAGTCAGATACTGTGACATGATGTCAGACGTTTGTTAGCTTCTCCTATTTCATGACCTGCAAAGGAAACACACAACTCAAATCACAACCCTCTGGGAAAGCTGAGATAGAGTGAGGTAAAGAGACATTTCTAAAAATGAATACTTTATGGATAACGTGTGACTGACAAACATCAATACGACGAAGTGAATTTTCCCCCGGCCCACACACCGTCCATTTTTGTTCCCTGCCTCTTAGCTGAAGTCTCCTGAAGTATATTTTTCGACTGCTCCACGCTGCTCATTTGTCACGGTCCTTTGAGCCGAATAGGGACAATTACCCTAGTAACCTTTAGTACAAACCCCTGTCATGTTTCAGAAACACCCTGCAATTGAAGATAAAGAACAACACGTTATTTCATCATTCTCATCCCGTCTCTGTCATTCTCTTGCTTTGAGCAGGCCCATTCTCACGCCTGTGTTTTCATGCTACTCTCATTCCTCAGCCTTTCAATCCTTATCGTCCATGGACACGACTCAATAACCACTCAGATCCAACCTCCTCATTCCACCCTGTCTCTCCTGCATCCATCTCTCGCCTAAATCATAGCTAGTATTAGTGCTGAAGCTCTCACTCACTCACTCATCATTTGTAGTTTTGTCACATTAATGATTTTGTTGTAATTTTGGCCCAGGAAGCTGATACAAAATAAAACGATATACATTTTAATCACGTGTTAACCATTGCCTTTTGTTCATATTGTTTAGCCATGTCACCCTCTTCCTTAATATAGTCCCATTTCTCTCCTACTTCTTCAACTCCTGTTTCTCCTTTTCCTCCAAACAGTATTTCCTCATTTCCCAGTGTGGTATGGTCATAGCTAGTTGACCTTTCTGAATGGAAACACCCCCCCCCAGGTCCAGTATGCTCCAGTGTCAGTGGCGCTCTGTGTCTTTCCACAGCTGCAGAACAGATGCCTGGGCTTCTTGTATGACAACCACTGAGAGAATGGAAAAATCACTTGAACAAAGAGAGAGGGCAGAAGGTATCGCTAGATATATCAGCACTTAAGACTCATTAGCCTTAATATGTGAGGCATAAGACAACCAGTGGCATAATGATCTAACACAGCCACTGTGTTCTCCCTCTCCCCTGGATGACTAAAGCCATATTCCTTGGGTAGTGATTCCTCTACAGTCCCACAAAAAAACAGGGGAAAGCCCTAATTTCATTGTGTATCTCATCCGCTGCTGCTAGCTCCGCCCAGACAGCCTCCTCCTTACAACGCACGCACACCACACACTGCACACGCACACACACACACCTTCAATCTATCCTCACTCAAGGGTGATGACTCATACGCCGCGCAGTCTTACGCAATCAGCCCAGAGTGGAGTCTGTAGCCAGTACAGCCACAAGGTGGCATTGTGACACACAGATCTTTCTCCCAGGCTGAGACAGGAATAGCATCAACCCGAGGTGATGGAATCTGCTGGGTTTTTTCTCTTCCTGACTACTGAACCTGCCTTCCCTCTCCCTATCAATGAACTCATAGACTTGAGCGATGCAGAGGCACTATGGATACACAAACTAACACGTACAACAAATCATAACCACAGCTGGTGTGTAACATGCAGCGCCTGAAGTATTCACACCCCTTGACTTTTTCCACATTTTGTCCTGTGACCGACTGAATATAAAATCGATTCAGTTGAGAGTTTGTGCCACTGATCTACACATAATATCCCATAATGTCAAAGTGGAATTGTGTTTTTAGACATTTTTACAAATGAATGAAAAATGAAAAGAGGAAACGTTGAGTTAAAGAATATTCAACCTCTTTGTAATGGCATGGAGTAGAAACGTGGTTAACAAATCACATCATAAGTTGCATGGACTCACTCTGTGTGCAATAATAGTGGTTAACATGATTTTTGAATGACTTCACCCCACCTCTGTACCCCACACATACAATTATCTGTAAGGTCCCTCAGTCGACTAGTGAGTTTCAAGCACAGACTCAACCACAAATTCTAGCGAGGTTTTCTAATATCTCACAAAGAAGGGCACAGATTGGCAAAAAAAAATAAAACTTCGGACACTGAATATCCCTTTGAGCATGGGGAAGTTATTAATGAGGGTTTGAATGGTGTATCAATACACCTAGTCACTACAAAGACAGGTGTCCTTCCTAACTAATTTGCCTAAGAGGAAAGAAACCCCTCAGGGATTTCACCATAAGGCCAATGGTGCACAGTTACAGAGTTTAATGGTCGTAATAAGAGAAAACTGAGGATGGAGCAAAGGAAAGAAGACTTGAGCGAATACATCATTTTCCTAAACATGCATAATGTTCGCAACAAGGAATTAAAGTAATACTGTAAAAAAATGTGGCAAAGTAATTAACTTTTTGTCCTGAATACAAAGTGTTATGTTTGGGGGAAAATCCAACACATCACTGGGTACCATCATGTCATGTGTATGTTTGTCATCAGCAAGGACTGGGGAGTTTTTCAGGATAAAAATAAATGGAATATAGCTAAGCACAGGCAAAATCCTAGAGGAAAACCTTGTTCAGTCTGCTTTCCAACAGAAGCTGGGAAACAAATTCACCCTTCAGCAGGACAATAACCCTAAAAGGCCAAATATACACTGGAGTTTCATACCAAGATGACATTGAATGTTCCTGAATGACCTAGTTACAGTTTTGACTTAAATATGTTTGAAAATCTATGGCAAGACATGAAAACTGCTGTCTAGCAATGATCAACAACCAACTTGACAAAGCTTGAAGAATTTTTAAAAGAATAATGAGCAAATATTGTACAATCCAGATGTGCAAAGCTCTTAGAGACTTACACAAATAGACTCACTGCTGTAATCACTGCCAAAGGTGCTTCTAACGTGTATTGACCCAGGGGATGAATACGTATCTAATCAAGATATATTTGTGTATTATTTTTCATTAGTTAATTATTATTTTTTTAAATCTTTTTTTTTGTTGCATTTTCCAATTAAGAACATTCAAAACAGAAGTGAAAAGATATTACACAATTATAGGACAAAGAGACAGTAACAGACGAGCGTAACAATAAATAAATAAATCATTATAATTATATACACAAACATACAATAAGAAAAATAATAATAATAATAATGAGACATTGGATCACTTGCCGTAGGCTACATATTATACATTACGTGTGAAACATTATGTGAGGATTATATAGAGATTCAATCAATGAGATGTAGTTAATTCTTAAAAAAAAAAAAAAAATCTTCCACTTTGACGTTACAGAATATTTTGTGTGGAATTTTTACAAAAAAATGACCATTAAATACTTTCTGAAGGCACTGTACATTAACACACACACCAACCAGATGGCATCAGTACGCTTGTCTTAGCTCAGGGCTTTGTGGTACAGATCATAGTTAACAACATGATGGTGTTGTGGGGTGTGGAGGAAGGGGGGGAGAGGTGTATGTGTGAGGACTATGTGGGTTACGGGGGAGGAACAGAGTGGTACAACTCCCATGGCATTTCCTGTTGGCACTGAGACAAGGAAATAACCTGAGTGAAATGGGATCAGACTGTACTGTACCCGCGCTGTGGGCATGGGGGAGGATGGTAATATGTTGTGTGTGGGTTTGTGTGTGTATGCACAAGAGCATGTGTATGTGTGAGGGTGCTTTGTTTGTGCACGCGCAGTAAGAGTATGAGTGTAAGTGTGACGTTGTGTGTGAGTGCCAGTGTGTGAGTGTGTATGCAGACATGGGGAGGAGTGTTTGGGGTGACAGTAGGGAGCGGAACAGTGGGCCTCTCTTTGGCACCTCCGCGCAGGTATGAGCTCATTTTCCTGGGCAAACCTTCCGCCGTGGGCCGAGCCGGGTGTGGGGGTGGGAGTCAGTGGGGCAGTAATGCAATCACCGGGCCAGGAAATACAGCCAATGGAGAATATAGGACACTCAGAGAAACTAAGGACATCTTCTCCTAGAACTCACATAACCTGCTCTGTAACCAGGGTAAAGACATAAATGGCAACTATGCATAATTGATAAGATACCATCTTCTGTGAACAAACCCTCAAAAGCTCAAATTGAACAAAGCATTTCAGCTGTATTGGATTAAAAAAAGCTCTTCGCTCTCTTATTCTCTTTAACCATTATGCTTGTGGATATTTTTATCAATAGGGGAGGAAGGGAACTCAGTCTAGGTAGGGTGGTTTCATTGCCCTCCACTCCCGCCCTACCTTTGAAATTAGTCTCTTAATAAAATCAGGAGAGTGCTGTGGAATCCGAGTGTCATCAGAAATAGTCGTTACATATGACAACACAAATAGACAGATCTGAATGAGTGGATTGTAAATGAGTAGGCGGGTGGGACAGGAAATGGTTATTCTATTTTGGGGTCTCTATGGCCCTGTATATAAAGAGAGTGCTCCTATATAGAGCAACCCAAATGATAGCGATACACAAATAGATAACAACAATCACGAATACTTATCGGAAAATAGCAACCAGGTAAGTCATTGTTACCAACTCAAAATATGCTTAGTGAATTTTTATCCGGATGAATGGTCATCAACTTCTTAAAGTAGACCATCACCTGTAGCCGAACCTCATTAAGCTAGGAAGCCATGAACGGATCCGTGAGGTTAAATAGAGGAACACGCCTGAAGAAAGACCAGTTGGTGAGAGGTAATTGCACTATTTGTTTGTAGAGAATTGAATTGACCTCGAGATACCACCTAGGACATGAGATTAATAGGCTTACGAGTGACACTAACAACAAGTCATCTCCCTCATTTTTAACTGACCTCCTCATCACCTTACTCAAATTAGTGGTCTAATTGCTGGATATGTTAATTACAGGAGGTCAGTGTTATATCCTGAACTACATGTTGAATATCTCAGCGAAGGTAATGCATTAAGAAACCGGCACAGCTATCCACTGTAGGGGATTGGAACCAGCTAGATAGAGAGAAATACCATAGAATTACACATTGAATATTCTATACACCAGGGAATTTGAGATCCCTACAGTTATGTAAGTAGGGACTTGTGAGTGAATGTGTAGTTTTATGTGTAGACTTTTCTCCCTTTCCCTCATACGCTCAGGCATTGAATGTTAGAAATACTTCCAACCTTCACAGTGGTACTTTGAATAATAACCCATTCCATATCTACCCCACCTTCCATTTCTTTGCTCAGTGCGTGAATGTGGTTACTAAGATACGACAACGTGTTGCTATGGACGCGTGGGCGTACTGAGGCAAAAGGGCTTGAGCTGAAAGAAAATTCTGCTATGCAGGAAGACAGAACAGAAAAGGAAAAACTGTTATGAAAGGTGTGCAACTGAAAGGAAGCTGAAGTGTATTTTGACCAAGTACAAATGGACAGTTGATACCTGAACAAATCTGCAGCTTGGATGTCCAAATAGTCCTCTGGATATTTCACCATGGAGTAGGTGGATTTGGAGACCCAAATCCATGCCACTAAAAGGAGGATACAACTTTTTGGTTATTTGCCCTTTGCCTACACATATCAGTAGTTATTGATAAGGATGAGAAGCGGACCTCTCCAGAATAAACAAATCCAAGTTTCCCGCTCACCAACTGGAAGCCCTTAATTCTGCCCAACAATTCCGATACCTTTTGACAGTGTTGTAAATCCCATATTGGCTGTTGTGAAAAAAACAACACAACACCAACATCCTTATCATGATCAATGGCCAATTTAGTATCCACCTCTAAAGTGATTATTTCTCAGGTTTCATCACTTCCAACACACATTATCAGTTATGAAACATAATGGCAATGATATGCAGGTTAGAGAGAGAAGGGTGCTGATGGATAGAGTGAGTTAAAGGGTCAGTCATCATTAGCTATGAGTGAAGAGGAGGTAATTGGTAGAGAGAGAGAGAGCGGGAGAGGGAGAGAGAGAGAGAGCGGGAGATAGGGAGAGGGGAGGGAGAGAGAGGGAGAGAGGGGAGAGCAAAGAAAGAGAGAGGGAGAGAGAGAGGGAGAGTGGGAGAGAGAGAGATAGAGAGAGAGAGGGGGAAGCAAAGAAAGAGAGAGAGGGGGAGAGAGTGGGAGGGAGAGGGGGATGGAGAGAGGGGGGGCAAAGAAAGAGAGAGAGAGAGGAAGAGAGAGAGGTAGATGGAAAGGTAGAGGGAGAGAGAGAGCAGAGAGCAGAGAGAGAGCAGATAGAGAGATCAGCGAGAGAGAGAGAGAGAGAGAGAGAGAGAGAGGGAAAGGGAGAGAGAGAGAGCAGAGAGAGAGCAGAGAGAGAGAGAGCATAGAGAGAGAGAGAGAGCAGAGAGAGAGAGAGTGGGGTTGAAATGAAAAGACAGAATGATCTAGTACTGTGCGAATGAACTGGACAAATGGTCATGTGGTTATTACTGCATTCACTGCACCTCAAGAAAATTCACCATTGTTATCCAAAATGATGACAAATTGCAAAGGCCAACAAACCGAAGAGTAGATGAGCTTCGAGAGAGGCTCAACAAAACCCAAAGAAATGAAAGTATAGATGGTACTGTAGCTTCATTCTAAAGCCAAAATGAAGGGTACCTTATTACCTCTCTTTCTCCCTTCGCTCTTGCTCGAACAATTATTCAACATATCATCAAACCCAACACCAACACCATTTTCTCTGATTCTCATTGTTGATTATATGTCTTTGTCTCGCCTTTGTCCTTCCACTATTTTTGGTCCCCTCTTGTCAATAAGCAGATACACAATCATCTCTGCTCATTGCATGTCTATCCATTCCTATCTATCCAATATATGGTCCAAAAGAGAGAGAGAAAGAGAGCAGGAAAGACTGACTGACAGAGGGTGAATTAAAAAAACTGCTACTAGGAGGTCTCTGATGATGTCAGACATCTACACCACATCACCATAGCAACCCAGCATCAGCACCAACTTACTGAGAAAGGAGTAAGAGAAAAGGAGAGGGTGGAAATGTCTGTGGTGGTATGTAACAGTGGGATGCTTTTGCATATTATGTACGCATACATTCAATATTACATATAAAATAATGTGGATTGCAAATGTTCAATTCAATCACTCCTTTATGTCAATGCTAACCATTATATTGAGGGCCTTCATAGAAGACACTAATCATTCTGAACACATTTTTATCATATAATGCATCTAGAAAGTCTTAGTTAAAAGGAACTTTATGATGGTGGAAGATTAGAAAACATCTCTCTATCTTTTCATTCAAACTATGCCATCAGACCTATTGTCCTCATGATGCCCTGTGGGTTTTGATAGTCCAAAAACCACCAGGGCAGGGGTTAGAGAGGGGGAGCTTGACACCCCCAGCACTAGGCGACTGCTCCCCCTCTTCTGAGACCCAAGTTCTAAAAATAAACTGACTACTGGAAAAAAGAGAAAAGTACAAGACTACAGGCTCTGGAAGCATCATCAGAGGAAGGGAGGGAGGGAGAGAGGGGGGCAGAGGGAGGACGGGGGATTGGAAGCAGTGAGTGGGCGTTTGTTCGCTTCACTTCCACTAGTTACGGCTGTCGTGGAATCTGGCTGCATTCACACCAGACAAACATCCAGACGCTGTGTGAAACCCCCTAACCTGCACGCTATGCATGTGAAAGCATGCACAAACAAAACAAACTGGAAGCTATAGCACTTTCCTGTAAGCGCTTATGGTTCACACCGATTGTCAATAACTGCACCACGCACAGTCTACGCTACCATGCATGTCTCAGACAGTCCAGTCATCTCGTTTTCTTCTGTCTGATGGACTCAGCTTGTCCTATGTCACTATTCAAACTCATCATACCTCGTCATACCATCATACCTGATCATAGCCCTCATAGCCCTCTACCTCTCTGTACGTCCCTCAGTCTTTTTCATCAACCCTCCTTCCTTCCCTCCTACCCCATCTTCTCTCGTTCGCGCTTCGACGCAGGAGTGGGAGGTGTTGCTAGGCGACAGATTAGCTCCTTTCTTTCAAGAAGCAGAGCAAAGACCTTGGTTCTTTGGGTGTAAAAATAAACACTGGTGTAAAGAAAGACCTTTTGTTCTCTGGGTGTAAAAATAAACACCAGTGTGAAGAAAGACCTTGGTTCTCTGGGTGTACAAATAAACACTGGTGTAAAGAAAGACCTTGGTTCTCTGGGTGTAAAAATAAACACCAGTGTAAAGAAAGACCTTGGTTCTCTGGGTGTAAAAATAAACACCAGTGTAAAGAAAGACCTTTGTTCTCTGGGTGTAAAAATAAACACCAGTGTAAAGAAAGACCTTGGTTCTCTGGGTGTAAAAATAAACACCAGTGTAAAGAAAGACCTTGGTTCTCTGGGTGTAAAAATAAACACAAGTGTAAAGAAAGACCTTGGTTCTCTGGGTGTAAAAATAAACACCAGTGTAAAGAAAGACCTTGGTTCTCTGGGTGTAAAAATAAACACCAGTGTAAAGAAAGACCTTGGTTCTCTGGGTGTAAAAAATAAACACCAGTGTAAAGAAAGACCTTGGTTCACTGGGTGTAAAAATAAACACCAGTGTAAAGAAAGAGAGTCTTAAGGAAAGGACAAGTATCCTTCACTTCTGCCAAGAGA
Source organism: Oncorhynchus mykiss (assembly GCF_013265735.2). NCBI lineage: Eukaryota > Metazoa > Chordata > Actinopteri > Salmoniformes > Salmonidae > Oncorhynchus > Oncorhynchus mykiss. The sequence continues at coordinate 30,436,673 of NC_050571.1, read as the reverse complement.
GGCAAACATTTATTTCCCCAGATTAATTTTTTCTACAACCCTCTTGTCTTTTTCCTCAGAATACTCTCCTTTCCCGGAGAGGGTGAGACCTAATGCACATATCATTTCAATTTGGAAAAATGATAAATATCTATCTCTACCTCTATCTCTATAGATATATCTATTCCAGTAACAATTATCTGTGCCAGTAACAATCACAGATGTCCTAAAAACTATTGCTATACAACAGAAACTCTTACCAAGAAAGAACATTTCTCCCAGGTATCATGGTTAGATAAGAAATACTTAGTAAGGTGAGCTACAAACTGTTCCCTTAAGTCAGATGGCCAGAGAGATTACAGTAGAATAGCCTACATATGGTTTGCTTTCCATCTGATGAGCAACCCATTCTCTCTGTTATACTTACACTGTAGAAACTGCTGAGAGACACCTGTTGCCATGGGTGATGCCGAACCATTTGGCCCTTCATGGACATGATACATTTCAGTGTATGACTGCAGTTAATGTAACCAGCACGTAGGCTACAACTTGTTCTTTATCTACACATTATGTGTTTGTTATGTAGGTGTGCATTATGCATGTCGTAGTGTGTTAATTAAGTGATAATGACCGAGAAGCTGGTGTTTGGATGATATATTGGCATGGGTGTTGTTAGGCCGGAGAGGAGGTCGAGGGCCGGCAAACTGTGCCAATATATCCTCCAAACACTGGCTTCGATGGCGTTATCACTTTTACACAATGGGTTTTTTATTAAATTTTTAAAAACCTTTATTTAACTAGGCAAGTACAAATTCTTATTTGCAAAGATGGCTTACACCGGCCAAACCCGGACGACGCTGGGCCAATTGTGCGCCGCCCTATGGGACTCCCAATCACGGCTGGTTGTGATACAGCCTGGAATTGAACCAGGGTGTCTGTAGTGACACCTTAAGCACTGAGATGCAGTGCCTTAGACCACTGCACCACTCGGGTTAGCAACATATTCAAATAATGATTGACATATTTTCATTAAAGACATTAATTTGTTCATACTATTTCATCCTTCCACAAGATATAGTCTCGACACAAATCTAGGGTTGCTACCCAAGCCGGCTGGTCGTTCGTTCTATCCGTTCGGTTGCCAGAGATGCGACCAAGTCGTTCAGTCTTTTTTTTCTGTATCTATGTACACAACCCAGTCGTTCATTCTAAATGCTCCATTGCCATATTGGCTTGGCAACGTTCTTATCCCTTGCTTGCTAGCTAGCCAACTACGGCTAACTTACAGTCACGTCAAAAAGTGCAGCCAGAATAACTGCAAAGTAGGTGCATTTGCATTTGTTTAAACTGTTTTCTAGAGACATTTATTTGGATACATCCATAACAATGAGCTAATGAGGTGCGATTTCACCTGGTATAGAAAATGTGCTCACTCGTCAGGATGTTGTTGTTCAGAGGAGCTGAACAACACAGCTAACAAACTGAAGCTGGAAAGACTGCAAACTAGCTGCACTTGGTTTCGTTTGACCTTTTATTTGTATATATCCGTAAAAACGATGTCAGCTGATTCATGATTTCGACAGGCTGAGAAACACAGCCTGCCTGTCTGTCTCGTCCAGACTCCCGACACTTTCATTACTATGGGAAAGCTGGACATCCGAATTTGATTATTGATTGATTATTGATTATTGTCACCCATCTTCCCCTGTGCATTTATACCTGTGTTCTCTGTTTGTCTGTTGCCAGTTTGTCTTGTCTCATCAAGCCTACCTGAGTGTTTTTTGTACTCCTGTTTTTTTCAGCCCCTGTTTTCTAGTTATCCCTATTTGGATAATTCTGCCTGCCTTGACCCTGAACCTGCCGTTCTGTACCTGTTGACACTGCCCTGGATTACTGACCTCTGCCTGCCTTGACTCTGAGCCTGCCTGCCACTCTGTACCTTACGGACTCTGCCTTGGACTACCGACCTCTGCCTGCCCTTGACCAGTCGTTTGCCTGCCCCTGTTTTATAAATAAACGTCTGTTATTTGAACTGTCTGCGTCTGGGTCTTATCCTAAGTCGTGATAGTTAGTCTAAAAGTCTAAAATAAATGTGAGATTATGTCTAGATGCTTTTCAGTGGCGATTTTAGAATGTAAATCATGGTGGGGCAAAAAAAAAAGAAGTGGGATGCATGCCATCAAAGGCACAACACTAAACAATACATGAATTGCACTGTAAAGGTGACAAACGGTGCCCACAAATTGTTAGGGCCTATGTAAAGCTGTCCCAACAGCAGAGTCCCAACAGCAGTCCCAACACCTTACCACTGCAACACCTGGCTTTCAGTGGAGCCTTGTCTGGCAACGAAAAAGTTAATTCAGCCACATTTACTACCATTTAAAAAAAACAAAGCTGATATGGCTGACTTGCTTAAACACATGTGGTTTCTACTAACAATTGAGATGTACAAACTATGGCATAAGGAGAAGGCAAGCAGATAAGAGGCAATCTGTAATTTCGGTTAAGAATTAATGAGCGAGCGATGACATACGTTGTCAATATAACTATTTGTTCAGCACTTCTGAAATGTACAGTGACAGAATTCAGAACATGGGCCGTTCTTACAGTGTACTCCCTGTACAACAAGTCAGAACCGTAGGATAAATAAAGGGGGCATTAAAACAGACAATGAAAGCTCTTACAACATTTGATGATTACATGTCTCTAAAACAGGATATAGCCTACATGTGCACCACCAAGGTAGAACAGTAGGCGCATTTAAGAGGTGAAAATAGACCACATTATTAGGGTGAGGCACAATGAACGCCGATTGGGTCTTTACGTCATATAATACCATTTGACTCATTAAATTAGCTTATAATTTGACACGTCAAATAACACAATTATATTATCGAATGTTGTGTGTGCTGAATTTGCACGTGCTAGCCAAATGTGCTACTATCAGTAGCACAGTCAAAGCTGTACAAAAAAAGTTTGCAAACAAGCACACACCGACCACAAACAATGTGTTTACAAAACCGTGTTGGTGAAAATAGAACAAATTATTAGGGTGAGGTGTAACCGATGTGAAATGGCTAGCTAGTTAGCGGTGGTGCGCGCTAATAGCGTTTCAATCGGTGACGTCACTCGGTTTGAGACCTTGAAGTAGTGGCTTTTGTGGAGCGATGGTGTTTCGTGTGTGTCAGTTGTTGATGTGTGCAGTGGGTCCCTGGTTCGAGCCCGGGTGTGGGCGAGGGGATGGACTAAAGTTATACTGTTACAGAGGCACATGGGCTACTAATAGCTTACTACTCAACATACACTTAGTATTACTTTCTTAGCTACAGTATACATATCTCCCTGGCATATTACATCATTTATGCAGCAGCATACAAGACATTTTTGGACTCACCTTGTAAAGGTGGCGTGGCGGTCCTTTGTGGGCAAATTTTGTCATCAAAGTCTGGCATTCTCTGGATTTATGGTGGGAACTCTGAAAAAAACACACACAGCCACTCCATTGAATAGCAGGCTAACATTAGTGGTTGCTTTGCAATGCTTGCAGTTAGCCACTGATTCCTTACAAACCACTCATTATTGAATTTGCGATTTCCAACTTGTTGTGTAATCTTTATGTCCAATGGCCAATGAGCACCAATACATTTTATCTATAATTTTTCATATGACAAGGATTAAAAATGATTTGCCAGTAGATTGTCGACTTGTTTCATGATGATGACTACTAGCTAAGTTGACATACGCTTCACAAGTCCTCAACTAGCAGCTTCATTAAATAGTACCCGCAAAACAACATTCTCAACGTCAACAGTGAAGAGGCGACTCCGGGATGCTGGCCTTCTAGGCAGAGTTGCAAAAAAAATAAAAACACACACATATATATATATATATATATATATATATATATATACAGTGCCTTGCGAAAGTATTCGGCCCCCTTGAACTTTGCGACCTTTTGCCACATTTAAGGCTTCAAACATAAAGATATAAAACTGTATTTTTTTGTGAAGAATCAACAACAAGTGGGACACAATCATGAAGTGGAACGACATTTATTGGATATTTCAAACTTTTTTAACAAATCAAAAACTGAAAACTTGGGCGTGCAAAATTATTCAGCCCGCTTAAGTTAATACTTTGTAGCGTCACCTTTTGCTGTGATTACAGCTGTAAGTCGCTTGGGGTATGTCTCTATCAGTTTTGCACATCGAGAGACTGACATTTTTTCCCATTCCTCCTTGCAAAACAGCTCGAGCTCAGTGAGGTTGGATGGAGAGCATTTGTGAACAGCAGTTTTCAGTTCTTTCCACAGATTCTCGATTGGATTCAGGTCTGGACTTTGACTTGGCCATTCTAACACCTGGATATGTTTATTTTTGAACCATTCCATTGTAGATTTTGCTTTATGTTTTGGATCATTGTCTTGTTGGAAGACAAATCTCCGTCCCAGTCTCAGGTCTTTTGCAGACTCCATCAGGTTTTCTTCCAGAATGGTCCTGTATTTGGCTCCATCCATCTTCCCATCAATTTTAACTATCTTCCCTGTCCCTGCTGAAGAAAAGCAGGCCCAAACCATGATGCTGCCACCACCATGTTTGACAGTGGGGATGGTGTGTTCAGCTGTGTTGCTTTTACGCCAAACATAACGTTTTGCATTGTTGCCAAAAAGTTCAATTTTGGTTTCATCTGACCAGAGCACCTTCTTCCACATGTTTGGTGTGTCTCCCAGGTGGCTTGTGGCAAACTTTAAACAACACTTTTTATGCATATCTTTAAGAAATGGCTTTCTTCTTGCCACTCTTCCATAAAGGCCAGATTTGTGCAATATACGACTGATTGTTGTCCTATGGACAGAGTCTCCCACCTCAGCTGTAGATCTCTGCAGTTCATCCAGAGTGATCATGGGCCTCTTGGCTGCATCTCTGATCAGTCTTCTCCTTGTATGAGCTGAAAGTTTAGAGGGACGGCCAGGTCTTGGTAGATATGCAGTGGTCTGATACTCCTGCCATTTCAATATTATCGCTTGCACAGTGCTCCTTGGGATGTTTAAAGCTTGGGAAATCTTTTTGTATCCAAATCCGGCTTTAAACTTCTTCACAACAGTATCTCGGACCTGCCTGGTGTGTTCCTTGTTCTTCATGATGCTCTCTGCGCTTTTAACGGACCTCTGAGACTATCACAGTGCAGGTGCATTTATACGGAGACTTGATTACACACAGGTGGATTGTATTTATCATCATTAGTCATTTAGGTCAACATTGGATCATTCAGAGATCCTCACTGAACTTCTGGAGAGAGTTTGCTGCACTGAAAGTAAAGGGGCTGAATAATTTTGCACGCCCAATTTTTCAGTTTTTGATTTGTTAAAAAAGTTTGAAATATCCAATAAATGTCGTTCCACTTCATGATTGTGTCCCACTTGTTGTTGATTCTTCACAAAAAAATACAGTTTTATATATTTATGTTTGAAGCCTGAAATGTGGCAAAAGGTCGCAAAGTTCAAGGGGGCCGAATACTTTCGCAAGGCACTGTATATATATATATATATATATATATATATATATATATATATATATATATATATATATATATAGAGAGAGAGAGAGAGAGAGAGAGAGATAGTGAGCGGGCAAACAGGCCCAACCCCCACTCTCACACTCGCCCAAGCCAATGGCATGTACCAGATGCTCAGCAGGCTCTGCTCACACTTACTGGCCTGAGGCCATACCACGACCAACAACATTGGACACTTTATGGAACAAAAAGTGTTCACTATATCATCCTGGAATATCCAAGGCCTGAGGTCATCTGCCTTTGGCCTAAAGAGCAGGAACCAAAGAAATCGGTAATACAGACATTGTCATCCTGCAAGAAACTTGGTATAGAGGAGACGGACCCACTGGTTGCCCTCTAGGTTACAGAGAGCTGGTAGTCCCATCCACCAAACTACCAGGTGTGAAACAGGGAAGGGACTCAGGGGGTATGCTAATTTGGTATAGAGCAGACCTAACTTACTCCATTAAATTAATCAAAACAGGAACATTTTACATTTGGCTAGAAATTCAAAAGGAAATTATCTTAACAGAGAAAAATGTTCTCCTGTGTGCTACCTATATCCCCCCACTAGAATCCCCATATTTTAATGAAGACAGCTTATTTATCCTGGAGGGGGAAATCAATCATTTCCAGGCCCAGGGACATGTACTAATCTGTGGCGACCTAAATGCCAGAACCGGACAAGAACCTGACACCCTCAGCACACAGGGGGACAAACACCTGCCTGCAGGTGACAGCATTCCCTCCCACATATGCCCCACTAGGCACAACTATGACAACATAACAAACAAAAACGAATCACAACTCTTGCAGGTCTGTCGCTGGGTATGTACATAGTCAATGGTAGGCTTCGAGGGGACTCCTATGGTAGGTACACCTATAGCTCATCTCTTGGCAGTAGTACTGTAGACTACTTTATCACTGACCTCAACCCAGAGTCTCTCAGAGCGTTCACAGTCAGCCCATTGACACCCCTATCAGACCACAGCAAAATCACAGTCTACTTGAACAGAGCAATACCCAATCACGAGACATCAAAGCCAAAGGAACTGAGTAACATTAAGAAATGCTATAGATGGAAGGAATGCAGTTTGGAAACCTACCAAAAAACAATTAAGCAACAACAAATTCAATCCCTTCTAGACAATTTCCTGGGTAAAATGTTTCACTGCAATAGTGAAGGTGTAAACTTGGCAGTAGAAAATCTTAACAGTATATTTGACCTCTCATTTTCCCTATCAAATCTAAAAAATCTCAAATAGAAAACCGAAGAAAATTAACAACAATGACAAATGGTTTGATGAAGAATGCAAAAATCTAACAAAGAAATTGAGAAACCTGTCCAACCAAAAACATAGAGACCCGGAAAACCTGAGTCTACGCCTTCACTATGGTGAATCACTAAAACAATACAGAAATACACTACGGAAAAAGAAGGAACAGCACGCCAGAAATCAGCTCAATGTAATTGATGAAACCATACACTCTAACCACTTCTGGGAAAATTGGAAAACACTAAACAAACAACAACACAAAGAATTATCTATCCAAAATGGAGATGTATGGTTAAACCACTTCTCCAATCTTTTTGGCTCTATAACAAAGAATAAAGAGCAAAAACATATACATGATCAAATACAAATCTTAGAATCAACTATTAAAGACTACCAGAACCCACTGGATTCTCCAATTACCTTGAACGAGTTACAGGACAAAATAAAAACCCTCCAATCCAAAAAGGCCTGTGGTGTTGATGTTAATGAAATTATCAAGTATACAGACAACAAATTCCAATTGGCTATACTAAAACTCTTTAACATCATCCTTAGCTCTGGCATCTTCCCCAATATTTGGAACCAAGGACTGATCACCCCAATCCACAAAAGTGGAGACAAATTTGACCCCAATAACTACCGTGGAATATGCGTCAACAGTAACCTTGGGAAAATCCTCTGCATTATCATTAACAGCAGACTCGTACATTTCCTCCATGAAAACAATGTACTGAGCAAATGTCAAATTGGCTTTTTACCAAATTACCGTACAGCAGACCATGTATTCACCCTGCACACCTAATTGACAACCAAACAAACCAAAACAAAGGCAAAGTCTTCTCATGCTTTGTTGATTTCAAAAAAGCCTTCGACTCAATTTGGCATGAGGGTCTGCTATACAAATTGATGGAAAGTGGTGTTGGGGGTAAAACATACAATATTATAAAATCCATGTACACAAACAACAAATGTGCGGTTAAAATTGGCAAAAAACACACACATTTCTTCACACAGAGTCGTGGGGTGAGACAGGGATGTCAACGAATTGGCGCGGGCACTAGAAAAGTCTGCAGCACCCGGCCTCACCCTGCTAGAATCTTAAGTCAAATGTCTACTGTTTGCTGATGATCTGGTGCTTCTGTCACCAACCAAGGAGGGCCCACAGCAGCACCTAGATCTTCTGCACAGATTCTGTCAGACCTGGGTCCGACAGTAAATCTCAGTAAGACCAAAATAATGGTGTTCCAAAAAAGGTCCAGTCGCCAGGACCACAAATACAAATTCCATCTAGACACTGTTGCCCTAGAGCACACAAAAAACTATACATACCTTGGCCTAAACATCAGCGCCACAGGTAACTTCCACAAAGCTGTGAACGATCTGAGAGACAAGGCAAGAAGGGCATTCTATGCCATCAAAAGGAACATAAATTTCAACATACCAATTAGGATCTGGCTAAAAATACTTGATTCAGTCATAGAGCCCATTGCCCTTTACGGTTGTGAGGTCTGGGGTCCGCTCACCAACCAAGACTTCACAAAATGGGACAAACACCAAATTGAGACTCTGCACACAGAATTCTGCAAAAATATCCTCTGTGTACAACGTAGAACACCAAATAATGCATGCAGAGCAGAATTAGGCCGATACCCACTAATGATCAAAATCCAGAAAAGAGCTGTTAAATTCTACAACCACCTAAAAGGAAGCGATTCCCAAACCTTCCATAACAAAGCCATCACCTACAGAGAGATGAACCTGGAGAAGAGTCCCCTAAGCAAGCTGGTCCTGGGGCTCTGTTCACAAACACAAACACACCTCACAGAGCCCCAGGACAGCAGCACAATTAGACCCAACCAAATCATTAGAAAACAAAAAGATAATTACTTGACACATTGAAAAGAATTAACAAAAAAACAGAGCAAACTAGAATGCTATTTGGCCCTAAACAGAGAGTCAGAATACCTGTCCACTGTGACTGACCCAAACTTAAGGAAAGCTTTGACTATATACAGACTTAGTGAGCATAGCCTTGCTATTGAGAAAGGCCGCCGTAGACAGACCTGGCTCTCAAGAGAAGACAGGCTATGTGCACACTGCCCACAAAATGAGGTGGAAAATGAGCTGCACTTCCTAACCTCCTGTCCAATGTATGACCATATTAGAGATACATATTTCCCTCAGATTACACAGATCCACAAAGAATTCGAAAACAAATCCAATTTTGATAAACTCTCATATCTACTGGGGGAAATTCCACAGTGTGCCATCACAGCAGCATGATTTGTGACCTGTTGCCACAAGAAAAGGGCAACCAGTGAAGAACAAACACCATTGTAAATACAACCCATATTTATGCTTATTTATTTTCCCTTGTGTTCTTTAACCATTTGTACATTGTTACAACACTGTATATGTATAATATGACATTTGTAATGTCTTTATTGTTTTGAAATTTCTGTATGTGTAATGTTTACTGTTAATTTGTATTGTTTATTTCACTTTTGTATATTATCTACCTCACTTGCTTTGGCAATGTTAACACATGTTTCCCATGCCAATAAAGCCCCTTGAATTGAATTGAATTGAATTGAGAGAGAGATTTTGTTTGCGCAAAATGTGGAGCTCAAAACAGGTGGGTACTGATTATTTTTATAGTGGAGATTAAGTTTATAAAGTGCTTGGCTGGGCTGATCAGACAGTGGATTGCGCAGTTTGATGGAACAGAGTAAATAGTAATTTTAACATCATAGATTTAGCCGGTGGTAACTTGTGGAATAGACACCAGCTGGAATGCGGTTTTAACCAATCAGCATTCACGATTAGACCCACCCGTTGTATAATGTCATTGAGCCATGAGACAGTCTTATTGGATTCATTGAAGTCCTCTCAATTAGACAGGCTACTCATCCCTGCGACCCTCTTACCATTTCACATGCCTGCCCATAATAGCTGCCATTATCATGACAAGCACAACAAAGGAAGTGATGGCAATTTGTCCAGGCCACTGCTGCGTCAACACAGTGTGTAGGACACGATGTGCTTCTGAAACTGCCAGGAGAAAAAATAAAGATGCATACTATTTTTGGTGAAATATGGGATAGAAATAGCTATGAAGTGTTTTGAATAATCGTGATCCGAAAATGATCTGATATTGGAGTAAAAACACACAGTAGCCTACCAACAAGCATCAGACCAGAGCATAGATTCCTTAAACATCTCTGGATGCCAGACATCTGGCAATAGGCCTACACTGTAACAAAATGCTGTAGTTTTTACAGTAAAAATGCACAGTAATGCCATGGTTTATCCGTTAACAATATAAGGATGTAGACTGCAATGCATCTTGGGTTGCCATACAGGCATGAAGATGAACAGCAATAACGGTTAGTCCTAGGCCCATCGGATTATGACATTGCTCGGTCTTTTCTGGTAAATTATTGTACAGACCTGTAGACTGAAGCAGCCATCAAGTGGGTTAAATCATATTTACATTAATCAGCCATACAATGACAAGACCATTTCTCACTAGGTTTCGGCTCCCGATGTAAAATAGCCAACAGAATCACATAGTCTATGGTAAATATTTGGCCATTTGGGCAAGTAGGCTACATTAAATTTGTTGAATTTTCAAATAACATTTTGCATCGGGAGCCCATTAATCGGTTTGAAAACGTCAAGTGTCTCTGCGAGCCTTCAGTCTAAAACTATTATTATTAATAGCATATTCCAAGTTCTGTTTCCCCCAAATATTTTTGTATGTGAGATAATAGGTAGGTGTTCCCTCCCTTAGCTAAATATTGGAACATTGTTAGAATCAAGATGGAATAGATTCTAGATGTATTTTCGTTATGTCCGTTATGGCTTGATGGTTCGAATGTGTAATCAATCGGTCTGTTTGTTGGCGAGCTAGCTGCATTACAGCTGTCATTTGAGGTGAATTTAGGTAAACAACTCTCAGCCACAAACGTTAGTTTGCTATTCTTTTGAACTGTTTATTTAACTTCTAATTTTGGGATTTGGATTATAGAAATAAATACAGGCTAATGCAGCTTGAACTGAGACTGTTAATTTGTTTCGTTTTTAAAAATTATTATCCAGAATCAACCTTACACAGTTAAAATGTTTCAGTGCAAATCGTGTATGCATGAATCTAATACAGTAGTATCATAAGTACAGCACATGAAACTTCATAGAAATTGACTAAATTGCTCTTTTAATTGTGACGTGCCCAAATGTTCAGGCAATTTACTGCCTTTAAATCTCACTTACACAGAGACCACAAAGGATATCAAAGGTATGTGAAAAGTGCTCAATTTCAACCAGCAGACAAAATGGTGATTTGCCCAATAGAAATTTGTCCGTTCATATGTTATTATTTGACAGATTTTTTTTTTCATTTGAAGGATCATTTGCAAGAGGGCAGAGAAATGAGTTGCCCTTTTATGGGATGTGAAAAAACATGCTGTTAAATTTACATTTGCGTCTCATACAGTACCAAGTCAAAAGTTTGGACACACATACTCTTTCAAGGGTTTTTCTTTATTTTTTACTATTTTCTACATTGTAGAATAATAGTGATGACATCAGCACTCTGAAATAACACATGGAATCATGTAGTAACCAAAAAAGTGTAAAACAAATCAAAATATATTTTATATTTTATATTCTTCTTTTTTTTATATTCTTCTTTGCCTTGATGACAGCTTTGCACACTCTTGGCATTCTCTCAACCAGCTTCACCTGGAATGCTTTTCCAACAGTTTTGAAGAAGTTCCCACATATGCTGAGCACTTGTTGGCTGCTTTTCCTTCACTCTGTGGTCCAACTCACCCCAAACTATCTCATTACACAGCCTGGAGGTGTGAAGAACAAATGATAGTCCCACTAAGCGCAAACCAGATGGGATGGCGTATCGCTGCAGAATGCTGTGGCAGCCATGCTGGTTAAGTGTGCCTTGAATTCTAAATAAATCACTGACAGTGTCACCAGCAAAACACCATCACAGCTCCTCCTCCATGTTTCACGGTGGGAACCACACATGCAGAGATCATCCGTTCCCCTACTCTGCGTCTCAAAAAGACATGGCGGTTGGAACCAAAAATCTCAAATTTGGACTCATCAGACCAAAGGACAGATTACCACTGGTCTAATGTCCATGGCTCGTATTTCTTGACCCAAGCAAGTCTCTTCTTCTTGTCCTTTAGTAGTGGTTTCTTTGCAGCAATTTGACCATGAAGGCCTGATTCATACAGTCTCCTCTGAACTTGATTTTGAAATGTGTCTGTTATTTGAACTCTGTGAAGCATTTATTTAGGCTGCAATCTGAGGTGCAAATTGGTGAAGTGAAATGAAAAAAATAACTTGTTTCAAAAATTTAAATGTAAATAAAAAACGGAAAAGTGGTGCGTGCATATGTATTCACCTCCTTTGCTATGAAGCCCCTAAAAACGATCTGGTGCAACCAATCACCTTCAGAAGTCACATAATTAGTTAGATTGCACACAGGTGGACTTTATTTAAGTGTCACATGATATCAGTATATATACACCTGTTCTGAAAGGCCCCAGAATCTGCAACACCACTAAGCAAGGGGCGCCACCAAGCAAGCAGCACCATGAAGACCATGGAGCTCTCCAAACAGGTCAGGGACAAAGTTGTGGAGTACAGATCAGGGTTGGGTTATAATAAAAATATCAGAAACTTTGAACATCCTTCGGAGCACCATTAAAGCCATTATTAAAAAAATAGAAGTAATATGGCACCATAACAAACCTGCCAAGAGAGGGCCGCCCACCAAAACTCATGGACCTGCAAGGAGGGCATTAATCAGAGAGGCAACAAAGAGACCAAAGATAACTATGAAGGAGTGGCAAAGCTCCACAGCGGAGATTGGATTATCTGTCTATAGGACCACTTTAAGCCGTTCTCTCCATACAGCTGTGCTTACGGAAGAGTGGCTAGAAAAAAAAACATTGCTTAAAGAAAAAAATAAGCAAATACATTTGGTGTTTGCCAAAAGGCATGTGGGACTCCCCAAATATATGGAAGAAGGTACTTTGGTCAGATGAGACTAAAATGTAGCTTTTTGGCCATCAAGGAAAACGCTATGTCTGGCGCACACTCAACACCTCTCATCAACCCAAGAACACCATCCCCACAGTGAAGCATGGTGGTGGCAGCATCATGCTGTGGGGATGTTTTTCATCGGCAGGGACTGGGAAACCTGTTTCAGTCAGAATTGAAGGAATGATGGATGGCTCTAAATACAGGGAAATTCTTGAGGGAAACCTGTGTCAGTCTTCCAGAGATTTGAGACTGGGATGGAGGTTCACCTTCCAGCAGGACAATGAAAGCATACTGCTAAAGCAACACTCGGGAGGTTTAAGGGGAAACATTTAACATTTGGAATGGCCTAGTCAAAGCCCAGACCTCAATCCAATTGAGAATCTGCGGTATGACTTAAAGATTGCCGTGCACCAGTGGAACCCATCCAAATTGAAGGAGCTGGAGCAGTTTTGCCTTGAAGGATGGGCAAAAACCCCAGTGGCTAGATGTGCCAAGCTTATAGAGACATACCCCCAGAGACATGCAGCTGTAATTGCTGGCTCTACAAAGTATTGACTTTGGGTGGGTGAATAGTTATGCACGCTCAAGTTTTCAGTTTTTTTTTCCTTATTTCTTTTTGTTTCACAAAAACCTATATTTAGCATTTTCAAGGTGGTAGGCATGTAGTGTTATTCAAATGATACAAACCGCCAGAAAATCTATTTTAATTCCAGGTTGTAAGGCTTCAAAATAGGAAAAATGGGGGGGGAGGTGACTACTTCCGCAAGCCACTGTATGAGTCAGTGTTGGAAAGACAAAGTGAAAATGTTACTGAGACCCCTGGTGTGTCTACAGAGAATGACTTTAAAGAGGACCTAGAGGCAGGCGGCCCCTTGGACAGTGTTGATGAAGCTCTCTTTTTAAAAAAAAAATCTTACACTGTTTTATTAAAAGCTTCAGACAAAGTTATTGTTTTCTGTCTCTGTCATTCAGTCTGCTGTTGAAGAATTTCAAGATATTCATTTCCTTGGTCAATCACATTTTCTTTCAAAGCTCAAGGAGAAGGTGGGTGTACTTGGCATTCCTGAGAATGATCTAAAACAATGTAATAGAAGAGCTGAAAAAGGAGGATATTCTTAAGGCCTGTAATGGTTCTTTACGAACAGATCAGCATCAGAAGACTATCTTTAAAAACACTTTCAATTATGTTGAACTTGTGCCCTTGTATTTAGGCACTAATGAATCTGGGAACGAGTGCTTTGCCCAGTATGTCCCTATGAATAAAACACTTGGTGCCCTTTTTGAGTCAGACATTCAAGACACAGTATGAGAAAGCACTGATAAGGAAATCTTTGGGATGGACAGAATATTGCAGACAATGCTTTATTTAAAACAGAAGCATCATTTTTAGCCTTAATACTTTATCGAGATGCATCTGAGGTTGCAAATCCTTAGGGAAAAAGAAACACAAGGTGCTTGCTTTCTATCTTACTCTAGGTGACATGTTGCCTTAGAACAGGTCAAATATTGATCACATGCAACCAGTCCTTCTGTGCAGAGAGCAAGATTTTAAGCATTTTGGACAGGAATGAGTTCTTAACCCATTGTGAAGAGATCTTAAGGAGCTAGAGGATGGTGGTATTGTTTTAGCAGATGGATGTGTTTTGAGAGGTGCTTTAGGTGCCATACCGGGAGATAATCTGGGATCTCACAGTATTGGGGGCTCTGTGGAAAATGTCAGCCAGGGGAACATATTTTTGGCGATATTGTGACATTGACAGAGCAACATTTGAGTCTAATCCACTGTCAACTGGAACTGCCCAGTCCTAAAACAATGTACTGTACTGTACATAGAAGCTACTGTACATACATGTACTGTACATAGAAGCTACTGTACATACATGTACTGTACATAGAAGCTAATGACAGTGGATGGGGTGTCACATTTGATTCTCTATTTATGAGCTTAGGTACTTCCATGTTTGCCAGCCTGGACTGCTTCCTTGCCTTGGTCATGACCTCTTCAAGGGCATTGTCTCTTTTGACCTTGCACTGTTCATGAATCATTTGGTCAATCAAGAGAAACATTTGACATATTTAGAATTGAGCAGATGCATCAGCCAATTTAAATACCTTGGGAGTGATGGTAATGACAGACCTCCTGAGATAAGCCCTGGCAGTGAGAAGCTAAGTGGTGTCTGTTGAGAGTGCTCCCCCTCTTAGTTGGAGATTGGATCAAAAATCAACCAGATAGTGGTGTATGGCAGTTGATTTTGCTCCTAAGACATAGATATGGGCATCGGCCATTACTGCGGACAGGTGGCATATCTTGAAGTCCTTATTGATAAATATATCAATTTCAGAACTGAGAATTTTCCTGACAAATCCCTCAAGCCAAAGCACCATTACCCCAAGCTTGTCATTAGGTTCAAGCCACTTATTCGTCTCTGGACGTTGAGGTTCGAAAGTAAGCATACTTACTTCAAGCAGTGTGCACGGAAATGGCACAACTTTAAGAATCTATGTGGGACTCTAGCAGAGAGACACCAACTGTTCCAAGCCTATTTAAGTGCTGGCAGTTTATTTCTGCCTCTCATTCAGGTAGAAAAGGGAAGTGACTTTTATGCCAGTGATTACAACAAGAATATTTGAGCATTCAGTCGCTGCATTTCACTTCAAATCTGACCACACAGTTATTTTAAATTATATCACTGTCAAAGGCACAAAGTACAGAAAGGAAATGTATGTTGTGATGGGGAATGATGGGGATGGATTGCAAATGGGTGAGATGAAGTTGATCCTGGTCCATTGCTACTCTTCTGTTTATTTTGTTTTAGAGAGCCAGCAGGCTGTGCAGCTAGTTGATTTAGGTATTCACTGCCTAACAGGAGTAGCCAAGGACTCAAAATTGATCTGCATTAAGCATGAAAACCGTCTTGATTATTACCCCATAGTAGAGTACAAGGTATTGGGCAAATCACTGATGATTCTTCATCATTGTTTCCCTTTGTTGTAGAGCCGTGACAGCGCTGGGAGAGGAGATAAGAGAGGCAGTATTGTCAGTGCTACCAGATTTGCCTGGGCAGACACTTTCATCCCTCCTGGACAAGCTAGCAAGTAGAGGCAAAGTCAGACCTTCAATTTCTTAAAGACCTACAGGAGCACATCAGACTAGGATTGCACATTTTGGGGAGTACCCAGAGGTGGAAAATGTCAGTGGGAATTAACAGGAGTATATGGGAATTAACGGGAATATATGGGAATTAACGGAAATATATGCACATTGATATTAATACCATTTAAATGTAGATGTTTTTTGCATTGGATATATTTACCATATGGAGACAGAAAGAGACAGACTCCATCCCCTCTAGGAGACTGTTGCTGGGCAGCTTCCATGTGGTGCTCTTATTCTTCTCACTTTGCTTAGTGAGGTAAATTGCTGTTATAACTTGATGACCATTCACATACCTAACCATTTCCTTGGCTCTCTTGTAGAGTGTATCCATTGTTTTCAGTGCCATGATGTCCTTGAGAAGCATATTCAATGCATGAACAGCACAGCCAATGGGTGTGAAGTGAGGGTAGGACTCCTCCACTTTAGACCAAGCAGCCTTCATGTTCGCAGCATTGTCTGTCACCAGTGCAAATACCTTCTGTGGTCCAAGGTCATTGATGACTGCCTTCAGCTCATCTGCAATGTAGAGACCGGTGTGTCTGTTGTCCCTTGTGTCTGTGCTCTTGTAGAATACTGGTTGAAGGGGAGAATGTAGTTAATTATTCCTTGCCCACAAACATTCGACCACCCATCAGAGATGATTGCAATACAGTCTGCTTTCTCTGTGATTTGCTTGACCTTGACTTGAACTCTGTTGAACTCTCCATCCAGCAAATGTGTAGATAAAGCATGTCCGGTTTGAGGGGTGTATGTTGGGCGAAGAACATTCAGAAATCTATTCTAATACATATTGCCTGTGAGCATCAGCGGTGAACCAGTTGTGTACAAAGCTCGAGCAAGACATTCATTAGTATTTCTCTGACTACGTTCCTCCATTGAGTCAAAAAAACTTCTGATTCCAGGAAGACCATGAGCTGGTGCTATTGATAAGGTGTCTGATTCATCATTTGTTTTTACCTCGAATAGAAGTAGAGGGACTTTTGTCAGAGGTTGCTTGTTGTGAGCGCTGAGGGAACTTTACACACTTGGCCAGATGATTCTGCATCTTTGTTGCATTCTTCACATATGATTTGGCACAGTATTTGTTAATGTACACAGCTTTTCCTTCTACATTAGCTGCAGTGAAATGTCTCCACACATCAGATAGTGCCTGTGGCATTTTCCTGTAAAGATTAGAAAACAATTAGTAAAAAAACAACAAATACAATTCCCTGTACAGATAAATAGTTAAGGATTTAGATTAAACAACTCCTTTGTAAGATAAATGTTTTAAAATTAAACATGTATGGAAACAGGTGAATTAACACTCCTCAGGGAGCAGGTTCAAGCGAGCTAAAACCCACATGGTAGCATAAACTAACTAGCAGAAATTATTAACAAGTTAGAAATTATTTGAACACACTTTGCTGTAGGCTACTGTTTACTAGTTAACAAAAAATATTGTATGTCATATAAAATATACTCACCCCACCCAGTATTGTAATCAAAATTACCAGAAAGCATGTAGTCCTTGGCTCAAACAATGTAGTAGTGTGGGCTCAATAGCATTTTATTAATGTGCAAGATCTTGAGAATCATCTGTACATGTGATGGAAGAATGCACTGTGCATGCAGAGGGTTGCAATTCCATTGAATAGTTTTGGGGATAGTTTAACCAAAATATACCACAAGAGCTAGAATTGCTTTATTTTTATCCCACAAAAAAGATTCACTGTTAAAAGCTAACTTTTTGATGAATTTATGCAATATTACCCAAATTCCAGGGCCTAACTTACCATGGAAAATTTCCGGAAGAATTCCAGAAATGTACCGGAAAGTTTCCAACCCTTGGCAACCAATACAATGGCGGAAGCTGCTAAATGCATGGAGATTTGAAAGTATTACATTTTGTTAAAATATTTACAAGTAATTTACAGTTGAGAGGAAATGTTTGGAATTGTATTAGTTGAGCAACTAAACTCATAAAAAAATAAACATCCTTTCACTGTCAACTGCGTTTATTTTCAGCAAACTTAAGATGTGTAAATGTTTGTATGAACATAACAAGACTCAACAACTGAGACATAAACTGAACAAATTCCACAGACATGTGACTAACAGAAATTTAATAATGTGTCCCTGAACAAAGGGTGGGTCAAAATCAAAAGTAACAGCCAGTATCTGGTGTGGCCACCAGCTGCATTAAGTACTGCAGTGCATCTCCTCCTCATGGACTGCACCAGATTTGCCAGTTCTTGCTGTGAGATGTTACCCCAGTCTTCCACCAAGACACCTGCAAGTTCCCGGACATTTCTAGGGGGAATGGCCATGGCCCTCACTCTCTGATCCAACAGGTCCCAGACGTGCTCAATGGGATTGAGATCCGGGCTCATTTTTTGAAAAATCGCGGTTTTCTTTTTTTTGATATATGCAGTATAGCAGTGCCTTTCTTATCTGTAATTCTGTCACTTTCTATGCTGGAACAGTTATTAACATGCTACTTTTTGATAGGTGCTAGGGGGAAAGGTTTGTAATTTAAGTGTTTGTGATGAAGCCCATTTGGCTACAGTTTATTGGCGAAGTTGTACTATTGGAGCTTATAGAATGTGTTGTCACTTTTTTTTTCTTTACATTAAACCATGCTTAATAACATTTGGTTTACTTGTTTTGGTAATGCAAATATTTTAGAAGTTTACAGTACTGTTGGCATATTTTATCTGTAAATGTCTTATGTTACTGTAAAAGCACATACAACAGATTAATTACAGTAATTTAACAGCAATTTGAGTTGCCAAGTAAATCCTGTACATTTCGCCGATGCAAGTAATTATTGTAAAATAGAAGTACAATAATATATTGTAATTAGAAAGGTGTACAGGTACTGTAATAATACAGAAAGCAACATGTTGTAATTATAATTTACAGTAAATCACTGTTGTTTTACAGTAATTTTACTGGCAACTTTTTTTGCCATTCGTTTCATGTCATTTCTACAGTCAATTTTTACAGTGTACCTCCCTGACAACTTACATGGGAGAAAAGGCCCTTTTCACTCTACCCAGTGCTGAACATAGTGGTTGTAGCTCTCTTCATTAAAAAACTGTCTGTAATTTTATCCACAAAACAAGAACACAGGTCAACAGTCAGTAAAGTATGAATATAGAAGACAGACCAATGATGTAGGCTAACGCAGATCCATTTCATCATTCATGTACAGTATGCCATGTGGGAAGCTGTTCATATGCATTTGCGAAAAGGGCAAACTTCTTTAAGTCGATCCAATTGTGGGAAGCTGTTTATACTGCTCTGTCTCAACACGTTATCCATTGTTACTGTACCTTTTTGCATATGCGGAAAGCAACATTTGATGAACGCCATCACTCTATGTGACAATTATTGTGTAGGAATACATAAAGAGGAACATGCAGGTGTTTTGTTTGATGTTTAGGCGTGATAAACGCTCCTAGAGAGCGATGCAGCGCTACCGAGAGCTGAAACGTCTATGTAGCTGTCCATGGTGCTGAAATATATTGCGGCCGCTCTAAAATAAAGCGTTTGCGGGGAAAGGGAAGGTCCGTGAAATCGAAGTTTGTGAACATGCAACATATATTTTGAGCCTTAAAAAAACCCATCTGTCTAAAAATAGGGACAATTGGAGATAGAAGCGGGGGTGCGCCACTGAGTGAATGTGTCAGTTACGGGTGAGAGCTATTTATAGAAACGAGGAGCTTCATCTCTGTGCTCGTGCTCTGTTTGCAACAGGTGTGGTGTTTGTGTGTGTGTGTGTGTGTGTGTGTGTGTTTAGGCCAATATACTTTGAGTATCCTATAAAATATATACAATTCTACAAAACTGTTTGTATGCTTCAAATATCACTTGGACTATTTCCTAAACTTTAACATGCAGTAAGAACCCCATGACAACATTGTTGCAACATACTTTCATACAGTTCCTTTCAAATCATTTCACAAAACATCACATTTCATCTCAAATTGAGCTTCCACAATTCACTGGATCCGACTGTCTTCTCACAGGTTTTTACACATCAGTGGTAGATGTAGATACGAATGACTGCTGCAAAGCCTACATCCCCACGCCTTCAAAGAATTTAGGCAACGTTTTATATTATAGTTTGATTGAAGATAATGTATTTTGGGCAATAACAAACTCTGGTGTTATCTGTACAGCCCATAGAGAAAGGGTTGGGCTATGATCATGTTGTTTGGATCTATGTTTTTCGACAAAGCGAAAAAAAACACAATTTGCAAATATTAACACGGGTGCTTATAAATAAGATGCAACTTTAACCTGTGAAAATGGTTACAAGACTTTCCCAAATAATTCCCCGTTTGGATGCAATCCATGCCTAAGGTTTTCAACCAGAAGAATCAGCCAGGTTTCGATGCATAGACTAGACATAGCTCAGCATCACCCTTAGCTACATTCAGTTCAAATTACCTTATAAGGAAGGATGTTGCAGTTTATGTAACATATAGGCTATACAGAGCGATTATGCTGTCTCTCCTCTTCCTTTGCGCGTTAGCCCCGGAGGCACTGCGCTGCCTGACAACTGAATTTCAGTCAGAATGGTGGATTCCATTCATAAAAAGCAACTGAATTTGGTGATGTAACACTGCCCCACTGTCCCGCGTTTCTCCCTGAAGCAGACTTCCACCAATGCTAGAATAACTTTTTGCTGGAATATTGTTAATATATAACCTTGGCATGCGTTACCCTAGAGGTCGACGGTGGACGGTTTTAAAGAAGGCATCGCATCGTTCATAATCATAACATTAAACATATTATGAGCTAGTCTGGCGAGGCATAGATGCATTTGCATAATTTAGGCTACTGATAACCTAGCCTACACTATATTAGGAATGATACATTTTTAGAGAGGATTAATCGTTCCTCGGGTGTCAGACATAAAAACAAATCTTCTCAGTTTCACTCCTCCTCTCTCCCCCCTCCCTTACACCGGAGTCCGGTGACTCCGTCTACGTTTTACGTTTGTCTCCGCCCATTCCTCGGTTTTGTCCAAATCGGGCTTTTTGCGTCGCCGGAGCTCCCGATATCAAGCCAACGTCATCATTGGGTAGAGGGAAGAGCTGACGTCAGAAAAGAGTCACCAAAAGGAGAGGGTATGAGCAGTAGGGGGAGCGGGCAGAGGGAGAGAATTTCACCATTGCTAACATTGAATCCCCCTCGGCCCCCCTTCTCTCTAGCCCCCCTCTTCCTACAACGTCGGTGTTGGCGCGTTGGGAGCCCCCCTTCGTCACCGGAATCCCAGCCTATATAACTTACTCGAGAGCAGAGTCCCTCCACCAGATTTACGGGATCCGGATATCTGGGCGAGAGACGGCTACTACAGCCGCCGAATCACTCACACTCTGAACCGGTGGAAAGCCATCCAGCGGCTAGCCAGCAACCTTACTGGACGCTGTGGCGGAACCGAAGAGGAAAAAAGAACGGATAGGAGAAGGTCTGAAGCCTTACTCTGGAACAAGCTGAGATGAAATTCCAATAGTAAAACGACAAGGTTATTACTACTAGCCTTTCTCTGACACCTCATCTTGGGAGAAAGAGACTCAGACCTCAATATTCAGTTGAGTTTCACCTTCAAATCCAGGGAATTTAGTCAACCACTATAACAGGCTACAATGTATCGATCAACGAAGGGCGCGTCGAAGGCTCGAAGGGACCAAATCAACGCGGAGATTCGGAACCTGAAGGACTTGCTTCCCATATCCGATGCGGAAAAGGCACGGCTCTCATACCTACATATCATGTCCCTTGCCAGCATGTACACCAGAAAATCGGTCTTCTTCTCTCAAGGTAAGCGCGACTTAGCTTATAACAAACAAGTTCAAATACACCCAGTGTATAACCCATAGCCTGTTGATTCATAACTAAGAAATGCTTGTGAATGAAACATATACTGACAAACTGTTGCTTCCATCCGTCTGAGCTAGTTGCATGCTACCTTTGGCTTTCCGCTTGAATCAACAGGTGCCATATTTCTTGCCGAAAGAAACAGTTGATGAATTTCATGTCTACATGTGAATTATGTTGTTTAGGAATATATATAAGGAAATATTATAGTGCTTTGTTTGAGGTTCTGGCGTGAAAAACTATTTTAGAGCCGAGTGTCGCTATCTAGTGCTGAAACGCTTCTATCGCTGTCCATGGCACTGAAATCTAATGCGGCCGTTCTATAGCTACTGCAGGGAGCATACACGTTACCTTTGTGGTATGATGACATCCATAAGCTAGACAAAAACATAATTTAAAAAACATTTCAAATCATCTTTTGTTTTTAGAATCGGGATCCGCTGGCAGTCTCGAGGAAAGCGCGAGGTTCCTGTCTTTCCACGAGCTGTCAGAGCTGGTGCAGGAGCTACCCGGGTTCCTGCTCCTGCTGACTGGGGAAGGCAAGCTGCTCTACCTGTCAGACAGCGTCTCCGAGCACCTCGGCCACTCCATGGTGAGTTCACGGGAGCCCGTATCATGTCTACAAACTAGTAAATTAGCTGTAATTTAGATTTTGCCTCAGGGATTTCATGAATATGCTAAATAAAAACGACTCTTTCTCGATGTTTCAGGTGGATCTGGTTGCCCAGGGTGACAGTGTGTATGATATCATTGACCCTACTGACCACTTCATCATGAGGACCAACCTAGCTCCTCCTACATCACCTGACACAGGTAAGATGCGCCTTCCTATTTCCAATGGTACAGAAATGTGTTACAAATGGCTCGCATTTATATCACTCAGATCATTTCTGATATTCACAATTTCTCCTTTCCTCTTCTTCCTCTCAGATCGTCTATTCCGTTGTCGTTTCAACACTTCCAAGTCGGTGCGCAGGCAGAGTGCTGGGAACAAGCTGGTTCTGGTCCGGGCACGCTGCCCTTTCCCACCCTCCTCTTCTACCACCCCTAGCTCCTACTGGACATCCAATCCCGTCTGGATGTGCTTCTGTTCGCCTCTGGAGGCCGTCCCCACCCGCTCTGGTCCTGGGGGGGACCAAGTTCCAGCTCTGATCCCTCCTGCGGCTGAGAACAACTTCTTCCTAGCCTCGTTCCAGTCTCAACACAGCCGAGACATGAGGCTCCAGAATGCACAGGACAGGTGAGGTCACACCCACTGACCAGGCAACGCCACCTGTTGCTTTAGATCGTCTGAGTGATGGCATGACGTGTACGCTTTATAGTTAGAAGTATGTTGAAGACATAGACTTACCATGTCTTCTCTCCATCTTCCCTGTAGTGTCAGTGTTTACCTTGGCCTTGATGTGTCAGCCCTGAGGTCTCGCTCCTGGTACAGCCTCCTCCACCCACAGGACCTGTCACACGCCTCCACTCAGCACTGCAGCCTGTGTAAGTACCAATTCAGTTCACCACACAACAATCACACACAGACGCACCAACACACATCAACACAAATGTGAACTCAATTATACTGCATCCACCATTACATGGAGCAAACTTCACTACAAACCCACCATTAAAGTTCTGTGATGTGATCAGTAGTAGAACACTGTCTGATGTCGATGTTCTCTTTTTGTTCCCCCACAGTGAGAGAGGGAGGAGAGGGTAGATCTGAGATGGTGGTACGGGTGGAGTCTGCAGACCACTCTTGGGTCTGGCTCTACATGGTACTGCAGCTGGAGGCAGGAGACAGCCCCATCAGCAGCAACAACTACATCATCAGGTACTACCTCTACCCTATGACAGATTATCATAACACATTTTCAATAGATATAAAGGAGATTGCAAAGAGCACAAGAGAATCTTACTAACCATTTCCATCTTTTTCTCTTTCTGTTTCTCTCTCAGTGAGGCGGAGGCGTGGTCAGTGAGACAGCAGCTGAGCACAGAGCAGACCCAGCTGACCCTGGTACTGAGTACCAGTACCTCCCGCCAGGACAGCCTGAGCCTGTCCAGCCCAGACCAAGTCTTCACCCCAGGCAGCAGTGGCCTCTCAGCCCAGTCCTTCGACTTCAGCATGACTGTGTCCAGCAGTGTGGGCTCCTCAGACGAGACAGGGGGCGCCACCACTGAGCCCATGCAGGTGGAGGGCGACCCTCGCTCTAGTATTTCCTCTATTGAGGAGGAGAGCTTCTTCCAGCAGCAGCAGATGCCTGCCCCTGTCCAAACCCGCTCTGCTGCCTCCTCCCCCACCCCAGTTACCGTTGCCACGGTAGCAGACCTGGACTTCCTCACTCAGAACATTCTCCTGCCCCCCTCCTTCCAGCTCGAGCCCCCGCTGCCCGCCCTCCCCCTTCCACTCCCCCCAGTGCCCACCTCCCAGGAGCAGCAGACCAAAGAGTTTGTGTGTACGCCCCCCTACACACCCCAGCTGGGCGGGGGCAGCTTCCTGTTCGGCGAGCCCCTCTTTAGCTTCGACCCCACAGGCACCACCACACCCCCTCCCTCCACCACCACAGCTACAGCCACCACCTCCATCGCCCCCTCCCTCTCCCCCTCTGCCCCACCCACCACAGCCTCCAGCCCTGTTCCCCCCTCCTCCCTGTGCCTCACTGGCCCCTCCACTGACCTGTTCTTCCCTGCCGATCCCTGCAGTGGCTCTATTTATGAGAAGCTACCCCCCACTCCTGACAGCCCTCGGGATGGGGACTGCACAGTGATGACCTTGCCTGAGGTTCGGGGACCCCTGTATGTAGATGTCCCTTTAGGGCCCTTTCACTACCCCCTCGAGGGCCTCCTCACCCCAGAGGCCTCCCCCGGTAAACAGCCTGGTCTCTCTTTCTTCTCCCTGGACAGAGAGAGGGATAAGGAGAGAGCAGAGATCTCCCTCTTAGCTCAGCACATCAGCTCCTTAGCAGAGGGATTCTACCTGGATCCTCTCTTATCCAAACTATCCCCTCCTTCCATGTCCCCCTCCTCCTCCCCTCCCCCCCCGGCCCTCTCACCATCCGTAGCCACTGCTGGTGTTGACTCTATCCACATGCTGGGAGAGTTTTACCCCGTGAAAGTGTGGAGAGGCCTGGACTTCCCCGTATTCCAAGATGATGATGACTCTCTGTTTGAAGAGAGCATCTTAGAAGCCCTGCTCCAGGACTTCTCCACCCCTCCACCCCTCTCCCCTTCCATCCCCCCGCCATCTCCCCCCAACCCAGTGTGCTGGCACTCACCCTCCCACTTTGAGGGGGTCAGCCACTTCTGTAGCGTCCAATCGGCGCACTGTTACCCCACGGCAAGGTGCGGGGCGACATTGGCCAGCGAGGCCGGGGCGATGGCAGAATGGGAGGGGCTGGGGGAGGAGCCTATGGAGATTGAGGTGGCGTCATCACCTCTGTCCTCCTGTTCCTCCATCCCAGCATCCCCTCCCCTGCGACTCACTGCCTCCCCCGCCTCCGCCCCCTCCACGCCCGTCGCCCCCAACACGCCCGCCGTGCCTTGCGCCCAGTCCCTCCTGGAGGAGCTGGCCGCCCTGGAACCCATGTTTGGGGCAGGTGCCTCGATCGCCCCCGGCTTGGGGCAGCAACCTGAGTTGTATCAACTCCAGTGTCACCAGCCGCCACAGTGCTTCCACAAAGGTGAGAATCATTCAGTTAACTTGTTCTACTGTCTTTCTCTGTTTGATAAATGGATTAAGATTTGTTAACCCTGAACATACCAGACTAATGTGCCCTTCCTCTTTGTCTCTTGTGTTTTTCAGATGGGAGTGGAAGTGTTCCCCCGTTCTAAATAAGTCTGTGACTTACTTCATTAAGTATGGCATATTGTCATATTTCGTGGAGCTATTTTACTGAAAAGTAAAGATGATTTAAGTGTATAAATATATACATAATGTATACTACTAAAGGACTTTATTTCCTACATGTCTACTGAGAACAAATATTGCCTTCATATTTTTGTTCATTTATTTATTTATTCATGTATTTCTATTTTTTTTTTTTTTTTTTAATCAAACAATTTCACATTTACTTTCAACATTGTTGACATAATGGTGCAACATTTACCAACTGAATGTACCCATGACTGACTGAGTTTTGGGTCCATTTGGTGCCACAGCTTTTCTGTAACATAAGCTTCAGAGTGGATCAGTCAGAGACGTAACAAAACCTCTGACCTTGTAAAGCGCCGTTTAACTTCCAGACTGCATTTGTATTCACTCATAGTGAAAAACCTGTTGCGAACAAAAAAAAATGAGAATACCTTCTTTGATATTTCAATAGAGAAATAACTTAGAGCATTATTGCTTGTAATGCAGCAACGCAAACCCAAATCACAAATGTGGTGAAAGTCTATGTTTACAGAAATCTCTACTGACCTGGTACAACCACTGACAGTAGCTGACAAAAGGGGACCAGATTCCCCCTCTCACATCCTCAATATTCCGTTTACAGAGAGACACATAGTTCTACTCGGACCTTATTGTATTCCTCTCTTGTCATAGCTTGAAAGGCCAAACATATGAATACTGTAGTCAAACTAACCTAATACTTTGAGCTTTGAGTTTGCGGCTGAACATTTGAAAACATTTGACTTCATGTTATTTCTCCATTACGAACTTGTGTATCAATGTGATGGCGTGCAAAAGAAAAACAACAATACAAAATGTGTGAAGACATAGGTCTTGGAATGTCCACACGCAAGAACGCATGACGGAGGTTTCTGGCCTTTACCAGAAGGTGTTGCCGAATGGAAATCGTCTGGAAGTTACTCAACAACTGTGTGTGGTTCTGTTGTGTACAGGACCAGCACATTGTACATTAGACTCTGAATGTGGGCTCTTTAGGTCACCGTTCTCTTGGGCTTGGCTTCAAGGGCAGCTCTGCTGGATTTTCTTGCAGCATCAATATTTGCAATGCTGGCAGTTTATAGCGGCTCCTGTGTGCCTGGCATGGCCATGTCCTGCTGAACTCTGAACTCTATCTGAACTCTTTCTCTATGTCCATGAACCAATGGGCTGACAGTCACATCGTAGCTCTACTTGAGTTATGGTGTTGTGGGGCACAATACAGGCTATGTGAATGACTATATGATTCTTCTTTTTTGAGAGGGGTTAGACAAAAATGGAAGTTTTGTTTTAAAAAATGACCTGAAAATAGTGTGATGGGTTACTATTTCTATTCAGTTCCTCCTAAGCGACACGGGTTGAGAATGGTACTATTCCCATGGTGTCGACATGCTAACGTAGAGTTGTCTACGGTCAAGTAAAGGATTGATTCCTACGTTCTAGCTATTAAATGCTACGTTTAACATATGTGTAAGTATTATATTGTATGTGTTGAATTGACAAAGAAGAAACTGTTGATGTTCAATGCATAATGCATTGTGTCTGTGGATGTAGGCACATGCAATTTTTTTGAAGGATTGTACACATTTGTACATTTGTATAAATACATCAGTCTGTACATATCAGAGACATTTCTATTGTTTAAGATGGACTGTATACATGATGATATATTGAAGAATGGACATTGTGGATCAGTGTTCTCTTGTGTTGCTGAAAAGTGTATTTGGTTGTCAAACAAATGCATTTATATTAAAGTGCACTTAAAGCGGTTGGATCTCTTTGTGTCGTCACTTCCTGTCCACCTCCTCCTCCTTCTACCTACTCTCATCATCATCCCCTCATCCCTCCCTCCCTCCTCTCTCCTCCATCCCTCGCTCTCTCCTCCGTTTCTTCCCCTGGAGCGAGCTCCGCTCAGCAACAGCACTGACGCAACGATCTGACTCAGACTGACGCACATGCTCCACACCGAGGCTCTCACACACACAGGCACACACCACACACACACACAGTTGGCCTCCCACTCAAGCAGGCATGTTCACTTTGACACACACATTCACACAGGGGCGGACTGGGACCAAAGATCGGCTCTGTCATTTCTAACACGCCAGCTGTTTTTCCACCTGACCCCCCCCCCCCCCCCCCCCCCCAAGCCACCAGGTATTTTGCGAAAAAATACATGTATTAATAGTTAGACAGGCCTACAAGGCAAAACATTGACCAGCCCATCTGACATTTGTCTGAAATACCAGATGGCCAGCCCGCCCCTGCACACACACCCAATAGGAGCCCCTCCAGCTTTACAAATAGCAGCAGATCACACTCACTCAATGTACCTGCTACTCTGAGAGCGTGCTGTGATGGTGTCAGACTCCATATATAGGCATTCCTGTGTCGAAGCTCTGATTCAAGCAGCCCCCTCTTTCCTCAGCCTCCGATTCAGATGGGAGGGGGGACTGGGGGAGCCAGAGAGAGAGAGAAAGAGAGAGAGAGAAGGGAGAGAGGGGGGAGAAAAAGAGAGCAAGAGAAGAGAGGAAGCCAAAACCAGAGAGAAAGAGGGACAGTCATGATGAATGTACTATCAATCACTGACTAGTACCCAATGAAAGCTCTGTGCTCTTCACATCATGGAG
Organism: Oncorhynchus mykiss; assembly: GCF_013265735.2. NCBI lineage: Eukaryota > Metazoa > Chordata > Actinopteri > Salmoniformes > Salmonidae > Oncorhynchus > Oncorhynchus mykiss. The sequence continues at coordinate 30,408,260 of NC_050571.1, read as the reverse complement.
GGCACATTTTTGGTAAAATCACTGACGTTATATGAGTGATGGGCATTGCCATGTTACTGGGTAAATGCATCCTGCCGCCTCCTCAGGTCCCTCAAATCTAATTTCAAAAGCAGATCTGCAGGATAGGGTACAAATGTGAGGCCTTTAATATCTTATGTACTAAACCTTATATACTAAACCTGCCATACCCACATTTTGTTTCAGCACCAGACCAGTCACTGCAGTGAGCCACCTGGAGATGAGAGCAGCAGCGATAGAATAGATTGTAGCTCTCTTCTGTCATCTTGTGGCGAAGCAAAAGTAGTGCATATTCAAACACTTGGTACTCATTGGAAAAAAAAGAAATGGCCTCTCACTGTCAACTGCGTTTATTTTCAGCAAACTTAACATGTGTAAATATTTGTATGAACATAACAAGATTCAACAACTGAGACATAAACTGAACAAGTTCCACAGACATGTGACTAACAGAAATGGAATAATGTGTCCCTGAACAAAGGGTGGGTCAAAATCAAAAGTAACAGTCAGTATCTGGTGTGGCCACCAGCTGCATTAAGTACTGCAGTGCATCTCCTCCTCATGGACTGCACCAGATTTGTCAGTTCTTGCTGTGAGATGTTACCCCACTCTTCCACCAAGGCACCTGCAAGTTCCTGGACATGTCTGGGGGGGGAATGACCCTAGCCCTCACTCTCTAATCCAACAAGTCCCAGACGTGCTCAACGGGATTGAGATCCGGGCTCTTCGCTGGCCATGGCAGAACACTGACATTCCTGTCTTGCAGGAAATCATGCATAGAATGAGCAGTATGGCTGGTGGCATTGTCATGCTGGAGGGTCTTGTCAGATTGAGCCTGCAGGAAGGGTACCACATGAGGGAGGTCTGCCACAGCGAGGACGATCAGCTGTCCGTCCTGTCTCCCTGTAGCACTGGCTTAGGCGTCTCACAGTACGGACATTGCAATTTATTGCCCTGGCCACATCTGCAGTCCTCATGTCTCCTTGCAGCATGCCTAAGGCACGTTCACGCAGATGAGCAGGGACCCTGGGCATCTTTCTTTTGGTGTTTTTCAAAGTCAGTAGAAAGACCTCTTTTGTGTCCTAAGTTTTCATAACTGTGACCTTAATTGCCTACTGTCTGTAAGCTGTTAGTGTCTTAACGACCGTTCCACAGGTGCATGTTCAGTAATTGTTTATGGTTCATTGAACAAGCATGGGAAACAGTGTTTAAACCCTTTACAATGAAGATCTGTGAAGTTATTGGGATTTTTACGAATTGTCATTGAAAGACACGGTCCTGGAAAAGGGACGTTGTTTACTTCCATGGGGCAGATGGAAAAAAATGCATTTATAAAGCTAATTCCTGCAATTCTACACATTTTGCCATGACTTACACCATGCTCATATTTGGTATCTTAATTGGATTCCCTTTACCTGTTGCGAAAGCAGCAGCTACTCTTCCTGGGGTCCACACAAAACATGAAATACAGAACATTAACAGATAAGAACTGCTCAAGGACTGAACTACATATATTTAAAATCGACGCGTATAGCCTACATGTCAATACATTCACACAAAATATTTAGGTCAAATAAGGGAGAGCTATTGTTGCTTTAACTGTTTGTTTAACTCAGGTTTGCTGTTCATTTGAGAAACACAAAATGGAAGATAGTTTCATGCAATAATGGCTCTATATTATACTGTACACTTTCTTGAATTTGCTCTGGATTTGGGGACTGTGAAAAGACCCCTGGTGGCATGTCTATTGTCAGAGCATATTAATGGTTCTCATAAAAAGAGACGTAATACAGTCAGACTCTCCTCAACTCTTAGCCAAGAGAGACTGGCATGAATAGTACTTATATTAGCCCTCTGATTACAATGAAGAGCAAGACGTAGTGCTCTGTTCTGGGCCAGTTGCAGCTTAACTAGATCTTTCTTTGCAGGACATGACCACATGACTGGACAATAATCAAGATTAGACAAAACTAGAGCCTGCAGGACTTGCTTTGTGGAGTGTGGTGTCCCATATTTGGTATTAATACAGACGAGAGCACTGGATCCAGCTTCACACCGTTTTGACATGACGATGGGTACAATGAGTTTCATAGTGCTTTCAAGACAACGGGGAGTTCTGAAAAAAATAAGGTCAAATCATGACGTCAGTGATCTTCTGGTCGGAAAGTCTGAGCTCCAGAAAGAGGCCCGAGTTGGATGACCGTTCAAAATGATTTGGGAAGTAGGATTGGGAAGTACTGTAGGTCCCAAAGTGCTCTTCCAAGTGTTGGAGGTGAGCAGTCATCACTCGTGTGTTACACTTACAGATGCTGTTTTCTGTGATAAACATGCACAGCTGAGGGAAGTGGGAATGATTCGCTTACAGAAAACTTTCTCTCCAATAACAATTATTTCCCCTGAATCCACTGATTCGGTCACTCATCTGTAGAATATTTCTGCATTTCCCCTGCATGCTTGCGTACAGTTTCCCAAATATGTCTTGAGAGACATTTTATTTTCATTACACAGAAAGTCAACCACGTTTTTTTTTACATCCATTGTGAAGGACAAAAGTTCCTCTCTCAATGCGAAAAATGTTTCCAACACTCCCCCTCGATAACCACCAAGCCTCAGTGTGAAATAGAACATCATCATGCTCTGATATCATATCTCCACATAGTTTAGTGAACAGGCGTGCGCACAGTGGATGTAGGTCGATGTGGTTTACAATCAAAGTTACCTGCTGCAGCATATCTGAGTTCTGTGCTCAGCTCTTTTGCCGCCAGTTGCTCTCGGTGTATCATACAATGTGTCCATATGGCAGAAGGAGACACATTCATAACTAGAGTGCAGAGACCTGCCTGCCGTCCTGCCATAGATATAACCCCATCTGTGCAATAGCACACAATTCTATCCCATGGAATCGCTTTTTTGTCAATATAGCCACGCAGCACACTGAAACTCCCCTGTGCCATTTCAAATAATATCAAATCAAATTGTATTGGTCACATACACGTGTTTTGCAAATGTTATTGCGGGTGTAGCGAAATGCTCGTGCTTCTAGTTCCGACTGTGCAGCAATATCTAACATGTAATATCCAACAATTTCACAATATATAACCAATACACATAAATCTAAGTAAAAGAATGGAATTAAGAATATATAAATATATGGATGAGCAAGAAGGCTGTTGTGCCTTCTTCACCACCCTGTCTGTGTGGGTGGACCACCACGCTGTCTGTGTGGGTGGACCACCACGCTGTCTGTGTGGGTGGAACACCACGCTGTCTGTGTGGGTGGACCAACACGCTGTCTGTGTGGGTGGACCACCACGCTGTCTGTGTGGGTGGACCACCACGCTGTCTGTGTGGGTGGACCAACACGCAGTCTGTGTGGGTGGACCACCACGCTGTCTGTGTGGGTGGACCAACACGCTGTCTGTGTGGGTGTACCACCACGCTGTCTGTGTGGGTGGACCACCACGCTGTCTGTGTGGGTGGACCAACACACAGTCTGTGTGGGTGGACCACCACGCTGTCTGTGTGGGTGGACCACCACGCTGTCTGTGTGGGTGGACCACCACGCTGTCTGTGTGGGTGGACCGCCACCCTGTCTGTGTGGGTGGACCGCCACGCTGTCTGTGTGGGTGGACCGCCACGCTGTCTGTGTGGGTGGACCACCACCCTGTCTGTGTGGGTGGACCATTTCAGTTTGTCCGTGATGTGTACGCCGAGGAACTTAAAACATTCCACTTGCTCCATTGCTGTCCCGTCGATGTGGATAGTGGGGTGCTCCCTCTGCTGTTTCCTGAAGTTCACGATCATCTCCTTTGTTTTGTTGACGCTCCCAGAGCCCTCACCTCCTCCCCGTAGACTGTCTCATCATTGTTGGTAATCAAGCCCACTACTGTTGTGTCGTCTGCAAACTTGATGATTGAGTTGGAGGCGTGCATGGCCATGCAGCCATGGGTGAACAGGGAGTACAGGAGGGGGCTGTGCACGCACCCTTGTGTGGCCCAAGTGTTGAGGATCAGCAAAGCGGAGGTGTTGTTTCCTACATTCACCACCTGGGGGCGTCCCGTCAGGAATTCCAGGACCCAATTGCACAGGGCAGGGTTCAGACCCAGGGCCTCAAGATTAATGATGAGCTTGGAGGGTTACTATGGAGGGTTCATGCTCAGGAATCGTGAGACAGAACAATATGTCCTCGTGAATAGCTTCCCCTGACATGTATAGAGAACAAAGGTCAATGCGTGGGCATCTCGGCCCTCACAGCTAACGTCCGTTTGGAGCGCATAAACTGGGGAGAGTCGTTCAATCTGAGTTTCCTCTTGATTGCTAGCAATAGCATAAATTATTTGTTTAACAGTGTTATCTGACAAAGTTATTGATGTGAATTTCTTTGCCCCTGCCTCCCCACACATTGTTTTCACCATATCAATTGTGACTGGTAATATCAAAGTCTCTGCAGTAGTGTGTGGTTTTCTAGCGTAGCGGGCCTAGCCATTCACCGTGGGCATCACTTGCTCTTAGGCTGAATTTTATCTTTCAGATTTGAATAATTTGAATTTAGATTAAGGCTAACCACATTACAATGATTTTCAGATACAAAGATTATATTGTAATATATAAAACATTTGTAGTATACTCATCGAACCTGTTCACTCTATTGTTGTCAGTACTTGTCTACTCAAAAGCACAACTGTAGGTGCTCATACACAACAATACACGACTAGACTGTCTACAACTCAAACCCATCTCAATTGCCCATTATTGCCCCTGAGTGTAACAAAAGACATACCAGTCTACTGTACCCTTTTTTGTTTACAGATGAACATGAGTTGTACGATTTACACATCCACATGCTCAGTCTTCATGTTTTACACATCCTCATCTCTTCATGTTTTACACATCCACATGCTCAGTCTTCATGTTTTACACATCCTCATCTCTTCATGTTTTACACATCCACATGCTCAGTCTTCATGTTTTACACATCCACATGATTAGTCTTTATGTTTTACACATCCTCATCTCTTCATGTTTTACACAACCACATGATCAGTCTTCATGTTTTACACATCCACATGATTAGTCTTTATGTTTTACACATCCTCATCTCTTCATGTTTTACACATCCACATGATCAGTCTTTATGTTTTACACATCCACATGATTAGTCTTCATGTTTTACACATCCACATGCTCAGTCTTCATGTTTTACAAATCATCATCTCTTCATGTTTTACACATCCACATGCTCAGTCTTCATGCTTTACACATCCACATGATTAGTCTTTATGTTTTACACATCCTCATCTCTTCATGTTTTACACATCCACATGATCAGTCTTCATGTTTTACACATCCACATGATTAGTCTTTATGTTTTACACATCCTCATCTCTTCATGTTTTACACATCCACATGATCAGTCTTCATGTTTTACACATCCACATGATTAGTCTTCATGTTTTACACATCCACATGCTCAGTCTTCATGTTTTACACATCCACATGCTCAGTCTTCATGTTTTACACATCCACATGATCAGTCTTCATGTTTTACACATCCACATGCTCAGTCTTCATGTTTTACACATCCACATGATCAGTCTTCATGTTTTGCACATCCACATGATCAGTCTTCATGTTTTACACATCCACATGCTCAGTCTTCATGTTTTACACATCCACATGATCAGTCTTCATGTTTTACACATCCACATGCTCAGTCTTCATGTTTTACACATCCACATGATCAGTCTTCATGTTTTACACATCCACATGCTCAGTCTTCATGTTTTACACATCCACATGCTCAGTCTTCATGTTTTACACATCCTCATGTCTTCATGTTTTACACATCCACATGATCAGTCTTTATGTTTTACACATCCTCATGTCTTTATGTTTTACACATCCTCATGTCTTTATGTTTTACACATCCACATGTCTTTATGTTTTACACATCCTCATGTCTTCATGTTTTACACATCCTCATGTCTTCATGTTTTACACATCCTCATGTCTTTATGTTTTACACATCCACATGTCTTTATGTTTTACACATCCTCATGTCTTCATGTTTTACACATCCACATGTCTTTATGTTTTACACATCCACATGTCTTTATGTTTTACACATCCTCATGTCTTTATGTTTTACACATCCTCATGTCTTCATGTTTTACACATCCTCATGTCTTCGTGTTTTACACATCCTCATGTCTTTATGTTTTACACATCCTCATGTCTTCATGTTTTACACATCCTCATGTCTTCATGTTTTACACATCCTCATGTCTTTATGTTTTACACATCCACATGTCTTTATGTTTTACACATCCACATGTCTTCATGTTTTACACATGATCAGTCTTCATGTTTTACACATCCACATGATCAGTCTTTGTTTTACACATCCACATGATCAGTCTTCATGTTTTACACATCCACATGCTCAGTCTTCATGTTTTACACATCCACATGATCAGTCTTCATGTTTTACACATCCACATGCTCAGTCTTCATGTTTTACACATCCACATGATCAGTCTTCATGTTTTACACATCCACATGCTCAGTCTTCATGTTTTACACATCCACATGCTCAGTCTTCATGTTTTACACATCCTCATGTCTTCATGTTTTACACATCCACATGATCAGTCTTTATGTTTTACACATCCTCATGTCTTTATGTTTTACACATCCTCATGTCTTTATGTTTTACACATCCACATGTCTTTATGTTTTACACATCCTCATGTCTTCATGTTTTACACATCCTCATGTCTTCATGTTTTACACATCCTCATGTCTTTATGTTTTACACATCCACATGTCTTTATGTTTTACACATCCTCATGTCTTCATGTTTTACACATCCACATGTCTTTATGTTTTACACATCCACATGTCTTTATGTTTTACACATCCTCATGTCTTCATGTTTTACACATCCTCATGTCTTCGTGTTTTACACATCCTCATGTCTTTATGTTTTACACATCCTCATGTCTTCATGTTTTACACATCCTCATGTCTTCATGTTTTACACATCCACATGTCTTTATGTTTTACACATCCACATGTCTTCATGTTTTACACATGATCAGTCTTCATGTTTTACACATCCACATGATCAGTCTTTGTTTTACACATCCACATAATCAGTCTTCATGTTTTACACATCATCATGTCTTCATGTTTTACACATCCACATGATCAGTCTTTGTTTTACACATCCACATGATCAGTCTTCATGTTTTACACATCCTTGTGTCTTCATGTTTTACACATCCTCGTGTCTTCATGTTTTACACATCCTCATGATCAGTCTTTATGATTTACACATCCTCATGTCTTTATGTTTTACACATCCTCATGTCTTTATGTTTTACACATCCACATGTCTTCATGTTTTACACATCCTCATGTCTTCATGTTTTACACATCCTCATGTCTTCATGTTTTACACATCATCATGTCTTTATGTTTTACACATCCACATGTTTTCATGTTTTACACATCCTCATGTCTTCATGTTTTACACATCCTCATGTCTTCATGTTTTACACATCATCATGTCTTCATGTTTTACACATCCACATGTTTTCATGTTTTACACATCCTCATGTCTTCATGTTTTACACATCATCATGTCTTTATGTTTTACACATCCACATGTTTTCATGTTTTACACATCCTCATGTCTTCATGTTTTACACATCCTCATGTCTTCGTGTTTTACACATCCTCATGTCTTCATGTTTTACACATCCTCATGTTTTTATGTTTTACACATCCACATGTCTTCATGTTTTACACATCCTCATGTCTTCATGTTTTACACATCCTCATGTCTTCATGTTTTACACATCCTCATGTCTTCATGTTTTACACATCCTCATGTCTTTATGTTTTACACATCCAAATGATCAGTCTTTGTTTTACACATCCACATGCTCAGTCTTCATGTTTTACACATCCTCATGTCTTCATGTTTTACACATCCACATGATCAGTCTTTATGTTTTACACATCCTCATGTCTTTATGTTTTACACATCCTCATGTCTTTATGTTTTACACATCCACATGTCTTTATGTTTTACACATCCTCATGTCTTCATGTTTTACACATCCTCATGTCTTCATGTTTTACACATCCTCATGTCTTTATGTTTTACACATCCACATGTCTTTAAGTTTTACACATCCTCATGTCTTCATGTTTTACACATCCACATGTCTTTATGTTTTACACATCCACATGTCTTTATGTTTTACACATCCTCATGTCTTCATATTTTACACATCCTCATGTCTTCGTGTTTTACACATCCTCATGTCTTTATGTTTTACACATCCTCATGTCTTCATGTTTTACACATCCTCATGTCTTCATGTTTTACACATCCTCATGTCTTTATGTTTTACACATCCACATGTCTTTATGTTTTACACATCCTCATGTCTTCATGTTTTACACATCCACATGTCTTTATGTTTTACACATCCACATGTCTTCATGTTTTACACATGATCAGTCTTCATGTTTTACACATCCACATGCTCAGTCTTCATGTTTTACACATCCACATGATCAGTCTTCATGTTTTACACATCCACATGCTCAGTCTTCATGTTTTACACATCCACATGATCAGTCTTCATGTTTTACACATCCACATGCTCAGTCTTCATGTTTTACACATCCACATGCTCAGTCTTCATGTTTTACACATCCTCATGTCTTCATGTTTTACACATCCACATGATCAGTCTTTATGTTTTACACATCCTCATGTCTTTATGTTTTACACATCCTCATGTCTTTATGTTTTACACATCCACATGTCTTTATGTTTTACACATCCTCATGTCTTCATGTTTTACACATCCTCATGTCTTCATGTTTTACACATCCTCATGTCTTTATGTTTTACACATCCACATGTCTTTATGTTTTACACATCCTCATGTCTTCATGTTTTACACATCCACATGTCTTTATGTTTTACACATCCACATGTCTTTATGTTTTACACATCCTCATGTCTTCATGTTTTACACATCCACATGTCTTTATGTTTTACACATCCACATGTCTTTATGTTTTACACATCCTCATGTCTTCATGTTTTACACATCCTCATGTCTTCGTGTTTTACACATCCTCATGTCTTTATGTTTTACACATCCTCATGTCTTCATGTTTTACACATCCTCATGTCTTCATGTTTTACACATCCACATGTCTTTATGTTTTACACATCCACATGTCTTCATGTTTTACACATGATCAGTCTTCATGTTTTACACATCCACATGATCAGTCTTTGTTTTACACATCCACATGATCAGTCTTCATGTTTTACACATCATCATGTCTTCATGTTTTACACATCCACATGATCAGTCTTTGTTTTACACATCCACATGATCAGTCTTCATGTTTTACACATCCTTGTGTCTTCATGTTTTACACATCCTCGTGTCTTCATGTTTTACACATCCTCATGATCAGTCTTTATGATTTACACATCCTCATGTCTTTATGTTTTACACATCCTCATGTCTTTATGTTTTACACATCCACATGTCTTCATGTTTTACACATCCTCATGTCTTCATGTTTTACACATCCTCATGTCTTCATGTTTTACACATCATCATGTCTTTATGTTTTACACATCCACATGTTTTCATGTTTTACACATCCTCATGTCTTCATGTTTTACACATCCTCATGTCTTCATGTTTTACACATCATCATGTCTTTATGTTTTACACATCCACATGTTTTCATGTTTTACACATCCTCATGTCTTCATGTTTTACACATCCTCATGTCTTCGTGTTTTACACATCCTCATGTCTTCATGTTTTACACATCCTCATGTTTTTATGTTTTACACATCCACATGTCTTCATGTTTTACACATCCTCATGTCTTCATGTTTTACACATCCTCATGTCTTCATGTTTTACACATCCTCATGTCTTCATGTTTTACACATCCTCATGTCTTTATGTTTTACACATCCAAATGATCAGTCTTTGTTTTACACATCCACATGATCAGTCTTCATGTTTTACACATCCTCGTGTCTTCATGTTTTACACATCCTCGTGTCTTCATGTTTTACACATCCTCATGATTAGTCTTTATGATTTACACATCCTCATGTCTTCATGTTTTACACATTCTCATGATCAGTCTTCATGTTTTACACATCCACATGTTCAGTCTTCATGTTTTACACATCCACATGATTAGTCTTTATGTTTTACACATCCTCATCTCTTCATGTTTTACACATCCACATGATCAGTCTTCATGTTTTACACATCCACATGATTAGTCTTTATGTTTTACACATCCTCATCTCTTCATGTTTTACACATCCACATGATCAGTCTTCATGTTTTACACATCCACATGATTAGTCTTCATGTTTTACACATCCACATGCTCAGTCTTCATGTTTTACACATCCACATGCTCAGTCTTCATGTTTTACACATCCACATGATCAGTCTTCATGTTTTACACATCCACATGCTCAGTCTTCATGTTTTACACATCCACATGATCAGTCTTCATGTTTTGCACATCCACATGATCAGTCTTCATGTTTTACACATCCACATGCTCAGTCTTCATGTTTTACACATCCACATGATCAGTCTTCATGTTTTACACATCCACATGCTCAGTCTTCATGTTTTACACATCCACATGATCAGTCTTCATGTTTTACACATCCACATGCTCAGTCTTCATGTTTTACACATCCACATTCTCAGTCTTCATGTTTTACACATCCTCATGTCTTCATGTTTTACACATCCACATGATCAGTCTTCATGTTTTACACATCCTCATGTCTTCATGTTTTACACATCCACATGATCAGTCTTTATGTTTTACACATCCTCATGTCTTTATGTTTTACACACCCTCATGTCTTTATGTTTTACACATCCTCATGTCTTTATGTTTTACACACCCTCATGTCTTTATGTTTTACACATCCTCATGTCTTTATGTTTTACACATCCACATGTCTTCATGTTTTACACATGATCAGTCTTCATGTTTTACACATCCACATGATCAGTCTTTGTTTTACACATCCACATGATCAGTCTTCATGTTTTACACATCATCATGTCTTCATGTTTTACACATCCACATGATCAGTCTTTGTTTTACACATCCACATGATCAGTCTTCATGTTTTACACATCCTTGTGTCTTCATGTTTTACACATCCTCGTGTCTTCATGTTTTACACATCCTCATGATCAGTCTTTATGATTTACACATCCTCATGTCTTTATGTTTTACACATCCTCATGTCTTTATGTTTTACACATCCACATGTCTTCATGTTTTACACATCCTCATGTCTTCATGTTTTACACATCCTCATGTCTTCATGTTTTACACATCATCATGTCTTCATGTTTTACACATCCACATGTTTTCATGTTTTACACATCCTCATGTCTTCATGTTTTACACATCATCATGTCTTTATGTTTTACACATCCACATGTTTTCATGTTTTACACATCCTCATGTCTTCATGTTTTACACATCCTCATGTCTTCGTGTTTTACACATCCTCATGTCTTCATGTTTTACACATCCTCATGTTTTTATGTTTTACACATCCACATGTCTTCATGTTTTACACATCCTCATGTCTTCATGTTTTACACATCCTCATGTCTTCATGTTTTACACATCCTCATGTCTTCATGTTTTACACATCCTCATGTCTTTATGTTTTACACATCCAAATGATCAGTCTTTGTTTTACACATCCACATGCTCAGTCTTCATGTTTTACACATCCTCATGTCTTCATGTTTTACACATCCACATGATCAGTCTTTATGTTTTACACATCCTCATGTCTTTATGTTTTACACATCCTCATGTCTTTATGTTTTACACATCCACATGTCTTTATGTTTTACACATCCTCATGTCTTCATGTTTTACACATCCTCATGTCTTCATGTTTTACACATCCTCATGTCTTTATGTTTTACACATCCACATGTCTTTATGTTTTACACATCCTCATGTCTTCTTGTTTTACACATCCACATGTCTTTATGTTTTACACATCCACATGTCTTTATGTTTTACACATCCTCATGTCTTCATGTTTTACACATCCTCATGTCTTCGTGTTTTACACATCCTCATGTCTTTATGTTTTACACATCCTCATGTCTTCATGTTTTACACATCCTCATGTCTTCATGTTTTACACATCCTCATGTCTTTATGTTTTACACATCCACATGTCTTTATGTTTTACACATCCTCATGTCTTCATGTTTTACACATCCACATGTCTTTATGTTTTACACATCCACATGTCTTCATGTTTTACACATGATCAGTCTTCATGTTTTACACATCCACATGATCAGTCTTTGTATTACACATCCACATGATCAGTCTTCATGTTTTACACATCCACATGCTCAGTCTTCATGTTTTACACATCCACATGATCAGTCTTCATGTTTTACACATCCACATGCTCAGTCTTCATGTTTTACACATCCACATGATCAGTCTTCATGTTTTACACATCCACATGCTCAGTCTTCATGTTTTACACATCCACATGCTCAGTCTTCATGTTTTACACATCCTCATGTCTTCATGTTTTACACATCCACATGATCAGTCTTTATGTTTTACACATCCTCATGTCTTTATGTTTTACACATCCTCATGTCTTTATGTTTTACACATCCACATGTCTTTATGTTTTACACATCCTCATGTCTTCATGTTTTACACATCCTCATGTCTTCATGTTTTACACATCCTCATGTCTTTATGTTTTACACATCCACATGTCTTTATGTTTTACACATCCTCATGTCTTCATGTTTTACACATCCACATGTCTTTATGTTTTACACATCCACATGTCTTTATGTTTTACACATCCTCATGTCTTCATGTTTTACACATCCACATGTCTTTATGTTTTACACATCCACATGTCTTTATGTTTTACACATCCTCATGTCTTCATGTTTTACACATCCTCATGTCTTCGTGTTTTACACATCCTCATGTCTTTATGTTTTACACATCCTCATGTCTTCATGTTTTACACATCCTCATGTCTTCATGTTTTACACATCCACATGTCTTTATGTTTTACACATCCACATGTCTTCATGTTTTACACATGATCAGTCTTCATGTTTTACACATCCACATGATCAGTCTTTGTTTTACACATCCACATGATCAGTCTTCATGTTTTACACATCATCATGTCTTCATGTTTTACACATCCACATGATCAGTCTTTGTTTTACACATCCACATGATCAGTCTTCATGTTTTACACATCCTTGTGTCTTCATGTTTTACACATCCTCGTGTCTTCATGTTTTACACATCCTCATGATCAGTCTTTATGATTTACACATCCTCATGTCTTTATGTTTTACACATCCTCATGTCTTTATGTTTTACACATCCACATGTCTTCATGTTTTACACATCCTCATGTCTTCATGTTTTACACATCCTCATGTCTTCATGTTTTACACATCATCATGTCTTTATGTTTTACACATCCACATGTTTTCATGTTTTACACATCCTCATGTCTTCATGTTTTACACATCCTCATGTCTTCATGTTTTACACATCATCATGTCTTTATGTTTTACACATCCACATGTTTTCATGTTTTACACATCCTCATGTCTTCATGTTTTACACATCCTCATGTCTTCGTGTTTTACACATCCTCATGTCTTCATGTTTTACACATCCTCATGTTTTTATGTTTTACACATCCACATGTCTTCATGTTTTACACATCCTCATGTCTTCATGTTTTACACATCCTCATGTCTTCATGTTTTACACATCCTCATGTCTTCATGTTTTACACATCCTCATGTCTTTATGTTTTACACATCCAAATGATCAGTCTTTGTTTTACACATCCACATGATCAGTCTTCATGTTTTACACATCCTCGTGTCTTCATGTTTTACACATCCTCGTGTCTTCATGTTTTACACATCCTCATGATTAGTCTTTATGATTTACACATCCTCATGTCTTCATGTTTTACACATTCTCATGATCAGTCTTCATGTTTTACACATCCACATGTTCAGTCTTCATGTTTTACACATCCACATGATTAGTCTTTATGTTTTACACATCCTCATCTCTTCATGTTTTACACATCCACATGATCAGTCTTCATGTTTTACACATCCACATGATTAGTCTTTATGTTTTACACATCCTCATCTCTTCATGTTTTACACATCCACATGATCAGTCTTCATGTTTTACACATCCACATGATTAGTCTTCATGTTTTACACATCCACATGCTCAGTCTTCATGTTTTACACATCCACATGCTCAGTCTTCATGTTTTACACATCCACATGATCAGTCTTCATGTTTTACACATCCACATGCTCAGTCTTCATGTTTTACACATCCACATGATCAGTCTTCATGTTTTGCACATCCACATGATCAGTCTTCATGTTTTACACATCCACATGCTCAGTCTTCATGTTTTACACATCCACATGATCAGTCTTCATGTTTTACACATCCACATGCTCAGTCTTCATGTTTTACACATCCACATGATCAGTCTTCATGTTTTACACATCCACATGCTCAGTCTTCATGTTTTACACATCCACATTCTCAGTCTTCATGTTTTACACATCCTCATGTCTTCATGTTTTACACATCCACATGATCAGTCTTCATGTTTTACACATCCTCATGTCTTCATGTTTTACACATCCACATGATCAGTCTTTATGTTTTACACATCCTCATGTCTTTATGTTTTACACACCCTCATGTCTTTATGTTTTACACATCCTCATGTCTTTATGTTTTACACACCCTCATGTCTTTATGTTTTACACATCCTCATGTCTTTATGTTTTACACATCCACATGTCTTCATGTTTTACACATGATCAGTCTTCATGTTTTACACATCCACATGATCAGTCTTTGTTTTACACATCCACATGATCAGTCTTCATGTTTTACACATCATCATGTCTTCATGTTTTACACATCCACATGATCAGTCTTTGTTTTACACATCCACATGATCAGTCTTCATGTTTTACACATCCTTGTGTCTTCATGTTTTACACATCCTCGTGTCTTCATGTTTTACACATCCTCATGATCAGTCTTTATGATTTACACATCCTCATGTCTTTATGTTTTACACATCCTCATGTCTTTATGTTTTACACATCCACATGTCTTCATGTTTTACACATCCTCATGTCTTCATGTTTTACACATCCTCATGTCTTCATGTTTTACACATCATCATGTCTTCATGTTTTACACATCCACATGTTTTCATGTTTTACACATCCTCATGTCTTCATGTTTTACACATCATCATGTCTTTATGTTTTACACATCCACATGTTTTCATGTTTTACACATCCTCATGTCTTCATGTTTTACACATCCTCATGTCTTCGTGTTTTACACATCCTCATGTCTTCATGTTTTACACATCCTCATGTTTTTATGTTTTACACATCCACATGTCTTCATGTTTTACACATCCTCATGTCTTCATGTTTTACACATCCTCATGTCTTCATGTTTTACACATCCTCATGTCTTCATGTTTTACACATCCTCATGTCTTTATGTTTTACACATCCAAATGATCAGTCTTTGTTTTACACATCCACATGCTCAGTCTTCATGTTTTACACATCCTCATGTCTTCATGTTTTACACATCCACATGATCAGTCTTTATGTTTTACACATCCTCATGTCTTTATGTTTTACACATCCTCATGTCTTTATGTTTTACACATCCACATGTCTTTATGTTTTACACATCCTCATGTCTTCATGTTTTACACATCCTCATGTCTTCATGTTTTACACATCCTCATGTCTTTATGTTTTACACATCCACATGTCTTTATGTTTTACACATCCTCATGTCTTCTTGTTTTACACATCCACATGTCTTTATGTTTTACACATCCACATGTCTTTATGTTTTACACATCCTCATGTCTTCATGTTTTACACATCCTCATGTCTTCGTGTTTTACACATCCTCATGTCTTTATGTTTTACACATCCTCATGTCTTCATGTTTTACACATCCTCATGTCTTCATGTTTTACACATCCTCATGTCTTTATGTTTTACACATCCACATGTCTTTATGTTTTACACATCCTCATGTCTTCATGTTTTACACATCCACATGTCTTTATGTTTTACACATCCACATGTCTTCATGTTTTACACATGATCAGTCTTCATGTTTTACACATCCACATGATCAGTCTTTGTATTACACATCCACATGATCAGTCTTCATGTTTTACACATCCACATGCTCAGTCTTCATGTTTTACACATCCACATGATCAGTCTTCATGTTTTACACATCCACATGCTCAGTCTTCATGTTTTACACATCCACATGATCAGTCTTCATGTTTTACACATCCACATGCTCAGTCTTCATGTTTTACACATCCACATGCTCAGTCTTCATGTTTTACACATCCTCATGTCTTCATGTTTTACACATCCACATGATCAGTCTTTATGTTTTACACATCCTCATGTCTTTATGTTTTACACATCCTCATGTCTTTATGTTTTACACATCCACATGTCTTTATGTTTTACACATCCTCATGTCTTCATGTTTTACACATCCTCATGTCTTCATGTTTTACACATCCTCATGTCTTTATGTTTTACACATCCACATGTCTTTATGTTTTACACATCCTCATGTCTTCATGTTTTACACATCCACATGTCTTTATGTTTTACACATCCACATGTCTTTATGTTTTACACATCCTCATGTCTTCATGTTTTACACATCCACATGTCTTTATGTTTTACACATCCACATGTCTTTATGTTTTACACATCCTCATGTCTTCATGTTTTACACATCCTCATGTCTTCGTGTTTTACACATCCTCATGTCTTTATGTTTTACACATCCTCATGTCTTCATGTTTTACACATCCTCATGTCTTCATGTTTTACACATCCACATGTCTTTATGTTTTACACATCCACATGTCTTCATGTTTTACACATGATCAGTCTTCATGTTTTACACATCCACATGATCAGTCTTTGTTTTACACATCCACATGATCAGTCTTCATGTTTTACACATCATCATGTCTTCATGTTTTACACATCCACATGATCAGTCTTTGTTTTACACATCCACATGATCAGTCTTCATGTTTTACACATCCTTGTGTCTTCATGTTTTACACATCCTCGTGTCTTCATGTTTTACACATCCTCATGATCAGTCTTTATGATTTACACATCCTCATGTCTTTATGTTTTACACATCCTCATGTCTTTATGTTTTACACATCCACATGTCTTCATGTTTTACACATCCTCATGTCTTCATGTTTTACACATCCTCATGTCTTCATGTTTTACACATCATCATGTCTTTATGTTTTACACATCCACATGTTTTCATGTTTTACACATCCTCATGTCTTCATGTTTTACACATCCTCATGTCTTCATGTTTTACACATCATCATGTCTTTATGTTTTACACATCCACATGTTTTCATGTTTTACACATCCTCATGTCTTCATGTTTTACACATCCTCATGTCTTCGTGTTTTACACATCCTCATGTCTTCATGTTTTACACATCCTCATGTTTTTATGTTTTACACATCCACATGTCTTCATGTTTTACACATCCTCATGTCTTCATGTTTTACACATCCTCATGTCTTCATGTTTTACACATCCTCATGTCTTCATGTTTTACACATCCTCATGTCTTTATGTTTTACACATCCAAATGATCAGTCTTTGTTTTACACATCCACATGATCAGTCTTCATGTTTTACACATCCTCGTGTCTTCATGTTTTACACATCCTCGTGTCTTCATGTTTTACACATCCTCATGATTAGTCTTTATGATTTACACATCCTCATGTCTTCATGTTTTACACATTCTCATGATCAGTCTTCATGTTTTACACATCCACATGTTCAGTCTTCATGTTTTACACATCCACATGATTAGTCTTTATGTTTTACACATCCTCATCTCTTCATGTTTTACACATCCACATGATCAGTCTTCATGTTTTACACATCCACATGATTAGTCTTTATGTTTTACACATCCTCATCTCTTCATGTTTTACACATCCACATGATCAGTCTTCATGTTTTACACATCCACATGATTAGTCTTCATGTTTTACACATCCACATGCTCAGTCTTCATGTTTTACACATCCACATGCTCAGTCTTCATGTTTTACACATCCACATGATCAGTCTTCATGTTTTACACATCCACATGCTCAGTCTTCATGTTTTACACATCCACATGATCAGTCTTCATGTTTTGCACATCCACATGATCAGTCTTCATGTTTTACACATCCACATGCTCAGTCTTCATGTTTTACACATCCACATGATCAGTCTTCATGTTTTACACATCCACATGCTCAGTCTTCATGTTTTACACATCCACATGATCAGTCTTCATGTTTTACACATCCACATGCTCAGTCTTCATGTTTTACACATCCTCATGTCTTCATGTTTTACACATCCACATGATCAGTCTTCATGTTTTACACATCCTCATGTCTTCATGTTTTACACATCCACATGATCAGTCTTTATGTTTTACACATCCTCATGTCTTTATGTTTTACACACCCTCATGTCTTTATGTTTTACACATCCACATGTCTTTATGTTTTACACATCCTCATGTCTTCATGTTTTACACATCCTCATGTCTTCATGTTTTACACATCCTCATGTCTTTATGTTTTACACATCCACATGTCTTTATGTTTTACACATCCTCATGTCTTCATGTTTTACACATCCACATGTCTTTATGTTTTACACATCCACATGTCTTTATGTTTTACACATCCTCATGTCTTCATGTTTTACACATCCTCATGTCTTCGTGTTTTACACATCCTCATGTCTTTATGTTTTACACATCCTCATGTCTTCATGTTTTACACATCCTCATGTCTTCATGTTTTACACATCCTCATGTCTTTATGTTTTACACATCCACATGTCTTTATGTTTTACACATCCACATGTCTTCATGTTTTACACATGATCAGTCTTCATGTTTTACACATCCACATGATCAGTCTTTGTTTTACACATCCACATGATCAGTCTTCATGTTTTACACATCATCATGTCTTCATGTTTTACACATCCACATGATCAGTCTTTGTTTTACACATCCACATGATCAGTCTTCATGTTTTACACATCATCATGTCTTCATGTTATACACATCCACATGATCAGTCTTTGTTTTACACATCCACATGATCAGTCTTCATGTTTTACACATCCTTGTGTCTTCATGTTTTACACATCCTCGTGTCTTCATGTTTTACACATCCTCATGATCAGTCTTTATGTTTTACACATCCTCATGTCTTTATGTTTTACACATCCTCATGTCTTTATGTTTTACACATCCACATGTCTTCATGTTTTACACATCCTCATGTCTTCATGTTTTACACATCCTCATGTCTTCATGTTTTACACATCATCATGTCTTTATGTTTTACACATCCACATGTCTTCATGTTTTACACATCCTCATGTCTTCATGTTTTACACATCCTCATGTTTTTATGTTTTACACATCCACATGTCTTCATGTTTTACACATCCTCATGTCTTCATGTTTTACACATCCTCATGTCTTCATGTTTTACACATCCACATGATCAGTCTTTGTTTTACACATCCACATGATCAGTCTTCATGTTTTACACATCCTCGTGTCTTCATGTTTTACACATCCTCGTGCCTTCATGTTTTACACATCCTCATGATTAGTCTTTATGATTTACACATCCTCATGTCTTCATGTTTTACACATTCTCATGATCAGTCTTCATGTTTTACACATCCACATGTTCAGTCTTCATGTTTTACACATCCATATGATTAGTCTTTATGTTTTACACAGCCTCATGTCTTCATGTTTTACACATCCACATGATCAGTCTTCATGTTTTACACATCCACATGATTAGTCTTTATGTTTTACACAGCCTCATGTCTTCATGTTTTACACATCCACATGATCAGTCTTCATGTTTTACACATCCACATGATCAGTCTTTATGTTTTACACATCCACATGATCAGTCTTCATGTTTACACATCTACATGATCAGTCTTCATGTTTTACACATCCACATGTTCAGTCTTTATGATTTACACATCCTCATGATCAGTCTTCATGTTTTACACATCCACATGATTAGTCTTTATGTTTTACACAGCCTCATGTCTTCATGTTTTACACATCCACATGATCAGTCTTCATGTTTTACACATCCTCATGATCAGTCTTCATGTTCTACACATCCTCATGATCAGTCTTCATGTTTTACACCTCCTCATGATCAGTCTTCATGTTCTACACATCCTCATGATCAGTCTTTATGTCTTTCCAAGAGCTGTGCAGTACCAACCAATATACCCGCTGTCAAAGTAGAGGGTAGTGAAGAACATCACCAAAGCCTGCTAAACCAGCTGCCATTACCCAAAACAATAAGTTCACCAGATGAAGATCATTCTGGAACATTCAACCAACAACATCCATATTCAGTTAGACCGATGTTGTAGTATAATATAGAATGCCAAGTATGCTCACAACTGCATTGTGGTCTAGATATTGCTAGCTGTCGTACATATGTATATAATTGTTTCAAATATTTTTTACTAGTGTACTGACAAGTGACTAAATGATTCCAGCTGCATGGAGTTGGTGTATAATTTAAACTTGAATTTGTTGGCAAGTAAACATGTTTCAATAAAACAGTAGATTAGTCTGTCAATATAGCAAATAAATAGACATGGCTTGTATTCAAGACAACGTTTAATTGCTCTGAAGACCGACGTGAATTTACACAGCAGTACGGAGGAACAGTTATGGCACTGAATATACCAAACATTAGGAATATTAAGTTGCACCCCCGTCCCTCTTGTTGGAGTGAACATGATGGCCCGTGTTGACTCCAATGCTTCTGTTGGAGGCTGAAAAACTCTGCAGCATTGCAGTTCTTGACACAAACCGGTGCGCTTGGCACCTACTAACATGTCCCATTCAAAGGCACGTCAGTCTTCTGTCTTGCCCATTCACCCTCTGAATGGCACACATACACAATCCATGTTTCTTAAAAATCCTTCTTTAACCTATCTCCTCCCCTTCATCTACACTGATTGAAGTGTATTTTACAAGTGACATCAATAAGGGATAAGCTTTCACCTGGTCAGTCTATGTCATGGAAAGAGCAGGTGTTCTTCATGTTTTGCATACTCAAGTGTATATACAGTAGAATCTAAATATACTACTAGTCAGTCATTCCTTTACCCTCAGCCATCATCATCATCAAAACACTTCTCCAGTTTTGCTCCTAATGAGAGACACAGAGGCTAGCTAACTAACTAGCTATAACGTTAGATTATAGTCACCGGAGGCTGCTGAGGGGAGGACAGCTCATAATAATGGCTGGAATGGAGTGAATGGAATGGTATTAACCACATGGATAACATGTTTGATGTGTTTGATACCATTCCATTGATTCCGCTCCAGCCATTACTAAAAGCCCGTCCACCCCAATTAAAGTGCCACCTGCCGCCTGTGATTAGAGTACATTTTAGGTATAGCAAACACAGCTACCTAGCTAGCTCGCTACATTTGGCTAGATTGGTTTGTAGTACTAGCAAGCAGGTAGGATGAAAACCGCTACGTTGACCATGATCCTTTGCTAGTTACAGCCACTTTCGTCATGATCCTTAGCGATTTATGGTGCCATTCAGCCAATGAGGTATATACATCCTGGATCGCTGATGCTATTTTTTGGCCAATGAGAGGTCGGTCATATTGGCACTCCTCAGAAAAGCAGTCCTCCATAAGAATGAACGGAATTATACATTATTTCATTTAAATGTTTCAAGGACAAAATTACATATATTTAAGTATTTTGTTTTGTAGTGGGGACAGTAACGTTAGAACTTTCTAAAACTTATACTTTAAGGAAAATATTTGTATATATTTTTTCATGTTTCTGTTTAGCTCACATAATTTAATTTAAAAGTATGCTTTAAGGTGTCTGTAAGAGAATAAACATGGTAAAAAAAAATGAGTAAGTGCTTTTCTATAGTCGGCGCTATAGAAAGAGGCCCGAGTTCCCAAGTTGGAATTCCGAGTAGGATGACTGTTCAAATAGTTTTTTCCCCCCAGTCAGAGCTATTTATTTTCCCAAGTTCCCAGTTGTTTTGAATGCACTGAGGTCGGAAGTCTGAGATTTCCGAGTACCCAGTTGTTTAGAATGCGGCATCTATAGCGTCTGTGACAGCATGAGCAGCCATTGAGTCTCTCTCTTTTGAAGTAGTACATTTTATTCTTCACGACTGGCTGATCCCTCCTGATAATCCGGTTGGACATGACTCCAACAGGGTCACCAGGAGGGATCAACCAATAAAGTTGGAAGTCCCACCCATTTGACTACATTAGAATGGTGGAAGCCCTCAATGGCCTTGCCCATGCTAATATGACCTTTTTGGCCACTAGAGGCCTCTATCATTCTCTATGGCCCTTCACTTCAGGCAATCAGGCATTACATTTATAAGGATGGAATCATAAAGTAAATGTGTAAAGTTATAAAAACGAATTTAACTAGTTTTGCAATATATTTTACAGTAAAAGGATAAGTAGTAAATATTTGTTAATAAGAATTTTGCTAGGACTGTCTGGTAGTGAAGGGTGAGCCTAATGGGAGGGATATGCAACCTGAAAACTAGCTGTTATAGACAGAGGTTTGAAACTCTTCGTTCTTGGTCTATTAACTTATACCACCTGGTGATGTCACCAGGAAGGCCAAAACTTCAATCCCCAAAACTAAATATTTTCTAACAGCCATAACACTAAAATGTAATTATCATTTTCACATTATTATTCCAACCTCATTGTGTGGAAATATACACAGAGTATACAAAACATTACAAACACCTGCTCTTTCCATGACAGACTGACCAGGTGAAAGCTATGATCCCTTATTGATGTCACTTGTAAAATCTACTTCAATCAGTGTAGATGAAGGGGAGGATACAGGTGTCATGACATTGGCCTGGGGGGTAGGTTTATGACGGTCATAAATACCTCTTCCCCCCTGTTTCCTCTCTCTACCCTACTGATGTG
The DNA here is from genome assembly GCF_013265735.2 of Oncorhynchus mykiss. Classification (NCBI taxonomy): domain Eukaryota; kingdom Metazoa; phylum Chordata; class Actinopteri; order Salmoniformes; family Salmonidae; genus Oncorhynchus; species Oncorhynchus mykiss. Next base: position 30,384,898 of record NC_050571.1, on the reverse strand, counting down.
AAATTTGAAAACCCCTTGGTTAACATAGAGATTCTGGGAACATCAGAAGGTGGGGGGGAAATTAACTATATTCTGGTAATCAGACCAATTGAACATATGCGGTGGTACTTAATGAATATGATGTCAGTTCGGTTGTCATCTGAGACATTCTCATCAATGATAAGATGACAAACTCTACAGTGGAAAGTCTGCACATTGTAGTTATGGGATTCACATGGAATTGTTCAATTTATATGTTTGAAAATAAATGATTGGTGAAGAGATTAAATGTATTTTAATTCCTAATGAGAGATTTGGGTTTTCATAAGGTTAGGGCTCTGCTCAATCAGTGGCCCGCCCCTGTGAAGGGACATGGGTTATAAAACTTTTCAAACACGCCCTCCTCTCCCTTCCTATATAAAGCCTTGACAACAATATAATCTTCTGTTCCGAGGATGTGAGGACGACGGTCCGATGTCAGAATGGTTCAGATAATAACTACAGAACGAAGCCAACATCAGCGTGAGCTTTGGTTGCGAATGGTATGAACTTTAAACTCTTATTTACTACAGAAGTGATACCTCCTAGCCGTTGAGTCAGCAACAGCAGCTGCAAACGAGGGTTAGGAAGGAACAGAGAGTATCTCGTCTATCACACAACGTTACTACAACGTATCCAATTGACCACCAGAGACATTCTTCAAAGGACAAAGGACTCGGTTTGGCAACACGGCCTCCCATCTACCACCAACCTACCGAAACGCAGCTCAAGAGTAAGTATTTATTGCATTTTCCTTTTCCAAATGGGCGGTAATTTAGAATGCATAAGATACTGTATTTACGATAGCACAGCTTCGCCCTTTGTTCCTCAGTCTTCCCGCTCTTTCACTCAAACCCAGACCCTTTTCTTTTGTGTAACAAGCTGTCATATTTGTCCGCCCGCTAGGGACGTTTTCCTTTATGACGTAATTTGTAATCAAGTTATGATTAGTTATGTGTAATTCTGTGTGATTAGTTAGGTATTTAGTAAATAAATAAACCCAATTTTGTATCGTTGATTCAACTTGTTAGCCAGGGTTCGTGAAGATAACCAAGAATTTACAACTTTCAGATGAGACTGAATTAAGGTGACTATTAATATTGACTGCTATTGATGTAAAATATTACCAAGTCTTTAAGAGTTTATTCGGAAGATAACAGCTCTATAAATATTATTTTGTGGTGCCCCGACTCTAGTTAATTACATTCACATGAGTAGCTCAATCAGGTAATATTAATTACGGAGAAATTATTTTATAGAATAGCACATCATTTCACTTAATCGGGAAAAGCCAAAGACACAACACAGGTTAAAGAAGTACTTTTAAGCCTTAAGTGCCTTTGAACAGAGTATGGTAGTATGTGCCAGGCGCACCGGTTTGTGTCAACAACTGCAAACCTGCTGGTTTTTTTCATGCTCAACAGTTTCCTTTTGTATCAAGAATGGCCCACCACCCAAAGGACATCTAGCCAACTTGACAACTGTGGGAAGCGCTGGAGACATGGGCCATGTAACTCAATATTAAGGTGGACTTAATGTTTGGTATACTCAGTGTATATAAAGCACAGGAAAACCACTTCTTCTGGACCATTCAACCCTTTTTTAATTTGATAGATGGCAAATGAAAGAAGATGCAGCAATTTTTATAACAAATTCCTTTAATACAGCTTGGTTTGATGCCAATATTGAGAGATGAGATACATTCCTTAAATCATCTTCTGCACATTGTTTGTATTTAATAAACTCTAGAGAAAACATGAATCTCGTTGAGAAAATTGGCATAAAAACACACTCAACTACACTTAAAATCATACAAGTTTATTTTGCTAAGAAATACAGATCTACTGTAAATGACAGTTATGACAGAACGTGTGTATGTGAGTTGTATGTGTACAGTACAGGGTCAGTATAAATGCATATGTAGGATATGGGGTGGTCCTCATTTCTTCTTCACTGACTGCTTCGGCTGCAGCCTCGGCTCTCAGCCTCTCCTTCTCCTCCAGGAAAGTGTTAGACTCCTCTGCCGATAAACTGAAGGTGGGATAAGAGGGAGGAAGGTAAGGCGAGACAGGGTGAGAGACTGGGAGAGAGAGAGAGAGAGAGAGAGAGAGGGGAAAATAAGACAAAAAGTGAATAAAGTGGCACAACTATTTTTTTATCAACGATACAGTGGTCCTAACTGAATAGTGGACAGTACCATTTGCCAATGATGAGAATGGCACTTAATTACAGTCTGTTAACACATACACAACCATTCAAAAGTTTGGGGTCACTTAGAAATGTCCTTGTTTTCCATGAAAACATACATGAATAGGAATAGGAAATAATGAAAATGAATAGGAAATAGTCAAGACGTTGACAAGGTTATAAATAATGATTTTTAATTGAAATAATAATTGTGTCCTTCAAACTTCGCTTTCGTCAAAGAACACTCCATTTGCAGCAATTACAGCCTTGCAGACCTCCGGCATTCTAGTTGTCAATTTGTTGAGGTAATCTTGAAAGATTTCACCCCATGCTTCCTGAAACACCTCTCAGATCCGGTGACTGTGCTGGCCACTACATTATAGACAGAATACCAGCTGACTGCGTCTTCCCTAAATAGACTTTGCATAGTTTGGAGCTATGCTTTGTGTCATTGTCCTGTTGGAGGAGGAAATTGGCACCAATTAAACGCCGTCCACAGGTTATGGCATGGCGTTGCAAAATGGAGTGATAGCCTTCCTTCTTCAAGATCCCTTTTATCCTGTACAAATCTCCCACTTTACCACCAAAGCACTGTATTACCACCAAAGCACTGCACCCCCAGACCATCACATTGACTCCACCATGCTTGACAGATTGCGTCAAGCACTCCTCCAGCATCTTTTCATTTTTTCTGCGTCTCACGAATGTTCTTCGTGATCCGAACACCTCAAACTTAGATTTGTCTGTCCATAACACTTTTTCCCAATCTTCCTCTGTCCAATGTCTGTGTTCTTTTTCGCATCTTAATCTTTTATTGGCCAGTCTGAGATATGGCTTTTTCTTTGTAACTCTGCATAGAAGGCCAGCATCCCAGAGTCGCTTCTTCACTGTTGACGTTGAGACTGGTGTTTTGCGGGTACTATTTAACGAAGCTGCCAGTTGAGGACTTGTTAGGCGTCTGTTTCTCAAACTAGACACTAATGTACTTGTCCTTTTACTCAGTTGTGCACCAGGGCTTCCCACTCCTCTTTATTCTGGTTAGAGCCAGTTTGCGCTGTTCTGTGAAGGAGTAGTACACCACGCTGTATGAGATCTTCAGTTTCTTGCCAATTTCAAGCATGGAAAATACTAATTTCTCAGAACAAGAATAGACTGACGAGTTTCAGAAGAAAGGTCTTTGTTTCTGGTCATTTTGAGCCCGTAATCGAACCCACAAATGCTGATGCTCCAGATACTCAACTAGTCTAAAGGCAGCCAATATTATTGCTTCTTTAAAATCAGCAGAACAGTTTTCAGCTGTGCTAACATAATTGCAAAAGGGTTTTCTAATGACCCTAATGACCCTATCAACTTGGATTAGCTTACACAACGTGCCATTGGAACACATGAGTGATGGTTGCTGATAATGGGCCTATGTAGATATTCCATTTAAAAAAAAGCAGTTTCCAGCTACAATAGTAATTTACAACATTAACAATGTCTACACTGCATTTCTGATCAATTATGTTATTTTAATGGACAAATGTTTTTGCTTTTCTTTCAAAAAACAAGGACATTTCTAAGAGACCACAAACGTTTGAACGGTAGTGTACCTGGGAGTACAACAGAATGAGTTTTTCAATGCCAAGTATTGTTCCAATATTAATGACACTAGGCACTTTGAGACAAGGGTCTTACTCGTTGACGATCTCAACGCCCAACGAGCGAGCCAAACCGATGATGCTCTTGACGACCGTCTCTAAGGAAGCATTCTGCATCTTCAAGGCCTCGTCCTGTGCCTTGACCTGAGTGATCTCATACACAGCCCTCCACAGACACCCTCCCGGCTGTCTCATAGCCTAGAGATGGAGAAAGAGATAAGAGTCCAAAGTGGAAATAGGATGAAGAAACCGAGGGGAGCGAACGGTGGAATAATGAGAAAGGGTAAGGAGCAAAAAGGAGGGCAGAGTGTGGAGGAAAAAACGAGGAAGTGATCAAAGGGAGGAGCTGGCACAGAAGGAGGAAATCCATAATTCTCTTTCCTTAGCCCACCACTTTTCCCACTACCTTCCTCCTGCCTGTAATTGCCTGGCTTAAAGCCCCCCCCCGATCATAAATATATCATCAATCAAAGAAGTCCAATCTCCGCCTCAACGCCCTGTGTGAGACGTCTGCCCGTCCGGTACGGGCCTGGCCTCAGACAGCCGGCTACAGAGATGGAGTGAGGGGGGGAAACCAGCCAACAATGTCCAAACCTTGCCGGTTTTACTGGCCCCCTTTCTGGATGCCAGCCACCTGCTTGAGGAAGTAAGACACTGTGGGTTGGCCGATCTTCAGGTCATACGTCCTGTCAGGCTGCATTGAGAATGAGTAAGACATGAAAGAGAGCTAGATCAAGAGAGTAGGGAAGAGAGTTCATTTGAATCTATCAATCAAGGTGTGATCAAAGTGGAACGGACGCTGTATGAAGTGGAAGTTGCTCTCACAGCCTCTGTTCTGCGTTAACTTGTCAATGGAATTATCTATCATCAGTGACCTCACAATGAAATGACACCATTTTTCTTTTATGAAATAGCCATTCGCTGGGGTGGCCTAAATCTCCTGGCATCGATCTGGCGGACAATAGCAACATCCGAGAATTACTCTTGATTTAGGGATGGTGACTTTGTAAAATAGGAAGATTTGCTACTGTTCCTACCTTTTTGTTGAACAGGATGAGTCAGAGACAGGGACAAAGAAATGAAGGAACAATGAATACAAGGCTGATCGAGGCTGCAAGGTTCCAACAGCCCTGTGGCATGCCAGTGAGAGAGACACTTGCACTATACTAGCTAAACCAAGTCTGGGCAATTAGGCCTGGCTTGCAGTCAGCGTTCCAAATCATCCCAAAGGTGTTTGATGGGGTTGAGGTCAGGGCTCTGTACAGGCCAGGCATTGTCATGCTGAAACAGGAAAGGGCCTTCCCCAAACTGTAGCCACAAAGTTGGAAGCACATAATTGTCTAGAATGTCATTAGATGCTGTAGCGTTAAGATCTCTCTTAACTGGAACTAAGGGACCTAGCCCAAACCATGAAAAACAGCCCAAGACCATCCTCCACCAAACTTTACAGTTGGCACTATGTATTGGGGGCAAATAGTGTTCTCCTGGCATCTGCCAAACCCAGATTTGTCAGTCAGACAGCCAGATGGTAAAGCGCGATTCATCACACTAGAGAACGCGTTTCAACTGCTCCAGAGTCCATTTGCGGTGAGCTTTACACCATTCCTGCCGACGCTTGGCATTGCACATGGTGATCTTAGGCCATTCTACTGCCTATGTTTGTCTATGGAGATTGCATGGCGGTGTGCTTGATTTTATACAACTGTCAGCAACGGGTGAAGCTGAAATATCCAAATCCACTAATTTGAAGAGGTGTCCAAATACTGGTGTATATATAGTGTATTATATAAAGCATGACAAACAATACTCAGTAGATCAACACGGCAAGGGAAATTCTACGAGCATTGCAGTAACCAAAAGGTTGGTGGATCGAATCCCCGAGCTGACAAGGTAAAAATCTGTCGTTCTGCCCCTGATCAAGGCAGTTAATCCACTGTTCCCCGGGCGCCGAAGACGTGGATGTTGATTAAGGCAGCCCTCCGCACCTCTCTGATTTAAAGGGTTTGGGTTAAATGCGTTAAAACACATTTTAGTTGAATGCCTTCGGTTGTACAACCGACTAGGTATCCCCCTTTATATACACAAAAGGACATTTGGGTAGTGAGGAGATGCTTGTAGTGACCAGCAGATGGAGCCCGTGAGTAAGAGCGAGGCTGCAGGTGGGTTGGACAAAGTTCTGAGTCTTTCTGTCAAAGTCAATGCCTATGGGGTTTACAAGGCTTAATCTGTTCCCTCATTAGATATTCCACATTCACTGACATCAATGCATGTATAATTGGATAGAGGACTTTGAAAATGATTAACAAAAAACACTGCTGTATGAGATATGAAAAATTAATACCATATGAAAAAAAATCATAAAAGACACTTTACGATGATTCTATCCTCTTTACGATGATTCTATCCTCTTATACACGCGAAATTCTTGGAGACTTTTACGTCCCCCCGGAAAACGCTAGATTAATGAATGCAAACGGAAAAGCTTACTTCAGTGGAACAGTATGAATAATGGAGGTTCTTGGGTAATGGTATGCAGCCAGTGAAATCAGGCAGGATCTCTGAAACGGTAAGCTGTAGGGGGCACGGCTGGGTACACTGAGTGAGTAGTATTTTTAACACACCTTAACATGAATCTGGATGGGCAGAGGGATTCCTTTCCTTGAGCTCTTCTGTCTTCTCGTTGAAGTCCTAGCAGAACTGGCCAATAGGGATGCCCTTCTGATGGAGACAGAAGGAGAAAAGACAGAGAGACAGGTGAAATGTTTTAAAATGGATGAGGAGTCTGGACCTGCAAAAACATCCATCCGATTGTCACTCATAGTGGGTGCGGCTCGCTGCTGGAATACCAATAACTGCTGGGGTCTGTCAATCAATCACAGGGCTTTTCAGAGTGGGCTGAGTGTATGTGCACGCATGACCGCCCTGGGGAGTGAGAGCATTTGCAGGTGTGGGTGGTTGTGTGTGTGTCGTTGTTTCTGTAGTGCGTGTGTGGTTGTTTATGTCCGTCTGTCTGTTTTAAAGTGCACACGTGTGTGTGTGTGTGTGTGTGTGTGTGTGTGTGTGTGTGTGTGTGTGTGTGTGTGTCAGGGGGGTATGACAGAAGCCACGTGCGTGGCCGCTGAGTGGGAGACCTGAGATGAATGAGCCTGGCGTTTCCAGTGCCTGCCAGGCCAACCAGAGCGGAAGCTAAATGGATGGGTGACATTAAGTCAACACGCGCCACTGGCATTCCCTTCTCTTGTCAAGCCTACCTCCACACACCCATAGCACAATAAGCCATTTCTCAGAGTTGCATTGGGAGGCAATGACTAATCAGCAATCTAATTACTGCCGTTTAAATTTCAACTGACCTTCAACAGCCATCTTTCCCCTAAGGCAACGGGCACGCTTTGATTGAAATGTTTCTCTCAGAATAAGCAAAGAGCGAGAAACAGATTTTTGACCACAGTCTAATGGTGCTATGAGCTGCTGTGCTGCCGTGATGGACCATGTTGAACACTGCCTGCAGTTCCTAATTATGTCGCTAATGAAAAGCCATTCATCCCAGCAGACATTATTCAATGACAGGAGGATGAGGAGGACCTTTATTTGGGACTAATGGAGCAGAAAAGCTCTTTTAACATCTTAACTCTATGTGAGAAAAAAACTAATGAATGTGAATCGATCCATCCATTTATCTGTCAATCCCATCGATCTATCTTACTGCCTCTATCACAGGAGGCTGCTGAGAGGACGGCGGCTTATAATAATGGCTGGAACAGAGTAAATAGAATGGCAAACGCATGGAAACTCCGTGTTGGATGTATTTGATACCATTCCACAGATTCCGCTCCAGCCATTACCACGAGCCCGTCCTCCCCAATTAAGGTGCCACCAACCTCCTGTGCTCTCCATGTATCTCAGGAATTTATAGAAACCCAACCTGACTGAAGTTACAACACACCGTGTGTCGTCAAGACTCATATTGTTTCAGAGCAGATGAGAACCATTTGAATGATAAAACCTCAGTAATGAAAAGCCATAAAGTCCCTGGAGCCCATCCCCCCCGTGTCCCTCAGCTGCTTATTAACAGTAATCCTATGTCAACCTCACTTCTGTCTACTGCCTTCCCTCCCCTCCTTCCCCTTCCTCCCATAAAACAACAGAGCTAAACAAACAAATGGGGAGGAGGGGAGGACAGAAAGAAAATGTCTAATTAAATAAGGCTTAATATAAAGGCTGTGCTCCCCGCACACAGATCCGGGCTCCCCTTCTCTCTTCCTCGTTCCTTCTGTTCTCCCCCATAAGATAATGATCTGCCGGAGACTCTACGGCCAATGAACAATGACACGAAAAGCCACACAGACTAGCAGACTAGAGGAGATGGGTCTAATGCCGTTATAAAGTGCTTAAGCATAGACAGAGGGACATGTATGCAGTCAGACAAACGGACGGCCAATTATGCTAAAGAGAGGATGACAGAGAGGATGACATGAAAGGACCACAGACCAGTGGAGATGTTGTCCCATGGTGTTAGAAACAGATTAAAAGAACAGAGAGCAAGATGCAGAGAGAGAGCGAGCAAGATGCAGAGAGAGATGCAGAGAGAGAGAGAGATGCAGAGAGAGAGAGAGATGCAGAGAGAGAGAGAGAGAGAGAGAGAGAGATGCAAAGAGAGAGAGAGATGCAGAGAGAGAGAGAGATGCAGAGAGAGAGAGAGATGCAGAGAGAGAGAGAGAGATGCAGAGAGAGAGAGATGCAGAGAGAGAGAGATGCAGAGAGAGAGAGAGAGATGCAGAGAGAGAGAGCACGAGATGCAGAGAGAGATGCAGAGAGAGAGCAAGAGAGAAATGCAGAGAGCGAGAAAGAGATGCAGAGAGAAAGAGATGCAGAGAGAGAGCAAGAAAGAGATGCCAAGAGAGAGAGCAAGAGAGGGATGCAGAGAGAGAGAGCAAGAGAGATGCAGAGAGCGAGAGATGCAGAGAGAGAGATGCAGAGAGAGAGAGCAAGAGAGAGATGCAGAGAGAGAGAGAACGAGAGAGAGATGCAGAGAGAGAGAGCGAGAGAGAGAGAGATGCAGAGAGTTTGTGGATTTTATGACACCTCACGTCAATCGTAAATTATAATGCAGCAGACCAACTCCATCCTGGTCTCTAGTTTGGGCGAATGGATTGTCACTTTGTTACAGAAGAGTTTGCCGCCCAAAACTTCAACATCTAACAATGGACACTGGGACAATATATTTCAACATCCAATTGTTGGGAATGATGAGATTGAATATGGAAAATGAATGCCTATTTTGTGATGTCATTAAAAGTTGTATGAAGACGTTATAAAGAAAACATTGTAACTTAGAGCTTTTACACTGTGTCCATCTGGTTTACATCCTTTATGTTGTGTAGAAATATCAAGGATAAAGGGAATGTTTTTGTGACGATAAGATTGTGATTTTAGTTCTCTAATGAGATCATAGTAAATTATGATACCATGCTTTGTAACTAGCCACGCTCCAGGGAGCCCAGGGATTGTGTCAGCATGACGCAGACACCCCTTTTTACCAGAGGGTATACAGGATCAAATTAAGAATAAACATATCGGACTAGACGGACCACAAGCTGCAGCTTGGTCCACATTAGTCACGACCCCGGAACGCAACACAAGGTTGAAGACAAAAGATCCTCTAACAATCCAATGCTACTGTTGAGTAGCTGTTCTAAGTACTGTATCTAAGACAGTGAATTTAAGTAGGACCATCCGGTTATTCTCTTCAAATCATCGTTGCCTATACTGCTCTCATCCCCACTCCGGGATCATCGACATGGCTGATTAGCCCGTCCTCAGAAGACCACTCTTCCAGAACGAGTGCAAGTAAACAGACAACTAAGAAGGACATTGTGACCTCGTGAACAATCAGAGACTTACACCTGAGAATGAAGGTGAAGGCCATCCGAAGAACTGGGGCCCAATCGAACCCTACTCACGAAGCGGAACCCTGCCCACGATGGCCTGAGCCCAACGAAGACCTCCAACACGTAAATACATACGTGACTTCTTACCCAAAGAGCAGCAGTTCGGGGCAATGTATTAGCGCTACTGTAAGCATAGTTTCCAAATGTATCCAAGTGTTGATTCTCTTTGGAACTCTCCATCTTGTGTAACAAGTGTCATATTGTGTTAATACGATGACAACAGGTCCCTAGCGGACTAAGTTACTAATCAATAACCTACTGCGTGTGTGTGTATCCTATGTTATCATTTAGTTTGTTTGTAAAATAATCAAATCAATGTGTGTGGTACGGTATGATCAGTGAGACTCGGGTTTGTGCAGATTCACGAAGTCTGCAACGTTCAGAATGAGACTGATATGAGGAAATTATTAATTAGTGACTGTTATATCTATATATTCTTGAGTTTAATTCGGGAGACGGTAACTGGTTAAACAACTTTTCCCGTGGTGCCCCAAATTCCTAATGAGTTAATTGTTACATGATTAATTTAATCTAATAACAATGAAACGTAGGTGATTTCGTGAATTATTCAATGAATAACAGTCATCACATTAATGATAGTCACGTCATGACAACCCAATAGAATCCCCATACTTTAACGATGACAACTTCTCCATCCTAGAGGAGGAGATCAACAATTTCCAGGCTCAAGGACATGTACTAGTCTGTGGCGACCTCAATGCCAGAACTGGACAAGAACCCGACAGACAACCTCAGCACACAGGTTGACAAACACCTACCTGGAGGTGACAGCATTCCCTTCCCGATATGCCACCCAGACACAATTACGACAACATTACCAACGAAAACGGGTCACAACTCCTACAGCGCTGTTGGACGGTATGTGTATTGTTAATGGTATGCTGAGGGAACTCCTATGGTAGGTACACCTATAGCTCATCTCTTGGCAGTAGTACTGTAGAAAACTTTAGCACTGACCTCAACCCAGAGTCAGTTCACAGTCAGTCCACAGCAAAATCACACTATACTTGAACAGAGCTTTGCTCAATCACGAGGCATTAAAGCCAAAGGAATATTAAGAAATGCTATAGATGGAAGGAAAGCAGTGTTGAAATCTACCAACAAAAAACAATTAGACAAACTCAATCCCTTCTTGACAATTTCCTGGACAAAATGTTTCACTGTAATAGTGAAGGTGTAAATTTGGCAGTAGAAAACTTAAAACAGTATATTTGACCTCTCAGCTTCCCTATCAAATCTAAACATTTAAAGCAGACAACCTAAGAAAATGAACAACAAATGGATTGATGAAAAATGCAAAACATAAAGAAACAAATTCAGAAACCTATATAACCAAAAACAAAAAGACCCAGAAAACTGCAGCCTTCACTATGGTGAATCATTAAAACAATACAGAAATACACTACGGAAAAAGGAACAGCACGTCAGAAATCAGCTAAATGTAATTGAAGAATCCATAGAATCTAACCACTTCTGGGAAAATTGGAAAACGGGGATGTATGGATAAACCACTTCTCAAATCTTTTTGGCTCGATGACAAAGAACAAACAGCAAAAACATATTCAAAATCTTAGAATCAACTATTAAAGACTACCAGAACCCACTGGATTCTCCAATTATAGTGAATGAACTACAGGACAAAATACAAACCCTCCAACCCAAAAAGGCCTGTGGGGTTGATGGTATCCTAGATGAAATGATAAAATATACAGACCACAAATTCAAATTGGCTATCCTTAAACTTTTTATCATCCTCAGCTCTGGCATATTCCACAATATTTGGAACCAAGGACTGCTCACCCCAATTCACAAAAGTGGAGACAAAATTGACCCCAATAACTAGACTCGTACATTTCCTCAGCAAAAACAATGTACTGAGCAAATGTCAAATTGGCTTTTTACCAAATCGTACAACAGACCATGTATTCACCCTGCACACCCTAATTGACAAACAAACAAAGTCTTATCATGCTTCACTGACTTCAAAAAAGCTTGACACAATTTGGCATGAGGGTCTGCTATACAAATTGATGGAAAGTGGTGTTAGGGGAAAAAAATCCAACATAAAAAAATCCATGTACAAACAAGAGTGCGGTTAAAATTGGCAAAAAACACATTTCTTCCCACAGGGCCGTGGGTGAGACAAGGATGCAGCTTAAGCCCCACCCTCTTCAACATACAGTACCAAGTCAAAAGTGTGGACACCTGCTCATTCAAGGGTTTTTCTTTATTTTTACTATTTTCTACATAGTAGAATAATGGTGAAGACATCAAAACGATGAAATAACACATGGAATCATGTAGTAAACTAAAAAGTGTTAAACCAATCAAAACATTTGCGATTTTTCAAAGTAGCCACCCTTTGCCTTGATGACCGTTTTTCACACTCTTAGCCAGCTCTCAACCAAGCTTCATGAGGAATGCATTTCAATTAACCGATGTGCCTTGTTAAAAGTTAAATAATGGAATTTCTTTCCTTCTTAATGCGTTTGAGCCAGTCAGTTGTGTTGTGACAAGATAGGGTTGGTATACAGAAGATAGCCCTATTTGGTAAAATACCAAGTCCATGTTATGGCAAGAACAGCTCAAATAAGCAAAGAGAAAAGACAGTCCATTACTTTAAGACATGAAGTTTCATGAACTTTGAAAGTTTCTTCAAGTGCAGTCGCAAAAACCATCAAGTGCTATGATGAAACTGGCTCTCATGAGGAACGCCACAGGAAAGGAAGATCCAGAGTTACCTCTGCTGCAGAGGATAAGTTCATTAGAGCTACCAGCATCAGCTATTGCAGCCCAAATAAATGCTTCACAGAGTTCTAGTAACAGACATCTCTACATCAACGTGAATCAGGCCTTCATGGTCGAATTGCTGCAAAGAAACCACTACTAAAGGACACCAGTAAGAAGAAGAGACTTGTTTATGTAAAAAAACACGAGCAATGGACATTAGATCGTGGAAATCTGTCCTTTAATCAGGAGTCCAAATTGGAGATTTTTAGTTCCAGCTGCCGTGTTGGAACCAAAAAGCAGCCAACAAGTGCTCAGCATATGTGGAAACTCCTCCAAGACTGTTGTAAAAGCATTCCAAGTGAAGCTGGTTGAGAGAATGCCAAGAGTGTGCAAAGCTGTCATCAAGGCAAAGGGTGGCTACTTTATAGAATCTAAAATATATTTTTATTTTTTGAACACTTTTTGGGTTACTACATGATTCCATATGTGTTATTTCATAGTTGAGGTCTTCACTACTTTTTGACGATGTAGAAAATAGTAAAAATAAAGAAAAACCCTTGAATGAGTAGGTGTGTCCAAACATTTAACAGGTACTGTATATATCAACGAATTGGCGAGGGCACTAGAACAGTCTGCAGCATCCGGCCTCACCATACTAGAATCAGAAGTCAAATGTCTACTTTTTGCTGATGATCTGGTGCTTCTGTCCCCAACCAAGGAAGGCCTACAGCACCACCTAGATCTTCTGCACAGATTCTGTCAGACCTGGGCCCTGACAGTGAATCTCTGTAAGACAAAAATAATGGTGTTCCAAAAAAGGTCCCATTGCCAGGACCACAAATTCCATCTAGAGTACACAAAAAACAATATATACCTCAGCCTAAACATCAGCGCCACAGGTAACCTCGACAAAGCTGTGAATGATCAGAGAGACAAGGGCCTTCTATGCCATAAAAATTAACACAAAATTCGACACACCAATTAGGATCTGGCAAAAAATTATTGAATGAGTTATAGAACCCATTGCCCTTTATGGTTGTGAGGTCTAGGGTCCGCTCACCAACTAAGAATTCTCAAAATGGGACAAACACCAAATTGAGACACTGCATACAGAATTCTGTAAAAATACAACGTAAAACACCAAATAATGCATGCAGAGCAGAATTAGGCCGATACCCGCTAATGATCAAAATCCAGAAAAGAGACGTTCAATTCTACAACCACCTAAAAGGAAGCTATTCCCAAATCTCCATAACAAAGCCATCACCTCCAGAGAAATAAACCTGGAGAAGAGCCCCCTAAGCAAGCTGGTACTGGGGCTCTGTTCACAAACACAGACAGACCCCACAGAGCCCCAGGACAGCAAAACAATTAGACCCAACCAAATCATGAGAAAACAAAAAGATAATTACTTGACACATTGGAAAGAATTAGCCAAGAAACAGAACAAACTAGAATGCCATTTGGCCCTAAACAGAGAGTACACAGTGGCAGAATACCTGACCACTGTGACTGACCCAAAATTAAGGAAATGTTCGACTATGTAAAGACTCAGTGAGCATAGCCTTGCTATTGAGAAAGGCCGCCGAAGGCAGACCTGGCTCTCAAGATTAGACCTGCTATGTGCACACTGCTCACAAAATGAGGTGGAAACTGAGCTGCACTTCCTAACCTCCTGCTAGATGTATGACCACAGACAGTTGAAGTCAGAAGTTTACATACACGTAAGTTAAGGTTGAAGTCATTAAAACTAATTTTTCAACCACTCCACAAATTTATTGTTAACAAACTATAGTTTTGGCAAGTCAGTTAGGACTAGAGGTCGACCGATTAATCGGAATGGCCGATTAATTAGGGCTGATTTCAAGTTTTCATAACGATCGGTATTTTTGGACACTGATTTTGCAGATTTTTTAAAATATTTTTTTTACACCTTTATTTAATCTTTATTTAACTAGGCAAGTCAGTTAAGAACACATTCTTATTTTCAATGACGGCCTAGGAACGGTGGGTTAATAACTGCCTCGTTCAGGGGCAGAACGACAGATTTTCACCTTGTCAGCTCGGGGGATCCAATCTTACAGTTAACTAGTCCAACGCAATAACGACCTGCCTCTCTCTCGTTGCGAGACTGCCTGTTACGCGAATGCAGTAAGCCAAGGTAAGTTGCTAGCTAGCATTAAACTTATCTTATAAAAAACCAAATCAATCAATCATAATCACTAGTTAACTACGCATGGTTGATGATATTACTAGATATTATCTAGCGTGTCCTGCGTTGCATATAATCTGACTGAGCATACAAGTATCTAAGTATCTGACTGAGCGGTGGTAGGCAGAAGCAGGCGCGTAAACATTCATTCAAACAGCACTTTCGTGCATTTTGCCAGCAGCTCCTCGTTGTGCGTCAAGCATTGCACTGTTTATGACTTCAAGCCTATCAACTCCCGAGATGAGGCTGGTGTAACCGAAGTGAAATGGCAAGCTAGTTAGCGCGCGCTAATAGCGTTTCAAACGTCACTCGGTCTGAGACTTGGAGTCGTTGTTTCCCTTGCTCTGCATGGGTAACGCTGCTTCGAGAGCTGCTGTTGTCGTTGTGTTCCTGGTTCGAGCCCAGGGAGGAGCGAAGAGAGGGACGGAAGCTATACTGTTACACTGGCAATACTAAAGTGCCTATAAGAACATCCTATAGTCAAAGGTATATGAAATACAAATGGTATAGTGGGAAATGGTCCTATAATTCCAATAATAATTACAACCTAAAACTTCTTACCTGGGAATATTGAAGACTCATGTTAAAAGGAACCACCAGCATTCATATGTTTTCATGTTCTGAGCAAGGAACTGAAACGTTAGCTTTCTTACATAGCACATATTGCACTTTTACTTTCTTCTCCAACACTTTGTTTTTGCATTATTTAAACCGAATTGTACATGTTTATTATTTATTTGAGGTTAAATTGAATTTATTGATGTATTATATTAAGTTAAAATAAGTGTTAATTCAGTATTGTTGTAATTGTCCTTAATACAAATAAATATATATATATATATATATATATATATATATATATATATATATATATATATATATATATATATATATATATATATATATATATATATATATATATATATATTTTTTTTTTTTCCTTTTTTTATCATTCTTTTTAATTTATTTTTTAAATCGTCCGATTAATCGGTATCGGCCTTTTAGGTCCCCCAATAATCGGTATCGGTATTGAAGAATCATATATCGGTCGACCTCTAGTTAGGACATCTACTTCGTGCATGACAAGTCATTTTTCCAACAATTGTTTATAGACAGATTATTTCACTTATTATTCACTGTATCACAATTCCAGTGGGTCAGAAGTTTACATACACTAAGCTGACTGTGCCTTTAAACAGCTTGGAAAATTCCAGAAAATGATGTCATGGCTTTAGAAGCTTCTGATAGGCTAATTGACAATTTTAGTCAATTGGATGTGTACCTGTGGATGCATTTCAAGGCCTACCTTCAAACTCAGTGCCTCTTTGCTTGACATCATGGAAAAATCAAAAGATATCAACTAAGACCTCAGAAAAAAATGGTAGACCTCCACAAGTCTGGTTCATCCTTGGGAGCAATTTCCAAACACCTGAAGGTACCACGTTCATCTGTACAAACAATAGTACGCAAGTATAAACACCATGGGAGCACGCAGCCGTCATACCGCTCAGGAAGGAGACGCGTTGTGTCTCCTAGAGATGAACATACTGTGGTGCGAAAAGTACAAATCAATCCCAGAACAGCAGCAAAGGACCATGTGAAGATGCTGGAGGAAACAGGTACAAAAGTATCTATATCCACACTAAAACGAGTCCTATATCGACATGACTTGAAAGGCCGCTCAACAAGGAAGAAGCCACTGCTCCAAAACTGCCATTAAAAAGTCAGACTACGGTTTGCAACTGCACATAGGGACAAAGATCGTACTTTTTGGAGAAATGTCCTCTGGTCTGCTAAAACAAAAATAGAACTGTTTGGCCATAATGACCATCGTTATGTTTGGAGGAAAAAGGGGGAGGCTTGCAAGCCAAAGAACACCATCCCAACCGTGAAGCACGAGGGTGGCAGCATCATGTTGTGGGGGTGCTTTGCTGCAGGAGGGACTGGTGCACTTCACAATAGATGGCGTCATGAGGGAGGAAAACAATGTGGATATATTGAAGCAACATCTCAAGACATCAGTCAGGAAGTTAAAGCTTGGTCGCAAATGGGTCTTTACAATGGACAAATGACCCCAAGCATACTTCCAAGTTGTGGCAAAATGGCTTAAAGACAACAAAGTCAAGGTATTGGAGTGTCCATCAAAGTCCTGACCTCAAAATCCTATTGAAAATTTGAGGGCAGAACTGAAAAAGCGCATGCGAGCAAGGAGGCCAAAATGAGGAATGGGCCAAAATCCACCCAACTTATTGTGGGAAACTTGTAGAAGGCTACCCGAAGGCAATGCTACCAAATACTAATTGAGTGTATGTAAACTTCTGACCCACTGGGAATATGATGAAATAAATAAAATAAATCAATCAATCATTCTCTCTACTATTATTCTGACATTTCACATTCTTAAAATAAAGTGGTGATCCTAACTGACCTAGGACAGGGAATTTTTACTAGGATTAAATGTCAGGAATTGTGAAAAACGGAGTTTAAATGTATTTGGCTAAGGTGTATGGAAACTTCCGACTTCAACTGTATTTCCCTCAGATTACACAGGCCCACAAAGAATTTGAAAACAAATCCAATTTTGATAAACTCCCATATCTATTGGGTGAAATACCACAGTACGCCATCACAGCAGCAGGATTTGTGACCTGTTGCCACGAGAAAAAGGGCAACCAGTGAAGAACAAACACCATTGTAACTACAACCTATATGTATGTTTTGTACTTGATCTATTTGCACATCATTACGACACTATATAGACAATGACATTTGAAATGTCTTTATACTTTTGGAACTTGTGTGTATAATTTTTACTGTTCGTTTTTTGTTTAACTTTTGTTTGTTATCTATTTCACTTGCTTTGGCAATGTAAACATGTTTGCCATGCCAATAAAGCCCCTTGAACTGAATTTTGAGAGAGCGCACAAGAGATGCAGAGCGAGAGCGCGAGTTGCAGAGAGAGAGTGCGAGATGCAGAGCAGTGAACAGACAATGACATGCCAGACAGTGAACGTGGGCACAAAGAAAAAACACAAACTATATCAGGCAAACAGAATAGTCCCCATCGTTTTAATTAAAACATTACCTGAGGGTGCCAGTCATTGGGGCGTTTGAAGATGACAGGGTGAGTCTCTTTGTCACCCCGGCCCTTTTTAATAGCCTAATTGAAGTCATTATTTGGATTGAGCCATGTTGGTAATTGTAAATGAGACTCTTTAAACTGGCAGTGGAGGCTGGCATGCCATGAAAGCAAGGTTAACTCGGCTCCCTGACTTCCCAGGACATTTAGAGCAGAGAGAGTGAGAGCGAGCGACGCTGAGCATTTGCACCCTGGCCAAATAGCCAACCCTGCTCCACGCTCCCTCTCCATCTGAACATTCAAATCATCCCACAGTCCGAGATGAGCGGCCGGCTCTCTCTCTCTCCTCCTGTACCATGACTGATTAGACTCCAGAGCGCAAAATGGCTGGAACCCATCACCCAAGGCGGGCCTACACATTGTCGAGTGAAGGGGATATTTAACTCCCTCATCTTCAAAGAGTTTCTCTGAGATCCTGTCTGTGCATCAGGATTAAGTGCTAATCTTTGGCGATATTTTAGCTGTCAGACGCCACAGCGACAGTAGTGAGTAATTGCTCCAATTTATTTCCAGATCCGAGGGTTATTATATATAATAATTAAGAGCGCAATTAGGCATATGCAATTAAAATCTTGGAAGTGTCCGTCTGACTTGACCCTCACACCATATTCTCTCCACTGTGCTTGTCACTCCTCATGTTAATGTGATTGGCCTTTCAGCTTCACTAACTCTTTTTAACAAGATATAGCGAGCACTGACATGAGCGAGAGAGAAAAGGGTAACTGCGAATGTGTATGGACAGAGAATGAAAGAAGAGAGAAAGCGAAGAGGGAGAGATAGCCGGGAGGTAGATTTGAGTGTTCAGCATGAACCGTGATCATCAGGATTAATATTTGAACAACGGAAAGGTTCATTTGACCAAGGTGAACAAGGGGAGAAAACAGAAGTACAGAGAGGCACCACAGGAGATCCTCATTCAAGTGTGTGCAAGCAAACACACATTTAAGTCTGACAAGAATGTCAGATGGAGATAACATGTGTTTCCATATTCTTTCTTTCAGAAACAAAACGTTGACATGAAAAGATACTGAGGAGTGAGGCTCTGCAGGGTGTGTGTATTCCGTCTCCCCACTCTCTTTGTTAGGGGGTAGATCAGCTTTAATACTGCAGATAGATTGTGGGTTCTATCAATGTAATTGCTGCATCATTTCCAATTCCCCATATATATTTTTTTCAAATATAATTAGAAATGTTCCCCTAACACTACCACCCTTCCCCTAATTGGAGTAAAATAATGGACAACAATACTTAGGCTTTTACTTCCAGCTTATACACACACATTTTACAGTTCTTTTATACATTTATTTTGTTTTTAGTCCCACCCATGAGCTACCCTCAACCCTTCCCATCTATCACTGCAAACATCCAGTTTTGATAGTTGTCATATATTTTTCAACTCTGCTGTATTTTTTCACAAAAGTTCTGAATCTTTCTATTCTCATTGTTTCTACAGATTGTAATTTAAAAAAACATTTTTACAAAAAATATTATTACATTATTGATCGATTGACTAATGCTTTTCAAGAGTTAGCTCCAGGTAAATGTTGCAATTCTTCAGCCATTCCTGAACCTGCGACCAAAAACAAGCAACACATGAGCAGTACCAAAACAAGTGATCTAATGATTTGGTCTCCTCGCAGCAAAATCTGCAAAGCTGGGATGGTTGTTCCCCCCCCCCACCCATATACAGTTGCAAGAAAAAGTATGTGAACCCTTTGGAATTACCTGGATTTATGCATAAATAGCCCATCCAACCAACTACCTACCTCATCCCATATTTGCTTTTCTGCTCTTTTACACACCAGTATTTCTACTTGCATATCTTCATCTGCACATCTATCACTCCAGTGTTAATTGATAAATTGTAATTACTTTGCCACTATGTCCTATTTATTGCCTTACCTCCTTACTTCATTCGCACACACTGTATATAGATTTTTCTATTGAGTTATTGACTGTACGTTTGTTTATCCCATGTGTAACTCTGTTGTTTTTGTTGCACTGCTTTGATTTCTCTTGGCCAGGTCGCAGTTGTAAATGAGAAATTATTCTTAACTGGCCTACCTGGTTAAATAAAGCTAGCATTTTTTAAATTAATCAGTCATAAACTTTGATCTGATCGTCATCTAAGTCACAACAATAGACAACAGTCTGCTTAAACTAATAACAAATAATTATACATTTTCAAGTCTTTATTGAACACCGTGTAAACATTGACAGTTTAGGGTGGGAACCATTTGGATTTAATAACTGGTTGACCCCTCCTTTAGCAGAAATTACCTCAACCAAACGTTTTCTGCAGTTGCGGATCAGACCTGCACAACGGTCAGGAGGAATTTTTGACCATTCATCTTCACAAAACTGTTTCAGTTCAGCAATATTCTTAGGAGGTCTGGTGTGAACCGCTCTCGAAGTCGTGCCACAGCATTTTAAAATCGGGTTGAGGTCAGAACTCCTGAAGGCGTATTTTCTTCTGTTGAAGCCATTTTGTTGTTGATTTACTTCTGTGTTTTGGGTCGTTGTCCTGTTGCATCCCCCAACTTATGTTGAGCTTCAATTGGCAGACAGATAGCTTTACATTCTCCTGAAATTTTTTTTGATACACTTGGGAATTCATTTTTCCGTCAATGATAGCAAGCTGTCCAGGCCCTGAGGCAGCAAAGCAGCCCCAAACCATGATGCTCCCTCCACCATACTTTACAGATGGGATGAGGTTGATGTGCTGTGTCTTTTTTTCTCCACATAGTGAGTGTTGTGTGTTTATTCCAAACAACACAACTGTAGTTTCATCTGTCCACAGAATATATTGCCAGAAGCGCTGTGGAACATCCAGGTGCTCTTTTGCGAACTTCAGAAGTGCAGCAATGTTTTTTTGGACAGCAGTGGATTCTTCCGTGGTGTCCTCCATGAACACCATTCTTGTTTAGTGTTTTACGTGTTGTAGACCCGTCATCAGGGATGTTAGCATGTTCCAGAGATTTCTGTAAGTCTTTAGCTGACACTAGGATTCTTCTTAACCTCATTGAGTATTCTGCGCTGTGCTCTTGCAGTCATCTTTGCAGTACGCCCACTCCTAGGGAGAGTAGCAACAGTGCTGAACTTTCTTCATAGACAATTTGTCTTACCGTGGACTGATGAACATCAGGGCTTTTAGAGATACTTTTGTAATCCTTTCCAGCTTTATGTAAGTCAACATTTCTTAATATTAGGTCTTCTGAGATCTCTTTTGTTCGAGGCATGGTTCACATCAGGCAACGCTTCTTGTGAATTTTATTTTTATTTCACCTTTATTTAACCAGGTAGGCTAGTTGAGAACAAGTTCTCATTTGCAACTGCGAGCTGGCCAAGATAAAGCATAGCAGTGTGAACAGACAACACAGAGTTACACATGGAGTAAACAATAAACAAGTCAATAACACAGTAGAAAAAAAGAGAGTCTATATGCATTGTGTGCAAAAGGCATGAGGAGGTAGGCAAATAATTAAAATTTTGCAGATTAACACTGGAGTGATAAATGATCAGATGGTCATGTACAGGTAGAGATATTGGTGTGCAAAAGAGCAGAAAAGTAAATAAATAAAAACAGTATGGGGATGAGGTAGGTAAACTTGGGTGGGCTATTTACCGATAGACTATGTACAGCTGCAGCGATCGGTTAGCTGCTCAGATAGCAGATATTTGAAGTTGGTGAGGGAGATAAAAGTCTCCAACTTCAGCGATTTTTGCAATTCGTTCCAGTCACAGGCAGCAGAGAACTGGAACGAAAGGCGGCCAAATGAGGTGTTGGCTTTAGGGATGATCAGTGAGATACACCTGCTGGAGCGCGTGCTACGGGTGGGTGTTGCCATCGTGACCAGTGAACTGAGATAAGGCGGAGCTTTACCTAGCATGGACTTGTAGATGACCTGGAACCAGTGGGTCTGGCGACGAATATGTAGCGAGGGCCAGCCGACTAGAGCATACAGGTCGCAGTGGTGGGTGGTATAAGGTGTTTTAGTGACAAAACGGATGGCACTGTGATAGACTGCATCCAGTTTGCTGAGTAGAGTGTTGGAAGCTATTTTGTAGATGACGTCGCCGAAGTCGAGGATCGGTAGGATAGTCAGTTTTACTAGGGTAAGTTTGGCGGCGTGAGTGAAGGAGGCTTTGTTGCGGAATAGAAAGCCGACTCTAGATTTGATTTTCGATTGGAGATGTTTGATATGAGTCTGGAAGGAGAGTTTACAGTCTAGCCAGACACCTAGGTACTTATAGATGTCCACATATTCAAGGTCGGAACCATCCAGGGTGGTGATACTAGTCAGGCGTGCGGGTGCAGGGCAGTGAACGGTTGAAAAGCATGCATTTGGTTTTAATAGCGTTTAAGAGCAGTTGGAGGCCATGGAAGGAGTGTTGTATGGCATTGAAGCTCGTTTGGAGGTTAGATAGCACAGTGTCCAAGGACGGGCCGGAAGTATACAGAATGGTGTCGTCTGCGTAGAGGTGGATCAGGGAATCGCCCGCAGCAAGAGCAACATCATTGATATATACAGAGAAAAGAGTCGGCCCGAGAATTGAACCCTGTGGCACCCCCATAGAGACTGCCAGAGGACCGGAGAGCATGCCCTCCGATTTGACACACTGAACTCTGTCTGCAAAGTAGTTGGTGAACCAGGCACGGCAGTCATCAGAAAAACCGAGGCTACTGAGTCTGCCGATAAGAATATGGTGATTGACAGAGTCGAAAGCCTTGGCAAGGTCGATGAAGACGGCTGCACAGTACTGTCTTTTATCGATGGCCGTTATGATATCGTTTAGTACCTTGCACCCGTGACCGGCTCGGAAACCAGATTGCACAGCGGAGAAGGTACGGTGTGATTTGAGATGGTCAGTGACCTGTTTGTTGACTTGGCTTTCGAAGACCTTAGATAGGCAGGGCAGGATGGATATAGGTCTGTAACAGTTTGGGTCCAGGGTGTCTCCCCCTTTGAAGAGGGGAATGACTGCGGCAGCTTTCCAATCCTTGGGGATCTCAGACGATACGAAAGAGAGGTTGAACAGGCTGGTAATAGGGGTTGCGACAATGGCAGCGGATAGTTTCAGAAATAGAGGGTCCAGATTGTCAAGCCCAGCTGATTTGTACGGGTCCAGGTTTTGCAGCTCTTTCAGAACATCTGCTATCTGGATTTGGGTAAAGGAGAACCTTGAGAGGCTTGCTGTTGGCCGAGGTTGGAGTAGCCAGGCGGAAGGCATGGCCAGCCGTTGAGAAATGCTTGTTGAAGTTTTCGATAATCATGGATTTATCGGTGGTGACCGTGTTACCTAGCCTCAGTGCAGTGGGCAGCTGGGAGGAGGTGCTCTTGTTCTCCATGGACTTCACAGTGTCCCAGAACTTTTTGGAGTTGGAGCTACAGAATGCACATTTCTGCCTGAAGAAGTTGGTCTTAGCTTTCCTGACTGACTAAGTGTATTGGTTCCTGACTTCCCTGAACAGTTGCATATCGCGGGGACTATTCGATGCTATTGCAGTCCGCCACAGGATGTTTTTGTGCTGGTCAAGGGCAGTCAGGTCTGGAGTGAACCAAGGGCTATATCTGTTCTTAGTTCTGCATTTTTTGAACGGAGCATGCTTATCTAAAATGGTGAGGAAGTTACTTTTAAAGAATGACCAGGCATCCTCAACTGACGGGATGAGGTCAATGTCCTTCCAGGATACCCGGGCCAGGTCGATTAGAAAGGCCTGCTCACAGAAGTGTTTTAGGGAGCGTTAGACAGTGATGAGGGGTGGTCGTTTGACTGCGGCTCCGTAGCGGATACAGGCAATGAGGCAGTGATCCTGGTTGAAGACGGCGGAGGTGTATTTGGAGGGCCAGTTGGTCAGGATGACGTCTATGAGGGTGCCCTTGTTTACAGATTTAGGGTTGTACCTGGTGGGTTCCTTGATGATTTGTGTGAGATTGAGGGCATCTAGCTTAGATTGTCGGACTGCCAGGGTGTTAAGCATATCCCAGTTTAGGTCACCTAACAGAACAAACTCTGAAGCTAGATGGGGGGCGATCAATTCACAAATGGTGTCCGCTGGGAGCACAGCTGGGAGCTGAGGGGGGTCGGTAGCAGGCGGCAACAGTGAGAGACTTATTTCTGGAGAGAGTAATTTTTAAGATTAGTAGTTCGAACTGTTTGGGTACGGACCTGGAAAGTATGACATTACTTTGCAGGCTATCTCTGCAGTAGACTGCAACTCCTCCCCCTTTGGCAGTTCTATCTTGACGGAAAATGTTATAGTTGGGTATGGAAATCTCCAAATTTTTGGTGGCCTTTCTGAGCCAGGATTCAGACACGGCAAGGACATCAGGGTTGGTTAGCAGAGTGTGCTAAAGCAGTGAGTTAAACAAACTTAGGGAGGAGGCTTCTGATGTTGACATGCATGAAACCAAGGCTTTTTCGATCACAGAAGTCAACAAATGAGGGTGCCTGGGGACATGCAGGGCCTGGGTTTACCTCCACATCACCCGCGGAACAGAGGAGGAGTAGTATGAGGGTCCAGGTTAAAAAAACTGGCTGGCTGTGCAGAAGGTAAAAGCCGCTAGCAGTGGCTAACAATGACTAAATAGCTTGTAGCTAGTTAGCTCGTTAGCTTCTGGAGGTTCTTGAATGTGTTCTAAAAATTACAAATAATAGCGACTCCGTATCACATTGGGTGAGGCAGGTTACCGGGAGGTATAATCGAATTAAAAATCGAAAAGAGATTGAAAGTAAATATGGGTCCAGTGAGTGGTTGGGCTGGCTGGGGACGTGGCGATTCAGACAGTTAGCAGGCCTGTGCTAACAAGCTAACAGTTAGTAGGCCGGGGCTAAACAAGCTAGCAGTTAGCAGACCGGGGCTAAACAAGCTAGCAGTTAGCAGGCCGAATTAGCAAGCAAGCAGATAGCAAGGGCTAGAAAGTTAGCCTTTGGGGGACGTCGCGATGGGGTTAAGTCTGTTTATGCCTCTTCATGCGGTGACATCGATAGACCGGTCGTGGGTCCGGATATTGTAGCCCAGGAGTATGCTTCGGTGGTAGCACAGGAGCTCTGGCCGGGCTAGCTTCAAGCTAAGTGGATGGAAACGCTAGCCAGGAGTAATCATCCGGGGTTGCGGTTAGCTAGTTAGCTAGTTGTGAAGATCCAGATGAGAATGTTCTGTTCACAAGTTCACAAAAAAAGAGATGCTTGTTCCAGGTCCCAAGAAACAAAGATATCTTCTTTTGAATCTGACAATTATCTTGATGGTTGTACAGTCGTCTCAAATAAAACTGAAGGACCTCGGGCTTTACTCTGGATCCTGATCTCTCTTTTGACGAACATATCAAGAATGTTTCAAGGACAGCTTTTTTCCATCTACGTAACATTGCAAAAATCAGAAACTTTCTGTCCAAAAAGGATGCAGAAAAAGTAATCCATGCTTTTGTCACTTCTAGGTTAGACTACTACAATGCTCTACTTTCCGGCTACCCGGATAAAGCACTAAATAAACTTCAGTTAGTGCTAAACATGGCTGCTAGAATCTTGACTTGAACTCCAAACTTTGATCAATATTACTCCAGTGCTAGCCTCTCTACACTGGCTTCCTGTTAAGGCTGGGGCTGATGTCAAGGTTTTACTGCTAACCTACAAAGCATTACATGGGCTTGCTCCTAAATATCTTTCCGATTTGGTCCTGCCGTACATACCTACACGTACGCTAAGGTCACAAGACACATGCCTCCTTACCGTCCCTAGAATTTCTAAGCAAACAGCTGGAGGCAGGGCTTTCTCCTATAAAGCTCCACTTTTATGGAATAGTCTGCCAACCCATGTGAGAGACGCAGACTCGGTCTCGACCTTTAACCTCTTGAGTGTAGGGGGCAGTATTTTGATGTTTGTATGAAAAATGTACCCAAATGAAACTGCCTATTTCTCAGGCCCAGAATCTAGAATGTGCATATAATTCAGATTAGGATAGAAAACAATCTAAAGTTTCCAAAACTGTCAAAAGTATAACAGAAGTACAACAGAACTGATATTGCAGGCGAAAAACCTGAGGAAAATCCAGAGGTAGTGCCTTCTATTTCGAAAGCTCCCTGTTCCATTGCATGCCTTCCCTCCATTTAAAAGGGATAATTCTGAAAAATGAGCGAGAAAGATCACATCTCGACAGTGGATGGCTGGGTGCCAGCAGAGTTTTGCATGAGTGAGCAGCTTGGAGCAGACATTTTCTCTCTCTCTCTCTCCTATTGAAAATTCCACAGTCCGGTTGAAATATTATCGATTATTTATTGTAAAAACAACCTGAGGATTGATTATAAAAAATGTTTGACATGTTTCTACGAACTTTACAGATACTATTTGGAATTTGTCTGCCCCGTCGTGACCGCTCGAGCCTGTGGATTTCTGAACATAACGCGCCTACCAAATGGAGGTATTTTGGATATAAAAATAATCTTTATGGAACAATGGGAACATTTATTGTTAAACGGGGAGTCTCATGGGGGCAAACATCCAAAGATCAAAGGTAAGCGATTCATTTTATTGCTTTTCTGACATTCGTGACTAATCTACTTTGCTGCTAGCTGTTTGTAATGTTTTGTCTGCTGAGAGAGATGTCCTTACATAAATGCTTGGTTTGCTTTCGCCGAAAAGCTTTTTTGAAATCTGACACGCCAGATGGATTAACAACAAGCGAAGCTGTGTTTTGCTATATTGCACTTGTGATTTCATGAAAAAAAAAGAAAGTAATTTAATTTGAATTTGGTGCTCTGCAATTCAGTGGATGTTGACGAAAATGATCCCGCTAAAGGGATGGGTGCGCCAAGAAGTTAAGTCTTTATTGAAGACTAATTTCTTCAGTAGGTCCTATGATTGAATGTAGTCTGGCCCAGTGTGAAGGTGAACAGAAAGGCACTGGAGCAATGAACTGCCCTTGCTGTCTCTGCCTGGCCGGTTCCCCTCTCTCCACTGGGATTCTCTGCCTCTAACCCTATTACAGGGGCTGAGCCACTGGCTTACTGGTGCTCTTCCATGCCGTCCCTAGGAGGGGTGCGTCAATTGAGTGGGTTGAGTCACTGACGTGGTCTTCCTGTCCGGGTTGGCGCACCCCATTGGGTTGTGCAGTTGCGGAGATCTTTGTGGGCTATACTCGGCCTGGTCTCAGGATGGTAAGTTGGTGGTTGAAGATATCCCTCTAGTGGTGTGGGGGCTGTGCATTGGCAAAGTGGGTGGGGTTATATATAGCCTGTTTGGCCCTGTCTGGGGGTATCGTTGGATGGGGCCAGTGTCTTCCGACCCCTCCTGTCTCAGCCTCCAGTATTTAGTGTGTCGGGGGGCTAGGGTCAGTCTGTTATATCTGGAGTATTTCTCCTGTCTTATCCGGCGTCCTGTGTGAATTTAAGTATGTTCTCTCTAATTATCTTTCTTTCTCTTGGAGGAACTGAGCCCTAGGACCATGCCTTAAGACTACCTGACGACTCCTTGCTGTGCTGCTGCTCCAGTTTCAACTGTTCTGCCTACGGCTATGGAACCCTGACCTGTTCACCGGACGTGCTACCTGTCCCAGACCTGCTGTTTTCAACTCTCTAGAGACAGCAGGAGCGGTAGATATACTCAATGATCGGCTATGAAAAGCCAACTGACATTTAATCCTGAGGTGCTGACCTGTTGCACCCTCAACAACCACTGATTATTATTATTATTATTATTATTATTATTATTATTATTATTTGACCCTGCTGGTCATCTATGAACATTTGAACATCTTGGCCATGTTCTGTTATAATTTCCACCAGCCCAGCCAGAAGAGGACTGGCACCCCTCATAGCCTGGTTCCTCTCTAGGTTTCTTCCTAGGTTCTGGCCTTTCTAGGGAGTTTTTCCTAGCCACCGTGCTTCTACACCTGCATTGCTTGCTGTTTGGGGTTTTAGGTTGGGTTTCTGTACAAACTCAGTGTCTCTTTGCTTGACATCATGGGAAAATCAAATTAAATCAGCAGAGACCTCAAAAAAAATAGTAGACCTCCACACGTCTGGTTCATCCATGGGAGCAATTTCCAAACGACTGAAGGTACCACGTTCATCTGTACAAACAATAGTACGCAAGTATAAACGCCATGGGACCACGCAGCCGTCATACCGCTCAGGAAAGAGACGCGTTCTGTCTCCTAGAGATGAACATACTTTGGTGTGAAAAGTGCAAATCAATCCCAGAACAGCAGCAAAGGACCGTGTGACGATGCTGGAGGAAACAGGTACAAAAGTATCTATATCCACACTAAAACGAGTCCTATATTGACATAACCTGAAAGGCCGCTCAACAAGCAAGAAGCCACTGCTCCAAAACCGCCATTAAAAAAAAGCCAGACTACAGGTTGCAACTGCACATTGGGACAAATCTCATACTTTTTGGAGAATTGTCCTCTGGTCTGATGAAGTAAAAATAGATATGTTTGGCCATAATGACCATCGTTCTGTTTGGAGGAAAAAAGGGTGAGCCTTGAAAGCCGAAGAACACCATCCCAACCGTGAAACACGAGGGTGGCAGCATCATGTTGTGGGGCTGCTTTGCTGCAGGAGGGATTGGTGCACTTCACAAAATAGATGGCATCACGAGGGAGGAAAATTATGTGGATATATTGAAGCAATATCTCAAGACATCAGTCAGGAAGTTAAAGCTTGGTCGCAAATGGGTCTTCCAAAATGGACAATGACCCCAAGCATACTTCCAAGGTTGTGGCAAAATGGCTTAAGGACAACAAAGTCAAGGTATTGGAGTGGCCATCACAAAGCCCTGACCTCAATCCTATAGAAAATTTGAGAGCAGAACTGAAAAAGAGTCTGCGATTTAAGGAGGCCTACAAACCTGACTCAGTTACACCAGCTCTGTCAGGAGGAATGGGCCAAAATCCACCCAACTTATTGTGGGAAGCTTGTGGAAGGCTACCCGAAACGTTTGACCCAAATGAACTTTTTATGGCTGCAGGGGCAGTATTGAGTAGCTTGGATAAAAAGGTGCCCATATCAAACGGCCTACACCTCAGTCATAGTCGCTAATATTTGCATATTATTATTAGTTTTGGATAGAAAACACTCTGAAGATTCTAAAACTGTTTGAATGATATCTGAGTATAACAGAACTCATATTGGCAGGCAAAATCCTGAGTTGAAATCAAAACAGGAAGTCAGAAATCTGAGCTTGTATCTATTCACCAGAGTCCCCAATGAAATCCCCTTGCAATATGAATGATGTTGCACTGCCTATGGGTTCCACTAGACGTCAACCATCAATAGAAATTATAATGAGGCTTCTATGTTGTTGTGGGAGTGAATGAGAGCAGAATATATCAGCTGTCCATCAAGCAGCCATTTTGTGATTCCACTTTTTCCTCATGGTAGTCACTTGCGTTCCATTGCTCACGAAGACAAGAAGGAGTACTCCGGTTGGAACTTTATTGAAGCTATATGTTAAAAACATCCTAATGATTGATTCTGTACTTAGTTTGAAATGTTTCTTTGACCGGTAATATCACTTTTTGAAGTTTTTGTCCGATATAACGCTGACCAGAATTAGCGTTTGGATATGTATAGCAAACTCTCTAACAAAAGAAGGTATTTGGACATAAATAACTGACATTTTCGAACAAAACAAACATTTATTGTGGACCTGGGATTCCTGGAGTGCTTTCTGATGTAGAAGGGCATATTTATCATGTAGACGCCATCTTTGCGGCTGTGGTGTTTTTAAATTGAGCGCCGTCTCAGATTATTGCATGCATTTCTTTTTCCGTAAAGTTTTTTTGAAATCTGACACCGCGGTTGCATTAAGGAGAGGTATATCTATAATTCCAGGTGTATAACTATATTATCATCTACATTTATGATGAGTATTTCTGTTGAATGATGTGGCTATGCAAAATCACTTGATGTTTTTGGAACTAGTGAATCTAACGCGCCAATGTAAACTCAGATTTTTGTTACATAAATATGAACTTTATCAAACAAAACATGCATGTATTGTGTAACATGAAGTCCTATGAGTGTCATCTGATGAAGATAAAATTAATCACTAACCTTCAATTATCTTTATTTCTGGTTTTTGTGAAGGCTATATTTTGCTGGAAAATGGCTGTGCTTATTGTGGTTTGGTGGATAACTAACAATCGTTTGTAGTGCTTTCGCTGAAAAGCCTATTTGAAAAATCGGACACTTTGGTGGGATTAACAACGAAAGTAGATTTAAAATGATATAAGACATGTATGTTTTAGGAATTTCTGTGGTTTGAATTTTGGCGCCCTCTATTTTCACTGGTAGTTGTCATGTCGATCCCGGTATCGGGATTGGAGCCATAACAAGTTAAACAATTTAAAAGGCAATGCTACCAAATACTAATTGATTGTATGTAAACTTCTGACCCACTGGGAATGTGATGAAAGAAATAAAAGCAGAAATAAATCACTACTATTATTGACACAAATAAAGTGGTGATCCTAATTTTACCGAGGACAGGGAATCTTTACTCTGATTAAATGTCAGGAATTGTGAAAAACTGAAATTAAATGTATTTGGCTAAGGTGTATGTAAACTTCCGACTTCAACTGTATGTGCTGTAGAATCGGCACATAGAAAATCTCTTCCCAACTATTTTGTAATCTGTATGGTGCAGCTGCCAATTTTTGGGTACTTAATAATGTTTACATGTCTTACATTACTCATATTACATAGTGTATTTTATACCATGTACTGCACCTTGCCTATGCCGCTTGGCCATCGCTCATCCATATACTTATATGTACATATTCTCATTTCCCCCTTTAGATGTGTGTATTAGGTAGTTGTTGGGGAATTGTTAGATTAATTGTTAGATATTACTGCACTGTTGGAACTAGAAGCGAAAGCATTTCGCTACACTCGCATTAACATCTGCTAACCATGTGTATGTGACCAATAACATTTGATTTGATGGGCCTCCCAGGTGGCACAGTGGTCTAGGTCATTATACGTTTCTAATTTTGGTCAGAAAGTTATTGCAAGTTAAAGCGTACTGTTAGCTTGTGTATAATAGTATTTGTATCACAGTGGCTCTGCATTGCTAGTTGGTTAGCTTGAGCTACCTGTAGATTCATGCAGGGTATTAAAGTTATGAGTTGGGATTATGGAAGGCTGGACAATAGAATGAGTCAAAATTAACCCAAGGCTGAAAAATGGCAAAAGAACATTGCCTAAGCTGGAACACTAGCCCATAGCAATATAATGGAATCAAACATTCGCAAAGCCTGTTTTGACTGGAGTGACGCTTAGAATTACATTTTGCCTTAATGGCACCAACATTTTTTATCCCTTTCTTTTTACCACTACCATCTGGTCTTAGGACGAAACTGAAAAATAACTTGTGTAGGAAGTAAAACATCCGCACCCCAATGGTGCCAAGTGTGCTTATGTCTGCATAACGAGGAAGTAGGGGAAAAAAATCCAGAAATAGTCAGAAGTTGACTAGCGTTTGATGACAACGGAATACACTGCCCAGCCTTACATAATTAGAAAGAGGAGATTCTCATGATTAAAAATGGCATCCAACTAAATTACACATTGTGAGATATTTGGAGAAATAGACAGACATACACTACCGTTCAAGTTTGGGGTCACTTAGAAATGTCCTTGCATTTGAAAGAAAATAAAAAAAATTGTCCATTAAAATAACATAAAATTGGTCAGAAATACAGTGTAGACATCGTTAATGTTGTAAATGACCATTGTGGCTGGAAACAGCTGATTTTTTTATGGAATATCTACATAGGCAGCAACCATCACACCTGTGTTCCAATGGCATGTTGTATTACCTAATCCAAGTTTATCATTTTAAAAAGGCTAATGTATCATTAGAAAACCCTTTTGCAATTTTGTTAGCATGGCTGAAAACTGTTGTCCTGATTAAAAAAGCAAATAAAAAAAAACTGTCCTTCTTTGGACTAGTTGAGTATCTGGAGCACCAGCATTTATGGGTTCGAATACAGGCTCAAAATGGTCAGAAACAAAGACCATTCTTCTGAAACTCTTCAGTCTATTCTTGTTCTGAGAAATGAAAGCACTTTCTCACATGGAATAGCCAAAAAACTGAAGATCTCGTACAATGCTGTGTACTACTCTAAACAGTTGGTGTTAAAATACACCAGCGATGCTATTTTGGACCACCAGGCTGCTGATATCATGCAGCCTATAGTTTTTGTGTTTATACTTTTTCATAACAACAATGACAAGTTTGATGTCGGACGACAATAGAATGCAGTGACATCATGAACAACAACTGTCTACAGACATGTAGTATAAACCAGCTTTTAATCTTTGGTTGTTTAATACACTACTGTACTCATTCTGTTTAGCACATGGCCTCACATGTGACTCCTTAAAAAGAGATTGGTGGGGCTAAGGCTTAAGAGGGTGTGAACAATGCTGAACGTGTACAAAACGCTGTTAAGTATTTGTAGTTAACCGTATCAGTAATGTTAGTTCATCATATCTGAGATGTAGCTCCGCCCACTGGTGAAGTGGAGCAGAGCATGCTGGGCGATCTCTAGCTCAGAGAAGATCAGCTCGAGAGAAGTCAAGTGAGAGAAAGCTCCAGCCACCCGTGTTTTCCCACCAGTTAGCTTTCATTGTGTTAGCCAAGGCCAGTGTGCGTCCTTATTACATATCTTTCAGGTATTTATGTCTCTGCGACAATGTCCTATTTATGGTTACACTAATTAGTAGTTTCTACTGCGAGCTAGCTACTGTGAGCTGGCAAGCTCTGTTATGGTGGTTAGAGCATTGGGCCAGTAACTGAAAGGTTGCTGGATCGAATCCCTGAGCTGACAAGGTAAAAATCTGTCATTCTGCCCCTGAGCAAGGCAGATAACCCACTGTTCCCCGGGCCCCCGAAGGCGCGGATGTCGATTATGGCAGACCTTCGGACCTCTCTGATTCAGAGGGGTTGGGTTAAATGCGGAAGACACATTTCAGTTGAAGGCATTCAGTTGTACAACTAACTAGGTATCCCCCTTTCCCCCATTTAATTTTGGACATTTAACCCTGTATTTGTATAGGATAATGTCCCCAAGTGCGTTTTTTATATGCCCTGTAATTGTATACGTAGGGTAAATCATTATATGGGTATAACATTGCATTTCACTGTTTAGAGGTATTCAAGTTCATTGTAGCCCTGTACTGAAGATGGTCCTATGCTTTGTAGTACACGTGCGGCGGCACCCTTTTGATCTTAAATTAATACACTTATTTGTTTTATTACGCTGTATGTTATTGCCATGCATATTGTTTATGAGAGATTGTATTCTGTCATTCACCATCTTTATTTATCTCTTTACACATACACACACACACGTTGAAGCAAGTTGCCAGACCACCAAGTACCTTAGCAGATCCATACTATATACGCTGTGCAGTGCTGTTCCGTGCCTGTGCATCTTCAGCGTTATTAAACCACCTCAATTTGAATCCTACCTGTCTGTCATCTGTGCCTTTACCAGCACATGGGAGCAAACACAAAGTAAAACCTAACCTAAAGAATATACAGTCCACCAAGTCCTCACTTACAGAATGGGTGTAGACAAAGAAGAGCTCTCCAGTAGGTGTACCAAAACATTCAAGAGCCAAAAGCGGGGTTACAAGTTTACCAACTTTCAAGGCAGAATTACTTTCCCATTTTTCTGCAATTGTAGTATATCATATACAATTTTCTAGCTCCGAGTCTATACATTTATCCAATATAAAAAACACAATTTCAAAATTTGTTACATAATACCAAATCGAGCCGGTCGGTGCATTTCATTTTCAAATAACTTAAAGTGAAAGGTTGTAATTGGAATAAAGGGGAAAAGGCACTTTTAATGAGTTTGGAATTAACTTTTGTATGACTGAAACCTTTAGTGAGAGGTTCAATACGTTCATATTTAATCATTTCAGCCCTCCGAATTCATATTCATTATATAAAATAACCCTGTTTAATATTGTCTGGCGTGCCGTTCCAAATAATGTGGAATATGTTTTGCGCATATAATTTTTTTTAAAACAAGTAAATCGGTGTGGGCAGGGCCATAAGTAAAAATAGGTGAACTGGGATATGACTCAATTAAAATCAGGTCGATTTTCCATAAAAAAAAAAACAGGCATTTACCTTTCCATGGTAGCATCAGCTTATCTATTTTTATCTATTTCTGATTAAATGTATTGTGAGAGTGTATTTCGGGATATGAATACAGAATATGACCACTTCACCGTCAGACCATTTTATTGGTAAAATTATTTCATTTTTTAGCGATCCAATATGTAATATGGTACACTTATCATAATTTGGTTTTAATCCAGAGGTTAGACAAATGATCTAGATCCGTTAATGAGGTTGTGCAGGGATACAAGTTGTGGATATAAAAGAAAACATGAATTATCCACATACATTGACGCCTTTGATTTTAAGCCCTGGATTTCCAGCCCCTTGATGTTATTGTTGGAGCTCATTTTAATAGCTATTTGTTATGTCGATGACCATAACAGATAGATATGCCGATAGTGGACAACATCGTTTTACTGCGACAGTTGAAGACTTTCTGAGAAGTATTCATTATTTACCACACAACTTTAACCCATTGTATAAATTAAAATAGTCCATTCATTCATTCATTCATTTATATATATATATATATATATATATATATATAAATTCTAGTCATACTTTATCGAATGCCTTTTTCAAAATCAGCTATGAATACCAGGCCTGGTTTCCCAGATTCTTCATATTGTTCTATAGTTTCTAATACTTGTCTTCTATTATCGCTTACATATCTTCCATTTAAAAAACCTGTCTGATTAGGATGAATAATATCCGACGATAACTTTTCAATTCTATGCATATTGCTAAAATTTTAGATAATTGAAGTGTAAGGGTCCTCCAGTTTACAGGTGTCTTAGAAGCATGTGTGCGTGCGAGAGCGAGACAGCAAGAAAAAGAGAATGTGTGTAAGCAAGTGTGGCAGACATGCAGGTAGAGGACACAGACATAGGAGGGGGCCTTGGGGCAGGATTAATTGCCCCGGGCACACAAGAAGGACAGGGGATAAATTGCTCTGGCAGGCAGTGTGGTGGTTGGGTGGGATAGGGAGAAGGGAGGAGTTACAGAGGGGTGTGTGCCGTGAGAGTGGGGGGTAGGATGCGGCTGGGGGTTAATTAAACGCCGGTGAAACGCTCATTCGTTATCGTGTTCATTTAATCTGCTGCCATGTTGCCGTTTTATCACTCATCCCTATCAGGACGTCATTCAGCTGATTGGGTTGACCCATCTTACCCCTGCACGGCACGCCTAGAGAGGGGGTAGGGACACGGCAGTCTGCCACAGAGAATAGCAGGTCAGCTCAGGTCCTCTAAGCCCACAGTCAACTCTCACATATTGTACTGAAATAAGTGTACTTCAAGCACATTTTCCAAATGACCAGGATGATGACGACGGACAGTGACGGCCAAACTCCCAAAGAACTCCTTTCCATAACAAGCGAAACGGGTGAGCAACAACCAGCAGCACAGCTCTGCTCCAAGGGCGTATACTGGCTCCATCTGAGTCTACACAGCAGAGAACCTGCCCAATCAGATCAGCAAGCAGGGCAGGAAAACAAGTGATTACACCATATCAAAGAAAACATGGTATTTTCGACTCCATTAAGTTCCCTTCACACTGTCGACAGTGTTGTGCTTCATGATTAATCATGTGTAGAGGCAGCAGCAGCTGAATGGCCTACTGGAGGCATCAACTAGATGCCTCAGGAACTCTGGAGGAGCTAGTGGGAGAGCCAGGAACTGTATCACATGGGTATTGATTTGGTAGTGTTGCATTGGAGTGCAGCAGTAGTAGTCGTAGCAGCTGTAGTAGCAGCAACAGAAAAGTAGTGAGGTATTATGGTTGTGAAAGGTTCTGTCATTTAATTTCAAATCAAATTGTATTAGTCACATGCGCCGAATAAAACAGGTGTAGACCTTACAGTGAAATGCTTACTTACGAGACCCAAACCAACAGTGCAGTTTAAAAAAAACACAGATAAGAATAAGAGATAAAAGTAGCAAGTAATTAAAGAGCAGCAGTAAAAAATAACAATATATACAGGGGTGTGCCGGTACAGAGTCAATGTGAGGGGGCACCGGTTAGTTGTATGTACATGTAGTTAGAGTTAAAGTGACTTTCTCATTTGTGCAATTTAGAAGGCATTCCAATTGCCACATTAAACTAAATTATTCAGTGTGGTAGGTAAAGCTGTGCATGAATAGCAGCAGAGGATAGAGCTCTGATACATGTGACGGAAAGGAGACTAGTGAGAGCAGATGGTGGAGAGGAGATTGCTATTCTATTCTGGCTCTGTGGTGGTTGGCCTCTGCCACTGGTGGACATCAGCTTGGAACCAATCAGTCCTTAGCATTCTTGGACGGTCTCTTACCCCACGTCCTTCCAAACTTCCTCATGTTTAGGAGGGAAAGCGATGACTATGCACTGCTGTGGACAGTCTGCCTTCCCTTTCTCCCTCCCTCTGTCCCCCTCTCTCTCTCCCACTATGTCTGCTCCCCCTTTTCATGCTGAAAGAGAGCCAGTGCAGAGTGACCTTCAACCACACCCACAGGGAACCAAAGGAAAAAGGCAGAAGAGAGACAGAGAGAATGAAACTGGAAGGCATGAGAAGGGAGAGAAAGAGGAGAGCTGAGAGAAAAACAAACAAATTGAACCAAGGGAATGGAAAACCTCTGGAAGCCAGTGGAGCGAGAAGCCGATTGTGACAAGAATGATGACTCTCCTTCCCCTGTCTCACACACAGAGACGAGATAATAAAAAGGGAGATGGTTAAATGAGAAAGCCTTTGAGTTTAGAAGTGATGCTGAGAAGGTGGAGATTGATATGCATATGCATTCACTTAACGGAACACACAATGACAAGGTGAAGCAATGCATGCTCCTTGACTATCAAAATCATCCATTCCTATACCCTTTAGGCCATAAGGCAGCCAGCTGGGACTGTTTTAAATCTACACTACAACAAGAAACAGGATGGTTTTGTTGTGTAACTAAAGACGGTAAGAAACAGAAGGGGTCTAATTAAAGTAGTAACATCTGCGTTTTGAGATGTGTCCATAGGCTACAGGCATCTCTCGCTCTACTTGGCTCCGTATATCTGAGTGCGTTCCGTATAAATTTCATTAGGGTACGGCACTGGCAGGGCAATCAAGGCTGTAACCTACTTCCATCTAATACCAATCCATTACGCTAGTTTTCATCAAAGTGGCATAATGATCATTACCATAACCGATGGACATAACTGTGGGCAACTACATTTATGCAGCGGTACCCTCGGTGTGTTAAGATTTCACTTAAGGACCAATGGAATGGTCTAAAATATATATAATGTATATAATATATATATATATATATATATTTTTTTAAACTCCGCCTACCCGGGGCACTGGGCGATGCAAAACGAACTCACCCAGTGAGAGAGAACGAGGCGGGGAGCCGAGAGTATGTAACCTGCCTACAAATTAACACCGCAATCATAAACTCTAGCGGCGAGTTTCCTCATGTTTCTCTCTCGTGTCCTCGAGGTTTGCTTTACTGTCGATACTTATCTGGCCGTCTATTCCTGATCATCATTCCGCGTCAAGCAGCCGTCTACTTCTGAGCGACTTCGACAGCTCACAGAATACGGAGCCCGGCGAACAAGCCCGCACAGCTCCTTCCCGAATAACTGGATCTTCGGCTGCCAGACCGGAGAGCCAAGGTGTCAAATTCAATACGGACATACCAAGAGATGGATAATTCTGCGCCCACGATGACTGTGGGATAACTGTGCAAAATGACACGTTTATCTGATGACCGAAAAAGCAAAAGCGGCTTGACGTTTTAAATCTTACAAACTCGAAGATGGACAATTACTTTCCCCCTATTTTATCAGTATGATAAGATCGTCATAGCAGAGTGGGAGTTTGTTCAAATATTCCCGACAGACACACAGCATTATAGGTCTAACACAAAGCAACCGATGTAAAGACTAATTTAGGAATCACAGATTATCATTTTTAACCTTTAATGTTTATCCAGGGACCGTTCTAGTACGACTAATAGGCGACGTGGATCTCAATCAAACCAAGAGGAGCAGCGAAGAACGCATGCTTTGGGTAACTAGCTATCCACTACTTTGAAAGAGTTGAATTATGTATGCACGTATTAATAAAGAGTGATTATGTAACAGGTGGTGCATCATTAAAATGTACCATAAATAAATGAGTGACTAGGTGTTAAGTGTGTGGCTCCAACATAATGGTAGACAAAATCGCCCTTAGAGAAGGTATTTAAACAGATTTCTGTTAAAATGATCATTTGGGGTACATGCTCCAATACCTACAACCCCTACACATGTAATAGCTGTTCCCATAGGCGTACAAATGCCTCATGAGACATCAGCTGTTACTGCTGGA
This sequence comes from Oncorhynchus mykiss, assembly GCF_013265735.2. Classification (NCBI taxonomy): domain Eukaryota; kingdom Metazoa; phylum Chordata; class Actinopteri; order Salmoniformes; family Salmonidae; genus Oncorhynchus; species Oncorhynchus mykiss. Next base: position 30,346,521 of record NC_050571.1, on the reverse strand, counting down.
TGGCAACTCAGTCACCTGGATGAGACACGATTTGCCAATACTATACCATTAGTTGGATGTTTTTTTTCCCCTCCACGTTTTACCTCCATAAATGAATTTAATTGACGAGAAATCCCCTTTTCTCTCTAACAAGCAAGCACCTCAGGCTTTCACATAGCCCCATGTACAACTTAGGCTAGACTGAGCTATCTCCCCTCCTGCTGGGTAAGATTACATTGGATTTAGTTTGTAGTAAGACAAATATCCTGGGGATGTTTTTATATGAATTATAAGTCTAGAGCAATTAATCTTCCTTTTACCTGCCTCCCAGCGCACCTGGCAGACCACCAATATTAGAGGAAAACAGACGAGGTGTGTGTGTGTGTCTCCATGTGTGTAGGGGAGCTCATTTGAAAACCATAACAGATTACCTGGGTGATTGGCAAAAACACTCCTTTCTTCACAATACACACGACACGCATAACAAACAAGAAGGAAGTCTTTCTGTCCTTGTACACCGTCGGCTGAAGAATCACAAACAAAATGTTTATCTGTCCACCTTTACAGGCCCCATTCCTTACACTTGCAGCGGAATAGCCTGAATCAGCCTGTCAGTTACAGTACGGCTTTCTAATGATAGGGATGATGAATCTGGTCATTATTGATGAGCAGAGTGGACACACGGCAGTCATCTGGGCCGCTCACTCAGAACAAAATCAATGTGCGTTGACAAGCCGTCACAACACAAACACAGGCTGACAGAGGAATGCCAGGGTTCCAGGGTACAATTTAAGACGCACATAGAATTGCCAACAGGCGTGTTGGGAATGAGAAAGGCAAACACACTGTCTGGGGTAGCAGACTACCTTTCTCCTTCCACTGACTGCAGTTTGGGGGGGTGGGGGTTTGTTCAGATAAAACATTTTTCAATTCCAATATTCTCACAGTCAGCGGCTTGGTACACTAGAATCCATTCAATTCCAGCACTGATAATCAGGACGCAGTGAAACAAAAATGTATGATAATCAGATATTAGTGAAGCTGACATTTGTGCCCCTCCTCTTCGTTTCCTCACCATGCCCCTAGGAGGATTAGTCAGTCAGTCTAGGTCTTTTTCTCACCCATACATTTTTCACTCCTCTGTTCCAGATATTAAAGTGTTTAATTTCCTCTGATCCCTGGTGATGAATACATTTAAATCTATTCATACACAGAGCAGGCGTAAGATGCCATGTCTTCTTTAGCTGCCTGCGTCAACATCTTTATGTCTGCAGCTTCCTCTTCATCACTTTTGGCTTTCATCTCATCTCCCCTCCAACTCTCTCCAAGCAGAGTTAATTTATGAACTATTACCATCATGCAGTAATACTTTATTAGGCATGTAGACAGCCAAGAGCATATATCTTACTTTCAATCCCCTCTCACAAGTCTCTCCTGCAGACCCTTTGACAGTCCCTCTCGCTCAGTGGATGACAGGGCTCAGATGAGCGGTGCATTGAAAAGATTGATGCCTGTCGTCAGTCAGAAGCAGACATAAACACACGTTATTAGCTCTGTTCATTTGTTCCCTTATGGCCGTGGAGCCCACAATCGTTTCGCTCGATCACACCCTCAAATGTTGCCATTATGGGATATCTGAGGTGGTAATGATTTCATTTTAAAATGCCAGATCTCATGGCAGTGTTGACACCCTCGACGGTGCTAGTCAGATGGCCGACAACCCTCCTCAGCTCTCCTGGCTCCTCAATACGATAAGGAGAGGAGTGTTTTATTTCACCGTAAAGTCTGATAATTTCACACTCCCAATCAATACTGAGGTTTTATACTGTTCACTGCTGAAATATGGCACATAATTAGCCAATTAGAATGGCTTACACACACACACACACACACACACACACACACACACACACACACGTGTGTTCATGAACACACAAGCAATTACCGTCAAAAACATCTCAGAACAAATATTAATAAGAGACGTTATTAATATTCAGCCCAAATGAGAAGGCAATTTTCTGCCAATTTAAGACTGCGGCAGGCAGCAACAATGAGAATCAAACAGGCCGAGTAAACAGGAAGGAGAAAAAAAGATTTACTGCACTTTAACACAATTAATTAATAATGAATAAAGGTAAGACCACCCAAGCAAAACACCATGGAAGGAAACCTGTGTCATACTCAAGAGTTTTAGCCATGGCGCCGGGAGGGGTTGAAACTTTCATCGCCGAAGAGACCCATTTAAATTAAAAAGCCGCAGAGGAGTGAGAACTAACACCTCAGGATGTATGACCAGGGAAGAACGGCCTCTGACCCAAAGCTCACTGCTGAACTGACATCAAAATTATCTTTATCCATAGCAACAAGCAAAAAAGAATGACTAACATCACTTAAGTAGACAAGAGTCGTGAAGAAAGCTTTTGTCTATCATGCAAGGGAAATTCACTTTGGCAAATGAATGAGGTCAGAGTCTAGACGGGAACAAAACAGTTCCTATATTTTGTATTATTTCCCTTCTCTCAGCTTTGTCATGTTTCTGTGTTCCTCTCCCAGGCATGGTGCCTACGCCCCAGGTGTGCGTATCAACCCTGGTCACGGTGAGCACCATGGCAGTGGTCGACCTCTACCTGCTGGAGCAGAGCATGCTGGGAGCCCGTGGCAAGGCCGGGCCCGGCGTGTGGCCGTGTGCCGCTGTGTTGCTAGGTGACCTGGGCTTCCTGCTGGCTCTGCGTTTCGTGTCGGCGGGAGTGGTGTCTGAAGCGCACTCGCCTCGCCGAGGCTTTGCCAACGCACTCTGGTTCCTCTTCCTGTCCCTGCTCCAGCTCAAACTCTTCTTTGTCTGCCAGAACTACCGAATGGAACGCCGACCGCCTGACCCCCTGGCCAGGAAGACGCTCACCTTGCTGCTGTCAGTCTGCCTGCCCTCCCTGTTCCTCATCCTGACTGGGGCTGACAACATGACGCCCCTGCGAAGGAAACAGGAAGTGCGGGGGAGGCTGCTCTGGGTTGTGGTGGACCTGCTGGATGTTCTGGACCTGCAGGCAGGGCTGTGGGAAGCCCACACAGGGGCCACTGACCTGGGGGTGCCCCTGTGGGCCGAAGGCCTGGTGTTCTTCTATTGCTATGCCCTGCTGCTGCTGCTGCCCTGCGTGGCCCTCACAGAGCTGGGGGCCGCAGCCCTGCCGGGACAGAGGGGGCCCCGTAAGGAGGCCCTGTACCCCTGGCTTAGCCTGGTCACCATCAACGTGTTCACAATGGCCCTCAGGGGCACAGGCATGCTGTGGTACAGGGACCCCAGGGTCTCGACAGTGTTCTTGGGGAAGAACCTGCTGGCCCTGGCTGTGAAGCTGAGCTCTGCCTGGGAGAGGCACAAGCAAGGTGGGAGCAGGGGGACAGGGATGGGGGCCGGGGCGGGAGTAGAGTCAAGTATGGACTCCACCCTGGCAACTCAGAGCTCAGAGCAGACAGAAGTCCAAGCCCAAGGCAAAACCACCCCCAGGCCATCCTCTCGCAACCACACAATGTCCCGCTCCCACAGCCACTCCGTGTCACACATCAGTCTGGATCCCACAGAGACCTCTCTGGGCCCTTCCTTCATCTCCCATGAACTCTAGAAACTGTCCAGACAGACAGCTTAACAGCTGAAGCCGAGCTATCGGAACTCCCCAGTTAGGGAAGCATTTAGCACTGAATAGTGAAGACCGTTGGCCTCACACAGACGAACAAACTAAAAACAACACGTACACCCCATGCTCTGTGGACCAGCCAAGGCAATCACATCAGTAACTCATTCAATTAGCTCACTTTGGTTAAAGGGATGATTTATCCACCCCTGGGTCCTGGCAGCATGTAGTATTTGGTTATCCGAGGGAGAGAGAAGGCTCAGGGCTGGGGCAGAGTGAGAGATGTACAGCGAAGAAGTGCCTCGCTTTTCAAGGAGCTACAATCCTCAGTACTGGTTCCACACAGACATGATTTGCGTCATATGGGACTCAGACATAATACCATGGTGTGAGTCAGTGTGTGTACTGTGAAAGCTCTTCCACAGCTCTTGTCAGCTACACCTCCAGGACAGCTTCTAAACTGTAATAAAGTGTTTCATACTCACAGGCTCAGACACTTTATTGGCCATGTGTGGGAGGGTATTGGCAGCCTGTCACCACAACATTGGAGAAGACAGGATCAGAGGCTGACCATTCACAGTTAGTGACATCTAGTATACCCCTGAGGCCCTCTAACTTTCAAAACATCCACTGCATCAAAGCAAATGTGTTTACCCTTTACATATTCAGTGAAAACTTCAGCATTTCTTTGTTGAAGATACAGGCCGATGTTATGGATCGGGAGCTGCTGGGGTGAAGCCCTCCACACATCTGAGGCAGGCAGTGCAATGTGCGAAGAGAGAGTGACAGACAGCGGAACAGCTATCATTTATCACAATTAGACCAGCAGCACCAGCCTGATAGGCATGCAGTGATCCTTCAGCCAGTCATCTGGCTGCTGGTCCAGCTTTAAGGTTTCAACAGTAGAGCCTGCAGATGTGCTAAAGTTTGTGTGTGTGTGTGTGCTGAGCGATTAATCATCATATATTTTTTTTTTCAATTATTAAACAACTAATTGAACGATGTCGGTTCAATTACTTGAATTCCATTTATTTTTTGTGTGAGCCCAACACGCTGTTTCTCAAATCATTCACGAAAGAAATCAAGTCAAGAACTATGTGGGATGCTAGGCTGAAGGGTGTTGTAGTGTTCACTAAGCAAATATTCAACTTAGTTCAGCACAGAAATGTGGTAATTAACTACAATGACCATAATCCACTGCGCCAGCTTTTTCACTCGCCAAAATCAGCCCAATGCATTTCTATGGGCTTATTTTGAAGCTAAACTTGCAACCTGCCTTCCCGCCTTTGGGACAACACCCCTTGTTAGGGCAGCGACATGAGAATATCACCATTATATACAGATCTCTGTACGGATACAATTTTACGCCTGCTATGTTAGGTTTAGATATACACAGACCGTATGAGAAAGGAATGTACACAACGAGGGACAGAGACAGTTCTGGAAAGTATGCCTCATCTACTTTGAAGAAGTAGTAAAATTATTGACAGGCAGGCACCTCTACAGCATACTTAGGCAGGCAAGCTAAATAGGATGACTACAGACAGTCCAGTATGAGGAGAACATAACAGATGGTCTGGCTGGCTGACTGCTATTGCCTGAGCAGAGATTAAAAAGAATAAAGCAGTCAAATAAAACAAAGTAATATAAACTGAAATATTGAATGTCATAGTAATATCCTATTGAGGTCTACCTGATCAGAGACAATAGAATATTTTCAATATTTTGAATGCTCACCATTTGGGGCTTTGGAAGTCTATTAATTAATAAACTCTGAAATCATAGTAACGTCATTATTTCGTGATGCATTTCATGTTTTTTTATTTTTTTAATGATCGAACCGAAACCGACCTCAAAAAGCACTAATCGCTCAGCACTAGTGTGAGAGAGAGAGGAAGTGCTGTTTTTAGGATAGGAAAGGGTCTATTCAATCTCCATCAGTGGTTCCTAATGCACTCCGCACCGCTTCTGCCTCCCCTCTAACCATTAATGCTCCTATTCACTGAAATTGGGACCCATTTGTCTAAACGCTAAGAGCTTATACACAAAGCTTTATGCTTGATTTACAGGATGCGCTAAGAGACACACACACACACACAGTTACCAGTAAAGCCATTCCTCCAGGGAGTTTCTCTGTAGTTTTGAGAGAGACGGGGAAACGTCGGAGATGTGTTCAGTTCAGTAGACCGGGAGTCCGCTTCGCTCTCTCTCTCTTTCATCTCTCGCTCCCTTACTCTCTCTCCATTTCTAAACTACGCATTCTGGATGCACTCCCAGTTGGCCAACGTCTCTCATATTTCTGATATAAAAAGCAGTAACTGCATCGGCAACAGCTGCAGAAAATGACTACTTCCTTGAATTTGTTACACCTGTTAAGCCCCATGTACAATCCTCAGCATCTTCCTGAGGTCCTGAAGAGATATTAGTGGTCCCGCTCTTTTTCCTCCCTCCCTCATTGGAGTGTGCTAATTTCACTATGGACTGTAATTATTCTCCCCCACCAAAGCTGTCAGTTCTTCCCTTTTGTATCTTGCGTCCCCTTTTATTTCTCTCGTTTGTTTAAATTTGCCCCGCAGCCGACAGCCTACCTCTCTGCGCTTCCCCTGTCAGGGGTGGTTAGTCAGAAGGGCAGAGGAAGAGGAGAGAGGGAAATTTAAGGGCCAAGGCCGGTGCCTAAAGCCTAGTGGCTGCCGACTGGCACTCATTTACCGTTTACCACACACACACACACACACACAGAGCTTGATGGAGCAAGGGAGCAAAGAAAAACACTGGCATGGCATGCCGCAACACTGACATATGGCATACGAAACCACTAAGAGAGTACCTTTAGACAAACATACGGCTCGGCTTTGCCTGGATGCAACTCATCCCACCTCATTACAGCTCTCTCTACCACACAAAGGCATATTTTCCTGAGCTCCCCAACCCCCACAGTGTGGGAGAGGGAGAAACTTAACAGAATGAAGTCTAAATCATTCATCATAGCTCAACCCTCAAAAGGACCCAACACTTTCTTTTTGGCAGGAACTTCCAAAGTATATTTCAAGAGCAACCACCAACTGATGCACACGAGCCTGACACTCCAAGACATTCAAGAGAAGACATGTTAAGAATCTGACACAGTTTCTCTCTTCTTGTTTGAAGGGAAATAGAATAGATGAGACAGGAAGTGGAGTCTGAGCAGTAAGTTTACCTGTCCCAGGACAGGACCCAGGAGGAGGTCCGGGAGCCGCCTGTCCTAACCTCACGATGGCCCGGATCACGCCCTCCATGTCCACCTTCTTCACGGCCTTGGAGATCTTGGACATCCCGTTCTGTATGGAACGCCGTCTATCCGTCCGTCTGTAAGGAGAGAGAAACTACAGTGTAAGAAATTTGAGCAGAAAAATGCTATTAACTTCAAAAGACATCACCTTAAAACAACTAATTTACAAACATGATGGGCTCATTAAAATATCACACAGTCTAATCGATAGAAGACAACCCGGGTTTAGCCCGAGGGTTTATATTTCGTAGCAGTCTAGTAATTTAAAAAGGAATTTGCCTTCGATCTCCCTGCAAGTCACCTGGAGGGCATTGTGTGGATCAGTGTGTCTGGGTGAAAAGCAAGGCCTTGGGAGAAGGACCCTTAGTACTCGCTGGATTTAGGGATTCTGAGATTAAACATGGGTTGCAGTCCAAATGTCTTCACTGTATCTAATCTGATACCGTCACCGAACCAGTACAGAACCATAGTAAGCTGTATGACTCAGTTCCATCATATGTCTCTGTGCTGATCCCATCAGCAGAGGTAAAGGGGTCATTTGGAACCTAGCCAAGGCAAGGTCAGGTGGATAAGCATCGTCACTCTACAGTAAGGGCAGAGAGGGGTCTTCTTTTTCATTCCACCTTCAAATGCATTTACCAAATTACCAGTCAATTAGCGGAGTGGGGAGAGTGGGCTGAACTCTTTGCCCTGCTCCGCAGAAAGAGCCAGAACACATAAATAGCAAGCCTGTAGACTGTAATGCCCACTTGGAAAAGACCACAGGTGTAAAACCCAAAGATCAATGGGTGTACACAAGAGACAAGTAGGGAGCTAAGGTTTAGCCGGGTGGAATTGGGTGAGACCTGCATTCAATAAAAGTTAGAACCTCGAAGGAGTGGAGAGGAGACGTAAAAACAATTCCGTTTGTGTCTGCTCTTGTTGATCTAATTTTTTGCCCAACCTAAAAAGACATAGCGGGGCACTTTTGGTGATCCAAAGAAGTTACCAATGAGAAGATGTTGTTCTATATACTGCAGCTGAGTTTGTTTAAGGGCAATTTCAGCATTATGGACTTCACATTTGCACGCAAAATCTAAACTTTAATGTCTCACGGAATGGTTAAGCAAAATAGAAATTAAAAAATGATGTGTGTCGATAGTACCCCTTGAGGGAAGTGTACCGTGCCTTCAGGAAGTATTCACACCTATTGACTTTTTCCACATTCTGTTGTTACAAAGTGGGATTAAAATGGATTTAAATTGTCTTCTTGTCAACGATCTACACAAAATACTCTAATGTCAAAGTGGAAGAAAAATTCTAAACATTTGTTAAAAAGAAAAACACTAATATACACTACATGACCAAGAGTATGTGGACACCTGCTCATAGAACATCTCATTCCAAAATCATGGGCATTAATATGGAGTTGAACCCTCCCCTTTGCTGCTATAACAGCCTCCATCCACTCTTATGGGAGGCTTTCCACTAACGTTGGAAGTGTTGCAAGGATTCGCTTCCATTCAGCCACACGAGAATTAGGCCTGGCTTGCAGTCGGCATTCCAATTCATCCCAAAGGTGTTTGATGGGTTTGAGGTCAGGGCTCTGTGCAGGCCAGTCAAGTTCTTCCACACCGATCTCGACAAACCATGTCTGTATGGACCTCGCTTTGTGCATGGGAGCATTGTCATGCTGAAACAGGAAAGGGCCTTCCCCAAACTGTTGCCACAATGTTGGAAGCACAGAATCGTATGGAATGTAAATATGATTGTATGCTGTAGCGTGAAGATTTCCCTTCACTGGAACTAAGGGGCCTTGCCCAAAACATGAAAAAACAGCCCCAGACCATTATTCCTCCTCCACCAAACTTTACAGTTGGCACTATGCATTCGGGCAGGTAGCGTTCTCCTGGCATCCACCAATCCAAGATTTGTCTGTAGGACTGCCAGAGGGTGAAGCGTGATTCGTCACTCCAGAGAATGTGTTTCCACTGCTCCAGAGTCCAATGGCAGCAAGCTGTACACCACTCTAACCAACGTTGGCATTGCACATGGTGATTTTAGGCTTGTGTGCTGCTGCTCGGCCATGGAAACCTATTTCATGAAGCTCCCGACAAACAGTTATTGTGCTGACGTTGCTTCCAGAGGTAATTTGGAACTTCGTAGTGAGTGTTGCAACAGAGGACAGACATACCTATTTTTACACAATATATATATATTTTTTGCACATCTACCAATAGGTGACCTTCTTTGCGAGGTATTGGAAAACCTTCCTGGTCTTTATAATTGAATCTGTGTTGGAATTTCAATGCTGGACTGAAGGACCTTACAGATAATTGTGTGTGTGTGTGGTACAGAGATGAGGTAGACATTCAAAAATAATGTCAAACACTTATTGCACACTGTGTGTCCATGTAACTTATTATGCACCTAATTACTCCTGAACTTGACTCAATATATTTAAGCTTTTCATTGTTTATTCATCTGTAAAAACTTCAAAACGACATAATGCCACTTTGTCATTGTGTGTAGGCCACTCACATTTTTTTGTTACTTGACCCATTTTAAATTCAGGCTGTAAGACAACCAAATGTGGAAAAAGTCAAGGCGTGTGAATTCTTTCTGAAGGCACTGTGTACAGTATACCCAAATAAGCAGACTTCTAAATATTTGAGAAATTAAGCAAATAAGAAGTGTTATGGACGTTACATGAAACGGACAAGCTTTTTGGGGAGACTGAACACATTAGCAAAAGTCTGAGGTTGTAAGTCTTAGATCAAATCACGGATAGCAATTTCAGAAGGAATGGACATTCAAATGTCTTGGTCAAAATATATCATAACACATTTTTCATTTGGAAGGTTTTTAAAAATGTCAGCAGATGGTATAGTACCTAGAATTGCATAATTACAGGCAGCCGGAATAGTATACAAGGCCATACACCACACCATTACAAGTATTTATCTATCTTTATACATATAAAAATGAACCTTTACCAGTTGAAGCTAGACACAAATACAACTTTTCTGCATGACGATTTTTCTGAAATATTGTAACAAATTACCCAAATTAGACAATATACAGTGGGATCCTAAATTATTCACACCCGTGATAAAGATGAGCAATAATGACTGTATAAAATAATTCAAATACTGGAGAAATATTTTCCCATTCTTTTCATACTAAAACAATTGCTTAGAGTAAGAGATTTTGTTGAACAAGTAATACTTTTCCTCAAAAGTGTAGGGGTCACCCCTGAAAGATTCTTAGAAAATAAGAAAATGTTTAGTATTTGGTCCCATATTCCTACAGTAGCGTGCAAGGACAACATCAAGCGTGTGACTGCAAACTTGCTGGAACCATTTGCAGCTTGTTTTGGTTGTGTTTCAGATCATTTGTGCCCAATAGAATTGAAAAATAATGTAGTGTCATTTTGGAATTACTTTTATTATAAAACAGGCAATTTCTAAACACCTCTACATTAATGTGGATGCTACCATGATTACAGATGAGTGAGAAAGTTTGAGGCTCAAAAAGGTCATACCCCCCAAAATATGCTAACCTCTCACCATTACCAATAACAGGGGAGATTAGCATGTATGATCTTTGACCCTCTGTATGGATGTAGTCATTACGTTACAGGAATATGGGACCAAATAGTAAACTTGACTACTTTTCAACTTTTAGGGGTGTTAATCATTTTGACCCCTACCTTTGAGGGAAAAAAGTATTACTTGTTAAACAAAATCTCTTTCTGAGCAATTGTATTAGTATAACAACATCATTTCCCAAAAATGTTGACCATACAATATAGCTCAGTATTGGAATCATTTATTTTATACAATCATTACTGCGCATCTTTGTTAAGGGTGTCCCTAATTTCAACCCACTATACATGTGCCTACTGTACACTACCAATCCACTTTTCTGGACACTGGATGAAGTCAGTATATTTTGGGGAGCTTTCAGTTGAACTCCAGGACTATTCACAAATCGTTGATAAACACTTATCTAGTACTGCCACGTATGAGAAATTCATTTCAGCATACATTTTCCAAAATAACATTATCAGTTGCTTCAGTAAAAGCCTGATGAATACATTTCAGAACAAGCACACAAAATGTGGTGAATGCACATTTTTATGGAGAGAAAACAATTATAGACCATATTAAAACATTGATGAAAGCCAGCTTTACATAGAAAGTTAAGATATTTGAAAGTAAGGAGCACGTAAAAAAAATAAATAATAATATATTTATCCTCCAAAACATTATGGATGTTAGACTGCCTGTCCCAGTCACCTTTACAAGACTGTAAAACACACACCAAAAAACTGAAGCGCCTTTGAGACTTGGCATCCTAATCCTTAACAGTCAAAATCCATAAAATGTCCTACTTAAACATTTAAAATAAAGCCTGAACTCTAACTGTACCTTAAGGACAATTATGAACGTGGTTTCATTCGGAAAATGCTAACCTTATTTGGGGATGCCTAGGTTGACTTTTCCACAGAATCGTCCTTAAATGAAAAGCAATTTTGAGGCTTAGTAAGAATGTTAACGGAATTCAAACTGGGTCGCTAATTGTGGGGCAACGCAAATATTATTTTGGTTTTAAGAACTCTACTCTAGCCCTTGAAAATGTTACTCAGGTCAGCCACTACATTTTGGCAGTCAATTTCATGCTACTCACATAACGTGTAATTCCCCTGTAAAATAATCATGTAGCAGTTCAAATTGATTAGGGAGCGAGTCAGAAAGAGAGGAGTCCAGCATTCATAGATGAGCAGGGTAATCTGCCCAATTTCAGGTGGGGGGAAAAAGCAACGATCAAAGAAATAGCACAGAGAAATTAAAATAAATTAACAAAAAACTGAGGAAACTGACAAACTGCCTTAGGAGTTATATTCCTTTTTTTATTTATTTTATGTATAAATGGACCATCATCCTAACACAAACACAGACATGCAAGGCAAGATGTGGAATTATGGTAAAATACACTAGACAGTCATTTGAAATGGCAGAAAATGTGGAGTTAGTACTCCAAATATGGGAGTTCGGGAATAACATTTGCAGTGTGAGGAAGTGACTGTGTCATGCTTTAATGCACCACGACCCAAGCCCGAGTATGAATAATGAAAACAGCAGTTCCCGCTAAAAATTAAATTGTTCATCAGAAGGCCAAGCAGAGGGCTCGTGAAGTACTGACCTAGATAACAGCAACAACATTTCACAATACTGCATTTTGCATTCCTAAATCATACCGCTCTTTGTAACTCAATATTCTCTTGGAGATATGTAGCTGATACATTATTAGAAGGTGATATGTGTATTGCTATTTCTGCACCTGCTGTGCTTCTAGAGCCAACCTACCATTGATGAGCATGCTAAAACACTTGAGACTGGATAATCAATAAGAAATTAGGAATCGACTTTCTTTTCCTAGCCAAACATTGATCACAAAAGAAAGCATCAACCTCTTATTGAACAACAGTCAAATTGGGACATAATTTGAAGATATTTCTGCAAACACACAGGCTTGGGGCCTTGTACCCTCAGCCTTCGTAATCAGTCAAGGGACACAGGCCTTACATGTCCTCTGTCAAACATTGTGATGTTATGCACAGCAATGAATTGTCACCACCAAAGTCAATAGAACCCCAATGAATCACACCATAGGTCTGGATGAGATTAATATAGTTTAGCCTGTCAATCAAATGCAAAGGAGGTCTTGAAGTTCTGATCAATACTGATAGGAACATAGACCAGATGAAGAACAAAGCTAAACATGTCAATTAAAGCAGACATGTTCACAGAGAAAATTGGACTTACAAATTTCCCTTTTCAAACTGAAAGTCTATGGCCAGAGCTTACCCATGAGGTATAAATCCATGATTCTTCGTTTTAGTCAAAGTATGATATATTTGGGCATGAAGTGAGAAATCCCAACTGCTCACTTCATGCAAATCCATGTGTATGCAGTGTCTTTTCCTATGATACGGCATACAAATTATTTTTCAGCCTAAATTTTGTTTCAGAGCTGGGTTTTAATTTAAACGTTACCACACACCAGTATGTTTATTAATCAGAAACAGCTGCAAAATTATTACTCTTCGCAACTGAGATGAGCCAAAGCCTTGTGTTCACTTGGCTGCCTGGAGAAAATTTAAAACGGGGGTGAAACTTGGGTTTTTGCACCTCCACTTATTTTTTTTACCCGAACATTTGTCAATGTTGACTTATTATTTTTTGCTTGTCTATTTTTATTTATGTACACACACACACACACACACACACACACACAGGCTCAGCTGTCGAAGATACTGCATCTCGGTGCTAGAGGCGTCACTACAGACCTTGGTTCGATTCCAGACTGTATCACAACCGGCCGTGATTGGGAGTCCCATAGGGCGGTGCACAATTGGCCCAGCATAGTCCGGGTTAGGGTTTGGCCGGGGTAGGCAGTCATTGTAGATAAAAATGTGTTCTTACCTGACTTGCCTAGCTAAAACTTCTAAAGGACGGGTGAGTCCCCTGCGGAACGGTTGAGCTAATGTAGGCTAATGCAATTAGTATGCGGTTGTAAGTAACAAGAACATTTCCCAGGACATGGACATATCTGATATTGGCAGAAAAATTATTGTTAATCCAACTGCACTGTCCAATTTACAGTAGCTATTACAGTGAAATAATAGCATGCTATTGTTTGAGGAGAGTGCACAGTTTAGAACATGAAAAGTTATTAATAAACAAATTAGGCACATTTGGGAAGTCTTGATACAACATTTTGACCAGAAATGCAATGGTTCATTGGATCAGTCTTAAACTTTGCACATACACTGCTGCAATCTAGAGGACAAAATCTAAACTGCACCTGGGCTGGCATACCACCCTGCATACCACTGCTGGCTGGCTTCTGAAGCTAAGCAGGGTTGGTCCTGGTCAGTCCCTGGATGGGAGACCAGATGCTGCTGGAAGTGGTGTTGGAGGGCCAGTAGGAGGCACTCTTTCCTCTGGTCTACAAAAATATCCCAATGCCCCAGGGCAGTGATTGGGGACACTGCCCTGTGTAGGGTGCCGTCTTTCGGATGGGACGTTAAACGGGTGTCCTGACTCTCTGAGGTCATTAAAGTAAAGATCCCATGGCACTTATCGTAAGAGTAGGGGTGTTAACCCCGGTGTCCTGGCTAAATTCCCAATCTGGCTGGCTAAATTCCCAATCTGTCTCTCAAACCATCACGGTCACCTAATAATCCCCAGTTTACAATTGGCTCATTCATCCCCCTCCTCTCCCCTGTAACTATTCCCCAGGTTGTTGCTGCAAATGAGAACATGTTCTCAGTCAACTTACCTGGTAAAATAAAAATAAAATACATTATGGCCTTTCTCTTGCATTTCAAAGATGGTACAAAAAAAAAATACAAACGGTTGTTTTTTTCTTTGTATTATCTTCTACCAGATCTAATGTGTTATATTCTCCTACATTCATTTCACATTTTGAAAACTTCAAAGTGTTTCGTTTCAAATGGTATCAAGAATATGCATATCTTTGCGTCAGGGCCTGAGCTACAGGCAGTTAGATTTGGGTATGTCATTTTTGGCGAAAATTTAAAAGGGGGCCTATCTTTAAGAGGAATTATCAAAAATACCTCAAGTGGCCAGTTTATTAAGTACACCCATCTAGTACTGTGTCGAACCCCCATGTAGCCATGAAGGGATGCACCTGGTCAGCAACGACTTTGATACGGTGTGGCATTCAGACGTTGCTAAATTGGTATTAAGGGACCCTAACGTGTGCCATTACGCCACCAGCCGAAACAATTGACATCACGCAGGATGGGACCATGGGCTCATGCTATTGACACCAAATCCTGACTTTGCCATCATCATGACGCAACAGGAACTGGGATTCGTGGGATGTGGCAATGTTTTTCCACTCCTCAACGGGGTGGTATACCTAATAAACTTGCCAATGAGTGTATATGACCATTTTATAAATGGTATAATTGTGTTATATGATAGCATTTTGTTAACCTGCTCCCCCCATTGCCCACAGAGGAATGGTTTTGACCACTAAAATTGCTTCACTACACATGCCACTGCATTGATTGGTGTGGTTTCTATCTAACGTTACGAGTGTCTATCCAGATAAGGAAAATGAAGCGTGCATGATCATGAGCAAAATCGTCGTAGCCTATCATTTCACTTCCCCCATAAGCACGGGCTGACTTGGCTTTGCTGTACCGCAGCTGAAGCCTGCCAGCCGCCTACCTACCAGAGGCTGCACTGTTTCCATAACAATAGAAAAACGCATATACACCATCTTTCAATAGTTATCCAAATTTCCGTGCGGAGGGTCATCTTATTCTTTCTAACTATTTCTATGGCCGATTCATGGCCACAATTTATGGAAGATGCCAAAACTTCAGATGACAATTGATGGCGAAGTCCAAGATAATCCTGATAGGTAACAGTTTGGTGTTTTCTGTAATGACCTTAGTGATCACTGTTTTACAGCCTGTGTTCGTAATGGCTGCTCAGTGAAACTACCTGTCCTGATTTGTCATAGACGCTTGCTAAAAAAACTTTAATGAGCAAGCCTTCCTTCATGAACTGGCTATCGTTCAGGCAAATGAGAAATAAGTGCACTCACGTTATCCGGAAGGCCAAAGTTAGTTACTTTAAGGAGCAGTTCTCGCTCTGTGGATCTAACCCCAAGAAGTTCTGGAAAACTGTTAAAGACCTGGAGAATAAACCCTCTACCTCACAGCTGCCCATGTCCCTTAATGTTGATGATGTGATTGTTACTGACAAGAAGCACATGGCTGAGCTCTTTAAATCACAACTTCATTAAGTCAGGATTCCTATTTGACTCAGCCATGCCTCCTTGCACGTCCAACATTTCCTCATCTCCCACCCCTTCTAATGCGACTAGCCCCGATGCTTCTCACCCTGCCCCGCTACAAAGTTTCTCCCTGCAGGCAGTGCAGGCAGTCACTGAGTCCGAGGTGCTAAAGGAGCTCCTTAAACTTGACCCCAAAAAAACATCTGGGTCAGATGGTTTAGACCCTTTCTTCTTTAAGGTTGCCGCCCCTATCAACGCCAAGCCTCTCTCCCCTTTCTGGGGAGGTTCCCATTGCTTGGAAGGCAGCCACAGTTCATCCTTTATTTAAAAGGGGGAGACCAAGCTGATCCTAACTGTTATAGGCCTATTTCTAGTTTGCCCTGTTTATCAAAAGAGTTGGAAAAACTTGTCAATAAACAACTGACTGGCTTTCTTGATGTCTATAGTATTCTCCAGAGGTTGGACTAGCGTCCCAAATATGATGACTTGCAACTTGACTAACACCAATGACTTGTGACTTGACTTGAGCCTTATGACTCGACCTGACTTGATACACACCCAAAGCCCAAATCTAAAAAATGATGCCGTTAAGAAAAAAAGAGGGGGAAAAAAAAAGTGTGCAGTGTATCAACTCTTCATTTAACTGATTTAAGTTTGAATCGGACAGCAGCCAATCCAATTGTGACAGCGGAGAAAAAGTTGTGCGTGGCAGTGCAGAGGAACGTCAGCGGGTCAATTCAGATTGAGCCATTAGAAAGATTATCCGAAAATAATAATTTTGGGTATCAACAGACTACGCTGTAGTCAACAAAACACGGATTGCAACTTGCAAAACATGCGGGAAGAAAATTACAGAGTGAGACGCAACAACTTCCAACTTTGTTTGACATTTGAAGCTGCACAAAGAACGGTAAGTCGTGGCTAATATAGCCAACAGCTGTATCTAACTTTGCTAGTATAGCATGTAGGCTAACATAACATTAAATCAATGAGCCTCCAGAGTCAGCCAGTGCAGGAACGTGATCATTACACCCAAGATTGAGACCAGGCAAGATTGTGCTACTGCCCCGCTCAATTATTATTTTTTTTATGCTTACAGATTTGAACAAAACCAGATGAACAAACATGTCACAAGTGAACCACAACAGTCTCCAATCTCACAGTTCATGGAGACCCGTGTAGGGCAGTACAGCATGAATCTTGAACAGCAGAAAGCTTTCAACAATGCAATCATGTCCGACCTGGTTATCGATTGCAATTTGCCACTGTCTATTGTGGAAAACAAGAGTTTGTCACTTTCTGTCAGCGGTTGACAGTAAGCACAGCCCAGTATGTCGTAGAACATTGACATCAAAAGAACCTCGCTACAGAGGGATGTTCAAAACTGAACACAGACCATGTTTCAGTGACAGTGGACATTTGTTCCGACCGAAAGACGAGGGGGTTCCTTGGTGTCACTGAACTGTATGGAGAAAGATGGAGAGGATACAGCTCAAGTTCAATCGCTTGGCCTGTGACTGCTTCCTGTGACCACACAAGGCCAAAAGAATCTGTGAGAAATTTGAGGCCATATGTGGTGAGTACAGCATTAAAGATAAATTGGACTATATCATTAGTGACAATGCTACCAACATGAGAAAAGCATTCACGTTGTGCTTCCCCATTGAACAATAAGATGAAGTTCATGACGAAGGTCACCTTGATGACCCAGAGCTCTGGAATGACCTAACCCTGGAAGACCAGCAAACAGTTGATACTGCTATTGCAAAAAAAACAGCGCTTGCAGTGTTTAGCCCACACTCTCCAGCTGGTGGTGGAAGATGGCTTGAAAGAAACAAGTGATGACTCCTCTTTCAAAGTTATCAAAAATCAGCTCACTGCTACATACAAGTACAACATTCAAAGAGGTGTTTGAGGCTGAATTTGGGGAAAGAGGCATCCCTGCTGCTGTCAACAAAAGATGGAACTCAACACAGACATGTGACCATCAAAAGCTCAGTCATGTTCTAGAAAAGGCTGGGCACAGAGTTGTTGTTGTTCACAGTACGGGAGTGGAGTAAGTTGAAGGAGTTGGTGGACATCCTGAGGCCATTTGGAGAAGCAACAGATATGACACAGGGGGAGAAGATAGGTCACAATCAGTTCTGTTGTTCCCTCGGTCCTGTCCCTGAATCACCACCTGGAGCAGCGGAAGCCTCAAGTCCATTTCCTGAGCGGCCTGGTCAGAAGTCTCCAGGCATCCCTGAACAAAATATTTCTTGGAATCTTCAATGTGAAAATGGCCAGGACACAAGATGGAATCACTGCCCCCTTTTCAGATCCAGTCTACCTCAAAGCAGCTGCCTTGGATCCAGCTTTTTCTCTGATGTGGGTGGACCACCATGTGCTGGTCAAGAAGGAGGTGACACAAAGAGTGAAAGGTAAATATTGAGTTTAATGTTACTTCTCATAATTTAATCCAATTGACTGCAACAATAATACTTTTTCAGTTTAACCCACTGCATCGCCAATACCGGACTTTTTGTTTCTGCTTTTACATGTTTTGCCAGAACTGATTCTGCAAGATGCTGCAGGGACTGAGCAAGCTGTGCCTCTTGTTGATGAGGAAGAGCGAGAGGACCATAGTCTTGGACAAGAAGAAGGGCCGTTTGCAGCATACTGTAAGAGGCAGAAGGAAACTGTTGGGATCACTCCAGCACTACAGTTAAGTCACTACCTTGACATATGCGAAGGACAGAATGTCCTCTTTTTTCTGGGCAATGAACAGGAAGGCTCTTCCTTCACTGTCCCGAGTGGCCATCAGGGTCTTGGCAGAGCCTCCAGTGGAGCGTGTCTTCAGCCATGGTGGCATCATACCGCGGCCTCATCGAGCACAAATGACTGACAGACTTTTATCGAATTTGGTCTTTTGCAAATGCAATGCATCATAGGGCCCGGAGATAAGAGAAAAAAATGAAACTGTTTATGCATTACACACACACACACACACACACACACACACGGCGTCTTCATGTTCAGGTTTTATCTCCCATCTTTGGGATCTGTATTTTTTTCTCAGACATTCATGCCAGTGTTCAAATTGTAGGCCTACTTGAAGTTCAGTATCAGTTGTTTAGATGTACCTTTTAATAAATGATTGTAACTTTACGGCAGGATTATTTTAGGCGTCTAGAGTATATCTGGAGAGAGAGAGAGACCTACAATATTTTGTTCTCTCTTCTCATGGCTACCCATGTATTTCCATGGAAATAATGTTTTTGGGAAGTAATACATATTTATAAAAGCATTCATGATTTGCATAAATGTAATATACTATTACTCTTGTTAAATATGAAATGGTATTACATTTGGTGAAGAGCACATTATGACTTGTTTAGGACTTGAGACGACTCGGACTTGCCTGTCTTGACTTGGGACTTGAGTGCTAAGACTTGAGACTTACTTGTGACTTGAAAAACATTGACTTGGTCCCACCTCTGGTAATCTGGTTCCCGCTCAGGTTATGGATGTGTCACTGCAACCTTAAAGGTTGTCAATGATGTCACCATTGCCCTTCTAGGCAATATTGTGCAGCTATTTTTATGGACTTGGCCAAAGCTTTTGATACGAGACTATTCCATGCTTTTGGGCCGGCGAAGGAGTATTGGTGTCTCTGAGGGGTCTTTGTCCTGGTTTGCTAACTACCTCTCTCAAAGAGTGCAGTGTATAAAGTCAGAAAATCTGTTGTCTCAGTCACTGCCTGCCTGCTTTGCAACAACGCTTTCTTTAGTGTCCAACAAGCATTCTCTACCCTTAACCTTGTTCGAAACACCTCCAAAACAAAAGGTCATGTGGTTTGGTAAGAAGAATGCCCCTCTTCCCACAGGTGTTATTACTACCGCTGAGGGTTGAGAGCTTGAGGTAGTCACCTCATACAACTACAGCTAGACAGTGCACTGTCCTCCTTTCAGCACATATCAAAGCTGCAGGCTAAAGTTAAATCTAGGCTTCGTTTCCTCTATCGTAATCGCTCCTCTTTGACCCCAGCTGCCAAACTAACCCTGATTCAGAGGACCATCCTACCCATGCTAGATTACGCAGACATCATTTATAGATCGGCAGGTAAGGGTGCTCTCGAGCGGCTAGATGTTATTTACCATTCGGCCATCAGATTTGCCACCAATTCTCAAGGCCAGACAAAGAACTCAATAAGTAAAGTCTTGGAGAAATGCTCACAAAATGCTAACTGACCATGTCTAGACAAGGCTATACAGTAGATCACTCTACCAAGCCCAAACGTAATATTGATAAAGCTGAAATCTCAAAATAGTGATCATGTCAGGCAGCTGCTGCTAAGACTGGCTAGAAACTGGGCTGACGGGCCTCTGATCATTTCCAGGGGCCTCATTTATAAAACCATGCTTAAGTACACATATACCCCAAAATGTGTGTGCGCGCCAGTTCATGCGAAAGTTGGCATTTATACAAATTTTACTTGACGTAAGAATGTGCTCACCTCACAGCAAACTTTAGACCATGCGTACTCACATCTGCTAGTGGTTGAAATATTGCATTGCAAGATGGAAAGTAAGTATTTTGTGCAAAATGGGGTTATAAAAGCTTATTCATACAAAAAACAAAAACAGAACGCAGCAATATACCACTAGTGAGAAGAGCAAAAATCCAAAATAATTTGACATAGGAACCTTTTTCCTTTCATTTTCATAACCATTGCAGAATATATTCCTCACCTTTTCTGGTTGTGATAGGTTCATATTCCCAAAGAAGCCATAGCCTTCAACAAATTACCATGTGCATCTCATTTAATTGGACCCTAGTAGCCTAGTAAATAGGTCTAGCCTATATTTACTATCATAGGCAGCAGTTTATAATACCGATATACAGTTGAATTTAACAGCTGATCTATACTGAACAAAAACACGTTATATATATATATATATATATATATATATATATATATATATATATATATATATCTATCTCACACAGAAGTATGTGGACATCCGTTCAAAATTAGTGGATTCAACCGCACCCATTGCTGACGTATATCAAATCGAGGACACAGCCATGCAAACTCCATAGACAAACATTGGCAGTAGAATGGCTTTACTGAAGAGCTCAGTGACTTTCAACTGTAAGTGCTGTTATTGAAGTGGAAACATCTAAGAGCAACAACGGCTCAGCCGCGAAGTGGTAGGCCTCACAAGCTCACAGAACGGGACCGCCGAGTGCTGAAGCGTGCAGTGCGTAAAAATCGTCTGTCCTCGGTTGCAACACTCACCACCGAGTCCCAAACTGCCTCTGGAAGTAACGCTAATACAAGAACTGTTCGTCAGGAGCTTCATGAAATTGGTTTCCATAGTCGAGCAGCCGCACTTGCACATAGGCATAAAATTACCATGAGCAATGCCAAGCATCGGCTGGGGTGGTAAAAAGCACGCCACCATTGGACTCTGGAGCAGTGGAAACGCGTTCTCTGGAGTGAAGAATCACTCTTCACCATCTGGCAGTCAGATAGATGAATCTGGGTTTGACGGATGCCAGGAGAACGCTACCTGCCTGAATGCATAGTAGAGGTTGACCGATTAATCAGAATGGCCGATTAATTAGGGCCAATTTCAAGTTATTACAATCGGAAATCTGTATTTTTGGACACCGATTTGCCAATTTTTTTTTCTACCATTATTTAATCTTTATTTAACTAGGCAAGTCAGTTAAGAACACATTTTTATTTTCAATGACGGCCTAGGAACGGTGGGTTAACTGCCTCGTTCAGGGGCAGAACAACAGATTGTTACCTTGTCAGCTCGGGGATTCAATCTTGAAAACTTGCAGTTAACTAGTCCAACGCTCTAACCACCTGCCTCACGAGGAGCCTGCCTGTTACACGAATGCAGTAAGCCAAGGTAAGTTGCTAGCTGGCATTAAACTTTTACCTTCTTCTCCAACACTTTGTTTTTGCATTATGTAAACCAAATTGAACATGTTTCATTATTTATTTGAGGCTAAATTGATTTTATTGATGTATTATATTAAATTCAAATTAGTGTTCATTCAGTATTGTTGTAATTGTCATTATTACACATTTTAAAATCGTCCAATTAAATCGGTATCGGCTTTTTTTGGTCCTCCAATAATCTGTATCGGCGATGAAAAATCATAACTGGTCGACCTCTAATTCAGGTCCATTGTCAGTGTCTGAAAAAGAAAGTCCTCATCCAGATACAGCATAAATTACTGATAAAGATTCTCTCCCACACACACAAAAAGTGGAAACGTCTTAAGTCAATAAGTTTTCAAACGCTTTGTAATGGCAAGCGTAAATAAGTTCAGGAATAAAAATGTACTTAACAAGTTGCATGGACTCAATAGTGTTTAACATGATTTTTTTTTTATTGAATTTTTACGACTACCTAAAATTGTATGTGTGAGGTACAAAAATTATCTGTCGAGACCCTCAGTCAAGCAGTGAATTTAAAACCGATTCAACCAAAAAGACCTGGGAGGTTTTCCAATGCCTATCAAAGACTTGCACCTATTGGTAGTTGGGTGAAAATAAAATAAAAAGCAGACATTGAATATCCCTTTGAGCATGGTGAAGTTATTAAATTACACTTTGTGCATCAATACACCCAGTCACAACAAAGACACAGGCGTCCTTCCTAACTCAGTTGCCGAAGAGGAAGGAAACCACTCAGGGATTTCAACATGAGGCCAATGGTGATTAAAACAGTTAGAACTTAAATGGCTGTGAGTTTTAACCTGAGGATGGATCAACAACATTGTAGTTACTCCACAATACTAATTGACTGAGTGAAGAGGAGGAAGCCTGTACATCATTTTTTTCTATCCCCCAAATGCATCCTGTTTGTAACAAGGCACTGCAAAAAAATGTGGCTAAGCAATTCACGCTTTTGTCCTGAATACAAAGTTTTATGTTTGGGGCAAATCCAATAAAAACACATTACTGAGTGCCACTCTATATTTTCAAGCATAGTGGTGGCTGCATCATGTTATGGGTGTAATTGTTAAGGACCGGGAAGTTTTTCAGGATAAAAAAATAAACTGAATGGAGCCTGAAGTACAGGCAAAATCCTAGAGGAAAACCTGGTTCAGTCTGCTTTCCACCAGACACTGGGAGATTAATTCATGTTACAGCAAGACAGTAACCTAAAACACAATAACAAATCTACAATGGAGTTGATTACCAAGAAGACAGTGAACGTTCCTGAGTGGCCGAGTTACAGTTGACTTAATCTACATGAAAATCTATAGCAAGACCTGAAAATTGTAGTCTAGCAATGAACAACCACCAATTTAACAGAGCTTGAACATTTTTGGAAAGATGTAGCAAGCTCATAGAGACTTACCCTGAAAGACTCAGCTGTAATTGCTGCCAAAGGTGCTTCTACAAAGTTCTGACTCAGGGGTGTGAAAACTTATGTGAATGAGATCTGCATTTCTTTCAAAATAAATTTGCAAAAATGTCTACAAACACATTTTCCCTGTCATTGTGGGGTATTGGGTGTACATGGACGAAATAAAATGTTATGCAAGCTGTACCACAACAAAATGTGAAGATACTGGAAATATTTCATTCGTATTTTGCGTGTCATGGCATAACGTCAATAGTTCCAAATTATACAGCAAATAAAGGCGTTGTCACCATAAAAGGTGGAGTATCAATGCTCGTTTCCACACACACAGTTTTACAACATGACTGATTTATTATGGGAAACATGCGTATGAATGGCGTGCACCAAGTTAATAAACCTCAATATTTTGGTAGGTGCGCAGACTTTTCTGAAAAGGTGCACGCAGAAGTTTAGTGCGAAATGTACTCAGCGGTTATAAAATGAGGCCTCAGGGGCAGCTCCAGTTGACATCTGCAGCGCTGTGCATGTTGTTTCAATTACATGAACAAGCCCATGGGGTCCTGTTCAGACCTACTATTATAAATAGAGGTGCACATTATGCGTGAATGCATTAGCCGGATTCTGTTGCAAAATGTTTTTCACTTGAAACCGTTTACTCCAAATGGAAAACGTTTAGCAAATAAGTTTCTAAGTTTCCTCCCCCCCCGGCTTCCGTTTGCTCCCTAAAATGGTAAACGATTTCTGTTGCAAAACGTTTAACAGACCAAATGTTTTGCAACGGAATCTAACTAATGGAAACACTGCAGGCTTCCTCGTCTCCTTTGCCTCATATACACTGATGAGAATGTGCATGGAAGCAGAGAAAAGCTCATTCCCTATAGGCATCCACCATTGCCAGTGTTATCAGATGAGTGCAGAATGAAGGAAAGAAGACGAGGACAATTACTGAGACAGGAGAGGTGGTTCGTTCTTGTGCAAATGCCATTCTGTATTCCCTTCAGCTCTTCATAGACGGAAGACATAACTAGTACATTGCTGTACTGGAGAGTTCGAGTGACGTCACTGTGATTGAAGATTTGACGTCTGTAAAGTGTGTTTTATTTTATTATTGACAAACCATGCACATAACTACTCGTCAAAACAATTGAAACAGTGGTCCAGCTAATTCCTGGCACCAACCATAGAAAAGGTGATTACAAAACAGTTTGAGCAGCAGTGCAAAGAAGCACACAACATTTAGCTAATATCCTCTTTTTGCTAGTTAGTGTGAGCTCGTGCTAGTTACATTGCAGAATAGGAGCTATCGTTTGCTAGCTAACGTTAGATAAATAGTATGTATACACATTCAAACAAACTGCAAAGACTAAGCTAGCTAGCAGACACAGATGTAAGAAAGAAAAAAGTCCCCTTTACCGTACCTTCCCGTTATTCAATGCTCAAAGCAGACACCTTCAACTAATGCTCAGGGCGCAGCCATTTTGAATTAACCCGAAACACTCACTGGTGAGCGCGCCACTAACAATGCTGCCACCTAATGTGTTGGAGTGAAACTGAAGAATAGCATTGCAGGCAAGAGCATTCAGCAGAGCAGAGGAACGCTAAAAACGTGTTACTTTGAGCTGAGTAAAATCACTGAGCTCAACAATACGTGCTATCAAATCAAGAATATATAAGTACTTTCATATACATGCTCATTCAAAAAAGAACTATATGATATAGTTACAGAAATTACTGCACTGTTTGGGCTAGAAACACAAGCATTTCGCTATCCGCATCCGCAATAATATCTGCTTAACATGTGTATGTGACTAATAGAATTTGATAGGCGAATGGGCTCATTGTAATTGCTGGAATGGAATGGAATAATTAGAAAGTTATCAAAAACAAACATATGGAAACCACATTTGACTCAGTTCCAAGAATTCCATTCCAGCAAGTAAGTAGACAATGGACCTGATCGGACAGCTCAGAGCCTCTGCTCTTTTCTGTCCATAAGAAACAATTCGATTGGTGGAAGAGGCAGGGCAGGCCAGTTTCGCCTTTTTGCTTTCCCCGGCATGAGTTCGTGGTGTTTTGCTTTAAAAATAGCAGTAAAAAAATAAAAAAATATCTAAAATAAAATAAAAAAGTAAAAAAATAAGGGATAAAAAACGTAATTACAATTATAGCTCACAACTGTGCATGGGGAGAGGGGTGGGGGCGCTAAGGAGTGCATTCACATATATCTACACATTTTCATACACACACAAATGATTATTTTGTTGTTGTTGTATATATATATATATTTTTTTTTGTATTTTGTATTTTTTTTCTTCCCCTCTTCTAGGTCAGTTTCAGCATTATGGACATGGGTGTATCTGTGGTTCATTTGGCCTGTCCCACGGCTTCCTTCAATGATGTGTTGTGAGTGGCTCTGTTGATGAACTTCTGGCCAATGATTGACTGTCTATTGTTTATTGATGTCAGTCCAGATATGCTGATGTAGACTTTCAGCAGTCTGAGGTGAGACTCCATATTTTCTTCCGCACAGTGTTTTTAGGTGGTTTAGTCTTTTTTGTCCCTCTCTCTCTATGTTCGCTTTATGGGTTGTCCAGTGCATGTTCTTCTGGAAGGTGACTCCAAGGAATTTTGCTTATTTTTCTACTTTTATTGTTTCACCGTAGAGTTTGAGATCTATGGGTTTCCTGTTTTTTTTGCTGGTGCTTCTTGTGAAGAGGACACATTGGGTATTTTGTGGGTTCAATTTTACTCGCCACATGTTAGACCACGACTCGATCCTTTCAATAGACTTCTGGAGTTTTTTTGCAGCAAGTTGAGGACATTTGGAGCTGGACCAGTAGCAGAGGTCATCGGCAAACTGTGAGACTTGACCTATGGTGGGTGGAGGGTAGTAGATATCTGATATGTAGAGTAGAAAGAGTAGCGGGCTTAGAACTGCCCCCTGTGGGACACCTGCCTCCGGGGTGAAAGGTGAGGATATTGCTGTGGAGACCTTCACTTTAATTGTACGGTTATGGAGAAAGCTGGTGATGATGTTTCTGATGGAGAGCGGTAGTTTGAGATTGGAATCTGCGAGCCGGTAACACAGTCCATTGTGCCACATCTTGTCAAATGTTTTCTCTATGTCAAAGAAAACCGCCAGGAGTAAGTTATTTTTTCTTGAAGTTCCGAAGGATGTCCTCTGACAGTCTTAGAATGTTATCGGTGGTTGATCTTGCTTTCCTGAAGCCAGCTTGGTGGATTCCAAGGAGGCCCATTTCCTCGATGTGGCCGCTCAGTCTTTGGGTGAGTACTCTCTCAAACAGCTTCCCGACATGACTGAGGAGGCTGATTGTTCTATAACTTGTGACGTTGTATGGGTCTTTGCCAGGTTTGTGGATCATTGTGACAACTGCAGATTTCCAAGGTAGGGGAAAGTAGCCTTCCGTGGGACATTCTGTGAAGAGGTTGGAAAGGAGGTGCAGGTATTCATCAGGTGCTTGTTTGATGAGTGTGCTGTCAATGTTGTCTTCCCCTGGTGCTTTGTTTTTTTTTTTTTTTTTCAGGTGAGTCTTGATTTCTTCAACGCTAACAGAGCGGGTGAGGGGATGGTCTACTGGTGTCGGATTTGAGGTGTACACTGTTTTCTGCATTTCTCTGTCGTCGATGGTTTTCCAGTCTTTGTCAAAGAGAGGATCGCCGGGACAAGAATGAACATTTTGTAGGTGGTTTCTGAATAATGTTGCTTTTGTTTCGTTGTCTTCGATGAGTTGGTTTTGAGACTTTAGCACAGGTATGATGTTATTGGTTTTGTCTCCGTTGATTGTTTGATTTTTTGCCAGAAGGTCCGGGGGTTGGTGTCTGCATCTAGCTCCATTCCAGCCATTACAATCAGTCTGTCTTATAGCTCCTCCCACCAGCATCGATTATCTTGGGTATACTTAAGTATAGCTACAAAATCCAAATTAGTTGTTAATCTCTTAAAACTGCACTATGCCGAAATCGTTTCGCTTTCAAATAGAATTATAAATCTATAGCTCACATTTATGTCAATTTAGTCAGGTCGCCCAAAAAGTTACATATTGCCACTTTAATAATCCATTTATTTTTGTCTGTGAACTTTAATAATGATCAACATAGAGAAAGACAGTTAAAACTCAGTAATACCATTGGACTGGATGAATCCATATTCAGAAGACAGAATATATTTACCACACAATCTAAAGGGGCAGCAGGTAGCCTAGTGGTTAGAGCGTTGGGCCAGTAACGGTTGCTACATCAAATCCCCGAACTGACAAGGTAAAAAATCTGTCGTTCTGCCCTTGAACAAGGCAGACCCATTGTTCCTAGGCTGTCATTGTCATTGTAAATAAGAATTTGTTCTTAACTGACTTGCCTATTTAAATTTTTAAAAATGAAAGCATAACAGGCATATGTCAAAAAAGCAAGAAAAATGTAAATAACTTTATTAAGAAGGCACATCGACACCGAAAACATCACATTCAGTTGCTTCGGAAGCCATGGTAAAACCTAGATCACATGTGTAATTACTGGCTATTCTCCAAACCAAACACAATATGAACAACTTCAGTCAAATGATTCTGGTCATTTAACACATCTCCCCATCAACTCTGAACGTGATTATAAACGTTTTGGACAAAATGTTAACATTTTATTCACAGTGCTCTGTTTGTCCCTACCAGTAAAGTTTTTCGAAATAAAAGTGCATTTATGGTCCCTCTGAGTTTGACAATGGAGTACATTGTTACCATCTCGATAGCAAATATTGACATTTTCTACACTGGTAAAGGACATTTGAACCTGAATAACCACACATTTTTATACCACACATTATTTGCCCATGTTGCTAAATACATAATCAAGATCAACTTATTTCATAGTCAACATATGATACATTTTAAATAATAGGCATGATTCACAGCATGTTTAATGCATGAGGTAAAATATGTTTTCCTGGAAATGTATCATAAAGATGTATTTATTATAATACTCCAATCAAGTGTAGACATATGGATTAAATGCTACTAAATGGGACTGTTGTAAGGCCTGACAACCAATCAAATAAATATGAACATTTTCTAAAACATCAGAACGAAAGTTCACTGAACTAAAGATCATTTAAAAGCATGATTCACCTGAGAACATCTAAAAATGAGTTAGTTGACGTTCACTTTCTGCAGGGTTATGGCACTCACATTAAGGGCATCCTCACCTGGCAGAAGCTCTCTCAACAGGAATGAAAGCAGCATCTATTGAAAAGAAAGAGAAGCAAAAGGTGAATCAACATAACTGTACAAGAAAGTCTACAGTACCAGTCAAAAGTTTGGACACACCCACTCATTCAAGGGTTTTTCTTACATTATAGAATAATAGTGAGGACGTCAAAACTATGAATTGAATGTTTCTTCAAATGCAGTCGCAAAAACCATCAAGCGCTATGATGAAACTGGCTCTCAAAGGACCGCCACAGGAAAGGAAAACCCAGTTACCTCTGCTGCAGAGAATACGTTCATTAGAGGAGTTAACTGCACCTTAGATTGCAGCCCAAATAAATTACTCAGAGCTCAAGTGACAGACATCTCAACATCAACTGTTCAGAGGAGACTGCGTGAAATTAGGCCTTCGTGGTCGACTTGCTGCAAAGAAACCACTACTAAAGGACACCAGTAAGAAGAAGAGACTTGTTTGAGCCAAGAAACACGAGCAATGGACATTAGACCGGTGGAAATCTGTCCAAATTTGAGATGTTTGGTTCTTTGTGAGATGTAGAGTAGGTGAACGGATGATCTCCGCATATGTGGTTACCGTCGTGAAGCATGGAGGTGGTGTGATGCTGCTTTGCTGGTGACACTGCATGTAATTCATTTAAAATTCAAGGCATACTTAACCAGCATGGCTACCACAGCATTCTGCAGAGATACGCCATCCCATCTAGTTTGCGCTTAGTGGGACTATAATTTGTTTTTCAACAGGACAATGATCCAAAACACACCTCCAGGCTGTGTAAGGGCTATTTGACCAAGGAGAGTGATGGAGTGCTGCATCAGATGACCTGGCCTCAACAATCACCCGACCTCAACCCCATTTAGATGGTTTGGGATGAGTTGGGACCACAGAGTGAAGGAAAAGCAGCCAACAAGTGCTCAGCATGTGTGGGAACTGCTTCAAGACTGTTGGAAAAGCATTCCAGGTGAAGCTATTTGAGAGAATGCCAATAGTGTACAAAGCTGTCATCAATGCTACTTTGAAGAATCTAAAATATATTTTGATTTGTTTAACACTTTTTTGGTTACTACATGATTCCATATGTGTTATTTCATAGTTTTGATGTATTCACTATTATTCTACAGTGTAGAAAATAGTACAAATAAAGAAAAACCCTGGAATGAGTAGGTGTCTAAAACTTTGACTGGTACTGTATATTTTTAGAACATTTGACAGATATCAAATATAGAGAGACAGAACTGCAACATTGATGAGAGGACATTAGGATCTTGACGCCAGAGTTCTCTCTTCCAGTGCTCTCTACAGAAACTTAAGAGGCTAGATACGCACATAGACCAGCTTCTTGTTTTCTTCACAGTCCTGGAAGAGCTTAAATGCTGACTCCATATCGGTCTTCTTCAAGATTAAATAGTTTGAATCTAAAATGAGAACATGTTGTTAGTGAACTGTGACAAACTTCTCAAATTTCTGTCCAAGCATGAAAAGCAGAATTCCAAACATTTAGATAGAAAAAAACAAAACGCTGTGTATATCACATACATCTGGCATTGATGAGATGGTGAGCTCGGCCTTTGGTTTCATGCTTCTCCTCACTGCTGCGATGGGGTATAGGGCATGTCACCTCCGGCAAGCCCCCGGGCCACTGTTTCTCACGCAGGTTGTCGATATAGGAGGCAATCTGTGCTTCCGTTGGGTTCATATTATTCAAGAAGCTGTTCACTTTCCTAGAGAATATTATAAAACGTCATGCTGGGATTCTCAAAAGGACAAATGTAGATCATCCTATTACTCTGTCAGTATGACAAACCAGGACTGCAGTGGAAAAATGGGAGAATATTTCACAGTTCTTACTTTTTCAATATCGGCATGACGGGTTTCAAAATCGCATCAAATATGTTCAGAAGGATGGAATTGCCTGGAGGGCAAAGTAGGGTGCTGATTATTACACACTATTAAATGTCATTAATATTCATAACCATCCTCAAAAGGTGACTCTAATTAAAATATAAACATATAAAATGACATTGAACAAAAATATAAATGCAACATGCACCAATATTTTTCTTTTTACTGAGTTATAAAGAAATCAGTAAATTGAAATACATTCATTAGGCCCTAATCTATGGATTTTACATGACTGGGAATACAGATATGCATCTGTTGGTCACAGACACCATTATTACTTTTTGTTTTGTTTTAAATAGGGGTGTGGATCAGAAACCCAGTCAGTATCTGGTGTGACCAACATTTGCCTCATGCAGTACGACACATCTCCTTCACAGAGTTGATCAGGCGGTTGACTGTGGCCTGTGGAATGTTGCCCCACTCCTCTTCAATGGCTGTGTGTCGTCGCTGGATATTGGCGGAAACTGGAACACACTGTCATACACGTCGATTCAGAGCATCCCAAACCTACAGAATGGGTGACACGTCTGGTGAGTATGCTGGCCATGGAAGAACTGGGACATTTTCAGCCTCCAGGAATTATGTACAGATCCTTGCAACATGGGGCCATTCATTATCATGCTGAAACACGAGGTGATGGCGGCGGATGAATGGCACGACAATGGGCCTCAGGATCTCATCACGGTATCTCTGTGTGTTCAAATCATCATTGATAAAATTATAATTGTGTTCATTGTCCGAAGCATATGCATGCACATACCATAACCCCACCGCCACCATGGGGCACTCTGTTCACAATGTTGACATCAGCAAACACACCCACACGACACAATACATGTTGCCTACCATCTGCCCGGTACAGTTGAAACCAGGATTCATCTGTGAAGAGCACACTTCTCCAGCTTGCCAGTGGCCATTCGAAGGTGAGTATTTGCCCCCTGAAGTCGGTTACGATACTGAACTGCAATCAAAAAGACCCTGGTGAGGACGACAAGCACGCAGATGAGCTTCCCTGAGACGTTTCAGACAGGTAACAGGTGATCCCTCATGTGAAAAAGCCAGATGTGGAGGTCCTGGGCTGGTGTGATTACAAGTGGTCTTCGGTTGTGAGGCCACTTAGACGTACTGCCAAATTATCTAAAGTGCCATTGGAGGCAGCTTATGGTAGAGAAGTTAACATTAAATTCTCTGGCAACAGCTCTGGTGGACATTCCTGCAGTCAGCATGCCAATTGCAAAAATGTTGACATCTGTGGCACTGTGTTGTGTGACGAAACGGCACATTTTAAAGTGGCCTTTTATTGTCCTCTCACAAGGTGCACCTGTGTAATGACCATACTGTTTAATTAGCTTCTTTAAATGCCACACCTGTCAGGTGGATTGATTATCTTGGCAAAGGAGAAATATTCACTAACAGGGATGTAAACAAATTTGAGAGAAAAATAACCTTTTTGTGCATATGGAAAATTTCTGGGAGCATTTATTTCAGCTCATGAAACCAACACTACATGTTGCACTTATATTTTTGTATTTATATTTTTGTTCAGTATACCATTTATTATTTATAAAAAATGTTTTAAAAAATCTCCCCAATTTCGTGATGTCCAATTGGTAGTTAGTCTTGTCTCATCGCTGCAACTCCCGTACGGACTCGGGAGAGGCGAAGGTCGAGAGCCGTGCGTCCTCCGAAACACAACCCAACCAAGCCGCACTGCTTCTTGACACAATGCCTACTTAACCCAGATGCCAGCCTCACCAATGTGTCTGAGGAAACAGTGCACCTGGCAACCGTGTCAGCGTGCACTGCGCCCGGCCCGCCACAGGAGTCGCTAGTGCGCGATGGGACAAGGACATCCCTGCCGACCAAACCGTCTCCTAACCAGGACAACGCTGGGCCAATTGTGCGCCATCCCATGGGTCTCCCAGTCGCGGTCTGCTGCAACAGAGCCTGGACTCGAACCCAGTATACAATTTCAAACAAATTAGGAAGTTAGAACTAACCAGATATTGCTTTCAACAAATCAAAAAGGGCTTTGGTTGCTTCCATTTGCTCCCAGCTGGATTGTTCCTTTTTCAAACACGGTGAGTCTTCTAATTTTGGCTGACTCCCCATTTCATTTCCTTTACTCTTGGGCATCCCTCCTGACATTTTGAAAGTGAGCTTCTCCTTTTTATTCGACTTTCCACCAAAAGGATGTGTTGGAC
Source organism: Oncorhynchus mykiss (assembly GCF_013265735.2). Taxonomy (NCBI): domain Eukaryota; kingdom Metazoa; phylum Chordata; class Actinopteri; order Salmoniformes; family Salmonidae; genus Oncorhynchus; species Oncorhynchus mykiss. Next base: position 30,314,117 of record NC_050571.1, on the reverse strand, counting down.
TGACAGCGAGGTCAAATTGCAAGCTTCCATTTTCACTGGAACGTCGCAGTCTACAGAAAGAGTCAGTCTGGTCTTCAGGGGTGTCTGATTTTGTTTGGGCCAGACACTCCTCTGATCTAGATAGCCTTTTGATTGCCATCTTTAGGTGAGAAGTTATGGGGTTCTCAGATCCCTCGGTTTTGTCTGCATTAACCAAAATGTCAGATTTCTCTATTGGTTCGGTTTCGTCATCTCTGCAGCACTCAATGGAACTGGGTTCTGGAGGAGAATCCTCATCACATTGGGAGATGATGATACATGGGCCCCGGGCCAGGTCATCCCTTGTATCGCCATCCAGGTTCTCAGTTGCAGTTGGGTCTGCAGCCTCCGTTGTGTTGGAATCATCTGGTTTGGTCCCTCTTCCAAGGCTGTTGTGCTTGTCCTGAAAAATTCAATGTGCATTGCAGACCTGGGTTCACATACATGTACATTTGATTATTAAAATTATTGTTTTTGGTATGAGTATGTTTGAGTATGTTTAAATAATGTGAACTAGCTACTACTTCTGTTCGAGGTGTTTTGATGTATTTTCTAATCATTTCCCATAAAAAGCCTACTATTAGAACATTTTTCCAAATACATTATTTCAAATAACAAACAGACCTGCTTTCAAATGCATGAGATTATTTGAAAATACAGAGTATTTTGTTTTTCTTACACTTTTTACCCCTTTTTTCTTCCCAATTTCGTGGTATCCAATTGGTAGTTCCAGTCTTGTCCCATCGCTGCAACTCCCGTACGGACTCGGGAGAGGCGAAGGTCTAGAGCCATGCATTGTCCAAAAAACAACCCCGTCAAGCCGCACTGCTTCTTGACACACTGCTTGCTTAACCCGGAAGCCAGCCGCACCAATGTGTAGGAGGAAACGCTGTACAGCTGGCGACCAAAGTTGCGGCCGGCTGCAACACAGCCTGGGATTGAACCCGGGTCTGTAGTGACACCTCTAGCACCGCGATGCAGTGCCTTAGGAGGCCAGGTATTTAGTTTAAAAAATATATACAAATACCCAAATACTTACTTTCAAATGTCTTTGAAAGTTGTGCATTGAAACACTATCACAAATACTGACTGACTGCTAGAGACTCACAACTGGTTTGGTTTATTAATCCACCAGCAGAGGGCATCATTTGCCATTTGTGGTGACACTGACATGATACAAGACGACCTGGCTTGCAGGCCTTGCTCAACAGGTTATTAAAATGCCTACCTCATCTTCCTCTTGGCCCGGAGTCAGGAAGTAGGCCAGGCCACTGAAGAGGCCCCACACTTCCCCCACATGATCCTCTTCAACCAGCAGCTTGTCCAGAGGACACAGAAACTGAAACACTGGCTGAGTGTGGCCCACTAGATCATCAGACACCAGCTCCTGGAAAGGACATTTATTTTTATCATATCAGATCACCTATCTGTGTTAATTTATGCTCATGCCTGAAGTATGCCAGTGTACCTGTAAGAAGTGCTTGATTGACTTTTTGGCTTCTTTAAAATCCTCACTGATGTTCACCACAGTACTCTCTTCTAACACGGATAGGGAGGGTAAAGTAGCAGAGTCCTAAAACAAACAATCCAAACAAGGGAAAAATATTAATAAAATATAAATTGTATGATCTGTAGATAAGAGCGTCTGCTAAATGACTCAAATGTAAATCTGGACCCATATTGAGGATGCAAAAGGGAGACCAGTGTCAGAAGAGACTATACACTCAAGACTATTAGCATTGGTTGTATCTGTGCAACATCCATACGATGTCAGAGATAAATGAAACAGTACGGTATCTGTTACATCCACAAGTCCTGCAGCGGTCTGTTTTGACAACAGTGCTGTGGTTTTGTCATCTTGAGACCCAACAAAATAAGGAAGTTACCATTGGTCTCATTTCTCAATAACCTTTTACACTGAATGAATTCAATACCAAACAGCATAGCGGCTTTACATCATTTCATTGGCCATGAGGTTACATAGTGAAATGATACCTTGTGCAACACAATAGCAACAATACAATATCCCTCTTCATAATTCCCTAACCTGCCATAGGTTGCGGAAGTGGATGATGTCTGTTTGGGTCTTCCTCACGTTCCAGTGAAGGTTTTCAGGGTTGTCCCTCTCCTCCAGGTGAACTGTAAAACACAGTTCCTCGTTTTCCCTCTCCACCTACAGACAGTAACATCTTACTTTACACACCATTCTGTCACAAACAGGTAACAGAACGACCAAGGACATGTCTTCACACAGCTCAGTTTCATAACTAACAGTAGTTACATTCAAAGCATTCCACAGTGACTTGTGTGCGATTAGTGACTTACACAAGGGACGCTGACAGCCCAGTGGCCAACCCGCCACAGCTCATACGACAGATTGAATTCCATCATATCCTCTTGTACACTGTTCCAGTAGCTCTCCAGATCACTGTCCTCCTGGTGAAAGAAGCCAATGACAAAATAAAAATGTCAGCCGTGTTATATTTCATCCTCAGTTTGATACTTAATGTTACCAGACTATAAATAGAACAATGTTTGGGGAGGAGAGAGGACATTCAGAAATAATATTCTATTGGATAGATGGCAAAACATGTACTGTCTGTACGTATGCACTGTCTTCAGCACTGTCTTTAGAAATCAGTTGAATTGCTATTAAAAAAAAGGCTAGAACAGGGTGAATAGTGCAGTGATGACTGCAGAGCTGCTCTTTCTGGTGCAGTGTCCTTACATTGTCAGAGTCCTGCTGGTTCCGGATGGAGCCCTCCCGGCTACTCCCTTCAGTTTCGTTTGATGGACGACCCTGGATAGACATGGCCATGACAACCAGCGCCTGCTCCCTTTTCTTCATCTTCTCCCTTTTAGCATTCTTCAATCTCATCTTGTCAAGGAATTTAGACCAGCCTTCCTTCAATTTGTTAGCTGGAAAAACACCCATATCTGATTAGCTAAGTGTCAACCTTTTTCATTGCCCTTTTCTATGTCACAAGTTGACTGCAAACTGTGATAACTTTAAGGCAGGGGAAAGAAAAACACACAGAATAAACTGGACATTTTAATTAGCCTAGTGATGGTTTCAAATACACAAATACCCTCACCTTTCTTTTTGGACTTGCTGTCACTGGTTTGCACATCCTCTGTTTCATCCTGTGTCCTAAAAAGACCACCAAACAAAATCAAAGCACAATTTCTTTCTGTGTTCTCTGCACCCGTGCAGCACTGAAGTGTGTTTATTAAAGACAAGAGAGGCAGCCTGGTAGGAAAAGGTCCACTCACGCTCCACTGGCCTGGCTCTCCAGGGAGGCTGGAGAGGCCCTGTCAGAGTGGGACTCACACAGATCCGCCACAGAGCTTTTACGGGTCGCTCCATCCAGCTGACTCACCACCAGCTGGTTGAGGTTGTCAGGGTCTGAGAGCCAACGCACCAGCAGGTCCAGTACTGAGGGCATGGATGACAAAGTCAATGTGATACCTACTACAGAGTAAAACCACATAGTAGTGGGACAAAACCATGTTCAATAAATACTAAACAAAAATATAAACTGCCCCATGTTTCATGAGCTGAAATAAAATATCTAATTTGGGAAGCTTATTTCTCTTAAATCTTGTGCACAAATGAGTTTATATCCCTGTTAGTGAGCATTTCTCCTTGCTAAGATAATCTATCCACCTGACTGGTGTGGCATTTTGAGAAGCTGATTAAACAGAATGGTAATTACACAGATGCACCTTGTGCTTGGGACAATAAAAGGCCATTCTAAAATGTGCAGTTGTCTCACATAGGTATCTTTTGGTTATCACTACGGCAACAGCTTCCAGGAACGACAAAATATTTACATCTTACAGTTATTCGGAAAATAAGCAAAAGGAACAATGACAGATGTCTCAAATTGGGGGAGCAGGCAATTGGCATACTGACTGCAGGAATGTCCAATAGAGCTGTTGCCAGAGAATTAAATGTACATTTCTTAACATAAGCCGCCTCCAACGTTGTTTTAGAGAATTTGGCAATACGTCCATCTGGATTCACAATGGCATCGTGTGGGCGAGCGGTTTGCTGATGTCAACATTGTGAAAAGAGAACCCAATGGTGGCGGTGGGATTATGGTATGGGCAGGCAAGAAATTGTGCTTTGATTTTGTTTGGTGGTCTTTTTACAGACAATGAACACAATTGCATTTTATCGACGGCAATTTAAATCCACAGAAATGTCATGACGAGATCCTGAGGCCCATTGTCGTGCCATTCATCCACCACCATCACCTCATGTTTCAGCATGGTAATGCACAGCCCCATGTCGCTAGGATCTGTACATCATTTCTGGAAGCTGAAAATGTTCCAGTTCTTTCATGGCCTGCATACTCACCAGACATGTCTGCCATTGAGAATGTTGGGGATGCTCTGGATCGCGGTGTACAACAGTGTGTTCCAGTTCCCGCCAATACCAAGCAACTTTGTACAGCCATTGAAGAGAACAACCTTCCACAGGCCACAATCAAAAGCCTGATCAACTCTATGTGAAGGGGATGCGTCACGCTGCATGAGGCGGCGTGGTCACACCAGATACGAACTCGTTTTCTGATCCACGTCCCTACATTTTGTTTAAGGTATCTGTGACCAACAGACGCATATCTGTATTCTCAGTCAAGTAATATCTATAAATTAGGCCCTAATGAATTTATTTCATTTGACTGATTTCCTTATATGAACTGCAACTCAGTAAAATCTTTGAAATTGTTGCATGTTGCGTTTCTATTTTTGCTCAGTATATATAGGTAAAAAGCAGACACACTTTGGCTCAGAATAACAGACGATTACGGAGAACCTTTCCAACTTGTTTCACTTTTATACCAATGGCCACCTCCAGTATCCACCATTATCCACGTCTCCCAGGTTTAAAAAAAATGGTGTTAACGGTCAAGTTTCACTGAACATTATTGAGACTCAATTAAGGTTACAGGTGCAGAAGACAGAAGTTAAATGTTTTATCTACAACAGTAAAATCCCTTACCATTACAAAGGCATAAATGTAAATTATCCAAGCCGTTTCACTGGCTCCTGTGATCAGAGCCACTGACCATTATATAAATAAATATATATATATATATATAAATATAAATAAATATATATATATATTTTATTGTCACATAGGTGCAGTGAAATGTGTTCTACATTATCTGCAGGTTTCAACAACACATTGTGTTAGCTTTCCTCTAAGGATAGCCCTAGTTTAGTAACAGTATGTGCAGTATTTCTAACCTCTATCCTTTACTTATCATGATAGAATGATAAGAAACAATGGTTTCATGCTAATTTCTTCTTTTTTCAAAACTTCCGCAATGTGCTGAGAGAATTACATGAGGCACTGATAGGCCTATATTGTGGGGCTTACCTTTTAAGGCAACTATCTCATTTAAGGCACAGTGGCTGACTGCCAGTCCCCATAGGGACTGGGGTAAAAGGTTTCGCACCAGTGCTTCAGAGAACACTCGGAGAACTTCAACCTCCTCTCCTCTAGAGCGGAACAATGGTTTTCTGACACACGGAGAGAGAGAACAAAACAGACAGACAATATTAATAAAAATAGTCTATTTGGAATAATGACAAAGTGAGCAACAATACCTAGATTGATGATATCAGGACAGAGCACAACACATTGAAAAGCGAGACATTCTATCACCGCAATACTTCATACAGGCCATTCTTCCATCATGTGACAACCTGCATAGTACCCTAGGTCACATTAAATCTCTCTATTTTTTTTTTTAAGTTTGAAATTCAGAACTGAGGATGTTAATGATTTATCCAAAACAATCACATATACATAAACCACTTCAACAGTATAGGCAAGCGATACAGCTGTAGAACGGCAACTCAATATGGGTGATGCCATAATCTATTGCTTCTATTGATATTCTACTAGCGACTGCAGGAGAGCTGTATTACCTATGAGACTGTTTGGCATTATGGAGGTGCTGGGTCAGGATGCGAATGCAGCCCACACTTGCAGCACAGACATCAAAGTCTTTGCCTCTGCTGATGACTTGATCGATGACTTGGTCAAACTCCTTCCACAGCACCTGGTGCAGGAGCTGACTGTCACAGGGCCCAGGGACGCTGTACCAGGGGAGGACTAGCTGGGCGTAGGCACAGTCAAACACTGGGGAAAACGTACACTCAAAATCAACAAAGGCTAAATAGTTGGCGAAGACAAAAAAATATATTGTACATTTAGAGTGCATTCGGAAAGTATTCAGACCCCTTCACTTTTTCCACATTTTGATACATTACAGCCTTATTCTAAATGTGATTATTTTATTGTTTATCCGTCATCAATCTACACACAATAGCCCATAATGACGAAGCCAAAACTGGTTGAGACATTTTTGCATATGTATTAAAAATAAAAAACAGAAATACCTTATTTGCATAAGTATTCAGACCCTTTGCTTTGAGACTCGAAATTTGGCTCAGGTGCATTAGGTTTCCATTGATCATCCTTGAGATGTTTCTACAACTTGAAGTCCACCTGTGGTAAATTCAATTGATTGGACATGATTTGGAAAGGCACACACCTGTCTATATAAAAAGGTCCCACAGTTGACAGTGCATGTCAGAGCAAAAATCAAGCTGCGAGGTCAAAGGAATTGTACCTTGAGCTCCGAGACAGGATTGTGTCGAGGCACAGATCTGGGGAAGGGAACCAAAAAACATTCTGCAGAATTGAAGGTCCCCATGAACATGGTGGCCTCCATTCTTAAATAGAAGTTTGGAACCACCAAGACTCTTCCTAGAGCTGGCCGCCTGGCCAAACTGAGCAATCAAGGAGAAGGGCCTTGGTCAGGGAGGTGACCAAGAACCCGATGGTTAGTCTGACAGAGCTCCTGAGTTCCTCTGTGGAGATGGGAGAACTTTCCAGAAGGACAACTAATCTCTGCAGCACTCCACCAATCAGGCCTTTATGGTAGAGTGGCAAGACGGATGCCACTCCTCAGTAAAAGGCACATGAAAGCCCGCTTGGAGTGTGACAAAAGGAACCTAAAGGACTCTCAGACCATGAGAAAAAAGGTTCTCTGGTCTGATGAAACAAAGATTGAACACTTTTGCCTGAATGCCAAGTGTCACGTCTGGAGGAAACCAGGCACCACTCATCACCTGGCCAATCCATGTGTCATTGAGTGGCCCAGCCAGAGCCCGGACTTGAAACTGATCGAACATCTCTGGAGAGACCTGAAAATAGCTGTGCAGCCACGCTATCCATCTAACCCGACAGAGCTTGAGAGGATCTGCAGAGAAGAATGGAATTAACTCCCCAAATACAGGTGTGCCAAGCTTGTAGTGTCATACCCAAGAACACCCGAGGCTGTAACTGCTGCCAAAGGTGCTTCAACAAAGTACTGAGTAAAGGGTCTGAATACTCATGTAAATGTGATATTGCAGGTTTTGTTTTTATATACATTTGCAACCATTTCTAAAAACCTGTTTTTGCTTTGTCATTATGGGGAATTGTGTGTAGTTTGAGGGGGGGGGGGGGGGGGGGGGCGATTTAATACAATTTAAAATAAGGCTGTAACGTAACAAAATGTGGAAAAAGTGAAGGGGTGTGAATACTTTCTGAACACACTTCAAAAGAGCCCTGAGTATTGTAAGTGAAAGGCTACATTTGGTACTTATGATTTATTCAAAGGTGTAGGTTGAAGTGAGCTGGGAAATTCATTTTAGCAGGATTATCAAAAACACTTCCCGACAGAAAACAGTCCAAACTGGTCTGAGCATGCCTTATACAAAATATGCCAACCAACTCGTTCCAAGCAGAGCTTGGTAAAGCAACACCCGCTTTCCATAATCCACAGCACAGCACAGCACATTGACAGAGTTATTTTTGTGTCTATTGCCTCAACATCTTTGTCACCCAAGCCCCAGATCATGTAACATGAGATATGTCTGCAGCTGCATTTGCTATCCTATTCAACTGTGTCACAGAATACAGAAGAACTACATGTGGCTGACCAAATACACTAAGGAAAAGGGCAGAATGTTTTCGTTATTTCATCCTTGATCTTAACAATAGACTCCGCTTACCCTGGCAGAAAACCTGACAGGATTACTTTTTTTTTTTAAATGTCTAGGAACATTCTGGCAGGATCTCAAATTATGCAGAGGAAAATTGCACACCTTGCTGAAGAGATCTCTTCACATGGGGAAACTGTCTCTCCTGTGATGTTTCAGCTTTAGTGCTTGTTGTATCAGTCACATCACAACCTAAATGGTCGGTGGTTTCCTGTAAGACATTTCAGATACATTACAGTAGAGTTCAGTACAGTAAAGAGTACAGTACAGGGCACAGTAAAGACGTGAATATAGTGTTTGGACATCATTAATTCCATGTAGATTAAGTAGAAAGATGGCATAGGTTCATTTTCAATGTAAAAGGACGCATGAGCACTAACATGTGAAGTTGGGTGTCAAATGACTGGGTGTCAGTTTGACTTATTAAAAAAAGGGGTCTTAGAAAACATCGAGCAGGGGGAAAAAAGGTATTATCAATACATCAAAACCAGTGGGGGCTGCTGAAGGGAGGCCGGCTCATAACAATGGCTGCAACAGAGCATATAGAATTGCATCAAACGCATGGTGTATTTTGATGTATTTGATACCGTTCCAGCTCTTCCGCTCCAGTCACTACCACAAACCTGTTTTCTTTAATTAAGGTGCCACCAACCTCCTGTGATCAAAACACTACCATGTTGAAGTAAAGACCGCTGTCAATTCAAATCAACACATATTTAGTTTAGTAACATTTTTTCCCGCCTTCTGTATGTTTAAGACACGTTGCCTTGTGCCTTGAAATTCTGTTACCAAAAACCCACATACCTTCAAGGTATTTTCTAATTTCTCTCCTTCATGAGGGAGGATAATGAAAGTTCACAGAAGTAACAAGGTAGACCTATCAATTAGTTATAGTGTTGTTACTGATATCAATTTTGTTGATAATTTATTAAATGATTAAAACTAGAAATTCTGTTACCAAATCGCTAACAGAATTTTGGAAAAATCTGTAATGGAATCTCTGCAATTGAGCAACAATGGGAAATCATAGTAGTCAACGCCGGACGTCCATGGACATTGACAAGCAGATTTCAACACCCACAGACGCCTGGACCGGCATAAATTTGGCCCTAACATAGACGGCCACGATAGGTTCAGATTTGGTTCGGTAAATCTGAACCAACCATAGACGTCTTGTAAACTTGTTTCACAAGTTTGGGCAGCACTGTATAGTACAATAGAGTTTAGTAGAGTAGAGTTCAGTACAGTGCACAGTAGAGAACACTTCAGTTGAATACACTACAATGTACTGTACTCTACTATGCAATACCCTACTGAGCTTTACTTTGATTTTAAGACTTGTGAAACATGATAGTCTATGATAGGTTAAGACTTGGCCCAGTCCGGACCAACATTATTTGTTCTTGTTTGGTGGCAGAGCTCAAATAAAGCTGCAATATGTAACTTTTTTGGAGACCTGACCAAATTCACATAGAAATGTATGTTATAGATCTGTCATTCTCATTTAAAAGCAAGTTTAAGAACCGGTAGATCTGTTCTGTGTGCTATTTCTACGCTATGCTATTTTTGCATAGTACAGCTTTAAAATAATAGCCAGTCTGTAGAATAATACTTAAATATGCAATATCCTTCTTTGCCTATGTCTACCTTTGCATAACAGGTAGAAGTTTTGGATACATCACAATGAAGAGAACGACTTTCGTATCCATAATTATGCATTTCTGTGTAGTACACATCAGGGACCCATGGTGAAATTACATTTCCGCAAGTCTATTACCAGGTGTCAGTCCACTTCACTTAGCTAAGTTTAAAGGTGCTACACATAGGACTTATATTTATTTGTCCCTAATATACCGGGCGCTAATAAAGCCCAACCGTGGAGGTGTCATAACACCTAGCGGTCAAATATTTAAATGATTCCAATCGGTTTTCACCATTCATTTTTTCCATAGGAGATTTTACAAACACTTAAAATAAGGGCTGTGTTTCTTGTAGGCTTACCCTGGTGTGACATTTTAATAACCATGTAAATCTCTCGGACAAGGGGACTTTTATCAATATTCTCTGGAGCGGCATCTGTTGTCAAAATGTTCTGACTTTGTGGTTGTGTTATCTAGCGGAAATCGCTCTGTCATTTCCTGGTTGCTAAAATACTGTTGGCTCAATTTCAATTCATGAAGAAAAAAAAACAAGCACTGAAACGAGTAGAGAAGCATTGTACCATCTAAATCGCAAAATAGTTTTCACAGATGTTTGAAGCTGGTGGACCAACACCACCCACCACCTTAAAACAGGTGGTGTTATTGAAAATAGATTTCACAGCGATTTAGATGGTACAAGGATTACTGGGCTAGGGGACACACCATTATTTCGCGTGTGTTATCATTGCGCTTCTTTCATCACCCATGTATCAACTTATTTTCCCCTCCACTTGTAAAAATATGGGCAATTTGCCACCAGCTATATATAGGACACGAGGAGGTCCATGTCAATAACTTTCCATTTTAATTTTATGCGTTTCATTTGACCCCACAACTACTACAACCGCAATGTTTCATTGGCTAACGACTTAATAGATTGCAGACAGGCAATCAGTTGAAATATTAAAATGTTTGGTGGTATTAATGAGTGAACATTGACATCACTGACATGAATCATGAACTGGTTACATTGTTTCTGTCATTATGTAAACAAAAGTAACGTGCATGGCTCACTTGCCCTGTTACATTGAATCTCATTATGAGCGTTAAATTGTAGCAATGATGATCTCTCGTGTAGATGAAACAGTAACACTTTACTGCAATTGAATAGTCAGTCATGACAAATGTATAGAATATTTAAATTACCTGGAATAAATGTTCTTCAGCCACATCGTCTGTCTGAGTTCCGCTTTCCCGTCTGGTCTTTATTAAAACATTTGGGGTTGATTGCCAAAATAGTAAACATAAAGCAATTTGAGCCGCTACTTGTCCGCGGTCAAATAAATACCACACAAACCCAAGAATGATGGCAATAGAGAAGCGCAACAGGTACATGTTCTATCTTTTCAAGACGTCAGTCTCATTTATTCAACTATTAAGTTTCCATTCAGGTAGCTATTCAAAGTTTTAGTCTAGGTCTTCATCTATAAAAACATTCATTCGTAGAGGAAAGGCAAAGGTCATTTTCAACTTGCTTGTCTTGATAAAACATTGAAAGAAAGAACTATACACCCTGAAGAGTGCTCGTGCTCTTCTTCTTCTCCTTCAAAGTTTTATGGCAGACTACACCGACTGGTGTATTGCCGCCGCCACTTCTTCTTCTTCTTCGATGGGGTTTAACGGCGGTTGGCATCCAATGTTAATGGTGCATTACCGTCACCAGCTGGACCGGGTATTGAATAAGAAAAAAAAAAAAAAACATTCCATATTGCCGCCACCTACAGTACGGGGTATTCTTCTTGGATATTATGTCTGTCGGCAAACAAATTCTATAGGTGCATACCGCCACCTACTGCTTTGGCTGTATATGAGGGTTCTGATCAAAGTGAGTTTTTTGGTTGGGTATGTAACTGATTATGGTATGGCAGGCCATCTGTTGGGAGAAGGTTGCAATTGTGGACTGCAATTTGGGGGCGTTCCTGCATGTGGCCATTCCTGCATCTGCAAAAAACACTCTTTATACTTTTATTAGTCCATTATTAAGTTAGGACAGGCATTCTGTGGGTGGCACTGTGTGCTCTTTTTGAAGGATGGGTCCCAGTCTCTCGGGGGCCCTGGGATCCGGGGGGATGGGCTGGTGTACCGGTCACTGGGATGACAACCCATTTGGGATGGGAGGAGGTTTTATCATATGCAAAAGTGGAGAACAATTGGAGGTGAACAATAATTTTGAACAATAATTTGAATCCGAATGTGCAAATTGTCCAAAACGATCCCCAAGGTAGATGGATTATTTCAAATATGTTATTGGACCATAAACAGATTTGGCTCATTAATCTATATGGTCCAAATAATGATGATCCACGCTTCTTTGTGTATATATACGTATATACATATATACTAATTTATCAAACCTTCAAGTAATACAAGACTATATTATTATGGTGGCAGATTATAATACGGATTTAAATACATCAATGGCCTGTGAAGGATAATCCCCCCCAAAAATGTATTCATCACATACAAGTGTTTTGCAGATGTTATTGCAAGTGTAGCGAAATGCTTGTGCTTCTAGTTCCGACAATGCAACAATATCTAACAAGTAATATCATAACAATTTCACAACATATACCCAATACACACAAATCTAAGTAAATGAATGGAATTAAGAAAATATTAATATATGGAGGAGCAATGTCAGAGCGGCATAGACTAAGATACAGCAGAATAGTATGAAATGCAGTATATACAGTTGAAGTAGGAAGTTTACATGCACCTGAGCCAAATACATTTAAACTCAGCTTTTCACAATTCCTGAATTTTAATCCTAGTAAAAAGTTAGTTAGGATCACCACTTTATTTTAAGAATGTGAAATGTCAGAATAATAGTAGAGAGAATGATTTATTTCTGCTTTTATTTCTTTCATCACATTTCCAGGGGGTCAGAAGTTTACATACACTCCATTAGTATTTGGTAGCATTGCCTCTAAATTGTTTAACTTGGGTCAAACGTTTTGGGTAGCATACCACAAGCTTCCCACAATAAGTTAGGTCGATTTTGGCCCATTCCTCCTGACAGAGCTGGTGTAACTGAGTCAGGTTTGTAGGCCTCTTTGCTTGCACACACTTTTTCAGTTCTCCCCGCTTTTTTTTAAGGCAGGTTAGGAGCAGTGGCTTCTTCCTTGCTGAGTGACCTTTCAGGTTATGTCGATACAGAACTCGTTTTAGTGTGGATATAGATACTTTGTACCTGTTTCCTCCAGCATCTTCACAAGGTCCTTTGCTGTTGTTCTGGGATTGATTTTCGCACCAAAGTATGTTCATCTCTAGGAGACAGAACGCATCTCCTTCCTGGGTGGTCCCATGGTGTTTATAGTTGAGTACTATTGTTTGTACAGATGAACATGGTCCCTTCAGGCGTTTTGAAATTGCTCCCAAGGATGAACCAGACCTGTGGAGGTCTACAGTTTTTTTCTGAGGTCTTGGCTGATTTCTTTTGATTTCCCCATGATGTCAAGCAAAGACACACTGAGTTTGAAGGTATGCCTTGAAATGCACCCACAGGTACACCTCCAATTATCTCAAATTATGTCAATTAGCCTATCAGAAGCTTCTAAAGCCATGACATCATTTTCTGGAATTTTCCAAGCTGTTTAAAGGCACAGTCAACTTAGTGTCACGTTCTGACCTTAGTTCCTTTGTTTTGTCTTTGTTTTAGTATGGTCAGGGCGTGAGTTGGGGTGGGCAGTCTATGTTCTTTTTTCTATGATTTGGGATTTCTGTGTTTGGACTGGTATGGTTCTCAATCAGAGGCAGCTGTCAATCGTTGTCCCTGATCGAGAACCATACTTAGGTAGCCTGTTTTCACCCTTGAGTTGTGGGTGATTATTTTCCTGTTGTGTGTCGTCACCAGACAGGACTGTGTCATTGTAGGGTCGGTCTTTCACGTTGTTGTTTTGTATTTCAGTGTTCAGTTTGACTCATTAAATATTAACATCATGAACACATGCCACGCTGCGCTTTGGTCCTCCTCTTCTTCCACCACAGACAACCGTTACACTTAGTGTATGTAAACTTCTGACCCACTGGAATTGTGATACAGTGAATTATAAGTGAAATAATCTGTCTGTAAACAATTGTTGGAAAAATTACTTGTGTCATGCACAAAAAAAGATGTCCTATCCGACTTGCCAAAACTATTTTTTGTTAACAAGAAATTTGTGGGTTGGTTGAAAAACGAGTTTCAATGACTCCAACCTAAATGTATGTAAATGTCCGACTTCAACTGTATGTCATTCTTGCTGGCACCAAAAGTGAAAAAAGCGTTGATGGGGGACAATGTAGTTGGACCATCAAATCATTGGCATATATGTTAGACTTACAGAATTTCCCCTTGGGCTAGAATATTGGAAATGTAATAATACTTGTTTTTAACTAGGACAGAAGGATTTATAAAACATGTCCGAAATAATATAGATACAGCAGATCCTCTTATTGTATAGGACACTTTTAAATGTGCCTTCGAGGCCATGCAATTCAATACTCATCTCTAAAACAAAATCACTTTAGGTCAAAAGAGTCCATAGTTAACAAAGGAAATAGAAGGACTAACAGTACAGATAGATAGCAAGAAAAAAAGAAATGTAGGAACTTATTCAAGAAATGTGAAGTGTAATACATTATAAAAATTAAGCAAACTGCATGCTAACAAAAACTTGTTACAAATGACGGAGTCACCCATGATTCACCAAACTATATTTTGAAAGATGAAGCAAAGTACTTTAAGCATATGTTTCTGTCTCCTCCATCTCCACGAACCAAAGTTAATTGTTCTATTAATAATGTAAAATTAACAGCTGTACAGAAAGACTCGTGTGAAGGCCAAATTACAGAGGAGGAACATTTTGATGCAATTAGGCATACCAGTTGAGGTACACAGAATATTTTTTGCTGTACTCAGATGACCGTTATTAGCATGTTTTAACCACTCATATGAAAATGGCAGATTATCAGATACTTAACAAGAAAGTCTGATTTCATTACTACTGAAACAGGATCCAAGTGGTAAATATAAAGATTCTGTCCATTTAAAAAAAATGGAGGCCCTTACACTTCAGTGTTGTGATGCAAAAATTCTAGTAAAATGCATAGTGCATAGAATTAAAAAGTATTGTCGGATATTATTCATCCTAATCAGACAGGTTTTTTTTTTCATGTATTTTTCACTGCTCAAAAAAATAAAGGGAACACTCAAATAACACATCCTAGATCTGAATGAATGAAATATTCTTATTAAATACTTTTTTTCTTTACATAATTGAATGTGCTGACAACAAAATCACACAAAAATGATCAATGGAAATCAAATTTATCAACCCATGGTCTGGATTTGGAGTCACACTCAAAATTAAAGTAGAAAACCACACTACAGGCTGATCCAACTTTGATGTAATGTGCTTAAAACAAGTCAAAATGAGGCTCAGTAGTGTGTGTGGCCTCCACGTGCCTGTATGATCTCCCTACAACGCCTGGGCATGCTCCTGATGAGGTGGCGGATGGTCTCCTGAGGGATCTCCTCCCAGACCTGGACTAAAGCATCCGCCAACTCCTGGACAGTCTGTGGTGCAACGTGGCGTTGGTGGATGGAACGAGACATGATGTCCCAGATGTGCTCAATTGGATTCAGGTCTGGGGAACGGGCGGGCCAGCCCATAGCATCAATGCCTTCCTCTTGCAGGAACTGCTGACACACTCCAGCCACATGAGGTCTAGCATTGTCTTGCATTAGGAAGAACCCAGGGCCAACCGCACCAGCATATGGTCTCACAAGGGGTCTGAGGATCTCATCTCGGTACTTAATGGCAGTCAGGCTACCTCTGGCGAGCACATGGAGGAAATAAATGCCAAAGAAATGCCACCCCACACCATGACTGACCCACCGCCAAACCGGTCATGCTGGAGGATGTTGCAGGCAGCAGAACGTTCTCCACGGCGTCTCCAGACTCTGTCACGTCTGTCACATGTGCTCAGTGTGAACCTGCTTTCATCTGTGAAGAGCACAGGGCGCCAGTGGCGAATTTGCCAATCTTGGTGTTCTCTGGCAAATGCCAAACGTCCTGCACGGTGCTGGGCTGTAAGCACAACCCTACCTGTGGACGTCGGGCCCTCATACCACCCTCATTGAGTCTGTTTCTGACCGTTTGAGCAGACACATGCACATTTGTGGCCTGCTGGAGGTCATTTTGCAGGGCTCTGGCAGTGCTGCTCCTGCTCCTCCTTGCACAAATGCGGAGGTAGTGGTCCTGCTGCTGGGTTGTTGCCCTCCTACGGCCTCCTCCATGTCTCCTGATGTACTGGCCTGTCTCCTGGTAGCGCCTCCATGCTCTGGACACTACGCTGACAGACACAGCAAACCTTCTTGCCACAGATGTGCCATCCTGGATGAGCTGCACTACCTGAGCCACTTGTGTGGGTTGTAGACTCCGTCTCATGCTACCACTAGAGTGAAAGCACCGCCAGCATTCAGAAGTGACCAAAACATCAGCCAGGAAGCATAGGAACTGAGAAATGGTCTGTGGTTACCACCTGCAGAACCACTCCTTTATTGGGGGTGTCTTGCTAATTGCCTATAATTTCCACCTTTTGTCTATTCCATTTGCACAACAGCATGTGCAATTTATTGTCAATCAGTGTTGCTTCCTAAGTGGACAGTTTGATTTCACAGAAGTGTGATTGACTTGGAGTTACATTGTGTTGTTTAAGTGTTCCCTTTATTTTTTTGAGCAGTGTACATTGGAGATAATATGACAAGTTCTGGAAACAATAGAACACTGAAAAATCTGGGAAACCAGGGCTGGTTTTCATAGCTGACTTTGAAAAGGCTTTTGATAAACTATGACTGGAATTTATACTGTATATAGTAATGTGTATCACATATCAGTTTGCCAACAACGTTAAAAAAAGAAAGAATACAAACTTGGTCTCTTTTTTGCTTTCTTGAGTAAGGCAGCCTCAAAATGCAGGTGTTTCAGCCTAGCCCAGTGCTTTCTGTGGTGGTGGTGGGGCAGCCAGCAAAAAATACGAAGCATAGGGGTTGGTAATGCTCTCTCGTTGTGCCGTGAATGGCACAGTGTTCTGTCACTCATGGGGACACTACCTCACCGTAAAATCTATGGGTAGAGCTCGAAAATTCATGCCCCTTGGGTTCATCTTGGCTTTGGTGTCAAAAAACAACCCTTGGTTACTGCCTGTGCTGGTAAAGATATGAAGGGGGGCTGTCATGACCCTCCTCCTTATCTGGCAGATCGCCGAGAATATGTTCTTAAATTATTCATTTTTTATCTTTATTTATCTAGGCAAGTCGGTTAAGAACAAATTCTTATTTACAATGACGGCCTACACCGGCCAAACCCGGACGATGCTGGGCCAATTGTGCGTCACCCTATGGGACTCCCAATCAAGGCCAGTTGTGATACAGCCTGGAATCTAACCAGGGTGTCTGTAGTGACGCCCCTAGCACTGAGATGCAGTGCTTTAGACCGCTGTGCCACTCGGAAGCCCAAGTTCTTCAAGTTAAGTTAAGGACACGGTGCCAGACACGTGCCGGAACTAACCCTATGAACTATGCCTATGTAACATGTCTGTAACTAGTATATAAGGGAAGTAACGGGTCTTCCCCGGTAGAGCTCCTGATCGACATGTGTACTTGGTGCATTGAGTTGGTTGGAACCTCTCCAGCGTACTGATAATAAACAATGATTCATTTAAGATTGACTTTGAGTGTCCCTGTGTAAGAATATCCACAACAATTGGGCATCACGAATAGGATGATTGATTCTGCCTGAGGAGCTTTCCATTGGTGGTCTGAGAGGAAAACCGGTGGCACATTTTATAAAGCGTGGGGAAAAATTCCTGTCTGACCAAAAGAGGATGAGACCCGCCCAGACCAGACCCTTACTATGAGCTGCCCAGGAGGAGACACATCATCCGCAAACAATTGAGGGACGGCAACTGATTTCAGTACGTCAATTTAAATTGATCTGAATCAAATTAAAATAAATGACACAAAAATAATTTAAGGCGAGTAATGCATAAAAAGGTACTCATAGTCTTATAGAGAGAAGGATGTTCACTAGTTTTATGAGAAGACTAGAGTTAGGGCGTAACGGTACCATGGAAAGCCCCGCTGACAGCTATCTGTAGGCATTTAGAAGAGAAGTGTTTTCGTGGTCTGCAGCCACTACAAATAACACAAGGTGTTTTTGAATACAGGGTGTGATTTACAGTACCAGTCAAAAGTGTGGACACACATACTCATCCAAGGGTTTTTCTTTATTTGTACTTTTTCTACATTGTAGAATAATAGTGAAGACATCAAATCTATGAAATAACACATATGGAATCATGTAGTAACCCAAAAAGTGAAACAAATCAAAATATATTTTATATTTGAGATCCTTCAAAAATAACCACCCTTGATGACAGCTTTACACAGTCGTGGCATTCTCTAAACCAGCTTCATCTGGAAGGAGTTTCTACATATGCTGAGCACTTGTTGGCTGCTTTTCCTTCACTCTGCGGTCCAACTCTTCCCAAACCACCTCAATTGGGTTGAGATCAGGTGATTTTGGAGGCCAGGTCATCTGACGCAGCACTCTATTACTCTCTGTCTTGGTCAAATAGCCCTTACACAGCCCGGAGGTGTGTTTTGGGTCATTGTCCTGTTGAAAAACAAATGATAGTCCCACTAAGCGCAAACCAGATGGGATGGCGTATTGCTGCAGAATGCTGTGGTAGCCATGCTGTTTAAGTGTGCCTTGAATTGTATATAAAGATCTGACAGTGTCACCAGCAAAGCACCCCCACACCATCACACCTCCTCCTCCATGCTTCATGGTGGGAACCACACATGCGGAGATCATCCGTTCACCTACTCTGCGTCTCACAAAGACATGGCGGTTGGAATAAATCAAATATTTGGATGCATCAGACAAAAGGAATGATTTCCACCGGTCTAATGTCAATTGCTCATGTTTCTTGGCCCAAGCAAGTCTCTTCTTATTATTGGTGTTCTTCAGTAGTGGTTTCTTTGCAGCAATTTGACCATGAAGGCCTGATTCACACAGTCTCCTCTGAACAGTTGATGTTGAGATGTGTCTGTTACTTGAACTCTGTGAATCATTTATTTGGGCTGCAATTTCTGAGGCTGGTAAATGTAATGAATTTATCCTCTGCAGCAGAGGTAACTCTGGGTCTTCCTTTCCTGTGGCAGTCTTTGTGAGAGCCAGTTCCATCATAGCACTTGATGGGTTTTGCTATAGCACTTGAAGAAACTTTTAAAGTTCTTGAAATGTTCCGGATTGACTGACCTTCATGTCTTAAAGTAATGATGGACTGTCGTTTCTCTTTGCTTATTTGAGCTGTTCTTGCCGTAATATGGACTTGGTCTTTTATCAAATAGGGATATCTTCTGTGCACCACTTCTACCTTGTCATAACACTATTAGGAATCAAGGTAAGACCCAAGTGCAGACTATGTGAAGTAACAATGTTTATTGTAACAACAGGGGCAGGCAAACGACAGGTCAAGGCAGGCAGGGGTCAGTAATCCAGAGTAGGAGCAAGGTACAGGATGGCAGGCAGGCTCAGGGATGGGCAGAGTAGTCAGGCAGGCGGGTAAAGGGTCAGGACAGGCAAGGGTCAAAAACCAGGAGGATGAGAAAAAGAGGGGCTGGGAAAAGACAGGAGCTGACAGGTCGAACGCTGGTAAGCTTGACAAACAAAACGAACTGGCACAGACAGACAGAAAACACAGGTATAAATACCCAGAGGATAAGTGGGGAAGATGGGCAACACCTGGCGGGGGTGGAGACAAGCACAAGGACACGGTGAAACAGATCAGGGCGTGACAGTACCCCCCCTCTCTAGGGACACCACCTGGCATTCCACCTGGGTAGATACCTGGTGGACTGAGGTGCCGGCGATGAAAGTCAGCGATGAGGGCTGGGTCCAAGATGTCTTTAGTGGAACCCAGCACTTCTCCTCCGGGTCATAACCCTCCCAGTTAACCAGGTCCTGGAAACCCCTGACCCTTAGTCGAACCCTCAAGACACAGGGAGGGATGGGCCTAGAAACAGAAGACAAGGGGCAGTCAGACATGGTTTTGACTCTAGCCACTGAAAAGGTAGGAAAAGTACGGAGGGTACGGGGCAACAGAGGACAAACAGCAGAGGGGCTAATGATCTTGGCACGGGGGAAAAGATCTCGGCTTCTGGGGGTGTAGCCGCAGCAATATAGCGACGTGCCAGCGCTTCAGGCTTCACCTTCCTGGATACCGGTCGGTGCTGCGGAAGCGAAGTGGTCCGGACCTTTGGTAAATATGCACATTCGGTTCCCTGGGCCTTTGGCAAATATGCTAATTGTTTTTCAGGAAAAAGATGTTGTTAATGTTTTACAGTTACTCCAAATGGATTGAAGTTTTCCCCACCTCGAGTGATACATGGTGTATTGCTGTTGTTGTTTTGTTTTCTTTGTTTTTGTCAGGCTTCAATAACAAATCTCACCAGATTGTGTCTGCTGGATCGTCAGGATTTCTCCCTAAGGATTATCCCTCTGACTCCCTGACCCTGTAACTCTGCGATGAGATCGCCAAGATGATAGGGGAGTATAAAAAAATGGTTTCAACTGTGTGTTGTTATTCTCTTTGACATTGATTTTAGAAAACTGTATTAAGAATATTGGTAGTAATAATAATTTGTCATACAGTAAATCATTTCTCTGGATTTACTCAACCAGGTAGTAGTAATATTGTCATATTGTAAATAATTTATCTGGATTTCCTGAATCAGAAATGCCCTAAACTAAACTGTTGTTCGTTCTGGTCTGTCCTCTCTCTGGGTTATTGGCGAAGGTGACCCCAGATGGTATCTAGATGCATGGAAGGGATCATTTGACCAAGAACAGTGTGAAACTCGACCGGCTTAAGTAATGGCGACAATGACGTTCAGTATGGTCCTTCACCACTTCTACAGTGAGACCTGAGCCAAAGCCAGCAACCTGCACACAGTATCCAGTCGAAGCTATCAACTGCCTTTTCTCTCATGCCTTTTCGCTCAGGAGTGCGACATGAGTCCATGTGGAGTGAGCATGGAGAGAGAAATCCCGTCCAATCTTGCTGGTGTACTGGTAGGAAAATAGACAAGACTTAATGGACTGTAAAGGACAGTGGCGGCTCAGGTGAGAGACATTATCAAGGGCCATCCACTTTGAACATGTGCAATGGGGAGGACAAACTGAAACACTATCTGAAGAATGAAATGAATAAATGCCAGAAGGATAAGTGCCCGGAGGAAGGGGGGTGTTCAACTGTGCCCGTAATTGATTTAGGCCTAACCCCCCAAAAATATTTGGGGTATCAGGTTGATTGTGGAGGTCTGCACACTGCAAAGTGTATAGTAAGTTAAATTAAGAGTGCATTGAGATACCAATATGTCATTACCGGAAGTATTGATAATAGTTAATGCTAGAAATATAAGATGAATGTACTGTATGTAAATGTACATTCTGCCAGTATCGGCATGTACTAAGTGGAGGGTCTTAAATTAAAGTGATAGAACCAACGTGAAGCACTAAGGACTGTCATTCTAAATTTGGGTTGGATAACTTATCAATAGTTCTAATTATGATTTGGAAAGGCGTGGTATTTTTGATGAATTCACATTCATTAATAGAAGTATAACCTTTATTATGATGATAATATTACCATACTAATTACATTGAATAACCCAGAATGAAGGGCCTGAAATGCCAGTCTGTCCTGAGCCGTCAGAGCCGCCAGTCTGTCCTGAGCCGTCAGTCAGCCAGGACCTGCCAGAGCCGTCAGTCAGCCAGGACCTGCCAGAGCCGTCAGCCAGCAAGGACCTGCCAGAGCCGTCAGCCAGCAAGGACCAGCCAGAGCCGTCAGCCAGCAAGGAGCTGCCAGAGCCGTCAGCCAGCAAGGACCTGCCAGAGCTGTCAGCCAGCCAGGAGCTGCCAGAGCCGTCAGCCAGCCAGGAGCTGCCAGAATCGTCAACCAGCCAGGAGTTGCCAGAATCGTCAGCCAGCCAGGAGCTGCCAGAGCCGTCAGCCAGCCAGGAGCTGCCAGAATCTTCAACCAGCCAGGAGTTGCCAGAATCGTCAGCCAGCCAGGAGCTGCCAGAGCCGTCAGTCAGCCAGGACCTGCAAGAGCCGTCAGTCAGCCAGGACCTGCCAGAGCCGTCAGCCAGCCAGGACCTGCCAGAGCCGTCAGCCAGCAAGGACCTGCCAGAGCTGTCAGCCAGCCAGGAGCTGCCAGAGCCGTCAGCCAGCCAGGAGCTGCCAGAATCGTCAACCAGCCAGGAGTTGCCAGAATCGTCAGCCAGCCAGGAGCTGCCAGAGCTGTCAGCCAGCCAGGAGCTGCCAGAATCGTCAACCAGCCAGGAGTTGCCAGAATCGTCAGCCAGCCAGGAGCTGCCAGAGCCGTCAGCCAGCCAGGAGCTGCCAGAGCCGTCAGCCAGCCAGGAGCTGCCAGAATCGTCAGCCAGCCAGGAGCTGCCAGAACCGCCAGGAGCTGCCAGAGCCGCCAGCCAGCCAGGAGCTGCCAGAGCCGCCAGCCATGAGCTGCCAGAGCCGCCAGCCAGGAGCTGCCAGAGCCGTCAGCCAACCAGGAGCTGCCAGAGCCGTCAGCCAGCCAGGAGCTGCCTGCCAGAGCCATCAGCCAGGAGCTGCCTGGCAGAGCCGTCAGCCAGCCAGGAGCCGTCAGCCAGTCTGGAGCCGTCAGCCAGTCCGGAGCCGCCCCTCTGTTCTGAGCCGCCCCTCTGTTCGGAGCCGCCCCTCTGTTCGGAGCCGCCCCTCAGTTCGGAGCTGCCCCTCAGTCCAGTGGGGCCTTTAATTAGGATCTTAGACCCTAGGTCGGAGGCGAGGGTCGGCCCTCTGAAGAGGCCCTTGAAGAGGGCAATGACTATGGTAGAGTGGGGTCTACGTCCCGCACCCAAGCCGCCGCCATGAAAGAGGCCCACCCTTGACCCTCCCCTTTAGATTAGGTTTTTGCACCTTTGTGGGGGGGTACTGACACGCCCTGACCTGAGTATTCTTTGTTTTCTTTATATATTTTGGTTAGGTTAAGGTGTGACGAGGGTGGTATGTGTATTTTTGTTTCATCTAGGGTGTTTGTACTGTCTAGGGTTTTGTACTGTCTAGGGGTTTTGTAGATTTATGGGGTTGTTTCCATCTAGGTGTTTATGTAGGTCTATGGTTGCCGAGATTGGTTCTCAATTAGAGGCAGGTGTTTATCATTGTCTCTGATTGGGAACCATATTTAGGCAGCCATCTTCTTTGGGTATTTCGTGGGTTATTGTCTGTGTTATGTTGCACGTTAGCACATTGTTTATATAGCGGTCACGTTCGTCTTATTAGTTTTGTTGTTTTTGTTTAAGTGTTCTTCATGTTCATTAAATAAAGAAGAATGTGTTCTAACCACCTGCGCTTTGGTCTACTCCATACGACGATCGTGACATGCGCTGAATACAACTGTTAAAT
This sequence comes from Oncorhynchus mykiss, assembly GCF_013265735.2. NCBI lineage: Eukaryota > Metazoa > Chordata > Actinopteri > Salmoniformes > Salmonidae > Oncorhynchus > Oncorhynchus mykiss. The sequence continues at coordinate 30,290,839 of NC_050571.1, read as the reverse complement.
GCTTACTTACAAGCCCTTAACCAACAATGCAGTTCAAGAAATAGAGTAATGAAAATATTTACTAAATACACTAAAGTAAAAGATGAAATAAAAAGTAACTCAATAAAATAATAATAGCGAGGCTATATACAGGGGGTACTGGTACCGAGTGAATATGCGGGGGTATATGTTAGTCGAGGTAATTTGTACATGCAGGTAGGGGTAAAGTGTATGTTTGTTGAGGTAATTTGTACATGTCTGTAGTGGTAAAGTGACTATGCATAGATAATAAACAGCGAGTAGCAGCAGTGTATCAAAAGGGGGGGGGGGGGGGGTCAATGTTAATGGGGGCCCGTTCGTCCCTCATTTTTCTGTAGTCCACGATCAGCTCCTTTGTCTTGCTGACATTGAGGGAGAGGTTGTTGTCACCACACTGCCAGGTCTCTGGCCTCCCTATAGGCTGTCTCATTGTTGTCGGTGATCAGGCCTGCCATTGTTGTGTCATCAGCAAACTTAATGATGGTGTTGGAGTCGTAATTGGCCATAGAGTATATGGGAGTATAGAAGAGGACTAAGCACGCACCCCTGATGGGCCCCAGTATTGAGGAAAAGCGTAGCAGATGTGTTGTTGCCAACCCTTACCACCTGGGGGAGGCCCGTCAGGAAGTCCAGGATCCAGTTGCAGAGGGAGGTGTTTAGTCCCAGAGTCCTTAGCTTAGTGATGAGCTTTGTGGGCTCTATGATGTTGAACGCTGAGCTGTAGTCAATGAACAGCATTCTCACATAGGTGTTATTTTTGTTCAGGTGGAAAAGGGCAGTGTGGAGTGCGATTGAGACTGCATCATCTGTGGATCTGTTGGTGCAGTATGCAAATTGTAGTGGGTCTAGGGTTTCTGGCATGATGGTTTTGATGTGAGCCATGACCAGCCTTTCAAAGCACTTCATGTCTACCGACGTGAGTGCTACGGGGCGGTAATCATTTAGGCAGGTTACAATCGCTTTCTTGGGCACAGGGACTATGGTAGTCTTTTTGAAACATGTAGGCATTACAGACTCGGTCAGTGAGAGGTTGAAAATGTCAGTGAAGACACTTGCCAGTTGGTCTGCAAGTTGCAAGTGTAGTGGCAAACACAGACCTGAGACAGAGCTTGTTCAGGATGTGCTGCCTGAGGTGTACACTGGTCTGATTTATGGACCTGATTAGGCTGATGGGAGGAGCTATAGCAGGATGGGCTCATTGTAATGGCTGGAATGGAATAAATGGAACGAAGTCAAACATGTGGTTTCCATATGTTTGATCTGTTTGATACTGTTCCATTGACTGCATTCAAGCCGTTAGAATGAGCCTGTCCTCCTAAAGTGCCTTCCACCAGCCTCCTCTCTTATAGACAGGCTGACCCATGAAAAAAATGATGTGTCATGGCTACAAGAGCATTGTTGTACAAGTGCAGTTTCTAGACACCTGAAGGAGGCCACTGATTTCCCAGGCCAACCAAAATAGCCATGTTTTTTATTTTTTATTTGGTATGCTTTGTGGCTGCAATCAATGTATTGTTGTGGACACAAGTTCAAATCCAGGGAATATGTCAAACTTCAACTATGCCTTTCTCAATAAGATACCCCACCAGCACAACTTGTACTTTATTATAAACAAAAAACGAAGGACCATTGTTTAGGTTTCTTTGCCATATGAGACTTTGTAATCAAATTATGTAAATCATGTTTGGATAAAAAAATAATGTTTCTTTCATGAAATGTAATTGATTGACCACTATAGATTTGTCATAGAAATCAAGTGTAGACATGTCAAGGAACGCATTTGGTCCATCATTTACGTTTATGTTGTTGGTGACCCACGCTTTGGTGCTATGCCAACAGTGTGCAAAGGATAGATAAAATGCTAGTAACATACATTCACCACAGGATGGCACTCCATGCATTTCTAAAACTGGCAGGCGAACCATAAATCACACGGGTGGTGGTTAAACAGTGTATAAAAACAAATACAGATCCTAAATACCATTTAAAATATGGAATCCAATTATAATATGAAATACGTATTGCCTAAATGAGCAGCTGACGACGGATCAGCTCCTAGAGAGATATTACCATCTACGCTTGCAAATATTGAGGCGGCTTATTATAATGCTTAGTAACCAATGAAAATGAACTAAATCACCAATTTGGCACATCATTGGGTACGCATTATATTTTCGTTGGATTTGGCACATCATTGGGTAAGCATTATAATAATACACGTTAAAATGTGCAACGTAGGCGGTAATATCTCTCTAGGAGCTGATCCGTCGTCAGTATTGTGAAATAATTCAAACGTTAAGGCAAATGTTGAATGGAGAAAGCTGATCCGAGAGCAGCGTCCCCTTTATTTTGATCCTTTCAGTATCGACACATGTTCCAACTATGCAGTTAGCGACCGTTCTCTCTGCGTGGTGTTTTGGGAAAGATGCATCATTAAACCACTGGTAAACCTACATTTCTTCACTATCGGAAAAACTGGCCCTGATTTGAACTCAATGTTGCCGTCCAATAATCACATTACTTTCATATCACTGACTAAGCAGAGACGCGGCTGGATTTGGGGTGTGTAGCCTATTACGTCATTCACCAGACAAGGACAGGGTTATGAAACAGCAGCGCAGTCAGGAATGGATTCCGGCGCATGCCCCCAGTGGTGATGAGTAATCTGCTAAAACCGTGTAATCCTTTGTCCCTTTTTATTTTAATGACATCTTTCAAATTGGGATATAGAAAATGTACAAATCAGTCCAAAGGTGTGGCACTGAAAGGGTGCTAGTCTGAGCTCTCTCCTATGACCTCAAATGGATGTCTGCTTAATGACTCACGTGGACACAGCATAAACCTGCCTGAATGCCACAGCCCCACTACTAAGTGACTCACTAATGCCTCCTAATTCAGTTGTAATGACGCAGAGGTGGAAAGGACATGCTGAAACATTAAAGTTACCAGCCAAACTTGTAGGTTGATCACCTGTCCAGACCATTTCTGGCATGAAACTGACAATGGTTAGTGCTATCTGGAATCCTTGGGATGTCCCTACTCTAACCCAGGGGTGTCAAACTCATTCCATAGAGGGCCTAGAGTCTGAGAGTTATGTTTACCTTTCAATTAAAACTGGCAGGTGAGGGGATTTCCTTACTTCATTAATTACAAGGGAGGAGTGAAAACCCACAGACACTTGGCCCTCCATGGAATGAGTTTGACACATGCCCTAACCTAACCATTTTAAATGTCAACTGGCTCGGGATGTCCCAAGGAACCCAAATAGCAAAGACCCTGATGCAAAGGATTACTTCCTAAAAGTCCCACGCAGGAGTTAGGAAGATTACAGATACTTCATACCCTGCTGGGTAAATCACATGTAATCTGAGGCATCATGAGCTAAATTAAGGGTGTCTGCCATTGAAGAGCATCCTAGACAATATACCTACAGAGTTCGTGACAGACCTACTTCAGAAGTTGACCGTCTCCTCTACGCTAGTGACGGTATCCCAAGGACAGGGATTATGACCTAATATATTGCAGCCAGCACTGATGTAACGGTGTAGTTGATACAAAAAGGGAAAGGAGCATCTGTACTCTTCTTGATGACATGAGTTTGGATAGGCACCAATTGGTCTTCACACCTGCTCCTATCACATATCTGGAAGAATTTCAGCCACATCTCAAGACTTCAAACATGTCTGCACCCACTGATTTCATTTCCTAGTAGTGCTTTATTCCATTCAGGTTTGCCACATCTTGTCTGAAGGGAAAATGGAGTTTGCAATATGATCCAGTGAATTAACACTTGCAGAGAAACAATGTGGATTGGCACCCAAACTCACAGGTTAAACAATAAAACGGACAACTTTGAGCAGGGTTGTTATTTTGGTTAATCTACACAGTTGGCCACACGTTATGGTCCAGCATCTCACTAGTCAGAAGAGGCTTGATGGGAGATAAAGGATGTTTAGAAGCCTGAAGTAATCCACCTCACCAGGTAATCCTAGATTCCTCAGCACCGGATGCCACTTAGTTTACAAATGAGTCAATTGCGTTCAAAGACTCATTTTGATTAGGTAAAAACTTAAGCCACTGACTTGTCATAAAACCCTGACTGCAAAATGTTCTTTCAGGTCGCCTTATCACCAGTTTGTATAGATTACACCGAGCCAGTCCAAGTTCGTCAGCTGACTTTGGCAGGAGTCCAACAACAACCAGCGAGGACAACCCAGAGATTAAGGTTACACCTCCAGGAATAAGACACCAGCTGGCTCTCAAGAGAAACCACACTGAAGGGAAGCCAGGAGAATCACTACACACCATTCAGGGTTACAGACAGGCTACCTCCAGACACAAAGTAAAAAGTTAATTGTAGGTTCATTCAGTAGGTTGCCTTTATTGTTACAGTATTGACAAAAAAAAAAAAAAGACCAAATCTGGACGAAACAGGTTGATATTTAAAGATCTGGCTTAGTTACCTTTGTTTTATGGGAATGACATTCTGGTGAGGGGGCAAACAAAACAAACATTGGGCCAATTAAAAAGTGCAGAACTGATTTTCCCAGTACAACTAGCACCGACATACTAGTTGGTCCCTATAAACAAGGTGGAATTTGACCGTCCTTCCAACTGTACAAGATATGTTACAGTTTAAACATCTCACAACATTTACGGTGGACATAAAAACAGTTTAGAGGACCTTCTTCAACTCATCGTACAAAACTAGCACAAAGGCACCACCCATGCCTCGGAGAACGTTGGACCAGGCTCCTTTGAAGAAGGCCTTGCCACCCTCATCCCTCGCGATCTTCTTCCAGCAGTCAATGGTGCCAGTGTACATGATGTCACCTGCAAAACACATGGAAAATAAGTCATACCTCTGCCGAATGTATGAATGGTACGCACAAGATGTAGCTCAATGTTGTGGATAGCGTGACTGAATACACATCATAACAAAACTGACAAGTGTTCAAAAGTTTACAATTACCTCCTTTGCGCCCAGACTGCATCATCATGCGACGACGGACGGTATCAAAGGGGTATGATGTAAGACCGGCGACTGCAGTCACCGACTGCGCGATGGCCCAGCTGACAAGGATGCTGGCGTTCTTTGGATCTGGCAGCATGCCTACAGAGAAAAAACAAGAGGATTAAAGTAGGCTCTAACATTCTTTGAAACAGTCACTTGCAGATCCTCTACTCAAATATGATGATTGAGGCCTGTGCTCAGAGCAGCCCATGGACTCACCCTTGGCTGTGTCATAGACACCAAAGTAAGAAGCTCTGTAGATGATGATGCCCTGGACAGACACAGAGAAGCCCTGGTACAGGCCCTTCAGACCGTCAGCCTTGTAGATCTTCTTCAAGCAGTCACCCAGGCCATTGAACTCACGCCCAGCACCGGCCTTACCGACATCAGCAGCCAGTCGGGTTCTGGCGAAGTCGAGGGGGTACACAAAACACAGGGAGGTGGCTCCAGCAGCACCGCCAGAGGCCAGGTTACCAGCGAAGTACCTCCAGAACTGTTTCTTGTCCACACCATCCAGGAAGATTTGCTTGTATTTGTCCTTGAATGCAAAGTTGAGGGCCTGGGTGGGGAAGTATCTGATGACGTTGGCCAAGTTCCCTCTCCAGAACGACAGGAAGCCCTGCTCCTTGGGGATACGGACGACGCAATCCATGATGCCCTTGTACTGCTTGTCAACGGTGATCTGTTTACTAGCATGTTGCACCTGTAATCAAAAAGACAAATCAAAATCCCACTCCTGCTTATATTATACATTTACGAAATATAAAACATTTAAAGAGAAAAGGAAACTGTTTAATGTCAAATGGCTTAGCTATATGGGGAGTTCAACACGTTGTGTGCCCTTCAATCATTGCACAATGTTCTTGACAACTACCAACTAAATAAACAAAGACAAGTAGCCAACACCCCTGATGATGCTTCTCATGGTAATGAACATGGGCAAACAAAATGTTTTGTCACATGCACCAGAGCCGCAGCTAAATGTTTTACAGGGTCACCCCTGGAGCAAATGAGGTTTAAGTGCATTGCTCAAGGGCACGCCAGATCTTTCACCGGCTCGGGTTTTAGAAGAAGCGACTTTCCGATTACTGGTTCAACACTAACCGCTTGGCTACCTGCCACCTCTAGGGCAAGCTCCAATCAAATTCCCTCGGGCAACATTGTGGTTACCGGTACATGGATAGAAGTTGCTAAAATCAAGAAACTAGTCAGCACCAATCACATCTCGCCTTTCAACATTCACAATGCAGAAGGACCCGCCTCCGCACGAGTTTTGTGCTCGCTAGGCCTCAGTTCACACAGGATGAAGCCTCCGTTTGTTGCGACCTTGGCAATTTCTAGGGCCTAGTAACTACCAGCTGCGCCATATTTGATGACAATGGGCAAGGACACAAATTTGAGTTGTAGGGATGACAATGATCATAAAAACGAACACGGTGTCTTTTACAAGTCAACGTAACTTCCATGGTTGCGAAATAGTCCTTAGCAAAAAGCAAGCGTCAAGCTAGTTAGGCCAAATACCAAGACACCGGTTTACTACTGAACTGACAGTCTCAAGTGATCTCACCGCACGCGAAGAGGGACCAAAATGGAAAGGTCACTCGCATCTTCGCAACGCACCAATGTCATTAGCCAAGTTAACGTTAGGAGCTCGCTAACTAGTTAACTTAATGTCAATGTCACTAATAACATTAACGTTTGATATATTATTTATTATAACTGACAATTGATACATCTGTTTGATCTAAATGGGTATTGCATTGTATTTCAAAGGAGACGGTGATCTTGAGAGAAACTGCAGAGTCAAGGGCTAACATCAGTACATTACATTTCTGAAAAGCCAGTCAAACTCACCTGAAGAAGCAGCTTGATTCTTTCAATAGGGGCTACAGCTGTTTTGGAGATGGCAGCGGAAATACCACCAGCCAAGAAGTCCTTGCCGAACGAGATGACGGTCTCATTCATTTTCGGTTGTTATCGAGGACGTTGTTACACGGAAACCTTCCCGTTCAACAAAAGGACTGCTGGGGTATACCGGCTCAGTCGAAATGGCCGATCCATTTAGTTGAGAGAGGATTTAATACCACTGTGTTCGCGAGACAAAACGGGAGCTGGAAGACGGCATGCCATTGGTGCGCTAGTGGATTTAGTAGGCGGAAACCTATTTTAATGATTGTACCCTCGCCTGAAAGATTTGTCCGGTCTTCGTGAATTTGAATTAAACTGCGTTGTTGGCCTCTGCTCCAAAGTATTTCAAAATAAACATTTAATATCATTCATGAAAATTTGGCCTATAATAATACACGTGATAAAAGTTGTATCCAAATTTTAAAATATTACTTTTTATTTTCATGTCATTCAATAGGTTCTAGGTGCAGTACGCCTATATGGTTGATGGGGAGTGAATAACACTCATCAAACCTTGCTTATGCCTTACCAACTTTAGGTTGAGTTCTGGACCCAAGGTCATGTGAAAAGCATGGCAGCTTGGAGCAGCTGAAACTCCTGTCTACTATGTGTTAATCATCAGCTGTGAGAGCCAGAGGACACTTAGATACAGGGGGAAAAGGTCATCCCATTCACTACCAGGTTAAAATGTCCTTGACTCTGCAGTTCCTCAAAATTCCTTTTAGATAAAATGCCATGGTCAAGCAGATCTGATATGTTATATTATGACATTGACACAACTTATCTTACAAATCTTATCTTATACAAAGTGACAATGATAGTCAGTCCTGTGATCAAACTTCCTTGTGACAAAAAAAAAAAAGCATCAGCTCCTCAAATATCCATTACATCTTTTGGGAAAATGAAATGCTGCTGTCTACAGGCTTACTGTAATAAGGTGGTGGGGTCAGCTCGCACTGGGGGAACAGTAGCTGATCAGGTTAGTCACCGGCCTTGGGTATTCTCTGTAGGGTGCACCTCTTAGAGCCTTTGAGATAGAAATCCTGAAGGAGAGAACCACATGTGTATACCCATTCTGTAATCAACATTTCCATCAGAGACATTCTTCTGAATGTAGTGTCCTCCCAAATATGATACTGAGGGAGATATTGCTCCATTAATTTCCTTTGTATAAGCGTAACGGATGTGAAAAGGCTAGCTAGTTAGCGGTGGTGCGCGCTAAATAGCGTTTCAATCAGTGACGTCTCTTGCTCTGCAAGGGCTGCAGCTTTTGTGGAGCGATGGGTAACGATGCTTCGTGGGTGACTGTTGTTGATGTGTGCAGAGGGTCCCTGGTTCGCGCCCGGGTATGGGCGAGGGGACGGTCTAAAGTTATACTGTTACATAAGTACAAATGGAATTTGTGTTGTCATCCATACATTGTCAACCCATGTTCAGGAGAGCCACACCACCTTGCTTAGCAAAGGAATTTATTTGTCCATTACAATGACTGTTCAAGTAAAATTTACTTCAATGATTCTGAATCATCTCAATCTAAAATCATTAATTATACATTTGCATAGTTTCATCCATCAAATGTATTACATACCGTATACACGTAATCTTAAAGGGGAATGGAAACACTTTAGGAGTTAGTTACAGTGAACTGGCATTCTAAAGCCTAGTGTTTCCTTTCCCCTTTAATTCTCAGTGACACTGAAGTGCTTCAGTTACAATTTTATTGCTAGGATCACAACGATACAGTATGTGCTATGAAAGTTAGCAACTGATTAATGGCTTCGACTCAGATACCTGTGTGAATAATTACATAACTACCTATCATAATTTAAACAGTCATCAAAATAAGCCCTATAATCAATAAAGGAAACCTTAAGGCACATAAATATGATATACCCAAGTCTGTTAAAATAGTCGTTACTACATTACAAATACAATGAAAAAAAACATTCATTTGCTTTGTAAGATAATTCCATTTTATAAACAGGTTTGTGCTTTGTGTTCCTCTTCATGGCCATTACGTAAGGCCAAGACCATTGTTAGAACCAGGTCAGCGCCGTAACATTTAAAAATGGTAATTTAGCAGACGCTGTTATCAAGAGCAATTAGGGTTACGTGCCAAGCTCAATGGCACATCAGCAGCTCAGGGATTCAAACCAGCAACCTTTCGCTTAATGTCCCAAAGCTCTTAGCCTCTAGGCTACCTGCAGCCCATAAGCATGAATAAACTGTAGTAATAACACAGAACTGTCAAAAAACTATCATAAAAAAAATACTTTAAACTCTGAATGAGGAATTGATGAACAAACAGTTAAAGTTTTTTCCCATGTGTTAAGTATTGAAGTGCAATTCTTATGATTGCATTGCAACTTTCAAATATCAATGGATCTACCTCTGATTCTGAAATGGTTGCTAATACACAAACACAAAGCTGTAAAAGACCTGACATCAACCAAATAGTCATCTTCAAAGCATTGAAGCATTCCAACAAATATTCCTGACTCCTTTCCATCATCATTCAGACACGTTCCTGTACTAATGATCATCATCCCTTTCAGAAATATTTTTGATCCACCAGTTTTACCAGCGACTTCCTTGCTGTGACTGAAAACTCCTATTCTTCAGGTACCGTTTCACTTCTTCTACCTCAGTGGGGCCCATGCTCTGGTCCACTCCTGGTGCCAACTTATAGCTCAATGGAGACACAATGTACCCGTTGCGGTACAGACAGACCTGCTTGCACATCTCAAAGCAGCTGAAGAGAAGCCCAAAGTAAGGGACAATCTAAGGAGGAAAAACAGGGAAGATGTCAGTGGGCTCAATAGCTTTTGAAGTGTCTCTGTATAAAATATGAAGAGGTACGTTAGAATCTGCCCTGGTAGTAGGGCCTGGTTGTAATTATCTTGTCCACAATTTCATTGTTAGACTGTTCATGTGAGGAGATTTTACACCAGTAAACTAAACAACTTCACTGCCATCGTGAAAAGCCATTTGGAGATGAAAAATGAGCGCAGTGCATGCCGTTCCAGAAACAGTCCCGCGGCAGCCAACTTGTAATATCCCGTTTGTGAATTACCCACAAAGCATCTCTCCCTCGGTTTGATATAGGTGTGTTGGCTGTATATTACCATCTCTACAGCAGATGGGACAGAGGAGGACTAGTAGAGGGGTGAGGGTTAGAGCACAATAAATCAGTACGATAATAGGCTAATGGAAAAATAAATAATGGGAACATGACTTAGGTTGTCATACCTTGATCATGTTGGCTGTGATGCCACTCCACAGTGTCAGGATGCCCTTGTTTCTGATCACCTGCCTGAAGCAGTCCAGCATTCCAGTGAAGTGGACATCGGCCCCACCGTAATGTGGGAGCCGAGGATTCTGGGCCTGGCAATAAACGAGGACAAAAATTCCTGATTAGAGGAGTTATGACACTTCATTATGTAATGAGAGCGTTTTACAGTTAGACCAGTTACGTGGATAGTGACCCCGGAGAGCACCAATATAAATACATTTAGGATCAATAAATGACAGATATTTGGAACCAACTCATAAAAGGGTCAGTGCTATTCGGAATCTTTGGGACATCCCTACCCCTTTAACTTAACCATTTTAGATGTAAACTTCAATTGAAGTTGACATTGAAAATGGTATGGGTAAGGTTTATGGTACGGATGTCCCAAGGATCCCAGATAGCACTGACCTTCATAAAAGTGTGTGTGTGTGTGTGTGATTCAAGTAGTAAGAGACTATGGAATGAATGGAATTATTCCATGAATGGAAATTTCTCAAATGTTTGATAATTGCACAAACTGACCAGGGATCTGTGCTAAGGGACATTTGTAACTTGGATGTCACATGACTCAATATTTTGATATAAGCAAATGAACTGAGCAAATGTGGGTGTGGTCTCAGGCAGTATTCTCACCGGATGTCCATATCTGCACATCCCAAAAACAAAATGTTCTCTCGCTTTGTCAAGCATTAACCACTTAACTGGCTCCGCATTGGATGCATTCTCATTGTAGAGGGCACTCCAATCCAAGAGAAGAACCTTCCCCCAAAGACAACACAGTCGCAGTCCCAGGGCCTTTACAGATGTCAAATTCTGAGTTTGTTAAGGAAATGCTATACTGGCTTCTGAGTGAAACAATAACTGCATCCATGCCTCAAGCAAACTCCTTTAAAAACATTCTCGCTTATGGGTTGTGTTATGTTTCTACTTGACACTTCTTATTTTGCCCTAATCATCAGATAGACTTCTATGCAACATGTGAATAGAAATTATTTGTGGCTGAAGCGTTAGATTCATTTGAATACATGTAGTTGTGTTGGTTCTGTATGTCTGAAACTAGGCAGAGGGGATTAAGGAGAGGTTCAGTTTGTTTTATTGGCTTCTCAATTAGGAGTGTGCTTGTCCACTGTGTGATAGCTACCAGCTATATTTAGAGAACGTATCTATATTGCAGGCAGACCCTGAACAGTGTTCACATTCTCAGCTGCCGGAGCACCTTGAGGTCACTAATAACACGTTGATGAAAACGGATGTAGTATTCTGTCCTTCATAAAAGTCCTACTGAACCCTCTTATACATAGAGAGAAGGCCACGCGAGGAGAGACATTAACTTATACTTGGGCTCAAACTATGGTAACGTACATTTCAATAACTATTGTAAGTTATTGTTTATAAAGTGTACAAAGAAACTGTCTTCCTAATCTTATCTTAGAAACTTTGAAAGTGTAATTATATTTTTGAGATCATTTCTAAGCTTCTATGTTGCATTTTGTTTATAAAGTTTTTAAAAACAGATGCACTCAAGGGCTATTTTTTTAAGGACAAGTGTTTTACTAACCAGTATGTACCGGTAAGAGGTACCAGTACAAATGTGTACAAATCCGCCACCTTATGGACAAATGTGGTATTACCAATCTGGTTACATCTCATAAAATGGCCCTTACCTGCATTTTCCTTTTCACAGTTTCAAAGGGGTAGGAGAAGGTTTGAGCTATTCCTGCCGCTAAGCAACCATTTATGAAGTTCTGTAGTGGTGTGAACCGGAATTGGGGCTCCCGCCACAGCTTATCCAAGTTGACGTAGACTGCATAGCAACCAATGGAGAAGGGAAACGCACCTGTAGAAGAATAGATCCACAGTTGCTAGCCATGCCCCATAGAACAACCTAAATAAACTCTTGAAATAAATATTATTTGTTTGGCTGTTCCAAATGTAAAAACAATGAAAACTCAAGAGGTCGTAAGAGGGGCAAAGGGTGTTTCACAACTAAGCAGACTCCGGACACTTTATATAGTTATACCAGCGTTTCCCAAACTAAAAAGCTTGAGGAGTTGATTATTTGAATCAGTTCTGTAGTACTAGGACAAAAAACATACACCCCTGAAGGTCCCCGTGACCGATTTTGGGAAACGTTGAGTTATACTGAATCATTGTGTGGGAACATCTTTCTCCACATTTCTGTAGTATACAGACGTGTACCTAGGACTGTGAGAGAGAATCCACTGTAGAGTGTTCGAAGGCCTTCGGTCTGGTATATCTTGGAGAGTGTGTGGACCACCCCCCTGTATGTGGGCTCTCTGCAGTTCTGAGCTATGAGGCGAGTCTCTGCCACCTCCAGAGGGTACGTGGCCAGTGCAGCACTTACACCAGCTAGCCCACCAGCCAAAATTGCCCTCCACTGAGAGATGTAGCCCAATTCATCCATGTGGAGGTGGACGATACTGGAAAGCCAAAAAACAGAGGTCAACGTTTTGGTTCTAAATCATTTTGATCTTGAAAATGTATTTACTTTAATCAATGCTTGTGATGCAGGTATAGCCAGTGAATATATGTATGATTATGGCTTTATGTTTATTAATACGATACTTCCAGAAATTATAGAAATAAGTAACTGTGTTACATAACTGTAACAGAGCATCCATTTCAAGAACAGCTTTAATATTTCATTGAGAGTAAACACACTATGCAAATATCACATTCTCCATTGAGAATCCACCATAACACAGAATATTAAAGACGTTCTCTAACGATTTGTGAACATTTACTATTGAAAAGCGATATTCCAAGTATAAATACAGTAATATACACACTTAAGGGTAAAAACTAGTTCTGAGCTCCCCCCTTGTGCCATGTCATATGTGCCTTTTGTTAACACCTGATTTACTGAACCTCTACAGGATTGGTGGGTCCCCCACGGGACGGTTGAGCTAACGTAAGCTAATGCGATTAGCATGAGGTTGTAAGTAACAAGAACATTTCCCAGGACAAAGACATATCTGATATGGGCAGAAAGCTTACATTTTTGATAATCTAACTGCACTGTCCAATTTACAGTAGCTATTACAGTGAACAAATACCATGCCATTGTTTGAGGAGAGTACACAGTTAGGAACTTGAAGTTATTAATAAACCAATTAGGCACATTTGGGCAGTCTTGATACAACATTTTGAACAGACATGGTTCATTGGATCAGTCTAAAACGTTGCACACACTGCTGCCATTTAGTGGCCAAAATCTAAATTGCGACCTGGCCTGGAATAATACATTATGGCTTCCCTTGATATTATCTTTTACCAGTTCTAATGTGTTATATTCTACTACATTAATTTCACATTTCCACAAACTTTAGTGTTTCCTTTCAAATGGAATCAAGAATATGCATATCCTTGCTTTAGGTCCTGAGCTACAGGCAGTTAGATTTGGGTATGTCAAGTGGAATGGTCAAGTGGGATTACACAACTAAAACCAGCGTGTTTTTCTCTGAAGTGACACCATAGTTGGCTGAGTTTTCAGAACCATCTGATTAGTCAAGAATAGAAGGAATCTAAAAACAGCGGAAGTGAGTTGGATTTAATAACTATAATGCTCCACGGTGGATCAACAATAATACCGGTTCACAGATGTGTTAATTTCAAACTATGTCTAGCTAAGTAATCATATAATCTATCGGTCTTTGCAAATACAGAACCAGCCTAAAGTTGACACCTACTCATTCAAGGGTTTTTATTTGTACTATTTTCTACATTGTAGAATAATAATGAAGACATCAAAACTATGAAATAACACATATGGAATCATGTACTAACCCCAAAAAAGTGTTAAACATATCAAAATATATTTAATATTCTTCAAAATAGCCACCCTTTGCCTTGATGACAGCTTTGCACACTTGGCACTCTCAACCAGCTTCACCTGGAATGCTTTTCCAACAGTCTTGAAGGGGTTCCCACATATGCTGAGTACTTGGATGCTTTTCCTTCACTCTGCGGTCCAACTCAACCCAAACCATCTCAATTGGGTTGAGGGACTGTGGAGGCCAGGTCATCTGACGCAGCATTCCACCACTCTCCTTCTTGGTCAAATAGCCCTTACACAGCCTGGAGGTGTGTTTTGGGTCATTGTCCTGTTGAAAAACAAATGATAGTCCCACGAAGCACTTACCAGGTGGGATGGCGTATCACTGCAGAATGCTGTGGTAGCCATGCTGGTTAAGTGTGCCTTGAATTCTAAATAAATAACTGACGGTGTGGCGGTGCTTTGCTGGTAACACTATCACACCTCCTCCTCCATGCTTCACAGTGGGAACCACACATGCAGAGATCATCCATTCACCTACTCTGCATCCCAAAGACATGGCGGTTGGAACCAAAAATCTCAAATTTGTACTCAAATTTGTACTCATCAGACCAAAGGACAGATTTCCACCAGTCTAATGTCCATTGCTCATGTTTCTTGGCCCAAGCAAGTCTCTTCTTATGTGTCCCTTAGTAGTGGTGAATCAGACCATGAAGTCCTGATTCACACAGTCTCCTCTGAACAGTTGATGTTGAGATGTCTGTGACTACCTCATGAAGCTAGTTGAGAGAATGCCAAGAGTGTGCAAAGCTGGCATTAAGGCAGTGTGGCTACTTTGAAGAATCTCAAATATATTTTCATTTGTTCAACACTTTGGTTACTACATGATTCCATGTGTTATTTCTGTTACTTCTGTATTATTCTACAATGTAGAATATAGTAAAAATAAAGAAAAACCCTGGAAACCCTGGTACTGCATGTAAACCCAGTAAAATGACGCGTTCACTTTTTCTTTGTCCCAAGCCCTTATCAGCCTGGTTGATTAATGTTAGCTAGCTATCATGGTAATTGCACTGATTTCAGTTACAATTTCTATAAGGATTTTACATGATCAGACACTTTCTTTTTTTTTTAAGGTGGAGGCTGTCCCACAAATCAATGGTTGTGCGAAGTTGCTGGATATTGGATGGGAACTGGAATATGCTATAAACACATCAATCTAGAGCATCCCAAACTTGCTCAATGGGTGACATGTCTGGTGAGTTTGCAGGCCATGGAAGAACTGGGACATTTTCAGCTGATAAATTCTTTAAAAATGACATTGGAGGCAGCTTATGGTAGAGAAATGAACATTCAATTCTCTGGTAACAGCTCTAGGGGACATTCCTGCATTCGGCATGCCAATTGCACAAAACTTGACACATGTGGCATTGTGTTCTGTGACAAAACTGCACATTTTAGAGTGGCCTTTTATGATCATGCTGTATAGTCAGCTTCTTGATTTGCCACTCCTGTCAGGCAGATGGATTATCTTGGCAAGAGAGAAATGCTCACTACCAGGGTTGTAAACTAATTTGTGCACAACATTTGAGAAAAATAAGCTTTTTGTGAGTATAGAAAATGTTGCTCATGAAACCAACACTTTACATGTTGCATTTATATTTTTGTTCAGTATACTGCAGGGCAGCCAATTTTTGAAGAAAGCTTGGAGTGAGATTTGATAAGTGAACTTCATTGCCCCCTGACACAATTCCTAGACCAGGGACTTTTATTTTATTTTACTGTTTTAAAGCAAATTTCCTGCAATTCTATGTATTTTGACATGGCTTAGGCTATGACCAGGGTGGAAAAGTAGGTGTATCATGATGCTTTGAACATTAAATGAACACTCAAAGTAGACCGCTTTGTTACATCAAGATTTTGGAGGAATGAAATGTAAAGTATGCTAATATTTTTTAGGTGGTTTGACACTTTATACATACAGTAATGAAATGAGATTGGCAAATGCTAGAAACAGGGATTGATCTCTGTTGTCAGGTGGAAGAAAGCTGTATGAGACACGTGCCAGGGGACTGACACGTGCCAGGGGACTGTCACCACTATACCAAGGCTCTGCACAGGACATATTAATGGTTGATGGCAGATGGTAACTAAACTATAGATTGCAGTCGTCTTGTCCATAGACTGCTTTCGAGGTAAGGACACAAACACTGTAATTTGGGTGGAATCCCTTTTTAAAATAGTTCTGGAAAAAAATCCTGCTGGCTCCCCAGGAGGGTTGTCCTTCCCTGATCCATGTTTCCCAAGTGCTGGGTGTTTGAAAATGTTCTTGTTATAAACATTTCTCAAGATCACCCAACCTTCAAGAAAAATCAAATCAATATTCAGGTGGTTTATGCCTACTATAGTAGTTGAAGATCTTTGCTATCATTTTACTCTACATAGACAAAATATGATGCATTTGAGTTGTGAATCCCCCTACCATCTCTGCTTTGCATTTGCATAATACTAAAAATGTAAAGTTATATTTAATTCCTGTAGCATTTAATATCCAATGGCCTTTGTATGATTTAGTCAAAACTGTCCATTAATGCATTTTTGAAGCGATATCCTCATAATTCATTTTCAAAGAAACAAGTAGGGATATCAGATTTCAAATGTGGTTATGCTGGCAAAAATAGGGAAGAAATTGAATAATAAATTAAGTGTGGGAAATAAGAGCCGTGTTCTTGCTGACAAGCACAGTAATTACCCTATATTTTATCCCTTTGTTAAGAATGAGAATTGTTCCACTGATCAGAACTCTACCCAAATTGTTTTATTTATTGTACCCCCTCTATAATAAAATGTACACATTTAGGTTTACAATCTAACAAAAGTATTTCCATAGTTACAAATCAGGTCACCCTACCAAACGTCCCTGCTAAAACATGCTGTAGGTCTGTCTGCTGCTTTTTCGTTGTCACAGCCTAAATGCCAATCACCAAACAAGGGGACTAATGGGTGGATTAGGGTGGATTAAATCGACTTTAGAACATGCTGTCAAAAGGCTGTATTCTGCAATAGGAACGGGAGTAATAGCAACCTAATTTTGCTGACAACATTGTTCATAAAACAACGCTACCGAATTTGACATTATTATAAACTCAGTGGAAAACGTTCTCTCCATTCAACTCCACTCTAATCTTATTTTGAGGGGCGTTTCTTTAAAACGCGAATCCAATCCCCTTTATCCTTCACATAACTAGACCAATCATATGCTTCAATGTTCCGCGGCAAGACAGGACATTGAGATTCCATTCGTGATTTTAAATTGTAGGCGCTTCGGATTTCAAAACGATTTGGAACACAGTTGAAAGTTAAAGCGCTGACAACACAATGGACTAATAAAAGCTGTACATTTCAATGCGTAAGATAAGGTGTGCCGTGAGAGCGTAAGAGGATCAAATGCGTGTGTCTCAGCTAGTTCTAACGCAGGGGTGGGCAACTCTAGTCCTCAGGGCCTGATTGGTGTCCTACTTTTTCTCCACCACCTAGCAAACACAGCTGAATAATCAAGTCCTAAAACTGAAGATACTGATTGTTTGAGTCAGGTGTGTTGGCTGGGGGAAAAACTGACACCAATCGGGCCCCTGAGGACTGGAATTGCCTACACCTGCTCTAACGTTATAGATAGTTGTCTAAAATAAACGTATCATAACTCAGAAACACTCATTCATTATTTACTCACTGTTTGTATGTTGCCAAATGGACGGCGCTGTAAGGAAACAGGCGGAGACAGGAGACGAGGTTTCCCTTCCAAAATCCCCATAGGCCTTCATTCTGGTAGACGACAAGAAAGCTGTGCAGAAAGCCTTTTTTACAGTGAAATGTGCCTACTTGACTCTTGATTTTCACCAACTCCAGAGGCGACGTGACAGTTTTACTGAAAACTCCAGCAAAACCAACGCACATAAAGCCCTGAGAACGTGTCAGTCTGTCATCTGGTTTAACTGTTGCCATTACTCTAGCTCTGTATGTAACCGACTTCCCCAGCCGATTCTACTATCTCATCCGTAGATTGTCTGTAGGACCAGCAGCACCGCTTGTTTATCTAAGGCCAACTGAAAACAAGACCCAGTGGCACCGTCATCCGCAATTCTGATTCCTGTCACGTTGGTCTGAGGGGAGGCGGTACTGAGGGTTTTGTCTAGAAGGGATAAAGCTTTGTTAAATTGGACTTTTCATATCAGGTTAATGGGAGTTTACGCAGAAGGTTATGAGAATTAAGTTACGATTAGTAAAAGGTGTGGTGTTAACTAAAATGCAAAAAACTAACATACTTTTTACATCACATTTGACAAAAGCTGTATTCTGTCTCGCAACCAGACATGGCCGATACTGAATGCACTGGGCAGGCGTGGGGACATCAAGGTTCTCTTCCAGGGAAAAGCTTGTCCTCTGGTGGCTATTTAGTGTATTAACGTTTTTTATTTTTTATTTAATCAACTAGGCAAGACAAACAAATGTACCTCGAAGTAGAGCGTTTGACATGACGGCCTGCACATGCGCAGTTTGGCGCGTGACGAACGTTAGACCCGATGACGTGTTTCTACGCAGGAGTTTCGCTCGCCAACATTGCCATGACATCGCCTACAAGCGTGATGGGGGATTTATATTGTAGAAGCAGTTTTAGCTTATGTTCAAACTGTACTGTCTTTGACTTTACTATATTGTATAATGAAAAAAAGGTACGAGCACCTAGTAGTTAGGTCATAGGCTTATTTATAAATTATTAACTTATGTTACAGCCTCCTATGCATGAGTAATGACCCCAATTGCCTCAAAAAGATCTGTCAAGCTAAGAGGTTCATAGATTTAACTATCTTCTTAATAATAATTCAAGGATGTTTTGTGTTTATTGAAATTAGCCACAAACTCCATTGTTCACCGGATACAAATAGTTAATGAAGTCGTTCAGCTTCCACCAATGATCTGTTATTACAAGCATTACACTTATTGTAAAGACCACTAGGGGGTAGTCTAAGCCCAGTAACTTTATGCAGTGGTAAATCTAAATCAAATCAAATCCATTTTTTTTGTTGTCGCATACACATATTTAGCAGATGTTATTGCGGAAATGCTTGTGTTCCTAGCTCTAACAGTGCAGTAATATCGAACAATACCTAACAATACACACAAATCTTAAAAGTAAAATTATGGAATTAAGAAATATAGAAATGTTAGGACGATCAATGTCGGAGTCCGGAGTATAATTTTTTTAATTAAAATAATAATAATATATACATATATACAAATATACAGTACCAGTCAAAAGTTTGGACACACCTACTCATTCAGGAATTATTATTTGGGTTTAGGTAGGAATGCATTGAATTAAGGGTGAAAAGGGATTCAAATGTGAATGACATACGTTGTCATATTTATTTTGAAACATTTACAAATTAGCCATACATGCATCCCCTCCTCTCATCAATTCCTTCTCTCCTATCTTGTAGTTCCTTTCCTGTTAAGGCCCATGTTTGTTTTCTGCCTGTGTCTGCCTGCTTGGAGCACCTCCCTCCCCTGCTGGGCTGACAACCTCAGCTGCCTGTGAAGAGCCACCTCCTGTCTGTGGCCACTTGGCTCATTCACAAAGGCTACTGGAATAACAGAGCCCTCCAGAGGAAATGACAGCCTGTTCAAAAGAGGTTTCTCCCCCCTTCTCGATCCTCCTCGCTCTGGGGCTTCACCGGGGGTGGGGGAGGGTGTGGGTGGGTGGGTGAGGTTTTACCACTAAATGCTGAGCTACTGATCTTGATGAAAATGGGGGAAAAGAGGATTGGCCTAGATTATGAATGATCAATTAATTAAAATGTTTCACTCGTTCATATTTCTATGGAAACTTTGTAGACTTAAATATAACAAGATAACAAGTCACCAAAGGCATTTCTAAAGTTAACACAACACTTTTTATATCTACATGCAGTAAATGCCTTTGAAAGAGATAGGAGTCAGGCTTAAAGTAATTGAACACTCTAATAACGTCTAGGCGTGTGAAGGCGCTCGGTTTCAGAAGACTCCTCTTAACTCTGTCACCGTTCTCAAATTGAAGAATGTCAGAGTGGGAATGAGAATTTTCCCTGGCTGCAAGAGCAATAAAAGACCCAGTGTTTTCTTTGAAAGTGCTAGGAAAGACCCCTTTGATCTCACTGTCATATGCATACGGTTCCTAATACAAGATAATGAGCTGGACAGCTTGAAAGATAGGTGGTGTGAAGTGTGCACGCGTGTGTGCTGCATCTTATCAGTTAGTGCCTGAGCGATTTAACAAGACCCCCAAGGTATGTGTTGCCACACGATCTACGCTGTCTGAACCTCAGTGTCAACTGTCCCCTTCAATCACAACGTCATCACCCACAGCCCTTTGTTTGAGACAGGAATAGAGCACTGGCTCTATCCTGTACCCTCCTGCTTGCCCAGCTTTCTCCCTGAATAGGTATTTCCTCCCCTCTGAGGCGCGGGAGCCGTCAGCCTTTCTTTCTCCACCGTCTCCACGTCCAAGGGCCTGATATATAGCAGCAGGAGGAGGCTGGGTGGGGAATTGACATGCCATGCATGTCACACGCAAATGTACTCTTGATGTTCCACGTTGAAGTGGGAGTGCTGGAGGAACTGCAACTGTGGTTTGGAATGTTGCTGGGGAAATATACTGGGCTGTAGGGGGCACCTGTGACCAGCGCTCGTGCAAACAGACTTGGGTTCCCCCTTCTCCTCACAGACTGGTGTCAGGCCCAGAGACTACTGCAATACAGTTCCCGCCTCATTATCATGTACAGGCACATCACAGGCCTGTGTTGGGAAGGGAGGGTGGGAAAGGGAGGATGGGGGGTGGGGGCGGAGGGGTGTGGTGGGGGATGAAATAGCGGGAGAGATGAGGGATAAGCATAACCCAGGCACTGTGTCAACACCTCCGGCCTACAGTAGAGAGACTCAGGACACACTCTGACCCACTTCACAGGAAGGAGAGAGAGTTGTTATGCACAGAAGCCCACTTTTAAATGAATGGTTTCAGAAATGGGTTAACTGTGAAAGCTTACCATTGATTGTTAGCAATGACCCACACACCACTGCAATTCAGTTGTGATTAATGAAGTGTTCTTCATCTTTTTTACTGCATACTACAAATTCAGATACAGGATATTTTACATCAGCCAGTGGATATTAATATATATACAAAGTATACAGTCGAAGTCAGAAGTTTACATCCACTTAGGTTGGAGTCATTAAAACTCGTTGTTCAACCACTCCACAAACTTCTTGTAAACAAACTATAGTTTTGGCAAGTCGGTTAGGACATCTACATTGGGCATGACACAAGTCATTTTTCCAACAATTGTTTACAGACAGATTATTTCACTTATAATTCACTGTATCACAATTCCAGTGGGTCAGAGGTTCACATATATTTAGTTGACTGTGCCTTTAAACAGTTTGTAAAAATTATGCCATGGCTTTAGAAGCTTCTGAGAGGCTAATTGACATAATTTGAGTCAATTGGAGGTGTGCCTGTGGATGTATTTCAAGTTTTACCTTTAAACTCAGTGCCTCTTTGCTTGTCATCATGGGAAAATCGAAAGAAATCAGCAAAAGAATTGTAGACCGCCACAAGTCTGTTTCATCCTTGGGAGCAATTTCCAAATGCCTGAAGGTACCACATTCATCTGTACAAACAATAGTACGCAAGTATAAACACCATGGGACCACGCAGCTGTCACAACGCTCAGGAAGGAGACGCGTTCTGTCTAATAGAGATGAATGTCCTTTAGTGCGAAAAGTGCTAATCAATCCCAAAACAACAGCAAAGGACCTTGTGAAGATGCTGGAGGAAACAGGTACAAAAGTGTCTATATCCATAGTAAAACGAGTCCTATATCGACATAACCTGAAAGGCCGCTCAGCTAGGAAGAAGTCACTGCTGCAAAACCGCCACAAAGCCAGACTACGGTTTGGAACTGCACGTGGAGACAAAGATCATACTTTTTGGAAAAATGTCCTCTGGTCTGATGAAACCAAAAATATAACTGTTTGGGCAAAATTCACCCAATTTATAGTGGGAGGCTACCCGAAACGTTTGACCCAAGTTAAACAATTTAAAGGCAATGCTACCAAATACTAATTGAGTATATGTAAACTTCTGACTCACTGGGAATGTAATGAAAGAAATTTCAAGCTGAAATAAATTATTCCCTCTACTATTATTCTGACATTTCACATCCTTAAAATAAAGTGGTGATCCTAACTGAACCAAGACTTACTTTTTTGCTATGATTAAATGTCAGGAATTGTGAAAACTGAGTTTAATTGTAGTTGGCTAAGGTGTATGGAAACTTCCGACTTCAACTGTAATAGCTTTTCAAAATAAAATAAAACCTTGGCTGACTTTCCTGAATGTTTTGTTTTATTTTGTTTTGGTAACATTCAATGAGAAATTACATGTCAAACAGTGTATCCCTCTCCTGGTTGAAACATGAGTCCATTTGCCTATTAAGCAAAACATTTATTTTTGAAGAATACTAGATATTATGTATTACTGTGTATCACACTACACGCTGAGACTTGGCTGTGTCTTCAAGGATGCAGGTGAAGGAGTAGCCCATTGTCTGTCTGTCAGGAGGAGGCTGGGTAGGGGGAGAGCTAACAGCTCTGGGCTCCCCCTGGCAGCTGGTGTCCTATCTTCACATGTACGACCAATAAATCAATATCAAATCTAAGGAACAGGAAGCCAGATGGCCTGCCCCCCAGACCTCCTCGACCTAGCAGGTCAGAGCCCTCTCAGAACCACCATGGCTACTGTACAACCGGCCCATGGAAGCAAGCCCTTTGAAGGCATAGACATTCAACAAGGATCCCATGAATAACTAAAGGGGACAAATAAGCTGTTACGACTCTTGTCAAATCAGCGTTTGTGTTTCCATCCACATCAAAGGCTCAGGCCTGTTTGATGTTCAGCCCCACACCTTGATCCATCCCACGGACAGGTAGAGATAGGAGGAGTAGTCTATTGAGAAGATGGGGGCCTTGTGGTGTCTCCACAGCTCTGGCCAAAGGGCAGTTGACCCAGACGAGGGGTCTGGCGGTGCCTCTCTTTCCCTAGGGTGCAATTGGCCCCCTTATACTTACCTCAAGCTATGTAAGGCTGTCCTGTTGAGTACATACAGTTTAAGTCAGAAGTTTACATACACTTAGGTTGGAATCATTAAAACTTTTTTTTCAACCACTCCACAAATGTCTTGTTAACGAACTATAGTTATTACTTTGTGCATGAAACAAGTAATTTTTTCAACAATTGTTTACAGACAGATTATTTCACTTATCACAATTCCAGTGAATCAGAAGTTTACATACACTAAGTTGACTGTGCCTTTAAACAGCTTGGAAAATTCAAGAAAATGACGTCATGGCTTTGGAAGCTTCTGACATCATTTGAGTTAATTGGAGGTGTACCTGTGGATGTATTTCAAGGCATACCTTCAAACTCAGTGTCTCTTCACTTGTCATAATGGGAAAATCAAAAGAAATCAGCCAAGACCTCAGAAAAGAAATTGTAGACCTCCACAAGTCTGGTTCATTCTTGGGAGCAATTTCCAAACGCATGAAGGGACCATGTTCATCTGTACAAACAATAGTACGCAAGTATAAACACCATGGGACCACGCAGCCATCATACCGCTCAGGAAGGAGACACGTTCTGTCTCCAAGAGATGAGCGTACTTTGGTGCGAAAAGTGCAAATCAATCCCAGAACAACAGCAAAGGACCTTGTGAAGATGCTGGAGGAAACAGGTACAAAAGTATCTACAGTATATACATAGTAAAACAAGTCCTATATCGACATAACCTGAAAGGCCGCTCAGCAAGGAGGAAGCCACTGCTCCAAAACCACCATAAAAAAGCCAGACTATGGTTTACAACTGCACATGGGGACAAAGATCGTACTTTTTGGAGAAATGTCCTCTGGTTTAATGAAACAAAAATAGAACTGTTTGGCCATAATGACCATCGTTATGATTGGAGGAAAAAGGGGGAGGCTTGCAAGCTGAATAACACCATCCCAACCGTGAAGCACGGGGGTGGAAGCATCATGTTGTGGGGGTGCTTTGCTGCAGGAGGGACTGGTGCACTTCACAAAATAGATGGCATCATTAGGGAGGAAAATTATGTGGATATATTGAAGCAACATCTCAAGACATCAGGTAAAGTTTGGTTGCAAATGGGTCTTCCAAATGGACAATGACCCCAAGCATACTTCCAAAGTTGTGGCAAATTGGCTTAAGGACAACAAAGTCAAGGTATTGGAGTAGCCATCACAAAGCCCTGACCTCAATCCCATAGAAAATGTGTGGGCAGAACTGAAAAAGCGTGTGCGAGCAAGGAGGCCTACAAACCTGACTCGGTTCCACCAGCTCTTTCAGGAGGAATGGGCCAAAATCTACTCAACTTATTGTGGGAAGCTTGTGGAAGGCTGCCTGAAACCTTTGACCCAAGTTAAACAATTTAAAGGCAATGATACCAAATACTAATTGAGTGCATGTGAACTTCTGTTCTAGTGGGAATGTGATGAAATAAATAAATAAAAGCTGAAATAAATCATTCTCTCTACTATTATTCTGACATTTCACATTCTTAAAATAAAGTGGTGATCCTAACTGACCTAAAACAGGGAATTTTTTACTAGGATTAAATGTCAGGAATTGTGAAGATCTGAGTTTAAATGTATTTGGCTGAGATGTATGTAAACTTCTGACTTCAACTGTACATGCCTTTGTAGATGCCATATTCAGACGAGCTATGTATCCACAGCTCTCATTTGACTGTGCAGCCAATACTTTTATACTAAATTAATAAGGTACCCTACTCTTTGCCCGTCTGATACTCAGTCATCATGACAACTCAATCAATCAGCAGATGTCACAGAGTGCTTATACAGAAACCCAACTTAAAACCCCAAAGAGCAAGCGTTGCAGATGTAAAAGCACGGTGGTTAGGAAAACCTCCCTAGAAGAGCAGGAACCTAGGAAGAAACCCAAAGAGAATCCATGCTCTGAGGGGTGGCCAGTCCTATTCTGGTTGTGCCGGGTGGAGAGTATAACAGTACATGGACATTAAGGCCAGAATGTTCTTTAAGATATTCAAATATTCATAGATGACCAGCAGGGTCAAATAATAATCACAGTGGTGATAGAGGGTGTAACAGGTATTTGTATTTATTATGGATCCTCATTAGCTGCTGCTAATACAGTAGCTACTCTTCCTGGGGTCCAGCAAAATTAAGGCAGTTTATACAATTTTAAAAACATTACAATACATTCACAGATTTCACAACACACTGTGTGCCCTCAGGCCCCTACTCCACCACTACCACAGGTCAGCACCTCACTAGTAAATGTCAGTTGGCTTTTCATAGCCGAGCATTCAGAGGTCGAGACAGCAGGTGCAGTAGAGAGAGAGAGAGGGAGAGAGAGAGTCAAAACAACTGGCTTCTTTGAACCTTTCATTCATTTAGCGGAGATAGTGGAGAGGGTATAGGCTGCGGGGGTGGGAGGAGGAGGGTCGTCGATGAGGTCACCTTCCTAAACGCATCCCCCAGACTCATCTTGATTTCTGTGTAAGTCAGTCAGGTTAAACAGTAGTTTGATTGAATGGTTGTTCACAGGCCAGTGCGAAATTCCAGCTCTATTGCAATGTGTGAGCAGGGAGGAGGGGTCTTCCCTGGCCTTTGTGTGGACCAAAGTCTGAGTGTGCAGTCCCCATTGTTAGAGCTTGACCGCCCAGCCCCTCAGACTCTCCCCAACCTGCTTGAGCAGCGTGACCATTTCCTTCATCCAGGGCAGGGCTAGGTCGTGACTTTGGTCACAAGTCCTCCCTGTCTGACTGTGCTGTCTGCACGCCAATAAATACATGCAACGTTAGCCAGATGGACTGTTGTGACCTTACTGGGAAAAAGTAACTATTTAAATCCTTGTAAGACTGAGGAGAAGAGGTATGAACACAGGTACTGGTCAAGTAATATGGATAACTTGGATGCTTTTCTAAAAGCATTTCGGAGGTCAACCACTGACAGGATGACCTTAACGGTTTAATAAACCTGTGGGTCATGACTTAAATGGTTGAATACCTCTTGGGTCAATAGGTCCCAGGAGTGAGACAGCGGATTCTGCACGGTCAAAGATGCGAGACATGTCATGTCACAGGCCCTAGTAGTACTAATAGAGTGTAAAATATACAACCAGACTTACCAGTCAAAGATAACCTCTCAGATAACACTAATAATAGACCCAGCTATAAGGCTGAGAAAGGTAATTGTTAGAAAACAGCACCCCTCACTGGCTAACTCTGTCCTTAGGCAGGGGCTGCCTACCTTATCCAGGCAAGCCCTTGATATTGATAAGAGGAGGAAAGTCCAAAGTGCCACCAGGAGCAGCGTGGGCAGTTCAGGTCAACACAGTGCTGTGAGGGAGGCTGTCTTGAGAAGGGAGGAGGGAAGGAGGAGAGGGATATTGCCCGAACAATCCCCCTGGGCCTTTGATCTCTGAGAGGCTGATAAGGGGTTACAGAGTGTCATACTGGGCGGACGAGCAGAGCGACACGGCAGGTACAAACAAGCGCTCTGAGGGCTCTGACGACAGCAAACAATTACATAGGTCAGACTGTTGGGTTGGTTACTGGTCAAATTCAGGAGATGGAGGTTTTACACAACTTTCTCTCTCATAATACACAATCTGTGTGACGGTAAACTCTTTAGGGGCTCTATGCACTAAAAGGATTATGGTTAAACAGTGTGCAAAGTAGAAATAAAAATAATGGGGTGCAAAGGAACAAAGTAAATAAATAAATTAAATACAGTTGGGAAAGAGGTAGTTGTTTGGGCTAAATTATAGGTGGGCTATGTACAGGTGCAGTAATCTGTGAGCTGCTCTGACAGTTGGTGCTTAAAGCTAGTGAGGGAGATAAGTGTTTCCAGTTTCAGAGATTTTTGTAGTTCGTTCCAGTCATTGGCAGCAGAGAACTGGAAGGAGAGGCAGCCAAAGAAAGAATTGGTTTTGGGGGTGACTAGAGAGATATACCTGCTGGAGCGTGTGCTACAGGTGGGAGATGCTATGGTGACCAGCGAGCTGAGATAAGGGGGGACTTTACCTAGCAGGGTCTTGTAGATGACATGGAGCCAGTGGGTTTGGCGACGAGTATGAAGCGAGGGCCAGCCAACGAGAGCGTACAGGTCGCAATGGTGGGTAGTATATGGGGCTTTGGTGACAAAACGGATTGCACTGTGATAGACTGCATCCAATTTGTTGTGTAGGGTTTTGGAGGCTATTTTGTAAATGACATCGCCAAAGTCGAGGATTGGTAGGATGGTCAGTTTTACAAGGGTATGTTTGGCAGCATGAGTGAAGGATGCTTTGTTGCGAAATAGGAAGCCAATTCTAGATTTAACTTTGGATTCGAGATGTTTGATATGGGTCTGGAAGGAGAGTTTACAGTCTAACCAGACACCTAAGTATTTGTAGTTGTCCACGTATTCTAAGTCAGAGCCGTCCAGAGTAGTGATGTTGGACAGGCGGGTAGGTGCAGGTAGCGATCGGTTGAAGAGCATGCATTTAGTTTGACTTGTATTTAAGAGCAATTGGAGGCCACGGAAGGAGAGTTGTATGGCATTGAAGCTTGCCTGGAGGGTTGTTAACACAGTGTCCAAAGAAGGGCCGGAAGTATACAGAATGGTGTCGTCTGCGTAGAGGTGGATCAGAGACTCACCAGCAGCAAGAGCGACCTCATTGATGTACACAGAGAAGAGAGTCGGTCCAAGAATTGAACCCTGTGGCACCCCCATAGAGACTGCCAGAGGTCCGGACAGCAGACCCTCCGATTTGACACACTGAACTCTATCAGAGAAGTAGTTGGTGAACCAGGCGAGGCAATCATTTGAGAAACCAAGGCTGTCGAGTCTGCCGATGAGGATGTGGTGATTGACAGAGTCGAAAGCCTTGGCCAGATCAATGAATACGGCTGCACAGTAATGTTTCTTATCGATGGCGGTTAAGATATCGTTTAGGACCTTGAGCGTGGCTGAGGTGCACCCATGACCAGCTCTGAAACCAGATTGCATAGCAGAGAAGGTATGGTGAGATTCGAAATGGTCGGTAATCTGTTTGTTGACTTAGCTTTCGAAGACCTTAGAAAGGCATGGTAGGATAGATATAGGTCTGTAGCAGTTTGGGTCAAGAGTGTCCCCCCCTTTGAAGAGGGGGATGACCGCAGCTGCTTTCCAATCTTTGGGAATCTCAGACGACACGAAAGAGAGGTTGAACAGGCTAGTAATAGGGGTGGCAACAATTTCGGCAGATAATTTTAGAAAGAAAGGGTCCAGATTGTCTAGCCCGGCTGATTTGTAGGGGTCCAGATTTTGCAGCTCTTTCAGAACATCAGCTGAATGGATTTGGGAGAAGGAAAAATGGGGAAGGCTTGGGCGAGTTGCTGTTGGGGGTGCAGTGCTGTTGACCGGGGTAGGAGTAGCCAGGTGGAAAGCATGGCCAGCCGTAGAAAAATGCTTATTGAAATTCTCAATTATGGTGGATTTATCAGTGGTGACAGTGTTTCCTATCTTCAGTGCAGTGCAGTGGGCAGCTGGGAGGAGGTGTTCTTAAATGAAGTAGACAACAAAAAAAACGATATGGAGGATTTTTAAAAAGAAAAAGGAAAAGAAGGAGCCGACTCCACACACCACGAGTCTGTTGAAACGACTCCACACACCACGAGTCTGTTGAAACCACTCCACACACCACGAGTCTGTTGAAACGACTCCACACACCACGAGTCTGTTGAAATGACTCCACACACCACGAGTCTGTTGAAACGACTCCACACACCACGAGTCTGTTGAAACCACTCCACACACCACGAGTCTGTTGAAACGACGCCACACACCACGAGTCTGTTGAAACGACTCCACACACCACGAGTCTGTTGAAACGACTCCACACACCACGAGTCTGTTGAAACGACTCCACACACCAAGAGTCTGTTGAAACGACTCCACACACCACGAGTCTGTTGAAACGACTCCACACACCACGAGTCTGTTGAAACGACGCCACACACCACGAGTCTGTTGAAACGACTCCTCACACCACAAGTCTGTTGAAACGACGCCACACACCACGAGTCTGTTGAAACGACGCCACACACCACGAGTCTGTTGAAATGACTCCTCACACCACGAGTCTGTTGAAACGATGCCACACACCACGAGTCTGTTGAAACGACTCCACACACCACGAGTCTGTTGAAACGACTCCACACACCACGAGTCTGTTGAAACGACTCCACACACCACGAGTCTGTTGAAACCACTCCACACACCACGAGTCTGTTGAAACCACTCCACACACCACGAGTCTGTTGAAACCACTCCACACACGACGAGTCTGTTGAAACCACTCCACACACCACGAGTCTGTTGAAGGGACACTTGAATGTCACAGTATGTACACGGGGGGTTGCCCTCTGTAGTCTCTATGTGGTCATTGATTTAAATCAAATCAAATTTTATTTGTCACATGCACCGAATACAACAGGTATTTAACGACTGCATAGGGCTATGTTTTGGATGACTGGCTGCGAATGTTTATTGAATTGTTTTATTTCTGCCTTTTCTATTCCAGACATTCTGAAATTCACTAAAGCATCCCATGTATGTAACTTTAGTCTTTCACTTTTCAATGACTGTAGATCTTACAGTGAAATGCTTACTTACGAGCCCTTAACCAACAATGCAGTTTCAGAAATAGAGTTAATAAAACATTTACTAAATAAACTAAAGTTAAAAACTATTTACATAACAATAACGAGGCTATATACAGGGCTCAATGTGCGGGGTAACAGGTTAATCAAGGTAATTTGTAAAGTGACTATGCATAGATAATAAACAGCGAGTAGCAGCAGTGTAAAAACAAGGGGGGGGGGGGTGTTCAATGTAATAGGTGGCCATTTAGGTGGCCATTTGGTTAGTTTAGTTGTTCAGCAGTCTTATGACTTGGGGGTAGAAGATGTTAAGGAGCCTTTTGGTCCTAGACTTGGTTCTCCGGTATGCTTGCCGTGCGGTAGCAGAGAGAACAGTCTTTGATTTGGGTGACTGGAGTCTTTAACAATTTTTGGGGACTTTCTCTGACACCGCCTAGTGTATAGGTCCTGGATATCAGGAAGCTTGGCCCCAGTGATGTACTGGGCCGTGCACACTAACCTCTGTAGCACCTTCCGGTCAGATGCTGAGCAGTTGCCATACCAGGCAGTAATGCAACCGGTCAGGACTCTCTCGATGGTGCAGCTGTAGAACTTTTTGAGGATCTAGGGACACATGCTAAATCTTTCTCCTGTGGAGGAAAGGGGTGTTGTTGTGCCCTCTTCACAACTATCTTGGTGTGTTTGGACCATGATAGTTTGTTGGTGATGTGGACACCAAGGAACTTGAAACTCTAGACCCGCTCCACTTCAGTCCCGTTGATGTTAATGGGGGCCTGTTCGGCACTCCTTTTCCTATAGTCCACGATCAGCTCCTTTGTCTTGCTCACATTGAGAGAGATGTTGTTGTCTTGGCACCACACTGCCAGGTCTCTGACCTTTTTATAGGCTGTTTCATCGTAGTCAGTGATCAGGCCTACCGTTGTTGTGTCGTCAGCAAACTTAATGATGGTGTTGGAGTCGTGCTTGGCCACTCGGTCGTGGGTGAACAGGGAGTATAGGAGGGTACTAAGCACGCACCCCTGAGGGGCCCCAGTGTTGAGGATCAGCGTGGCATTTAGGGCCTGCATGTGGAGGCCAGACAGAGCCTGGGGTTGGGAGTGCAAGCTGTGGTCTAAAACAAATGCCTTGCTGTCTAGCCCAGTGGTAGATGGGATGGAGGGGGTTCTGTTTGGTGAGGGAGGGTGGGGGGGCAGGACCGGGAGGAGGACTGCGGGTTAATTCCCCCCCAGGCAATAGTTAAGCAATAGAGTGATATTCATTACACCTGCGCCTTGGTCTGTGTGTGTGTGTGTGTCTGTGTGCAGACGCAGGCCCAGGTCATATTTTTAAATGGGTCACTTGTTTTAAGTCATTGGGATATCCTCCTCTGTGTAAAACAGCCATCACTCACCTTATATCCTCTTCTTTCCTTTGGCACGTACATTTCTGATTTAAACCTTTTTTAACAGGAATATTGTACAACAGTACAGCATTTAATTTTACTGCCCTAATCTAAAGGCAAATTCATAGGCCACTTTACATATCTCACTTAACTCCATATGTAAGCCTAACACCATATAACAGTAATTGACAGAACCAGATTGACTTTTGTTCTGTGTACTATTTTTAAACATACAATATCCCATTACAGACATGGCGTATCAATTTGTAACATCCAAGCTCCAATAAAAAGGATCAAGACGTTAGGGGACTTAATTGTCAGCTCTGCCCTAAAGACATCAAAGGTGGAGTGAGAGTGCATCTGCCCTCCCTGACGGTGTGAGTTTCTGCTCTCTCGCTGGCGCTGCGGCCAAGACAGTGTTTGTGTTGAGGATGTTTACCAATCCCAGGAAAGACAAACAGCTTCATTCTTGTTTGTGAGTCCCCTAGCTCAAACAGAGGGCCGTAGGTCCTTTGTGTGTGTGTGTGTGTGTGTGTGTGTGTGTGTGCGTGTGAGAGAGACAGAGGATGTGTTGCATTGTGTATATCTTGTCTCTTTTTTTTCTTCCCTTCTCTTTACTTCCAGCATTTCCCGTCAGCTGCCATGCCAGATTAATTGTAAATCAAATCAAATCAAACACAATTTTATTTGTCACATGCTTTGTAAACAGCAGATGTAGACTAACAGTGAGATGCTAACAGTGAGATGCTAACAGTGAGATGCTTACTTCCCCTTCCCAAAAATGCAGAGAAAAAAGTGAAAAAGAATAACACAATGAGTAACGATGACTTGGCTATATACACGGGGTACCCGTATCGAGGTAATTGAGGTAGATATGTACATATACTGTAGGTAGGGGTAAAGTGACTTGGCAACAGGATAGATAATAAACAGTAGCAGCAGCGTATATGATGAGTCAAAAGAGTTAGTACACCATGCAGATAGTCCGGGAAGCTATTTGGTTGACTATTTAGCTGTCTTACGGCTTGGGGGTAGAAGCTGTTCAGGGTCCTGCTGGTTCCAGACGTGCATCGGTACCGCTTGCCATTTACTGTGTGTTCTGGTGTGGTTCATAATAGAGCTTTATAATAGCAACAAAACAGATGAATTAATTTGGGCAAAATAAGATTGACATTTAGTCATCACAACAACTTGCAGTCATGCGGTAACTTGTTCATAACAACCTGCATCCTAGCAGAAACTTGTGCAAATGTATAACACCTTAATAAAAAAGACAGAAAAATACACAACATTTGTACCCTTACTTGGGTCAGTGTGAAACAGCAACGCTTGGTCATTAAAGGTAGGCTCAGCAAAATGACGTTGCCACGAGCAGCTCCACAGATATTGAGATGAGTGAGATGAAAGACTTCGCTCTCACACAGTCACACAGTATCTGTGCATGAGTTCGCTTCATGCAGTTCACAAGCGCGGTAGCCAGGGCACCAAAACAGAGGAGAAGTTGAGCCTCCCGCTTCAACGCTCTTAGTTGTTGTGGGAATTGACCCACTATGCTGTATAGACATCACATCACTGAGTCTATCTTTAACTTGTGTTAGTCATGCTACAATTGACCACATGGTGTCACTCTTACTCACCAAAGCTCATTCTCTTCAAGCAATGTGACAGTGTTAACAAGAGGCTCCTCATGCCTCTGTTCGATTCAAGTGGTTTACAGTAATTCACAAATGATTACCTCCCGCTGCTGGATATTGCAATTGTACCCTA
Source organism: Oncorhynchus mykiss (assembly GCF_013265735.2). Taxonomy (NCBI): domain Eukaryota; kingdom Metazoa; phylum Chordata; class Actinopteri; order Salmoniformes; family Salmonidae; genus Oncorhynchus; species Oncorhynchus mykiss. Next base: position 30,257,887 of record NC_050571.1, on the reverse strand, counting down.
TAACGTCAATCTTTAGATCTCTTCCATTGGATCTGTTGGTGGGAAGAACCAAAAAATGGTCTACGCTACAGTTAATAACATTGTTCTAGACGTTTTTCTGAAGAGTGGGCTGTGATGTTATCACAAAACTGTTTAGAAATACATAGTAATGATAATGACAGTTAATTGAGGTTTGAGAGAATTAGGACACAACACATTTTTGGGATAAAAGTGTTACACCAAACGATTTCATCCGGTGAGCACAACACGCCAACAAACGTCAATCTTTGGATGTAGCTTTAACAGGCCTTAACAGAGAGGTTTTATGACGCAGAGACTTCCCTTCCATTCTGCAGGGGGTATGAAGCTAACACTGTTCATGTGTCAAAAGCCTTTTAACTGGCAGGGTCCCAAAGCAAGTATTATTACTTTATTGGGCACCATTCAGACGGCTCCTTTTCATTCAATGTGATTCTTCTTACCCATAAATCTGGGTTTGGGAGGCACTGAAGGGAAAACATAGCTTACAAACACTGTATTGTGTGTCACTTTCCTCACTCTCTAATGCAATGAGAATAGAGAGAAACTGGGAATGTTATTACAATTGAAATGAGCACAGTTACAATTTGTTCTCATAAAACTGTTATGGTCACACAACTCTGGAATCTCAATTGATCCTCAATTCATCATTCATACTCAATTGGTCATTACATTGTAGACTACTAGCAGAAAAATTGTCTTCAGCAGTAGGAACAATAATAAAAAAAAGTGTCCTTCCTGCCCCTGTATCAGTAAAAAGCTAAGGGATGGGGCTGGAGCAATGTAACCACTCTCCAACTCATAGACAGAGCTATGGATGGAAGGTCTGACCATCCATGATATCAAAAGGAGAGTTTTAACCATATTTTGAGGTTATACAGTGTTTGTTTACCTTACATTTGTTTATAAACATTTGAGTAAAATAAGCTTATATTTGGGTTCTGATGGGGTGCGGCACTCGAACTAAGCTCATGAGAAATTTCAAAATTATATTCTTCAAGAATCAATGTGTACATATCATTAATTTATAAGTCAAACAATGAATGTAGGAACTGCTGATTGACCCTTAAGCATAAAATGGTCTTCCACATAGTGTTTATTTAGCTAATTCAAATCTACATTTCCCTAAATGGTTTTTATTAATTCCTAGGCTACAGTATAGGCTGCTACTATGTCAAAACTGAATCTGAACAAGGGACTGCCATTGTTCATGCAGGTCCTTCCAACCCAACTTTGTGGTATAGTGACTTGTATCCTGTGCATCGTCAGGAAGGGCTCGTAAGCAATCATTTCGTCGTAAAGTCTACAACACTTGTATTCAGCATGTGACAAATACAATTTGATTTGGTGTTCAATAATTAAAGATAAAGGATACCTATGCAGTGAGTGGTTTATGGCAATGGTTTATCGCAATCCACGTGATACTGAGAAAGATTCATTGGAAAGTGAACAAAACATTTAAAAGTAACCTGGCTAATTTGAATATCACTTTTACGTCAGATCCTACTTGTTTGTTGTTCGAAACTAGGAATATTGCCTGGAGCAAAGATGGAAGATGAATAAAGGTAGTTCACTCTGGCTATTTACCATTTAAAAAAATGTCAGTTCCTGTCTACTTAAGGGGGTGGTTCTCCCATAGACACCAATGCGATAGCAGCTGGGTCTGGACTTCTTGGTTCATTGACTTCCATTGAAACATAAAACATGAGGGAGTGGGATGTCTCGCTGACTTTTCCATCTCTGGCCTGTACAACCAACAACACCTGAGGCGGCGCCCTGTGAAGAATGATCTGTACTATTCACTCAGAAATATAACGTATAGGATTATTGTAATCGTTTCTAGCTTTATTATCGGAGTTTCTCGAGGCTATAGGCTACTTTAGTCATAACACGATTTCACGACCGTCTTTGTTTTATTACTTCCGGGAAAAAGCCCTTCACACAGGTAAGAAGACGAGTTTCGGTCTCGGCCATCTCTATGGTCTCGGCTCCCGCAAATTCTATTCTCTCATCAAACATGCTTGTTTTACATTTTTCAAATGTATTCTCACACATTTCATACAGTCCACCTATAGCATAAGTGTATGAAAATATAGCCTAGCCTAACACATTCCAACTAATTAAAGGTAGCACATATCACCCGCTGTGTTGTTGAAGGTGAGAGAACGTAATGTGGCCAGTAAGTTTCTGTTTTTAGATTGCGTAATGTTTCGCATTATTTTCCAGTGACTTGAGTAGATAAAATAATAGCCTATGTCATAAAATGTAAAGGAGGGTTAACACGTAATAAATTTGCCATACGTGTGCAATGTATAAATGAAGGAAGGGGAATGTTTGCTCGGTTGTTAACCTCGTCATCAGCTGTTGGTGTCAGTGGGGACAGTGAATTATTTATGGTTTCTGACCAAGGAATAGATCAGCCCCAATGATGGCCTCTTTTCTACATTAACACCATGGTGCTGAAGCCTGTGTGTCAGCATTAAAAGCGGGCACTATCTGGTGAATGATGTAACAATGTAGAATATAACTAGTTTAATAAATGTTAAATAAAAATAAACAAAAACATGTTTTATTCTATAGTACCAAGGCCGTGTTATTTACAGTGAATATTGCAATAATACAGAATATCGAAATGGTACATAATTTGACTTAAAGCATTTAAATAGAGGTAACAGAAGATTTGCTCATACAACCAGGATGTGCATGGCAATTTCAGACAGTCCTATTTGATCTTGAGGTGGTAGGGGCTACTGGTTAATGACGTTATTTTCGTTAATGCTGAGCTCCTCTCCATGGGAAACGGGTGTCATTTTTCCAAGAGCCTAAATCAGGAGGTTGTTTGTATCAATTGAACCATCGACTTCACATGATTATTAGGGCTCCCAAGTGGAGCAGCGGTCTAAGGCACTGCATCTCAGTGCTAGAGACTTCACTACAGACACCCTGGTTCGAATCCAGCCGTGATTGGGAGTCCCATAGGGCGGTGCACAATTGGCCCAGCTTCGTCTGGGTTAGGGTTTGGCCGGGGTAGGCCGTCATTGTGAATACAAATTTGTTCTTAAATGACTTACCTAGTTAAAAGAAGGAAAAAAAAGAAGATGGGCAATTCCACAGTAATGGAATGATGCTTTGACTGTTTAAAATGTATGCCAAACAAAAACCAAGTTTAACAAACCACACAACTATGCACAAGGACTACATTTAACAATTTAGACTGAAAGAATTTACAAAAGCTCATTTAGTGGAAGAACTGTGCATATGTAAACTTTGTTTTTATGCAAACTCATTTTCCAAAAACTCTTGTTAAATATCTGTCGTTTGTGACCACTATGATTTCCTCTTGTAGCCAATTCAGTTGCAGTAATTGCATTACAAATGTTTTGATAATTCCGTTAACAATTTGGTAATGGAATTACGACTTTTAATCACTTCATATTTCATAAACAAAATTGATATCATAAAAATAAATCACTATAACTAATTGGTAGGTCTACCGTTACTTGTTACTTCTGTGAACTTTCATTATCCTCCCTCCTCATGAGGGATACAAATTATAAAATATCTTCAAGATATGTGTGTTTTTGGTAATGGAATTACAAGGCACAAGGCAATATTGCTTAAACTTACAGCTATTCTCTAGTTATGGATGGATATTCATAGATATTCATGGTCAGAAGTTAATGTCTTGTTTCTGGAGCCCAGTGTGAAGTGTGCTCTCTTCAGACAGTGGTCTGCTGCGGAACAGTGGGAGGATTAGAGCCTATGACTGTGCGCTTTAACCTGGATGGGTCTCTGTAGCAGAGACTGTGGTACCAATGGGTACCATGCTCAAGGCTCCAGGGTGGCTAGCAATCATGCGACTGTCTGGTAGAAAGGGAGTGGGTAGATTATGAAGCAATGTGAATTTTAAGGGGGAGGTTTTCTGTTTTGGCATTGCTTGAATTTTCACTTTCAGTCAATCCGAGTCAAATCCTTCAGGACACACCCCTTTTATATTATTAAATACTGTCTTAGCCAAGGGAGTTGTTCGGTCTGCCTCATGGCTTTACCCCTGCGTTCACTTCACGAGGGTGTGGCGGAACATGTGACATGGAGACACAATGGAGACATTTGTGAGGTGAGTTTTATTGTCAGTCATATAGCAGTTATAACCACAGTAACTGAACAGCTGACAGTCCTGTCTGACTTAAAAGTTCACCTGGCTATGAATGACTGTAACGATGTGCGCTGAGAGTCGGGAAGCAAGTTCAGGGAGTGAGTGTTTTTAAATAAAATAAACGTAAGATAATACAAAACAAGAAACATTAACAGCACACAGACATGACACAGAAACAATAACGCCTGGGGAAGGAACCAAAGGGAGTGACATATATAGGGAAGGTAATCAGGGAAGTGATGGAGACCAGGTGAGTCTGTTGACGCACAGGTGTGTGTAATGATGGTGACAGGTGTGCGCCATAATGAGCAGCCTAGTGACCTAGAGGCCGGAGAGGGAGCACATGTGACAATTACTTTTCCAATTCCAAGTTGCATTGGAAAAAGGACACTTAATGGTGAGCCAAGACATTTTTCCTAGAAAGCTTTGAATGTCACATGATTATTCATTGTTGTTGAGGCATTTTCCCGCATCAAGGTGACTTTGTCACCTTCAGAACATACCTTTCAACAGGATTCAACGTCACATGAACATTTCAGTACTTAACAATGCAACATCACGTTGACAATGTATACCACTGCTGTCAAAGCATGTTTAGCCCGAGATAACGATTGACTAAGAATTATGAAAACATCCATACCACTGAGGATTTTCCTCCTAGCAATTACCTCCTAGCATTAGAAACCATTGATTAAAATATATGATATTAAACATTGAAGCTCAATGGGACTTTAGATCGGTTATACACAACAACATGCGCTTTTAGGAGATGAGTAGTTGAACAGACATAATTAATAAAGTTATAACATGAAAGAAGAATCAAAGAAAGGTTTATGTACAACCAGGGGATGTGTAAAGGCAGTAGTAATAACCAGGTGATGTGTAAAGGCAGTAGTAATAACCGGGAGATGTGTACAGGCAGTGGTAATAACCAGGGGATGTGTACAGGCAGTAGTAATAACCAGGGGATGTGTAAAAGCAATAGTAATAACTGAGTGATGTATAAAGGCAGTAGTAATAACCAGGGAATGTGTAAACGCAGTAGTAATAACCAGGGGATGTGTAAAAGCAGTAGTAATAACCAGGGGACGTGTAAAAGCACTAGTAATAACCAGGGGACGTGTAAAAGCAGTAGTAATAACCAGGGGATGTGTAAAAGCAGTAGTAATAACCAAGTGATGTATAAAGGCAGTAGTAATAACCAGGGAATGTGTAAAGGCAGTACTATTACACAGGGCATGTGTAAACGCAGTAGTAATAAACAGGGGATGTGTAAACACAGTAGTAATAACCAAGGGATGTGTAAAAGCAGTAGTAATAACCAGGGGATGTGTAAAAGCAGTAGTAATAACCAGGGGACATGTAAAAGCACTAGTAATAACCAGGGGATGTGTAAAAGCACTAGTAATAACCAGAGGATGTGTAAAAGCACTAGTAATAACCAGGGGATGTGTAAAAGCAGTAGTAATAACCAGGGGATGTGTAAAAGCAGTAGTAATAACCAGGGGACGTGTAAAAGCACTAGTAATAACCAGGGGACGTGTAAAAGCACTAGTAATAACCAGGGGACGTGTAAAAGCACTAGTAATAACCAGGGGATGTGTAAACGCAGTAGTAATAACCAGGGGACATGTAAAAGCACTAGTAATAACCAGGGGATGTGTAAAAGCACTCGTAATAACCAGGAGGCGTGTAAAAGCAGTAGTAATAACCAGGGGATGTGTAAAAGCACTAGTAATAACCAGGGGACGTGTAAAATCACTAGTAATAACCAGGGGGCGTGTAAAAGCAGTAGTAATAACCAGGGGATGTGTAAAAGCACTAGTAATAACCTGGGACGTGTAAAAGCATTAGTAATAACCAGGGGACGTGTAAAAGCACTAGTAATAACCAGGGGATGTGTAAAAGCACTAGTAATAACCAGGGGATGTGTAAAATCACTAGTAATAACCAGGGGACGTGTAAAAGCACTAGTAATAACCAGGGGACGTGTAAAAGCACTAGTAATAACCAGGGGACGTGTAAAAGCACTAGTAATAACCAGGGGATGTTTAAAAGCTGTAGTAATAACCAGGGGACGTGTAAAAGCACTAGTAATAACCAGGGGACGTGTAAAAGCACTAGTAATAACCTGGGACGTGTAAAAGCAGTAGTAATAACCAGGGGACGTGTAAAAGCACTAGTAATAACCAAGTGATGTGTAAAATAACTAGTAATAACCAGGGGACGTGTAAAAGCACTAGTAATAACCAGGGGACGTGTAAAAGCACTAGTAATAACCAGGGGATGTTTAAAAGCTGTAGTAATAACCAGGGGACGTGTAAAAGCACTAGTAATAACCAGGGGACGTGTTAAAGCACTAGTAATAACCAGGGGACGTGTAAAAGCATTAGTAATAACCAGGGGACGTGTAAAAGCAGTAGTAATAACCAGGGGACGTGTAAAAGCACTAGTAATAACCAGGGGACGTGTAAAAGCACTAGTAATAACCAGGGGACGTGTAAAAGCACTAGTAATAACCAGGGGACGTGTAAAGGCAGTAGTAATAACCAAGGGACGTTTAAAGGGAGTAGTAATATCCAGGGGATGTGTAAAGGCAGTGGTAATAACCAGGGGATGTGTAAATAATAACCAGGGGATGTGCAGTAGTAGCAGTAATAACCAGGGGATGTGTAGTGGCCGTAGTTATAACCAGGGGATTCTGTATGGTAGCTAGGCTTGTGGCGATATACCGTATATACCGGGGTATATAGACATACCGACGGTATGATTTTCAATACCGTAAAAACAAAATGAGTGCCACGCCACTGCTTATAAATACAAGTAAACTGTCTAAGATGTGTCAAATAAATGATATCCAGCTCAGGGCTCCAGCTATGCATTTGGTTTGCTATTTGCTTGCTAGGTGGCAAGATCAAGCTTCTTGGTTACAGCAGAGACATTCAATCCCTTCCTGGATCAAGATCCATGTTGCCTAAATTATTTTGTGCGTCAAAAAATAAAAGTAATAATAGCGCTTCTTGTGTGCACATCCGTTAATACCGTATGGTACAAAAACTGTATGACGGTATGAAAATCTGTATACCGCCCCAACCCTAATGGTAGCTAGTCTCACCACTGCCATGAATGAGCAGTGTGCGTCCTTGAGGAACAGCCACAACATCGTAAACCACTGCAGTAGTGTGTGTCTGGGGGGGGGAGTGGACATTGACACATGGCTTCCCAGCTGTCCCTACTTGGTATATGAGAGGGCCTCCACCATCCAGAAAGAGCTGGAGTGGAAGGGCTAAGGGGCTGAGCAGGCCATCCATCACATCCTGCCTGCCTGGCTCCTCAGTGGCCCACTGCCTTTAATAACAGCAAGGGCTGCTTCCTCAATGACACTCAATGGATCCTTCCACTCCTTAGGACACGTTCTCTGTCCAGCTCTCTCCTATTAAACATTTATAGACAGTGTGCTTTTATGCTATGGCAAATATGCATATCAAAGATTATGAGGAATTTTATTTAGGCTAATCTCTTTCTCGGTCAGGCAAGTCTAAACATGCATGTGCTGAAAAGGAGGCATTCCACTAAAATGGGTAGGGTTTGTTTTGTTATGTACAGAATTCCAATATAGGACACCCTTGGCCTTCATCTGAAGTAGTCTCAGGTCAGATTGATTATTTGTAGAGCCATGGAGCCTGGTCATGTGAATTCCCAAATACTGTAAGTGGGGCAGAACCTTGGTTATGCTTCCTCCACCCAGCCACAGGATCCATGACCCTTATCCATTACAAGATGAGGGATCACTTGAGTAACAAGAAAGAAAGGCGAGAGAGTGGGCCGTCCTGTTTGACCTCAGGCTGTGTGTGTGTTTGTGTGTGTGTGTGTACACCAGCCTCTGTGTAATTGGTCAGCCCTCGGTTTGGTCTCCGAGTGTTTTGCCTGAGCTAGTGCGACATCAGCAGTTTTAGTCCCCCTCCACTCCTCCTCCTCTCCCCCCTCTTCAGGAATCGACGGAGGCAGGCTGAACGCCTCTCCTCCTCTCTGCCGAGCTCCCCTGTGCCTAGTCACACCACTCCCCCTCAGTTTGCCACACACACACACACAGATCCACTGACTGTGTGCCGGGGATGTGGAGCTCTGGTTTCAGTCAGGCTGCAGGCAGCCAGCACAGCTGTTGGGTTTGAGGTTCTCGTTTGCATGCAGTGGCTGCCGACCGGCTGGGGTTCTTGACAACGCTGATATCAGCTTCTCAGGTAGGTGGAACAAAGCTAATGACGAACAAGATAAAGAATCCGTCTGCTCTTTTACCTTGCTGACCTCTCAACGGGGTCAGAGAGGAGTGCTGGGACCGGTGAATGCAGGGAATCTGATCTTAACCATGTGACAAAGTGGAACAAGAAATGGTGACATGTAAACACAGTATTTGCATCAGTAATGTTGGAGAGGAACTCCTACTCAGTGTACTTTGTAAGCACAGGAGGCTGATGAGGGGAGAATGGCTCGTAAAAAGGTCCGGAACGGAGCAAATGGAATGGCGTCAACGTGAAACCATGTGTTTGTATTAGATACCATTCCACCGATTCCACTCCAGATATTACCATGAGCCTGTCCTCCCCAATTAAAGTGCCACCAACCTCCTGTGTTTGTAAGATGTTGATATATGCTTGTTAGTTTGTTTTGCAGTTTGTGGGTTTTACGATTCATTTGACGAGTGTTGATTGAAACGTACAAATCAGCTCCTTTTCTTTGCACATGTGTAGAGTTTGTTGCCAAAAGACTTGTTGCCGAAGAATGCATTAATAATCAGCCTCTCCTAAAGAGAGGGAATTAGTGGAGAGATTAGAAGCCTCACAGAGGGATGGAGAACTCTGCTGATTGGGCACGAGGGGGTCATTAGTAATGGGGATTGCATTTCTGCCCAGTTCATTCAGAGTTCTCATTCTCTCCCAGTGCCATGCCTTTGTTCCTACCATTAGCACGGTTTTCACTTTTAGTCCTTTTTTCTCCTTTTCTCGCCTCATTTCATTTCCTTTAGTTCCTCAGGAAATCGGCTGAGAGGAAACAGCTGCGGCTGGCCTCCATATTGTTGCCGCTCTGTGGATTTGTAATTTCCTGTTGTGCCGGTCGGTATGAGTAGGAAAAGTACCAACTCTAACTGCAGACCTCTTTGTGCTCCCCTCAACAGAAATCCAGGATGAAGACATGAGGCGGAGAGGACGAACAGTGGATCAGGGTTTCAACTTCACCCCTTTCAATGGATTCAGTCTGGGATGTTTGCCCCCTTATGAAATAATCTAAGCAGGCACTTCCTTTCTGGGATCAAGAGTGAGTGCGGGAACAGAGAAAGTTGGACAGTGGAACAAAGGAAGTTGAACTTGCTAGATAGCTATTCCAGCCAGTGGCCATGACGGAGCCCAATGTCCCCAACAGTAGCAGCAGCATCAGCAGTGCTGGCCTGGCATGGGCAAAGATGTGTAAGGACTGTGGCCAGCAGCATGAAGGGGGCCAGGAGAACCACTTGTATGAGTACCAGGATGAGGTAGATGATGAGCTGGTGTGCCACATCTGTCTGCAGCCCCTGCTGCGGCCCATGGACACGCCGTGCGGACACACTTACTGCTTCCAGTGCCTCAGCAGCTTCCTGAAGGAGCAGGACTTCTGTCCCGTGGACCGCCAGCGGCTGCAGCTGCACCAGTGCCGGCCCTCCAGCCTGCTGGTCAGGAACCTGCTGGACAAGCTGACCGTGCTCTGCCCACACCACGTTGAGTGCCAGCAGCAGATGCAGCGCTGCGAGCTGCAGCCCCATCTGCACAACAGGTAAAGAGGGTTGTGGCCGGGGCACAAGTAAGCGGGAGTTGGAGATGGGAAAGATATTTTGTTTAGAGTTAAGCTTTGCAGCAACAGTAAAAAAAAGCCTAAATAGGATCTGTCTTTTTACACTGGTTTAAATGTGTCCATTTCCCTCTGCCTGAATTTGTTTATGCCTATGCCTGAGATGCATTTTCCTACGCAATTCATTTAGAGTTAATGGGTACACAGGCCTGTCAAATGTTAACCTAACATGGATACACTGACCATAAGTCAGTCACGTTTAGACTTCAATGAAATAGCTTTAATTACATAGTACCTGGATTCGAAGGAGAGGTTCAGTCTCAAATATCATACCCTCCGGGAGGAGTGTAATTTATGGATTAGTCTTCCCTTTCATCACGTGGCCAGTGTGGTGCTTATCATCTTAGTGGTTAGCGAGCAACAATGACGCAGTCAGTAGTGGGTAAAGGTTGTTTTGTGATAGCTGGTCATGTTGCAGCCATCCGCCCAGTGCAAACAGAGAGGAGGCAAAGTTCAGACAGCAGGACCAGCAGCAGTAGCTCTCTCTCTGACTTAATCACACTCGACCTGTCCCCCCCTCAGACTCCCTGCAATGCAGTAAAATAGCCTCCTCATCTGCATAGCTCCTCTCCTCTTCCCATAGTCTCTCTCTCTTTAACTCCCTCACCAGTCACTAAATCTATTCATTTCCACACCTCTAGCTTGAGCCCCATTTGGTGTTTTAGAATGATCCTCCTCACTGAAACAAATGAATAAACATCTAATCGTACTCTCTTTTTTTCTGGTCAATACTTTAGGTTACCTTCACTGACTGTTTTGGACAAATGTCATGAGGGTTAAATAAAAGGACTGTTGAAGGTTGACCTCTCTTTTTCTCTACCCCACTCCTCCCTCTCTCAGATGTCCTGTTTTCAGAAGGCTGAAGGAGGAGGCGGAGAGGAGGAAGAGACCCCACCGGAAAGCCCTTAAGGGGAACAGGGGCGAGGGGGAGTTGGATGCTGATGCTAAACACACCCCTACGATGACCCGCACCCCCACCCGGGGTGTCCTGCCAGAGCCTGGCCTCATCAACCCCGCCTTCGAAGAGAGCGAGGAGGGTAAGATGTCACACGTCACTCACTCCCTACTCTGCCCACACCGCAAAGAGTTAGACGTCTCACAGACGTCACTATGTCTGAAGTCTGATTTTATGTGTATGATAATGATAGTCTGTCAGTCTAAGTAAATAGCACTGAGCTCCCATTGAAAACATTTGAACTTTTTAAGAATGGAAAAATCTATATCCGTTTAGGTGCTGTGGCGGTCACGAAATGTTGTCAGCCGGTGATTGTTAAGCAAATAGCTGCCGGTCTCACGGTAATTGACCGTTAATTAACATAAACACATTTAGCATCTCCTGGCTTCCACAGCCTACAAGCCACTGATGCAGACCTTAGATTTATTATACTTTTTAAAATGTAGATGTTCCTATGTAATATAGCCTACACTTCCACAATAAATCCATGATTTATTTTAGACAGGTCTAAAGAATCATGATATGAAGAAAATGTAGTCTATTTCAGATGAACAGAATAGCATACTCTGAGTTGTCCTTATGTTAGGTCCTGATGTTAGGTCCTGTGCCATATGCTGTGGGCTACACTAGTTAATTTAGCAGACAAGATTTGCTTAGAATTCCATGGCATTATTTAAAAAAAATTATAGTATGAAGAATACAATTGAACAAAGCTGAATAAAATAGAAAGGATATGCCCCATAAAAAAATATATTCATTTTGTGGCCAGTGGCCGTTGTGACCTTGGGCTAAATATAATAATTATAATTCCCTTATCCCTGAGTGCTGCATGCTCCGAAGCGCCTCTCAGTCACATGGCTCTCCATCAACTGATCGGGTCTTTCTCACAGGCTACAAGTGAAGACAGACACATCGGGGACGCAACTGCGCGCGTCCTTATCCAATTCCGAGGTGCATATTGAAGATATTGGAAGAACTGTCCACATTTACTTTTCGTCAGCCAACAAGATGAGTAGACCTAACGAACATCAAAAGTACTAGCCTATGTCAATCTACTATCCTCCATAGTACAAAAGTTGACCAATTCTGTGCGAAAAATAAATATTCCATAGTCTGGGACAGTTGTGGAATGCGCTAGATCCCAAATTAATACAACCACTAGCATAAAAACAAAACTTTTTTACGCAATGTTGATCAATAACTATTAGACTATTTCCTCACATTATAAGCGCAGCAAAGCGAACACGACTATGATTCAAAAAAGTTTTGGTATTGTTTCTTGCCTTGGGCATCATTCACAAGTGATAGGCTAATATTGTCACCCATCAGACTATTCTTGATTTAATCTTGTCCTTACATACAGTATATTATTTAGTATATGTGTGAAATTTGTTTTGATTTAGAATGGACCATTATAATGCACCTGTCTCGGAACAGGGGCAGGGGTAAAAATACATATAATCTATGCAGTTGAATAGCGGATGGAGGACACTTTTCCTGTGGGTCATTTTCATGCCAGCCAGGTAGGCTATACTCCTGTTTTAAAGAAAAGCAATTTGCTTCATATTATTAAAGTTGAGAAATAAATATAGTAGTCCTAGCCAATAGAAAGGTGATGGGATCCTCCTCTTTTTAATAGAGGCCATCACTCAGTTTTTTTTCACGCAATTGCATAGCCTATAGAAATGTAGCGCAACATGAGCTCATGGGCTCTCATGAAGTGTTTGATTTGATTTTCGATTACATTTGCGTTGATGTCAAAGTGATTAGAGGGCAAATAGAATGCTGAGTACCAGGCAGTTAGCAAGTTTGGTAGGCTACTAATGGCCATCAACAGCATGGAGAAGCCTAATTACAGTGACTAAACGGTCACTTGGAATTTGACTGCCTTTGTGACTCGTGACCGCCGGTGTGGGAGTAATACAGTCACCGTACCAGCCCTAACAGTGTTAATTGGGTCAACGAAGATGTAAGGAGTTTATGAACGACCCAAGGGAACGGAAATGAGTGGAAACAGTCTGTCAGCTGTGTTGACTTTAGGGAAAATCCCAAACCCCTTTAATGTGGCCATCCCTGGCAAGAGAGCTGTCTAAGCTGGAGAAGAGGAGTATTGCTGACATCGTTAATTTAGCTGGGGGCTTTGGATTTCAGACACTCGGGCCAAATCATCGTCTGAACCTTCAGAACGTGTATCAACCAGTCCTCCTATAGCTCCTCCCACCAGCCTCCTCTGGTATCAAATCTAAACTCTGTCTGGTCTAGCCTTAGAACCCCTTCAGGCATTTTGTAATCCAGTACCGTGGAACGAAGTCCATCAAAACAAAGTTACCTGGCAACTGGCGATTGATATCACAGAAATGATTACCTCATCGTGAGTGTTTCTTGGGGAATAGTTTGTTACCCGCCCTACTTGATTCAAAACCAGGGCTGTGTGTTGGAATTGGACACACAATAAAAGGCAACCATGGACCATTGATAAAATGTGTTTGAGCATATATGAATCTGTGTGTGTGTGCGTCAAGTTGTATGTCTCAGGTTGTTTGTCTCTATATATGTAAACATGTGTACCTCCATTGCCCATGTCCTTCCCCTCGTCTCTCCACAGAGACCCCCCTGCGGTCCAGCCTGGTGGCCGAGACCAACGTGGTGGAGATGTTTCGGGAGCAGCAGGAAGAGGAGTTGGGCCTGCGTATCGTGGGAGGAAAGGACACGCCCCTGGGGAACATAGTAATCCAGGAGATCATCCGTGACTCATTGGCAGGCCATGACGGCAGGCTGGCCCCAGGGGACCACATTCTGGAGGTGAGACAGTTTCTTCACTGTAAATAAGAGGGATAATAGGTCACCTGGAAGATATGTTCAGTCCTCTCCCCTCCTTCCCATCCTCGTGTAATTTTAGTGCTGTAGCTGTATACTTTGACATGATCGCCTTGACGATGGTAATGGCTGCACTTTGTGTAGATAGTGCTTGTTAGGAAGCTTTGACCTATCCAGTCAGGATACCCCCCCCCCCCCCCCCCCAAAAAAAAACATACAGTGCCTTCAGAAAGTATTCATACCCCTTAAATCACATAAATATCTAATTTACATAAGTATTCACACCGATGGGTAAATACTTTGTAGAAGCACCTTTGGCAGCAATTACAGATGTGAATCTTTCTGGGTCTCTAAGAGCTTTCCACACCTGGATTGTGCAACATTTGCCCATTATTCTTTTTAAAATTCTTCAAGCTCTGTCGCAAGAAAACCATTTTAAGGTCTTGCTATAGATTTAAGTAGATTTAAGTCCAAACTGTAACTCAGCCACTCAGGAACATTCACTGTCTTCTTGGTAAGCAACACGATTTGGGCTTGTTTTAGGTTATTGTTCTGCTGATAGGTGAATTCATCCCCCAGTGTCTAGTGGAAAGCAGACTGAACCAGGTTTTCCTCTAGGATTGTACCTGTGCTCAGCAACATTACATGTATTTTTTATCCTGAAAAACTCCCCAGTCCTTAACGATTACAAGCATACCCATAACATGATGCTGCCACCACTTGAAAATATGGAATGTGGTACTCAGTAATGTGTTGTATTGGTTTTGCCCCCATCATAACACTTTGTATTCAGGACAAAAAGTTACTTTAGTGCCTTGTTGCAAACAGGATGCATGTTTTGGAATATATTTATTCTGTACAGGATTCCTTCTTTTCACTGTCAATTAAGTTAGTACTGTGGAGTAACAACATGAAATGCTGTTGATCCATCCTCAGTTTTCCATTAAACTCTGTAACTGTTTAAAAAGTCACCATTGGCCTCTTGGTGAAAGGATGCCTGTATCTTTGTAGTGGCTGGGTATATTGATACACCATCAGATGTGTAATTAATAACTTCACCATGCTCAAAGGGATATTCATTGTCTGCTTTTTAAATGTTTACCCATCTACCAATTGTTGCCCTTCTTTGTAAGGTGTTTGAAAACCTGGTCTTTGTGGTTGAATCTGTGTTTTGAAATGCACTGCTCGACTGTGGGACCTTAATTGTATGTGTGGGGTACAGAGAGAAGGTAGTCATTCAGAAATCCTGTTAAACACTATTATTGCACAAAGAGTCCATGCAACCTACGATGTGACATTTTTTACTCCTGAACTTATTTAGGCTTGCCATAACAAAGGGGTTGACTCAAGACATTTCAGCTTTTCATTTTTTATTAACTTGTAGAAATCTCAAAAAAATGTAATTCCTCTTTGACATTACGGCATAGGCCAGTGACATAAAATCTCAATTTAATCAATTTAAAATTCAGGTTGTAACACAACAAAACATGGAAAAAGTCAAGGGGTGTGAATACTTTCGGAAGGCACTGTAAACCCACTTTCTTGATAGGATGGGTCTTATTTGGTTCCCTACAAATGAAAGTGGACACTGGTTGAGAGAGTGACCTTTCAGAATCTTAATGGTTTATTCAAATGGATACATTGTGGAGAGTAGATCCTGAACTATTTCAAAACAGATGTAAACAATGCATTCATCTGGTTTTTATCCAAAGGGTACAACTAGTGTACAGAGATAGTACTGTATGTCTTTGAAGGGGGTTTCACAAAGATGCAGCTTCCTTTCTTCCCACGATCTTGCTCCCTCTCTCCTCCTTGGATTTCTCCTCCCCACCCCTCCGGCTGTTCTGGAATGTGGCGGTGCTACTGTAAACTGAGCTGACAGACCAGTTCACTCTATTCTGGCAGGGGTGCAGGACAATGCCGGAGCCCATCTCTTCCTCTGAGCTGACCAATCAAAAAGGTGCAATTTGGAATGAAAACACCTCTCATCTAACCTCACTGGCTGCCTCAGGAGCAGTAATATAACCCCCTACTTTTGGGGTCTTTTGTGGACGGCTGGCTAGTGGCTATAAAGAGATACTGTATGCGTGAAGGAGCGGAGATTGTGTTCCTAATTTTTTGCAAATGAATCTCTCGCTTCCCCTTGAGTCGATCCATTGATTTTAAGAAGGGCTTCTCTTGGATGATGTTTGTAAAGCTGGAATTGCTCTAAATTGGGACCAACTATTTTGCACACCTATTCTACAGGAGGTCGGTACAATACAAGGATACCTTTCACCTTCAGTGCCCGGTTGTCTCCACAAGTCAGTCCCCAAACAATTTGATTTGCTGGTTTTAAGCATTAAACTTTCAAATAGCTCTCTGTTGACTGTTGCTGGGTGCTATTGTCCTCCATCAGCCCCGGCCTGTACCCTTCCTGCTCTAAGCTCTCTCCTGGCCCCTTACACTAAGTCTGAATTTGTCCTGCTTGGTGACCTAAACTGGGACATGCTTAAACCACCTGACTAAGTCCTAAAGAAATGGGACTCCCTAAATCTTTCTCAGATTATTCCCATTCCCACAAGGTATGACTCCAAACACCCAGAAAAGGATTCTTTCCTCAATGTTATCCTCACAAATAATCCTGATA
Organism: Oncorhynchus mykiss; assembly: GCF_013265735.2. Classification (NCBI taxonomy): domain Eukaryota; kingdom Metazoa; phylum Chordata; class Actinopteri; order Salmoniformes; family Salmonidae; genus Oncorhynchus; species Oncorhynchus mykiss. The sequence goes on along the minus strand of NC_050571.1, from coordinate 30,241,432 downwards.
TGTCATTACAGAAAACACCAGACTGATACCTTAGTGATCACTATTATACAGCCTGTGTTCGTAATGGCTGCTCAGTGAAACGACTTGTCCTGATTTGTCATAGACGCTTTCTAAAAAACTTTAATGAACAAGCCTTCCATCATGAACTGGCCTCTGTATAGAATCAGCTTGATCCCCTCTGTTGAAGACGCTTGGACCTTCTTTCTTTATATTTTCAGTGGTATTGTTAACAAACACGCCCCCATAAAGAAAATTACAATTAAATACAGGTTCAGCCCCTGGTTCGACCGTGATCTTGTGGAGTTACTCTACATCAAGAATTGCATTTGGCGAAAGGCTCGGCACATGCACGCTCAGGCTGACTGGCTATCGTTCAGGCAAATGAGAAATAAGTGCACTCTAGAGGGTGGCTGTCCAGAGGGCAAAAGTGAGTTACTTTAAGGAGCAGTTCTCTCTCTGTGGGTCTAACCCCAAGAAGTTCTGGAAAACGGTTAAAGACTTGGAGAATAAACCCTCCTCCTCACAGCTGCCCATGTCCCTTAATGTTGATGTTGGTTGTTATTTACAAGAAGCATCATAACATCCATAACCTGAGCTCTTTAATCACAACTTCATTAAGTCAGGATCCCCATTTGACTCAGCCATGCCTCCTTGCCCGTCCAGCATTTCCTTATCTCCCACCCCTTCTAATGCGACTATCCCCGATGCTTCTCCCACTTTTTCCCCTGCCCCGCTACAAAGTTTCTCCCTGCAGGCAGTCACTGAGTCCAAGGTGCTAAAGGAGCTCCTTGAACTTGACCCAATAAAACCATATTGGTCAGATGGTTTAGACCCTTTCTTCTTTAAGGTTACTGCCCCATCATTGCCAAGCCTATCTCTGACTTTTTTAACCCGCCTCTCTTTCCTGGGGAGGTTCCCATTGCTTGGAAGGCAGCCACGGTTCATCCTATATTTAAAAGGGGGAGATCAAGATGATCCTAACTGTTATTGGTCTATTTCTATTGTGCCCTGTTTATCAAGTGTGTTGGAAAAACGTGTCATTAATCAACTGACTGGCTTTCTTGATGTCTAGTATTCTCTCTAGTATGCAATCTGGTTTCCGCTCGGGTTATCGATGTGTCACTGCAACTTTAAAAGTCATCAATGATGTCACCATTGCCCTTGATTCTAAGCAATATTGTGCTGCTATTTTTATTGACTTGGCCAAAGCTTTTTATATGGCAGACCATTCCATTCTTGTGGGCCGGAGAAGGAGTATTAGTGTCTCTTGAGGGGTCTTTGGCCTGGTTAGCTAACTACCTCTCTCAAAGAGTGCAGTGTATAAAGTCAGAAAATCTGCTGTCTCAGCCACTGCCTGTCACCAAGGGAGTACCCCAAGGCTCGATCCTAGGCCCCAAGTTCTTCTCAATTTACATCAACAACATATCTCAGGCAGTAGGAAGCTCTCTCATCCATTTGTATGCAGATGATACAGTCTTATACTCAGCTGGCCCCTCCCCGGATTTTTGTGTAAAATGCTCTACAACAAAGTTTTCTTAGTGTCCAACAAGCTTTCTCTACCCTTACCTTGTTCTGAACACCTCCAAAACAAAGGTCATGTGGTTTGGTAAGAAGAATGCCCCTCTTCCCACAGGTTTTATTACTACCGCTGAGGGTTTAGAGCTTGAGGTAGTCACCTCATACAAGTACTTGGGAATATGGCTAGACGGTGCACTGTCCTTCTCTCAGCACATATCAAAGCTGCAGGCTAAAGTTAAATCTAGACTTGGTTTCTTCTATCGTAATCGCTCCTCTTTCACCCCAGCTGCCAAACTAACCCTGATTCAGATGACCATCCTAACCATGTTAGATTACAGAGACATAATTTATAGATCGGCAGGTAAGGGTGCTCTCAAGGGGCTAGATGTTATTTACCATCAGATTTGCCACCAATCTCTGTATACCCGTCGCAAGACCCAGTGGTTGATGTTTATTTATAAAACCCTCTTAGGCCTCACTCCCCCCTATCTGAGATATCTACTGCAGCCCTCATCCCCCACATACAACAACCGTTGTGCCAGTCACATTCTGTTAAAGGTCCCCAAAGAACACACATCCCTGGGTCGCTCCTCTTTTCAGTTTGCTGCAGCTGGCGGCTGGAACGAGCTGCAACAAACACTCAAACTGGACAGTTTTATCGCAATTCAAAGACTCAATCATGGACATTCTTACTGACAGTTGTGGCTGATTTGCGTTATGTATTGTTGTCTCTACCTCCCTACCCTTTGTGCTGTTGTCTGTGCCCAATCATTTTTGTACCATGTTGTTGTTATGTTATGTTGCTTCCTTGCTATGTTTTTGTCTTAGATCTCTCTTGTTGTGATGTGTGTTTTGTCCTATATTTATATTGTATTTATTTTTTATTATTGGTAGGCCGTCATTGTAAATAAGAATTTGTTCTTAACTGACTTGCCTAGTTAAATAAAGGTTTAAATTATTTATTCTTTATATCAATGGAGGTACCTGCGGTTTTTGTATAGCACATGTCAAAGATAAGTGTTTCCCCTATATGCATTTAGCAGCGGTGCACTGCCACTGCTAAATGGTGGCAGCCACTGCAAAAAATAAATAAGAATTAAAATAATTTTAAAAAATTATAAAAATACATTGATTTTGCCTTGTCACTTTATCCCTACCTAAATGTACATATCCACCTCAATTACCTCGTACCCCTGCACATCGACTCGGTACTCCCTGTATATAGCCAAGTTATCGTTACTCATTGTGTATTTATTCCTTGTGTTATTATTATACATTCTCTCTCTGCCTTGTTGGGAAGGGCCCGTCAGTAAGCACTTCACTGTTCGTCTACACCTGTTGTTTACGAAGCATGTGACAAATAACATTTGATTGGATATGAATTATATCTTGAAGAGGGAAAAAGTATTTTATTTCCACTATCCATCAGCGCAGGGACCAGCTGTTGATACTCTGTGTATTTAGTCCAGCTGCGGTGTTACTGACCATGTGGGGTTGTGTTTCTAGGTGAATGGTGTCAGCCTAGCCTCTATCCCACACGGCCGGGCCATCTCCGTGCTGCGGCGGCCATGTCCTTTGCTCAGACTCATCGTCATGCAGGAGAAGGGCTTCAACCCCCGTCACCCACAACGTCCTGGCCTCGAGCACCACCCACCCCCCTCCCCCAACATGGCCACTGCCTCCCCTTCCTCTCACAGTCCCCACGGCACCGCCCACAGCCAGGGCACGGTGATCCAGGTGACGCTGGTAAAGAGGGACCGCTCGGATCCGCTGGGTATCAAACTGATCCGCAAGTCGGACGAGACTGGGATCTTCATTCTGGACCTGCTGGCGGGGGGGCTGGCGGCCAAGGACGGGAAACTATGTAACAATGACAAGGTGCTGGCCATCAACGGGCAGGACCTGAGACACGGCACCCCAGAGAGCGCAGCACAGATCATACAGGTATGTCTTATGTAGACCAGTTACAGCACGGCTATTTCACGGAGACGTTCCCAGGATAGATTCCAGGATAGATTTGCTGGATGTGTATTGAATGTGAGGCCTGAACGACGTGTGTGTATAATGTGTGTGTCTGCAGGCCAGTGAGGTGCGGGTGAACTTTGTGGTGATGAGGCAGCCGGAGCCCCAGGAGGAGGGGGGCAGCGGTGGAGAGGGGCAGGGCCGAGTGGCCAGGAGGGCTCCAGAACCCCAGTACTTCAGACGGCCCTCCACCTACATGAAGGTAAACAATCTCCTCTCCGGATGTTTGGAACCTACAAATCACTGTACCCCAAACTGCTGTATATCTCCGTTAGTATTGTGTATGCTAGTGTAAGTTAGTGTGGACACACATAAGAGCCTGTCATGTTTACATAGTGTAAAGGTAATCATGGCACCACAGTCACACCCCAGCCCTCTGTTACCAGTCCAGACTACCTAGCACTTCCACAGAAGCCCTCCTCACTCAGACAGAGGTGAAAGGGGCCTTGGGAGCAGACAGACGCCTGTGTCCCTGTTCCAGAGATGAAAGCCCTTCTCTGGGGCCTGCTCACTCCAGATCAAAAGGCCCAGGGTGCTGCCTCACTCTGCCGCTACGGGGCCACCACTACGTTTTGTTTGTTTGTTGCTTTGGGTGGCAGAGGATCAAAGCTGTTGGCAGTTAGCTTTCGCCTGTAGAGCCCAGGCTTTGAGTGTTGCTGGGAGGGGGGTCCCTGCTGGTGGAGGAAGAGGGAGGGCTCTCCTCCCCATCCCCTCTGAAGATTTACAGTCTCCAGAGAGAGCGAGAGAGAACCAAGGAAGCCGGCAGGAGCCGTGGATTTCGACACGTGCACTCCGCTACTAGAGTCAAGTGTCAACCTCTGGGTTCGAGTCCGCAGCTGCATCTGAGATGCTGCCTCACATTGGTTTGACACAAGCGATTTCACAAGGAATCAATTAAGTCAAAAGATCCTTCTCACTTCTAGGTAATAGAGAGGGGAAGATAATAGCGACACAGCCCAGAAAGGATGTAGTGTCAGGCAAATTGTGCCCGTCTTCTTTGACGCCAGTCTTCTCTGTTGGCCAGAAATAATTCTTATGAAGTAGTTTTGATCATAAGAACAGGAAGTCAATCTGAATGGACTACTGTATGCACCTAATGACTGTAAGGCAAATTAAGGGTTCTTCCTGGTCTTTCCTAGGATCCTCCAGGGGGCTTCTCTAGCCAGGAGAAGACAGTGAGTCTGAAGAAGGAACCGAGGCTCTCCCTAGGCATCACCATTGCTGGGGGGAGGGACTGCCGCAGCCGCCTGCCCATCTACATCACCAGTGTCCAGCCTGTCGGCTGCCTGCACCGAGACGGCACTATCAAAACAGGTACTCCTGCGATCTATGCTTTCCTACAACCACATGACAGTTTTCATTCCATACCTTGATCTAATGTAGTATGGCTAATGTTCAGATTTAAATGCCTACGGGGATATTTATGTTAGTGATGGGGAAGACAATATGCATACCTCTTGCACATTGAACCGGAAGACCTTTTGATGTAAAGCCAGCTTTGCATGCAGAGACTACGTTTTCTTGACGCGCTTCTGGTTTCGGTTGCCTAGGGGATGTCCTGATGAGCATCAATGGCGTGGATCTGACCCAGCTGACCTACAATGAGGCGGTGTCAGTGCTGAAGGCCCAGACGGCCCACTCCCAGGTAGTCCTCAGAGTCATCCAGACCATCTCAGAGGAGCCTGAGGGGGAGGGGGAGGCTGGCAAAGAGGAAATGGAGTCTGTGGAGAACCTAAGGGAGGATGATGTCAACTGGGCCCCGCTGTGGACCCACTGGCTGGGTCTGCCAAGGTAAACAACATTCTAATCATTGGTTTGGAAAATAACTCGCCTCAAGTTTACATGCCTTCAGTTCACATCCATCTGTGTCATAGTGAGTGATAATGTTCTGTACAGAATGAAAGAAATGACCCTATCAATTGTTTCAGGTGGCCATTTAAAACAATGGAAGTTTTCATTTTGTGCTTATGAAATGACACTGACCCTTTAGAGATTTGAATTGGTCCACTTCCTCTCCTCCTTACAGTCACATGCACTGGTGCCGTAACATCGTGTTGCTGAAGACCAATCAGGAGAGCTGGGGCTTCAGCATTGTGGGTGGCTACGAGGAGAGCCACGGACAGCAGCCCTTCTTCATCAAGACCATCGTGCCTGGTACACCTGCCCACTTCGACGGACGCCTCAAGTGAGTTGCTTCACATGGACGAAGCTAGTTTAATAATAAACCTGAGAAAATATGTGTCGTTACTATCTGTGTGGGTGAAATGTAGGAGGCGATGAGTAGTAAGGAGGGGGTTATGTTTCGGTAAGCCTGCAAAGTTCTTTGATAAGTAGTATGTACTCCCTTTCAGGATTGAGGTCAATTCCAATTCAATTCAGAAAGTAAACCAAATTCCAATATCAAATTTTCCTCATTTAAAGATGCAGTATGTAATGTTTTGGGGGATCCAACCAAATCCACATAGAAATGTAGTTATAGATCTCATTTGTATTGAAAGCAAGTCTAAGCGATAGATCTGTTCTATGTGTGCTATTTCTATGCTTCCCGTTCTTAAGTTTCATTTTTGCTAGTTTTCCTTTCGGTTTTGTACACCAGCTTCAAATAGCTAAAAATACAATATATTTTTTTATTGAAAAGATATTGCACAGCAGTTTAGATGGTACAATGATTATCTACACTATACATTGCTTGTTTTGTCACATAAACTGTAATTAGGCAAACTATTAAAATCTTTGAAACCAGGAAATGGCAGAACGATTCTGCATATTGCACATGTAAAAGCACACGTCAATCTAAGTAACATCATTTTAAAAATCCCCATAAAAATCCCTCTGTTTAAGCTAGAGATATGTTTTTGCTTGGTCTGTGTCTCAATCCACCTTATCCTCCTGTCTGCATTGCACATCCGTGGTGGAAGGTGGCAGAGAGCACAGCGGTATTTGTCAGACCATGAGATATCCCAAAAATCAGTCTTCTCACGAAAACATCTGTACATCTGAACGGTTTGGCCTAGAGGTTAAAGGATTGAAGGGAGTTGAAATTGGAATTTCAGTATACTTCCTGAATTTAAATGGAATTGACCCCAACCCTTCTCCTTTTTGTGCAGGCCTGCCTCTCCAAGGACAGGATTTAGCAGAAATAAATACCTGCTTTCAACATAAATTTAACGGAGTGTAGAGATGGAGCCAGCCTAGTCTCCAGGTTACATTAGACGTGTGATTCTCCTGTAGAAGTCCATTGTACTGTATTTGGAACTTACTGCACAGCTGTTGGTTCTTAACTGACTTGCCTAATTAAATGAAATATAAAAATGAGGGTGGTGGGTAGGTCATTGTGTTACATGTATTGTACCCATCCCTGCCCCATGTTTACTGACTGTCCCTCCCTCTGGGTTGTCTCCAGGTGTGGTGATGAGATTGTAGCTGTGAACGGAGCCACCACGGTGGGCATGAACAACTCGTCCCTCATCCCCATGCTCAAACTGCAGAAGAATAAAGTTACACTGACTGTGGTGTCCTGGCCGGGGAGCCTGGTGTAGACGCACACACACACACAGACACACACACCCTGCCCTGCTCAGTTCATGTCTCCACTGAGTCTCTTGTCATCTCTGCACACAACACCCTAGAATCTCATTGGTGACATTCTTAGAAGGTTTGTTGTATTGTTATTTTCACGACATAATCTCTTCTGGATTGTAATATAAATTGTCAATTTGCACATTGCCCTAGCTGACTAGTGGGACTGAATTACACATGAGTTGATTCACTGCGTTGATTATTGTTGTTGTCGTTACTCAAAAGGGCAGTTGATGTGTGATTGTGAACAAATTGGGATAATCAGGGTGGAAGATGAATTGACAATCAATGAACTATGTTTCATGGTAAACTGGAAGGATCTTTATCGTTTGGAAGAATAGTTTTTACCCTGTGTCTTGGACGCTTTATGCATTTTTGTTTTCAGCAGATTTGACGTACTTGTTCAATACTCATTTATGTTTGTTTTCCCACATTAGTTAATGATGATTTGAAAAAATGCTACTGGCCTATTTGTATTAGCCAAAACTGGGATGTATATGTAGATCTCAAATTCCATGTGAAAAGGGCCTAATTTAGGCTAGGAAATATATGTATCCCTATAATTTCACAGTTAATGAAGAACATGGATTTAATGTAACACATGTATTAGGAAAGGGTGACCGTTGACAATGTAGAAAGATGCCAGTCACACATGTACCCATCCTCTCCAACACCTTTACCTTTTGTACTATTTAGAGTTGAACAGATACTGTGTTGTTTTATCCATATATAAGGACATTCTAGTGGCTGCAGATTTTTAATATTGATTTAGTTCCTAACTGTACCGTAGTCATCTCTTCAATTTCTGTGCAATGCATCATACCAAATGTCTCTGATTAATGTGGGTGCCTTGTACATGTTAAAGGACAAATCAAAGTTTGAACACTTGCCTTAATTGCCACAACCAAAAAACATGTTCTTTGTTCTTTAAGCTCCCACCTCTCATTTTCTTACCAATGAGAACGTGGAGGATCTGTTCATTATTATCCAGCATATTGTAGTTGTAATGTTCACAAGAGGAGGAGACCAGAGCTGCTGGCCTTAGTTGGAGCATGAGATTCACTTCAACTGTTCTTTTCAGGGTTAAATAAAAACACTAGAGGTCTCTCATTGAATCCTGAGAATGTTATGGGAGCCCTCTGTATAGTTTCATATTTCAGTTAAGGGAAATATAGGCATTATATATTGTGTAAATGGACCATCCCCTGTTTTGTAATGTTCTAAAACCTCAATAATATGTGTACTGTGTCTTTTTGTATTTTATACATAATATTTACAGCATCCCAGAAGAGCTTTACAATAACAGTATGGTTTTACAGTAGGCCTAGGTATGGGATTGAATATGTTTACCAGTCCAGCACTTTAAAAAAACAAGTATATTCCTGCATGGCCGTTCCCCCACAGGCCTGTGTTGTGCTATCCTCTCAATGGGGCTTGCTTAACTATCGGTACCCTGGCTCTGGCTGTATTGTGGCTGGGGGGATATCAGTCATCTGGAGTGGCATGATGGGTAAGTGGGCCAGGCATGTTGCCACAGGAGCACTTTAGGAAGAATGTAAATCAAGACGATGGAGTCGCAGAGCAAGCAGCACTGGATAGAGGACATTAGCTTTAAATCAACCCTGGCTCTCCAGTAAGGATCATGGCCTCAATTTCAGCTCAGTGAAAACTATAAGGGATGAAATGGTTGGTTAGAAACGGTTATTTTAGTATCGTTATTGATCAATGAAAAGATTCTACTTGTTGCCTCTTGTTTTCTATCGTTACTGCAACGTGGTAATGAAAACATACGGTGTTATGGGTGTTTACTGCAGAGGATGTTGAGAAACAGCTGTTGTGCTAGAATATAAAGACGCCGGTAGAAACAGTTATTCCCTTAACTATCAATCATTCAAAAAGGTTGTTATTGAATTGCGGTGGCATTTGCGTCCTTAGCCCTTTATCGTGACTCAGTTCCGTTACATTACACATAAGAGTCATTGGACGAAGGTGCGTTCTGTAGGGGCAGTTGTTATAAAAAGCCCTGACGCTCATTCTGAACATTAACACGCATCGCTTGCAGTACAGGTTTTGAAAGCGTAAGAACAATTTAATATCAGCGATAGTACACACCTTGATAGGGTTAGTGTTCACACACTGCCATCTTCATGTTACAGTGCTTGTTTACGGAAGACGGACGGAATACAGAGGGACCATGTACTAATTAGCGATCTAGCATGCTCGGAACACCTGTGTGTAATCGAGTCACGTTCAGATTTAGTTTTGGCTGCCAAAGCCAGTCTACCTCTGAAAATAACCTAGAAGGTCCTTGAGGAGCAACGGTAGGCTCCTTAAGAGTACATATCGGGCTATTGCGCCCTTTGTCTTTTCAACCATGAAGAACACTTTAAAATGACAAAAGTTCTAGTTATTTATATAAGTTTGATTATATTGAACTGTTTTTCAATGATAAAACATAATGCAAGTATTTAATATTGTGTAGATCAATAAAAACATAAGGCTATTAATATATAGTTTTAATTATTAGTATGTCTGTCTTTTTAAGTCATTGGTGTTACCGCCTTGAAAGTCACTCATTACAAATATACAAGAACCTTGAGCATTCCCTCCAATAGCTAACTGTAGTCGGGGGAGGGGTCTATAAAGACAATTATTAGCTACTCACATCCTTTTAGTATGTCATACATTTGAGGACTCGAAATCCAGTGTCACCTGGGTGTTAGTCAATTTAAACGAAGGGAAATTACATTGAGCTAAATTATGAATCATATCACTTCAGTAAATTATTTTTAAAGGGTTAATGACCTGGTATTTGAGCATCTGTGGCCTCCATTTAAGAACATCCTGAATTACCATTTGTTCGTTGGTGTTGCTACTCCTACTAGTGTGTTATCATAATAGTAAAAATGATTTAAACACATTATGCTGCCGTGTTAGAGGATTTAGAATGGGAAGATTTCCCATAAGTAATGTGATGCATTTGTTACATAATGATGTGATTGCAAGTACACTCAATTAACTTCAACACTCCATATATGATACTTTCAAAGCATTTAAATCATGTTTGGGTGGGGGAATATTGGTCCTGGTTTCTTCTTCTCATACCGCGATCAGGACATTTGGAAATGTAGCTTTAAGGGTCAGATTTGATTCAATGAGACAATTTAGCCGAGACGTGACATGAATACAAAAGGGTTAGACCTGCGGTGCACTGCTACACACTCATACCTCATCTCCTCTCATAGTGTGTCAATCTGCCCTCTGGAGGACAGAGGAAGAGAACCAGCCACCCATCTCCATATCTCTGAATTGTCACAAACTGCCTGAACGAAATCCCCCCCAATTGGTTGTATATGATCTCTGTTGGTAATGTTAGGCTTTTGGAAAGGGCACTAGAGGTCACACAACCCAAAGTGTGGTACTCCATTAGATTGGTGCTTGATACAGTAGGTGAAGTGAAGAAAGGCAACTTCCCTTGATCCTCAAGACCCCTCAAACTCAACTCTGGACCTGGAAGCCAGTTCCACAGCATGTTTTTATTGTTCCCCTCTAACCAGGGACTGATTTAGACCTGAGACACCAGGTGTGTGCAATTAATTATCAAGTAGAACAGAGAACCAGCAGGCTCCGGACCTCGTACGGAAAGAGTTGAGTACCCCTGCTTTAGACCTTTCCACATCCCAACTCCAATGGGACAATAAATCCAAGAACAAAGGGGTCTATAAAACAACCCTCTACTCATTACAGTGAAGCCCACCACTCCAGTGTATGTATGGGGGTTTGTGATATAGCAACCTATTTGATTTTGGCCCCAAACTTAGGGGCCACAGTTCCATGTTGTGAAAGTGCTAGCTATTTATGGTAATTGTATTCCAGAGTTTTACAAATGTGTCAAGTAATTACAGGCCATCTTGTTAAGTTAACGATTCAACACCTTGTTGTGTGTTGTCAAATAGCCAGGTATCAGGAGCAGGCTCTGGCCAAAGTACATTACCACATGCAAATTAAGATGATCTGTAGAACTTAGATGATGCAGAGTAATTCACCATATGGCAATAAGGTAAGTATGTCAACAGTTAATGTCAGCTTGTGGTTTTCAGTTGGACAAACTTGAAGACTCGAAGATTCAAAATCAACCATATATTTTAGCTTTCCATAGGGATTGAGTTGTCATGACAAACATTTACAAGTACTCTGTAACAGGGCCAATAGTGGGAAGAGGGCCAGGGCTCTCCACAATACAAGTGAGCAGATGTCAGTCTTCACAACCACACCACTTCTCTGACTGCGGTTCATCTACCATTCCAGAGGCACTATAATGCAGCAAAACTCTCAGCTACAAGTGAATGAGACAACTCTGTACAAAATGAAAAACAAAGGAAACGTTTATCTCAATATGTAATGTACTGTAGGTTGCACATGGTTTTTAACAACTAACAGAAAGACAAAACACAGTATAGGAAAATAAAAACTATAAAAAGGAACAAAGTCAAAGCTGCAATAAAAAGTTTGGCAAAAAAAACAAGAGACATGGAGGTGCCAAGTTGGAGTCTGTTTCCAACAGTACATCATAAAGACAAGTAGCCATCTCACATTGAAATGGATGACACTATTTTTAGTTGGCAAAGTCACAAATAACATGCATCACTAGTGTCATTGTAAAATGATTAAAAACCTCAGTTTGAAATCATTCTCTGAAATCCTGACATTTTGATAAGCTCAAGTGCAATTTTCAATCCTACCTCTGGCATCACATACATTGTAAATGATATGGCTTACTAAGTAAACAGGTCCATATAAACTGGAAAGAGACATCTTTCATAAACAAAACTATGGTATAGCATTATCTTGGCAAAACAAATCAAAGATCTAAATAACAATGTAAACAGCATACCACTGTAGGCCTACAGTTTATACTAACATATTTACAGGTTGTTTATTTTTTAAGTTCCCTGTAAAAAGGGTCATTTCTGAAATGAGAGAGAGAAAAAAAACATGACGCAAACTTACACCGTATGTTTGGCAAATCCAAGCATCCCATCTACTTTTTGTCACAGAGACCAATTGATTTGAGGGAAATAACCAACATTTGAACTTGCTGAGCTACAAAATGTTTGTCTCCTCCTGTCTTATAAATAAAATTGTTTGTTTTACATAAGGCAAGGATGCTCTAGGATAAGTGGTGTCAAATTCATTTTGCCCCGCGGGCCGCATTCGGTCTTCCTCGCCATCAAAATCGGCAAAAAATTGTTTCAATGCTCCCGGACTGTCTAGCTTTCGTTTCGATAACTGCTAGAAAGCTGGACAGAGTGAAGAGACTATATATGTAGGTCTATTATCTTTACTGCAGTTTCCATTTGTTTTTCCTAATTTCAAATGTCCAAAAATTATAATTACAACAACGTTGTAAAAATGCTCCGGCCCACAGGTCGTAGGTTTGACACCCCTGCTCTAGGAGGTGTCACATGTTTTTCCAAAGCAATAATGATATGATACATGGACTCAATTGATGATGGCTCTTTGGGCTAAATGCACTTTTCAACAGTGTTATTTTTTCAATCACTTGTTGTCATATATGTAACAAAAGCAAAGTATTAGTGTGCAACAAAGAGAGCATTGTTCTACTTCATCAGGAAATGTGCAAAATCTGCTCTAAAGCAAAGTGACAGTGTTGCAATTTCTAATGTACAAGGTACCGGGAGATGTAAGGGACACCCCAAGACACAGGTGCAGACCCTCATTCCAACATTTATACAAGGCACTAAGGATAGGAGTCAAGGGCCACACTGCAGGTCTCCCAACAGCCTCCTCAGCTCAGTCTGGTCGGAATATAGGATATTTGGGTAAGAATTCTATAAGAATTACCTGTGGAGGGGAAAGTTCATTTCATTTAACACTTCTTTCAGCATTGAATATTTCCAGTGGGCACTCTTCTATAATACATTCATGCCAATATATTTTGACTCTGTTGCGATTTGAGTTTGTAATACTCAATAAGTTGGCAAGAATCATATTCTGTTTTAAGGGAGCATAAATGTGTTACACTCACGTATTCCATCATATTGCTGCTTTCACATTTCCTTTTGCTGAGCTTCCAGTGCAGGCCCAGCTAAAGAGAAGAGGTGAAAGTGAGGACAGACAACACTGTGCGCACACACACCCACCCACCCACATCCCGTCTGGTTAGCAAATCTGAGTGTGAGGGGAATTTAGGATCGCTTCAAACCATGTCTGGCTGGGGTCAGGTAGTGGCCAGACACCCTGAAGAGCTTCCTTCATTCTTCTGCTCAGTTACTAGCTGTCACTCATTGTTCCGTGACAAAACTAAATTAACATGCCTTTTACTGCTGATCTTTAGGTCTGGTCAGCCTCTGTCCACTATGTCAGATGGAAATAGCTTTGAGGGAAATTCGTTTTAAGGGTTAAAGTTGACATAATGAGTTAAAGACCATTATCCATCAGAAACCTGCTACTTTAACATCACTCAACCCTTCACAACTGACATAACTTGGTCTTTCAGACAGGTGATAATATGCAATTTGTTCTTACCTTGTGATATAACTGGTTGTTTTCCCATTCTAACAACTTCTGAATAGATCTTCTCGCCTGTTGGGAAAGGAGCACATGCAATATCTTCTAGTATTAACCTCAACTTCACACTCTTTTACAATTGACAACAACCTCAGTATTATGACAAAGAGCTGTTCATAGACTGAACTTCTACTTTTACCAGCTCGTAATTTCCACTTTGTTGTCAATAACACTGGGTTGGGGCACCACCTTTCAGTGATGTACCCTTCAGCGGTGCGATGTGTCATTTCTACACACAAACCCTAATTCCACACAGGTTGCCTGCTTAAGACCAATACGGCTGATTGCTAAACTAGTCCATGAGTAATAAGTGGATGTGCTGATTTAGAGAGAGAGTAGGACTGTGCAGCACACATGACGCGAGGGAAGACTGAGACTTACTCTCTTGTTGAGGCATATAACGGGCCACAGACTGAAGCCCACCGTACAGCAACAGCACAGGCAGCCGCAAAGAAGCCACTTCCCATTGACAGGCAACGTCTTCTTCAAGCAAGTGTTCACTCTGCTGATGCTGGTTTTAAACTCCTCTGGAGCCACCTGGAAAAGAAGGGGGAGAAGAAGGGAGGATGAAATGGACAGGAAGAGTCAGACAGAGGAAAGAATGTGGTTGTAATTTATATAGCTTTTAATTTTATTATTGGTAATTCTCAGAGACAAATCAAATTCTTCATTTCAATTATTTTGCGCTTAAAATAGTTTATCTGAAGCAGTAAGCAAAAAGAAACCCAAAGGGAAAGTTGGAGAATGGCAACCATTCCTTTGCGCTAGTCTAATGTACTGACTGAAGTGTAAAATGGCACCACTTGTTTCAAGAAAAACCTGTACTGTGGTCTGTGGTCTGTAGAATCAAAGAGCCTTAGAAAACAAACAGGTAGCCTAGATATTTGGAGATGCTTTCCAGAGATCAGATGAGATCTCTCACTAGTACGGCTGTAACTTGCTAACCAAGCTTGTCTATTCACGGCAGAGAGGAACTAAAGAGTGAGATAAGCTTAGTGCCTGTGGCAGCGGCCGTCCAAACAACATGAATGGATGCTCATTCCTCTCTGGGTCTGTACGCCATAAAACCGGGGTCGTAATATTTTATGACAGGATGCAAAGGTCTCTTTGCAAAGAGCGAAAGGCCTTAGAATAAGGGCCTACTGATCTGCACCCTTCAATCATCATAATTGTGACCTCTTCCATCACGTCACAATACTGGAGGGACATTTTATTGCCCTGCACTTCCCTCAGCCTGCTCTTACCCCTTCAGCCTTTTTGTGTTGCAGTGTCTGACCCAGGAAGCTGCCCTTTCTTGTGTATGGCACAGTCTTTATTTCATTATTTTATCACCTGGAGCTGTGTCCTCCCGAACACTGGGCCCCCGACCAACTGGGCTCCAAAGACAGCTTACTCATTGACAGAGTTTCACTTCAGCTTTGGACGCACAGTGGTGTGTTGCTCGAAATGCATCAGCATCAGATAGAAGCCACTCAAGAGACTTGAAAGAGGTAATTCAGGAATGGTCTGATTTGTCAAAGGGGAAATAGAACAATAGAGCCACCATAATAGCTTAAATTGCTTGATTCACAGCCCAGTTTAAATAAGTTGGAAAGCCTAGCACAAGACGAAGACACAAATTAATTTGGCTACTGTACCTTTCCCGTGAGAACTGAGGGAAACTCAGTGTCAAATTTGTTGCTCAATCCAAACCTGTCAAAAAGAGAAATACAAAATGGTAAAGAAATGAAAAACTTTCCACTGAACATGTATAAAGTACTATGACCGTGGGCTGTCACAAGGGAAACCTAGCAATGCTTTTTTTTATGGGGATGGAATTAGACACTTTGTACTGTCAACAAATAAATACCTAGAAAATGTAGACCTTGAGCCTAAAACTTGACATAGTCTACAGACAGCAGAAATAAACAACTTAATGTCCTGAATGACCTGTAATTTGTTTCATTATGTGAATAGCTTCCCCTGTCGAGACAATTCTGTAGGATGACAAGGATACATCATATGCATAATGCAGTTGTGGACACTAGAGGAAGTATACGTAACTATTATGTCATCATTTGGCAAGGTAATTGGTGTTGTGTCCATTGCTGGTAAGCAGGGAACTATAAAACAGTAAACAGAATGTTAGGCTATGGATGGTAGCTAGCAAGCTTGTTGGAAATAATATGCTTGATTCACCACCATTTGAATAAGCCAGCTGCTGGCAAAGTATTCACTACAGTGGTTAGCTATAGCTACTTATTGAATGTTGTGCAATTAATGTTCGTTTGCTGGCTTGTCATTTTTGTTAAAGCATATGCTTTCTCATTTCAGGCTAATTTGCAGAAACCCAGTGTACGTAACGTTAGGTAGCGAACTAGCTAGTAAACTATAAAGCAGGAATAGCAGGTACGCAATAGATAACCCTAGCCTCGTCAATTAAGGCAAACGTAACAGTTAACGTTACGTCCTACGATAGGACCAGACAGCTAACTGACTGTTATTGCCACGGCCTAGCTAGTAAGTTGTATTTCACAGCAGGCATTGTTTTTAGCAGGCTAGCGTTAGCTAGTAGCGGATTATAATGGCAGCGTTAACAGTAGCTTTGAATTGCTTACACTGTGATGTGCCCGGCCCCTCGCATAATCACAGGTTCTGAGCAATATCTAACAAGGTGTTCTTCACTCACTACACGTTCATCGTCCTCGTCCAACTCATAGATTGTATCAAAGTCCGCCATGTTGGGTAGTAAGACGCTCATGACGTCTTCTTAACTGCCAGCATGACGTCAACAAGATATGCCTTCAAGGCAACTAGGAGCTCGGCGGGTGGGGGGGACTAGCTCAAATCATGAACGGTCATCCAACTCTGAATTCCCATTCGGAAACTCGGGCATCTTTATAGAGCTCCGACTTTCCGATTTGGAATTCAGAGTTGGATGACCGTTTAAAACACTTTTTTCCCAGTCGAAGCTCATTTTTTTTCCGAGTTCCCAGTAGTCATGAACGCATTGAAGTCGGAGATTTCCGAAATCCCAGTTCCTCGTTGTTTGAACGAAGCATCACACGACCACAAATATCCTCGGAAGCACTCAATTGGAATTCTGTAAATCTGTGTCCAAAAGTGAGGGATATCATGTCATATCACATAAGCTTATTATTTGGAAGAATACGATCAAATAGGCTTCCCAAACTAGCTAATAATTGCACAACTATAACTGTAGGCTACACACTCACTTGTTTATAGCATTTCATGGAAACCTATTATTACCCATGTAACCTACATATTTATCATCTTACTGAGGGTTCATTTGCCCATATTCTATGAAAAATTAGGGCATACAAGTCATCATCCAAGTGCCATACAACAATAGTCCACAATTAGTTTATACAACTTCTCATTTTGCATTTTGGCCTAGGCTAAAGTGTCTCCAACACCTTCTTACCAATTTATAAAGGCGTTGTGTTTTGTGAAGAAAAACCATAATGCCTAGACAGTAGCCGGTAAAATACTGGTTTTGTCTTTGTGGACAAGTAAATTGACCTCTGTCCAACAGGTTTGTTGAGGTTGTGCAGCACTTCTATACAGATCTCTTGCAAGTTTTTGGAATAGGCCTCGGCTATGTTATGAGGATGTTAATGTTTAATGACAGTCTTGGGTAACCTTTTTACAGGTTCATGATTGTAATCTATCCATACTACACTATGCATTCCATCCCAGCCCATATACCAGACACCCAGAACACACTGGTTGAATCAACGTTGTTTCCCTGTCATTTCAATAAAATTATGTTGAACCAACGTGGAATAGACCTAGAACTGACGTCTGTGCCCAGTGGGTAGAGTCTATATTACATCATAATGGCTCAAAGGTCAACATGAATTGAGAAGACAGTTTGACAGTTGTCAGTTGCTGTACTTGGACGAGCATAGTAGGTATAGTCTACAAAAATCTAAAACTTGACACTAGAGTCCTTTACAAAAAGTAACTGTCTAAGTTGCATGTATATTGCTTTGGCTAAATTAAGTTGCTTGGGCCAATTGCACTTTATCTGGTGCAATTTATTGGACAATATCTTCCGATTTAATGTTACACATTGCCTTTGGCACATGCTGGGCTGACAGAATCCCATCCTAATAGTTTGGAAACGACATAGAAGGTTGATAAACTGATCTAATTTTGTTTGCGGTTATAGGTATCAAATAATGAGAGTAGGTAAAACTATAAACAATGAAGTCTGTTTGAAAACAGTATGCACACTTAGTCTGGTCATTTTTGCAAAAGTGAGCTATCCTTTTCCAGTCAATGAAATAAGTAGAAAAAGGTAACGTTAAAACACATTTTATTTACATTTTGAACATCAAACAAACGTTCCACCCGTATCTCACTTAAAACCTGATTTACTTGTCCCTGTAGAAAAACGTTACGAAAGTGTGCTTTGCAATCAAATTGGAGAAGAAAATGCATAGTTTGGCAAGCCATTATAAAAGCTCCAAATTAATGATATCCCTTTTCATTCCAGATCAATTTCAAATAAAATGTACCTGGTTTTTTATTTTATTTACAAACACTTATACACTTCATTACATAGTCTACAGAAAATTATATTTATATCTCAATAACTCAGACACAAACAAACAATTTAAGCATTACATGTCTGAACCATATGTTGATTTTGTATGGGTTTTTTGGAATTATTATTAGAACTATTCTATAAAAACAATATTTCAAGAGCCTCCAGCATTTCGTTGCAGTTATAAATCATCTTGTTTCTCGAAATCTCCTAATCCACAACATGTTCTTCAGGACGTTTGAATAATCCATTGGAATCCAAGTCTTGAGGAACGGTCCTTTCAGCGTGTTGGAGTGCTCAGTTGTGTTGAATGGTCTAAATTCGATTCTACTGAGTGACAGTAACTTGCTGTATGTTCCTAATAGATGGCAAGTTGTTCATTCCGGGGGGTGGGTAGAGAGAGCCGTGAATATCCGACGGACTGAGTGAGCCTGGTACGGGCAGAGGACTCACTGAACCCGGGTCACTGTGCACTGATCCTCCACTGCCATCAGACCCCATTTTCTTTTTGATTAATTTCCTCTCCTTGGCTCTGCGATTTTGAAACCAGATCTTCACCTGTAAATGTAAAAGGAAAAACTTGTCAAAATTGCATTCGTTTTATCTTTGATTTATCATTTGATTTGTCAAGTCTAGGGTCCTAATGCTCTATCAATTAATTGGTTTTACCTGTCGTTCTGAAAGGCCCAGGTTCCCCGCAAGTTCGGACTTTCTTCGGATAGTGATGTAACGATTAAAATGAAACTCCTTCTCCAGCTCCAGTCTCTGGTGATCGGTGTAAACCACTCTGTATTTCTCCTTCGTTCTTGTTTTGCCTGAAATTGTGAGAAATTCAGAGAATTCAACAGGCTATGCTTCGTGTGCCTAATTTTTAAATAGCCGTCACACTGAACAACGAAAATGATGCAAAGCAACGATGCAATTTCATGGCATTCAAATGATTGATGAATACAGGGGCAATAGCCTATTTCAACTCTAAAGTTAATTATTGTTTTAAATTCACCTTGTAATTTTTTACTATTTATAGCAAGTAATACTAGAGAGGTAGGATAATCAACAGGCTACTTATCAAAACGCCTATTAAACTTGATTCTTCGTTTATCTAATAACTCTCTAAATGTGTATGACACGTCTTTAGGCGCTTTCAACCGAAGTGGTGGCTATCGTGTTAATCTAGATTGTGTTGCTTTGTTGGTAGCTATGCTAATCGAGCCACTGATCTTCTTTTGATGTCCCTTTTTGAACAAACTGCAGAACAAAGAGTCTCAGAGATTTTACCTAAACTCCATTGATGTGTTAAGAGGCAACACACGACACATAAAGGAGTTACAAGGCAGACATCTCTCTGGCTTGGATCAGGTCGCTCTTGTTGATAAACCATAAACACGTCAGCACCTTTGCAGGTAGAAAATAATATTAGTCGTTTAGAACAACATTGAAACATTTTGATATTGATAGTTATAGCCTAGGTCATGCTTGGTAAGTTTTACAGGGCTAGAGATAGCCTCCTAGAATTAAACACTTAATAACACATTTGATGGGCTTGCCTAACAAGAAAAATACACCTAGGCTATAAAATGGTATTTTCTGAATATTTCAATGTGGGTGGGGGTGATTTGACAAGTTAATAGGCTATAAAACAAAATTTACGAGTTAATTGAGGCTCATACGATATTGTGACTTAATTGATAAATATAGTCTACAATTATTTATTTTTTTACACATTAATAAATGTTGTGGTTTATTGCCTAGTTATAAAGCTTTGTATATATTTGTCAAATACATTTATTTGCTGTGAAAAACGCCACCCTTTCCGGCAATATAACTCTCGAAGAATGGGAGACGAGGAAGACACTTTGGTGCATATCAAAGTAAAACGAGGTGTTGAAAGGGGTCGCCGCCTGAATTTGACGGATAACCCTCAAAACCAGAGACAATGTAGCAAGAAAAGTAGACCTCGCATCTAGTCGACGGGAGTAGAGAAATTAGCATTACAAGTAGCACCTGGCGCCCTTTCTTGACACGTTCATCGTTTCCTCCACAAGGCTATAGGCCTGTATCAGAAAATAACTAAGATGTTGTAATTGATATCATACTTTATCAGACCATTATCGCGATGGGAGGCTTACAGTTGCATTGTCCATAATTAATTTGATACGTTCGATCGAGTGCCTATACTTTTCCTATTTTCTCTTCTGTTTTGAGTCTGGTTCAATTTCCAATTTAGTGCCTTGAAGTTGTATCTTACATGTTTCAAAATAAGCCTAACACCAAACTGAATTATCTATTTTCATACATTTCACATGCAACTGTGTAATTATGGTGACATCTCATTTAAAATGTGATTAAATGATTCGTTCTGAGACCACGAACAGTTACAAATTAAAGGAGAATTAGCTATTGTTAGCAATTCGTTACGAATATCACCTAAAATGTACCCAAATGTACACATTACGTGTTATGCATGAGGTTATTCGTTTTTATAGTGAGATTTATCACTTAATGTTTATATTGTATCCATTCTCTAAATACTACCTGTTGCACAAGTTTATGAGCCGGCACAATTATGCATTTCCATGCAAGAGAAAACATAAAATGTCCGGCTCTTCTTAGGTAAATATGAAGATGTAGTTTGACATTAGTTGAGGCTATGCTCATTGCACGAATAATTTTAACAGTGGCATGCGTGTCTTGACACAATATAGTTGCTTGTGACCTTTCTCACCCGTAGATGATGATTGTACCGTTTTGTTCATCCACTGGTAAGAAGAATTGCGCCTTTCTCTATCCGGGGAAAGTTGAGCAACAGAAATATTATCTGTAGGTGGTTGCAATACTGCTGACCCTGGCGCGTGCATGGGATTGTATTCAGGTGAGCAATATGAAACTTGTCCCGGCGAGGAGTTGTTCATGGGCGTAGGAATAGTGTTAGGAGGCCCCAGACTATAGGCGCCCCAGTCCTCCCTCGGTGCGACATAAGGAGCTCCCCAAGCCCCCGAAGACTGTGTATGAGTATCCATGTTTGGCACATGATGGTATCCAGTAAAGTCGGAATATTGTGGCGTGGAAACAAAGTTCTGTGGTGGGATGTTGATTCCCGATCGTCTTACAGGTCCTTGGTGATACATGCTGCCTTCTTTATCCAAGAGGTATCCCACATACATGATTTGAAAAAAAAGTTACAAAAGTGACATTCAAGTCGACATAGTTTCCGGGCGACTCCTTCTGTAAATCTAAAAAACAATCCTCTTGCTATGGTTCTGATGTGTATAGTCCAATGGTGCTCCCCAAAATGAAATGCGAACTAGTTCCTGACTTGATACTGTCTCACATAATGTGGCGCTGTTGACAAGGTGGTGGTGCTAAAGATATATTATGGTCTTCCTTCCTGACGTCAGATGAGTCTTCAAACCCTGATGATTTGCATTCAAAAGAAGAGTCAATAATGCTGCCAAACCCACTGTCCCCTAGCGCATTTTTTTTAACCTATCACCCCAAATAGAGCAAACCCTGCACTTCAACTCTGAAATATTATCGGCATGCATCAAAATATAATTGCGAAATTGAACTGCAACTTCACCAACAAACAATATTAATATGCTCCTGATGACGTTGGGCCTTACACCTATCTCTTAGGCCTATGTATAATTGAAGTGTGCTTGAAATACATGTTCAATTTTCAACATTTGTATTTATTTAAGCCTACTCTGAAGCTGCAAACATTATTCATTAGAAAGTAAGATGTGATAGCCTGAGCCTAATTTTAATACAGGGCTATTACTGTGCTATATTATACGCTAGAATTGTAGGCTACTAATGATATAAAGTGTATTTGTGGATGTCAGCCTCTTGATTGTGTTATTTTCATTTTGTTATGTGTCAGAGAATAATAAAATATAGCATTAAACATTTACAGCGCTGTCAGAGCGTGCATGGTCACACTCCTCTCCTTTCGTTGAATGTCTTTGCGAACGCAACGTCTCCCACGCAACGTATCCCATGTCCGCAGCCACGTTTCACGCCTTCAGAAGCCGATCGTATTTGTTAAAGCTATTCACTTACAAAGGAGGTACAGCTAAGTATGATGATATTTTCTCCTGCAACAAGGCCAACTATTCACATTCCTTCTAATTCGCACTTCAACACTTCAAGGTCGCACTTCGCAGCTAATTCCGGTTTAAAGGAACCTGAAGTGTCACCTATGACACCCGCTCAACGACAACGTGGTCTTGCTCCCGTGCGTACCATTATAGTTGGCATGATCTTGGTTATCTATCCCTCTTTTGCAGAAGAGATTCCGTAATACATCTCAAATTAATTGCAATATCTACCATAAAACAAATCAACACAAATCGAATTACAATTGTCAAACATATGCCTAGTCCCAGGACTACTAATAACACATGTACATTGGCCTACTAGGCTTACAAATATGTATATCTTTGAAATAATTTGTTGTTTTTATATTTGGTGACTGATACGTGTTTTCACAAGAGACAGTAGGAATCGGCTAGCATCAAATAACCCTGATGGAGATTAAGGTTGAATTGAATTGAATTTATTTTGGTAACAGACATATACAACAAAATATACAATGTGGACCCAGTGGATATCACTTCCAAATATTAATTAAAACACGTCTTGTTTCCAAAGCGGTCCTCGATGGTACAAAACAACAACACGTGTAACTTGTCTAGTCAAATAAAGGTTCAATCAAAAATAAATACAAATAATTAGTAAAAGGCAAGACAAAATTACAAACAGCCACATTACAGTAATTTATATTGACATCTTTAAAAGTGGCACATTTCCCTAACCTTAAAAAATATATATTTATTGCATCATCCCTGCTGCCCTATATTTGTCCTCGTGGTGCTTTTTTCTGTTCAAAGCATGCAAAGTGTGGAAACAAATAGAGATCTGTTTGGCATCTGAATCTCAATGACCATACATTGATACAGGTCAGGTGAATTGAGTGACTGTAAGCAAGAAATTGCTTATTTCCTCAGGCCTTGGTGTAAGGATATTTTTGCTGAGATAATTGATGACCACTGCTCCCTTGTGGATGGATACAGAACTCCCATCAGTGGGCAATCAGAGGTGAAATCCATCCCTAACAACTGTCATGTAGTCCCCTCAAGAGGGCACCATCTACCAGAGAATGAGATACTGTCCACCATGGAGTATGTTTGGCAACTTGTGCACAAGACACTGATTGATGCCTTCAGCAAAGGTACTTATCGAGAGCCATTTACAGTTCCAAAGTGCTGAATTTATATTACAAGTCAAATAATTGCTTTACAGTAGACCTATATGATGTACAAGTCCTCCCAGAACAGAACAGCAAAAATAATATTCATTACATTAAATAAAGAATTTAAAAAAATCCCCTACTGAATCCAACTCATCAGCTGATATCCCTCTGTATGTACCTTGATAAGTGCATTCCATAGGTTTGTACAATGCGTAACCACAGGATGTGTTGGAGTTACTTCTATATTTTTGGGGCACTTTTATGTATGTTTTTATGTGTGGATTTAGTTATAAATATGTGTAAATAGAATCTTCATACAAAGGTATTAATTACAGAACAGTGTATTTTGTGCAGCTCCCTGTGACAACTGCTTGTCAGTGATTGCCCTCTGCTGGTGACAGAGTGAACCCCTCTTTGCACATAAATTCCTCTGTCTCTGTAAACCCCAAATCACTATGGAAATTTAACATATATGGTAATGTAGTCTCAAAATTCCAACACTTCCATAAGTCCAATGAATCCATATTCTCTCTCTCTCTCTCTCTCTCTCTCTCTCTCGCTATATATATATATATATATATATATATATATATATATATATATATATATATATATATATACAGTACCTGTCTAAATGTTGGACACACCTACTCATTCCAGGATTTTTCTTATTATTATCTATTTTCTACATTGTAGAATAATAGTGAAGACATCAAAACCATGAAATAACACATGGAATCATGTAGTTACCAAAATAGTGTTAAACAAATAAAAATATATTTTATATTTGAGATTCTTGAAAGTAGCCACCCTTTGCCTTGATGACAGCTTTGCACACTCTTGGCATTCTCTCAACAAGTTTCATGTGGTAGTTACCTGGAATGCATTTCAATTAACTCACACGCCTTGTTAAAAGTTAAATAGTGGAATTTCTTTCCTTTTTAATGTGTTTTAGCCAGTCAGTTGTGTTTTGACAAGGTAGGAGTAATATACAGAAGATAGCCCTATTTGGTAAAAGACCAAGTCCATATTATGGTAAGAACAGCTCAAATAAGTGAAGAGAAATTAAAAGTCCTTCACTACTTTAAGCCATGAAGCTCAGTCAATATGGAACATTTCAAGAACTGAAAGTTTCTTCAAGTTCAGTCACAAAAACCATCAAGCACTGTGATGAAACTGGCTCTCACGAGGACTGCCACAGGAAAGGAAGACCCTCTGTTGCAGAGGATAAGTTAATCAGAGTTACCAGACTCAGAAATTGCAGCCCAAATAAATGCTTCACAGAGTTCAAGTAACAATCACATCTCAATATCAACTGTTCAGAAGAGACTGCGTGAATCAGGCCTTCATCGTCGAATTGTTGCAAAGAAACAACTACTGAAGGACACCAATAAGAAGAAGAGACTTGCTTGGGCGAAGAAACACGAGCAATGGACATTAGACGGGTGGAAATCTGTGCTTTGGTTTGATGAATCCAATTTTTTGATTTTTGGTTCCAACCACCATGTCTTTTTTTGATGCAAAGTAGGTGAACGGATGATCTCCGCATGTGTGGTTCCCATCGTGACCGCAGAGTGAAGGAAAAGCAGCCAACAAGTGCTCAGCATATGTGGAAACCTCTTCAAGACTGTTGGAAAAGCATTCCAGGTAAATCCCAAGAATGTGCAAAGCTGTCATCAAGGCAAAGGGTGGCTGCTTTAAAGAATATATTTGTTTCACACTTTTTTGGTTACTACATGATCCCATATGTGTTATTTCACAGTTTTGATGTCTTCACTATTATTCTACAATGTAGAAAATAGTAACAATAAAGAAAAACCCTTGAATGAGTAGGTGTGTCCAAACTTTTGACTGGTACTGTGATGTAACACAATGTGGAGTCAAGGGGTCTGAATACTTTCCGAAGGCACTGTATATACACAGAGTGTTCAAAACATTAAGAGCACCTTGCTAATATTGAATTGCACCCACT
This sequence comes from Oncorhynchus mykiss, assembly GCF_013265735.2. NCBI lineage: Eukaryota > Metazoa > Chordata > Actinopteri > Salmoniformes > Salmonidae > Oncorhynchus > Oncorhynchus mykiss. The sequence continues at coordinate 30,215,944 of NC_050571.1, read as the reverse complement.
TTTTCCCTTAGAACACCCTCAATTTGTTGGGGCATGGACAAGGTGTCAAAAGCTTTCCACAGGGATGCTGGCCGATGTTGAGTCCAATCCTTACCACAGTTGTGTCAAGTTGTCTGGATGTCTTTATGTTGGTGGACCATTCATGATACACACAGGAAACTTTTGAGCATTGAAAACCCTAGCAGAGTTGCAGTTCTTGACACACTCAAACCGGTGTTCCTACCCCTACCACCTGTTCAAAGGCACTTAAATCTTTTGCCTTGCCTATTCACCCCCTGAATGGTACACACGTACAATTCATGTCTCAATTGTTTCAAGGCTTCGTTTACACTGATTGAAGTGGATTTTACAAGTGACATCAATAAGGGATCATAGCTTTCACCTGGATTCACCTGGTCAGTTTATGTCATGGAAAGAGCAGGTGTTCCTAATGTTTGGTGAACATGTTATATGTCAGCAAGGTTTTGTTGGAGAAACTATGTTTAATATAACTAAATTATGTTGCAGGTGTTTTTAATGTTGTGTATCTCGTTTCTGCTACCATCCCAATGTTGAACAGAAATGCGTCTCGAGATGAGGTTGGAGAAGCACAAGGTTTTAGTTGGTTGCATAAGTCCAGAGATGTTGTTGAGATGGACCCCAGGACATCGCTGCAGGAGAAGTGCTCGAACATGACCCTGTGCTAGTCTTTCTAGAGTCGCTGCTCTGACTGACCCATGTAAGGCCGATAGAGCAACAGACACTGGTTCTCAGTTTGTTGATGGGATGTAACGTCTTCACATGCACTCTCAAGTTCAAACAGGATGCTTGTTGAAGCCCAACTTAGGTTCAAGTATTTCAATCATTTTCTTCAGGGCATAACAGGAAAGGGGTGTTTTGCTAGCTTGTTGAAACAGCCTTTTCCCTCCCTGTGTTTTATCATTAGATTTACAGTGAACATTTTGTGCATCTACAGGACAGGATATTACAAGAGACGTGAAGGATTTTCATAGAGGAAACATGTACAGGAAACTTCAAGTTGAAGACATCCCTCTCAGAGCACAATGCTCTGTATGTGTATCAGCAGCTGCGCCTCCACTAGGTCCTGTCCTAGTCACCTATAGATTGATGAAACTTACTCTACACTGTTTAAGTGAGCGAAACAACTTACTCATAGGCTGTAGTCATCAAGGAGTAATACAAGTATTTCATTCCATCAAATACAGTGCATTTCGGAAAGTATTCAGACCCCTTCACTTTTTCCACATTTTGTTACGTTACAGCCTTATTCTAAAATTGATTGTTAAAAAAAAAATGTTACTCATCAATGTATGCACAATTTTAAATTTCAAATTGAACCTTTATTTAACTAGGCAAGCCAGTTAAGAACAAATTCTTATTTACAATGATGGCCTACCCCGGCCAAACCCGGACAACGCTGGGCCAATTTTGCGCTGCCCTATGGGACTCCTAATCACGGCCGAATGTGATACAGCCTGGATACCTCATAATGACAAAGCGAAAACAGTTTAAAAATGTTTTTGCACATTTAAATAACTTATTTACAAAAGTATTCAGACCCTTTGCTATGAGACTCAGAATGGTGCTCAGGTGCATCCTGTTTCCATTGATCATCATTGAGATGTTTCTACAACTTGACTGGAGTCCACTTATGGTAAATTCAATTGATTGGACATGATTTGGAAAGGCACACACCTGTTAATGTAAGGTCCTACAGTTGACAGGGAATGTCAGAGCAAAAACCAAGCCATGAGGTCGAAGGAATTGTCCGTAGAGGTCCGAGACCGGATTGTGTCGAGGCACAGATCTGGGGAAGGGTACTAAAACATTCCTGCAGTATTGAAGGTCCCTAAGAACATAGTGGCCTCCATCATTCTTAATTAGGAGTTATTTGGAACCACCAAGACTCTTCCTAGAGCTGCCCCCCCAGCCGAACTGAGCAATCGGGTGAAAGGGGCCTTGGTCAGGGAGGTGACCAAGAAACAGATGGTCACTGACAGAGCTCAAGAGTTCCTTTGTGGAGACGGGAGAACCTTCCAGAAGGACAACCGTCTCTGCAGCACTCCACCAATCAGGCCTTAATGGTAGAGTGGCCAGACGGAAGCCACTCCTCAGGAAAAAGGCACTTGACAGCCCGCTTGAAGTTTGCCAAAAGACACCTAAAGGACTCTCAGACCATGAGAAACAAGATTCTCTGGTCTGATGAAACCAAGGTTGAACTCTTTGGCCTGAATGCCAAGCATCACGTCTGGAGGAAACCAGGCACCGCTCATCACCCGGCAAATACCATCCCTACAGTAAAGCATGGTGGTGGCAGCATCATGCTATGGGGATATTTTTCATCGGCAGGGACTGGGAGACCAGTCAGGATCAAGGGAAATATGAATGGAGTTTTTTATAAATTGATCAACATGACATTACATACCACGAATAACTACAAAAACATAACACTCAACAAGACAGAAAACAAGACAGCACCTTTCAACCATATATCAGTGGTTGGAATATTAAACAGCAAATAAAAGCAAATAACAATGAAAATAAAAACATGTTTTTTCTAACTTTTGCCCTAGCTTCTCACCATATCTTTGCTATCATTGATTCATAAGATGCAGTCTCCACCATGAGTTTGAGCCAATCTGTTGATTTCGGACTAGCTGCGCTCTTCCAGTTACATAGTATGAGTCTAGCCGCAGTAAGAAAACCCACTGAGGCAAGACCAAACTCTTCTTTGTTAATACCTGGTGGTAAAATATATATATCCCCTAATAAGCACAGCTGTGGGGACTTACAGAGATATTATTGGTGAAAACCTACTCCACAGCGCTCAGGACCTCAGACTGGGGGATGGCTTAGGGACAAGTCTCTGAATGTCCTTGAGTGGCCCAGCCAGAGCCCGGACTAGAAACAGATCAAACATCTCTGGAGAGACCTGGAAATAGCTGTACAGCGACGCTCCCCATCCAACCTGACAGAGCTTGAGAGGATCTGCAGAGAAGAATGGGAAAACTCCCCAAATACAGGTGTGCCAAGCTTTTAGCATCATACCCAAGAAGACTTGAGGCAGTAATCGCTGCCAAATGTGCTTCAACAAAGTACTGAATAAATGTCCTTGTTTCTTAAAGAAAATAAAAAAATGTGTCCATTAAAATAACATCAAATTCATCAGAAATACAGTGTAGACATTGTTAATGTTGTAAATGACTATTGTAGCTGGTTGAGTATCTGGAGTATCAGCATTTGTGGGTTCGATTACAGGCTCAAAATGGCCAGAAACAAATAACTTTTTTCTGAAACTCGTCAGTCTATTCTTGTTCTGAGAAATGAAGGCTATTCCATGCGAGAAATTGTCAAGAAACTGAAGATCTTGTGCAACGCTGTGTACTACTCCCTTCACAGAACAGCGCAAACTGTCTCTAACCAGAATAGAAAGAGGAGTGGGATGCCCTGGTGCACAACTGAGCAAGAGGACAAGTACATTAGAGTGTCTAGTTTGAGAAACAGACGCCTCACAAGTTCTCAACTGGCAGCTTCATTAAATAGCACCCGCAAACACCAGTCTCAACGTCAACAGGGAAGAGGCGACTCCGGGATGCTGGCCTTCTAGGCAGAGTTGCAAAGAAAAAGCCATATCTCAGACTGGCCAATAAAAAGAAAAGAATAAGATGGGCAAAATAACACAGACACTGGACAGAGGAAGATTGGAAAAAAGTGTTATGGACAGACAAATCTAAGTTTCAGGTGTTCGGATTACAAAGAACATTCGTGAGACGTAGAAAAAATGTCAAGCATTGTGGAGGCAATGTGATGTTCTGGGGGTGTTTTTGTGGTGGTAAAGTGGGAGATTTGTACAGGGTAAAAGGGATCTTGAAGAAGAAAGGCTATCACTCCATTTTGTAACGCCAATCCATACCCTGTGGACGGTGCTTAATTGGTGCCAATTTCCTCCTACATCAGGACAATGACCAAAAGCACAGCTCCAAACTATGCAATAACTATTTAGGGAAGTAGCAGCCAGCTGGTATTCTGTCTATAATGGAGTGGCCAGCACAGTCACCGGATCTCAACCCTATTGAGCTGTTGTGGGAGCAGCTTGACTGTATGGTAAGAAGTGCCCATCAAGCCAATCCAACTTGTGGGAGATGCTTCAGGAAGCATGGGGTGAAATCTCTTCAGATTACCTCAACAAATTGGCAACTCATTTCATGTATGTTTTCATAGAAAACAAGGACATTTCTAAGTGACACAAAACCTTTGACAGGTAGTGTATGTAAATGTGACATTTCAGTGATTTTTTTATTTTTTTTTATACATTTGCAAAATAACAAAACAAAAAAACTTTTTTTGCTTTGTCATTTATAGTATTGTGTGTAGATTGATGAGGGGGGGGAAATTATTTTATCAATTTTAGAATAAGGCTGTAAAGTAACAAAATGTGAAAAAAGTCCAGGGGTCTGATTACTTTCCGAATGCACTGTAGCGTTGTCTAAATACTAGGCCATTGTAGGTCATTGTCGCTTTTGATAGAATGTGCTGGAAATGACTAATGACAACGAGCTAAAAGGAATGCAGAAAAACAGAGCATGATATGCACGTGTTCGACAAATGCACCTTAGAGCCAGCTCATTTCAAGACTGAATACTCTTCCAGATAAACGACAGCAAAGATCTTATTCTATGTATGGTTCATTTCCATTCATGTGTTGCGCATTAGGGAGATGAGATGGACATAGCTCAATTAGGATTTTAAAGAAAGATTTTGAAAAACAGACGAGCGGAACAATGGAATGCCTGTGTGGAAGTCTGTATTTGTATCAGAAAGGCATGCCATTGTGGGGAAACACTAATCAACTCAAAGAGATATTGCACAATGTTTACTCCATTCATGGCGTGTTTCCCTCCTGTCGTTCTCTATTTGTGTATCTGCGGGTAAACTGAAAACACACTACATGCTTATCAGACAAACTGACTTAATCTGAAGATCTGCTTCCAGTTTTCACAAATATCACAGACTGCAGACTAAACTGGACTTGTAAACCTACATGATGTGTTTGGTTTTTTGTCCAAGATCTGTCAAAAACATCTTAGCTCTCACCGAAAATGTAATTGACTAGGTATGCCAACCATTAGGCAGAGAGAGAATGTCTGCATATTTATCCCTGCCAATCAAATTAAAAACTCAGTGAAACCAGCTCACCCGTGTTGCCACGGCATCAGAGAACACAGAGAGAACGCAGTGCTGGAACCATCAGGGGGGCATGGGGAAAATGCAGAGACCACTTTGTCATAATCAATTCCGGGGAACGCCGCAGCTATTTATGAGCACAAAGCCAAGTTTGTGGCAGGCTGTGTTGCGCTAATCCTGGTTGCCCAGACCCCTCTGGCTGGGTCTGGTGGTGCTGAGGCTTCCATTCGGAAGACAACACATCCCGGCCGCCAACCCACCAACGCCTGCTCTGTGTCTAGGATGCTCCCTGTCAACTGGTCCCCATGTTGGACATCACATCACTACTTCCTGTTGCCTGTCAGCATCAACCAATGTCGAGCATGGCGGAGGCAACCAACCAACCAGCATCATCCTCAGATCTGTGATGGTGAACGTGTAGAGTTCGGTTTAGCCTCAACGCCTCTGGGTCTAATGCTACACAGTGCCAACATTTTCAGCAGTTTGGTGTGGCTTAAATGATCATACATCATTCATGAATAAATGAATGAATGTGTAAACCCATCTCTTGTTTTCCCTTGTGTTGATTTGCAGGCCATTCTCTTCAATGTCAGGCAACAGGGGCGGTCTGTTTAAGACAATGCAGTTACAGTAGAGCAGCTTTTGGGGGATTCTGTGGTCCAAATGAAATGATAAATTGGAGGGCTTTTATTTCTAGACCTCATTCTGCTTTGCCTTGAAACACTCGCAGATGCAATGCGTTTTCTTTGCAGTCAAAATGGATTTTAGGAGTTTAAGCAGAAAAAAGTGAAGACATTTATGTTCCCTTTAAGCCCCAAACCACAGTCACTGTTGGTAGAGGAACCCGCTAATGTTTGCTGGAACTCTGATGGTCTATACACACAGTGATTCTTTCTCACACCCGTACACACCTTGTTCTGCACCCCTGGAGTTTCCAAGTCCATTTTCGGGAGGAATCTTTATTTAGTTGCACTTATTGTTGCTTGTGATACTTCCTTGCTGCTTAAAGGTGGGGTGAAGCTCCAGCTAGTCTGTCTTTGCAGACAGCATCCGGGCCATTGTTCTGCTTCTAGGTGAGAGGAGGTGCGGACGTGACCCACAGTCCACCTTCTCGGGGCAAGGGGTCTGGGAATAGTTATTGGGCATTATTGTGTGGTGGATGGCTTCAAATGGGCACATGATAGGATTTCAAGCTGCTTTAATTTCCCCCTGATGAAGGGAATGTGTTTTGGCATGGTTTCAGAAGGCCCTCAATGTGTCGCCTCTGTTATAGTGATTAATGTAGAATTCTGCTACGGGGGGGGGGGGGGGGGGGGGAGGCGGGGGTGGCGTCTGTTAAATGAAAGAAAGGAAAACAGAGCTCAATAGGTGAGGCCCTTTAATTAGAGGCAAACTGGATGGTTTTTTACAGGTCCGTCTTTTGTGGTTGTTGCAGAGACCATGGGGTTACCTGGGGCAACACACAAACTGTGACTAACAGCTTGTTTTGTGTTGGCTTGCAGTCAAAGCATTGTATTAATGATGCTTCGTCACAAGCCCTGGGTGCTTCAGATGGCAGATTTATGTTATTTTTTTTGTGTCATCTCTGTGTAGGTGGTGTATTAGTCATGTTTCTGATCACCAGGCAAACAATATACTCTGGTGATGGTGGGCTATGCTCACGACCTTGAGTAAAGCTGTTTTAGGGGCAACGTTCATTTTTCACTGTACTATCAAGATGGAGGTTTTCATTTGAGAGGTTCTGTTATGAAAGACCAGCGCCACTCAATTGATTTGGTTTCTGCTTAACAATGTTTTATGTCTTTACTGGCAGAGCAGTTCCAGTAATGACATATTTCTTCTAGATATCCACTCATTGGTCAGTTCCAGTAATGACATATTTCTGCTAGATATCCACTCATTGGTCAGTTCCAGTAATGACATATTTCTCCTAGATATCCACTCATTGGTCAGTTCCAGTAATAACATATTTCTGCTAGATATCCACTCATTGGTCAGTTCCACTAATGACATATTTCTCCTAGATATCCACTCATTGGTCAGTTCCAGTACTGACATATTTCTGCTAGATATCCACTCATTGGTCAGTTCCAGTAATGACATATTTCCCCTAGATCTATCCACTCATTGGTCAGTTCCAGTAATGACATATTTCTGCTAGATATCCACTCATTGGTCAGTTCCAGTAATGACATATTTCTGCTAGATATCCACTCATTGGTCAGTTCCAGTAATGACATATTTCTGCTAGATATCCACTCATTGGTCAGTTCCAGTAATGACATATTTCTGCTAGATATCCACTCATTGGTCAGTTCCAGTAATGACAAATTTCTCCTAGATCTATCCACTCATTGCATCATACAGTGCATTCTGAGACTATTCAGACCCCTTGACTTTTTCCACATTTTGTTACGTTACTGACTTATTCTAAAATGGATTAAAACATTTTTTTCCCCTCATAAATCTACACACAATAACCCATAATAACAAAGCAAAAACTATTTTTGGGGGATTGCTAATTTATTAAAAATAAAAACAGAAATATCAAATGTACAGAAGTAAATTCAGACCCTTAACTCAGTACTTTGTTGAAGCACCTTTGGCAGCAATTACAGCCTCAAGTCATCTTGGGTGTGATGCTACAAGCTTGGCAAACCTGTATTTAGGGAGTTTCTCCCATTCTTCTCTGCAGATCCTCTCAAGCTCTGTCAGGTTGGATGGGGAGAGTCACTGCACAGCTATTCTCAGGTCTCTCCAGAGATGTTTGATCGGTTTCAAGTCCATGCCCTGGCTGAGCCAGTCAAGGACATTCAGAGACTTGTCCCGAAGCCACTCCTGCATTGTCTTGGCTGTGTGCTTAGGATCGTTGTCCTGTTGGAAGGTGAACCTTCGACCCAGTCTGAGGTCCTGAGCGCTCTGGAGCCGGTTTTCATCAAAGAACTCTCTGTACTTTGCTCTGTTCATCTTTCCCTCGATCCTGACTAGTCTTCCAGTCCCTGCCGCTGAAAAACATCCCCACAGCATGATGCTGCCACCACCATGCTTCACCGTAGGGATGGTGCCAGGTTCCCTTGGCATTCAGGCCAAAGAGTTCAATCTTGGTTTCATCAGACCAGAGAATCTTGTTTCTCATGGTCTGAGAGACTTAGGTGCCTTTTGGCAAACTCCAAGCGGACTGTCATGTGCCTTTTATTGAGGAGTGGCTTCCGTCTGGCCACTTTACCATAAACGCCTGATTGGTGGAGTGCTGCAGAGATGGTTTTCCTTCTGGAAGGTTCTCCCATCTCCACAGAGGAACTCTGGAGCTCTGTCAGAGTGACCATCGGGTTCTTGGTCACCTCTTTGACCAATCATGTCTCGGAGCTCTCTGACAATTCCTTCAACCTGATGGCTTGGTTTCTGCTCTGACATGCACTGTCAACTGTGGGACCTTATATAGACAGGTGTGTGCCTTTCCAAATCATGTCCAAATCAATTTAATATACCACAATTGGACTCCATTCAAGTTGTAGAAACATCTCAAGGATGATCAATGGAAACAGGATGCACCTGAGCTGAATTTCGAGTCTCATAGCAAAGGGTCTGAATGCTTATGTAAATAAGGTATTTCGGTTTTATTTTATTTTATACATTTGCAAAACTTTCTAAAAACCTATTTTCATTATAGGGTATTGTGTGTAGATTGTAGAATAATTTAAGCAATTTTTGTATAAATCTGTAATGTATGAAACTGTGGGAAAATTCAAGGGGTCTGAATACTTTCCAAAGGCACTGTAGTTTATTGCAGCAATTGTGTCACAATGAATTCTGCCTGTATTAGAGTGCCATCCAAGGTTCATGGATGCATGTTAAAGGAATTGGTTTGTCGTATATTTTGAATTAACGCAATACAACTTCCATATCCATACTGTACAGTACACATTATAATATTTTAGCAATATTCTGCACATTATTAGCTTCAAATGCAGTTTTTGCAATGCCAATTGTCTTAGGAGATTCCTATTTGACCTTACTCAGAAGATATGACTGCTTAGTACTCACAAAAGAGGCATTGTCTGTCTGGTGACCAGCCCTGAAGAAAGGCCCAGGGAGGTTTTCCTGCTTGTGTCTGTCTGTGGGAAACTACAGATGTAGGATCTTAATTTGAGCCAGTTTGTTACAGCAGGAAAATAATCACACAGTAATAGGAAATGTGAACTATTACATAAATTATAATTCATGGACATTTTTGTAGGGGTTGATACAGTTTTCGTTAGGGCAAATCAAGTCTGAAATTTAACAGTGAAAATGACAAACTTCAGAAGCTTTTGAAAGATTTTGCATTTCCTGATCAAATTAAGATCCTACATCTGTACTAGGTGCGTGCGTAAATACACATGCCCTGTTGTGTTAAGGTCCCTAACCCCCAACATGCTTCTCATGTTTGTTTACACTCCATTTTCCGGAATCAGTTTACATCGGAGCTGAACTGCTTGGCTTGAGACTTCAATAATTCACTCCGTTGGTCCTGTATATCAGGAGTGTTTTTGTTAAGCATTCTCGATCACCTATCTGTAAACACAGTGAATCTCAAGAGTGATGAGCGGAGACAGTGGAGAGCCCAACCTGTCCTGCATGACGTTCCCAGTGGACTCACCCTGTGCCGGCGGTGGGGGCACCGTGGCCTCGTAGGAAGCCCTCTGCGTGGTGACGTACCAGGATGATTAAGGGCCCCTTCCTTTCCCGCTTGGAGGGGCATTGTCCCGGTGACAGGCACATTTTGCCCCGCTCAGGAAGTGTGTCTCGCTGGTCCATGGAGCAGGACGAGGGGAGAGTAGCCTACTGATGACACACACCAACGGTGGACACACGCCTCACCCATCCCCACATTCCCAGCCAGAGACAAGTTGGGCTACACACATTTTTTGAGTCTGTACCGTTGTGCTAGGTGCTCAAATAGTGTTGATGACCTGGTGCCAGGACTTCAGAGGGTAGAAAACGGTAGAATGCCCTAGAGAAAGCTGAGGGTTGATATGTGAATCAATGTTAGCAACTTCAGCAACTAGCAAAAAATATCTCTGCACTAGAAGTAATGCATAAATATATCGATCTTTATTCATTTATTCACTTCTTATGCTTAGTTAATAATACAAAATACATTTAGAGTACAAACATCTATATTTGATAGAAAACAAAATCAGTGCATACACTTTTTTTCCTCCACAATGGACACAAGACCCAATCAGTCCACATTAACAACACAAACATCATTTGGCAGTGTTTAAGGGTGTAGAGACAGCATTCATATTAAATCTTATAGAATAAGGTATTGTGCAGCAAAATATTATCTAGCAGTTTACACACACAAGCTACTCCCTCTCTCCTATGTGTAACAAAACACTAGCTGGAGTGACTGGAATTCTAATTGAACCAAACATTTAGAATAATCCAAACATTTAGACTCTTCATCCTGATCATTTTTCAGCCTTGTTTTTAAAGGTAATTACGTGGACTAAACGTGCTAGAGGAGTCACCAGTATAGTGACCAGCCTGGTGATAACATGTAGGATTCCTGGAGCCTGCCCTGCAAGCTTTAGTCACACTTTTAGCACAACAAAATGGATCAGCAACAGACGATTTCCATTACAAACATTCCTGCTTGCAAACAGTCAATTCCTTCATCTTTACTAATGTAATTATAGTGTGTTCAGCAGTGCAAATGGAATATACATCTGGAATTAAATACTGGAATGTTACATATCGTGTTGTCAAGGAGACAGCTTGTACAAATCCTTTGGTTAAATCTTCAGTGTGAAATTAATAAGTGACATTGTAGAATATAAACCTAAATAAATATGCATTGTTTATTTCACTGGTGCTTTCATAGACCCTCTTCATATGAAATTCTAACCCAAGCTCATGTTTTTAACTAGCTTTTTACACATACAAATAAACCAGGCTCTCTCGTATCATCCAATTTCCCTTTTTCCACTCGGCCATAACAATAATACACAGAGTTAGTCCCATATCGGGAAAGGAATCCAAATATAACTTTTCATTTCAAATAGCTTCCCGGTAGAGATGTAGTATTAAATCCAAAGCAGCGTGATGTTCCTCTCTGTCCTGCCCTCTCCTGTCCTCTTCATGCCTTAACCCCATTCAGAGACGCTGGGAGCTGGGATTCTATTGGCTGTTTAACCTATTACTACTCAGACTGAGCCAAAGGGACTATGGGCCATATCCATCTACTGTAGACAACCCTGTCAACCCATGTGTCTCTCCATCTGAGTTGAAGGGAAAAAAGATTCCGAACAACAACAACATGTTGACTGGGAATACTGGAGATTGGAGTACTCAAGTGAGAAATCTTTTCTGACGGGCACATTCCATTATTCACAAACTGTTCCTGTAATCTGTCTGACAGGTGCTTTAAAAAAAAAATAAAAATAATCGGGAGCTTTAGCTCAAGTCAACCTGAGGAATATGCTTGAAAAGATCAACTCTGTGACACAAATATTTTGTCAACCTTATATCAATAATCGTTACATATAATAAAATAAAATAGCACATTACAGTTTTCAAGTCTATAAAATATTTGTACAGAAATAAAATAGTATCAATGAAAACACCCTAATTCTCCCATCTTATTTCCTTCTCATCTACATGTTGTATCCCCATGGTAACACATTTTCCATTTACACTACAGTATAAACTGACAATAATACATTTCATGGGAATGTCATTCGTTACAAGTCTGGAATCGGTTGTGCTTCTTGGTGTTGTTCACAGTAGATTATAGGAATACCTGAGGCTGTCTATAGGTCTACAGAAGTCTATAGGGATCTTTCCATAGCTAGCTGTTATGTGTGGCTATCAGAGTGAGCTATGGAGAAGGCCAGCAGTACATAGGCGAACCTCTGGGTCAGGCTGAGACCTTTACAGAAGAGGGCAGGCTCTTCTTCCTCCTTCCTGCAGAGTGGGCTGATGGGAAGCAGGTAGACTAAATGCAGATCTACAGTAAGGTGTCTCAGAGTGTCCCGAAGTAACACATCTCACGTGGTAATAAAGCGTCTCAAACGTGTCCCTCTCTCAAGTCTCGGGGAGGAGGAGAAATGGAAGAAGTTAAAAAGACGGAGGCAGCAGCCGTTTTACGGTGCGCTGTGAGGTCCGGAGACCGAGTCAGAACAGAGGAGAACAAAGGAAAGGCCTCGAGGCATTTAGTCAGATAGATTCTCCCTGGGGCGGAGGGTGGACGGAGGGGTGTCTCCCACGGCGACGGCTACACAGGTGGGGTGGAGTAGCGCACTACATAGCTGTAGTCAGGGGGCGGGCTGTGGCACTCCAGACCGGGCTCCAGGGACGAGTCATCCAGGGTGAAGTCCAGAGAGGAGACAGGCTGAAGGTACTTGTCCTTCTCTCCCTCAGTCAGCACCGACTCCTTACTCCTACTCACTGCCTTCATCCTAGAGAGAGAGAGAGAGAGAGAGAGAGAGAGAGAGAGAGAGAGAGAGAGAGAGAGAGAGAGAGAGAGAGAGAGAGAGAGAGAGAGAGGAGAGAGCAGAGACTCAGTAAAATATAATTGACTTAGCTGCTGCCTTGGCAGGAACTAATGGGTATCCGTAAAATACAAAAATATAACAATAATGCATTTCCATGATAATTGTTCATGAAGCATATCATCAATCACGTTCTCTGGCCTCTCTCACGGATGTTGACTTCTTCTACTCCCGTAAATGCTCCAAATATGAGTAATCGACTACTATTGTCTTCTGGTTGCTAGGAGTTTCCAGAACTTCTCTCACAGGGGCCAAGGTCGGCTCTCAGTGGGGTAAATCACATGACTGACTGGCTGCATTGACTATGAGAGTGGGGAAATGACCGGGTGGTGTATTACAATGATTATATTCTAGAATGGATCAGTAAATGTTAGATTGGTGAGTCAAATACTGACAACGATAATATCCCAAGCATTTCCACACATCTACAACGAGAGAGAGAGCTAGAGAGAGCTAGAACTATAGAGAGAGAGCGATAGAGCTATAGAACTATAGAGAGAGAGATAGAGCTATAGAGAGAGAGCGATAGAGCTATAGAACTATAGAGAGAGCGATAGAGCTATAGAGAGAGCAATAGAGCTATAGAGAGCGATAGAGCTATAGAGAGAGCGATAGAGCTATAGAGAGCGATAGAGCTATAGAGAGAGAGCGATAGAGCTAGAGAGAGAGAGCGATAGAGCTATAGAACTATAGAGAGAGCGATAGAGCTATAGAGAGAGCGATAGAGCTATAGAGAGCGATAGAGCTATAGAGAGAGAGAGCGATAGAGCTATAGAGAGAGAGATAGAGCTATAGAGAAAGAGAGCAATAGAGCTATAGAGAGAGAGCGATAGAGCTATAGAGAGAGAGCAATAGAGCTATAGAGAGAGAGCGATAGAGCTATAGAGAGAGATAGAGCTATAGAGAGAGAGAAATAGAGCTATAGAGAGAGAGAAATAGAGCTATAGAGAGAGAGATAGAGCTATAGAGAGAGAGAAATATAGCTATAGAGAGAGAGATAGATCTATAGAGAGAGAGCTATAGAGAGAGAGAGCTATAGTGAGAGATATAGTGAGAACTATAGTGAGAGCTATAGTGAGAGCTACGGAGAGAGCTATAGAAAGAGCTATAGAGAGAGAGCTATAGAGAGAGAGCTTTAGTGAGAGCTATAGTGGGAGAGCTATAGTGAGAGCTATAGAGAGAGCTACGGAGAGAGCTATAGAAAGAGCTATAGAGAGAGAGCTATAGAGAGAGCTATAGTGAGAGCTATAGTGAGAGCTATAGAGAGAGAGCTATAGAGAGAGCTACGGAGAGAGCTATAGAAAGAGAGCTATAGTGAGAGCAACGGAGAGAGCTATAGAGAGAGCCATAGAGAGAGAGGGCGCTAGAGAGAGTGAGAGCTATAGAGAGAGTGAGAGCTATAGAGAGAGCGCTAGAGAGGGAGCGCTAGAGAGGGAGCGCTAGAGAGAGAGCACTAGAGAGAGAGCACTAGAGAAAGAGCACTAGAGAGAGAGCACTAGAGAGAGAGCACTAGAGAGAGAGAGAGCTACAGAGGGAGCAGTACAGAGGGAGCACTAGAGAGGGGGCACTAGAGAGGGAGCACTAGAGAGGGGGCACTAGAGAGGGAGCACTAGAGAGGGAGCACTAAAGAGGGAGCGCTATAGAGAGAGCGCTAGAGAGGGAGCGCTAGAGAGGGAGCGCTAGAGAGAGAGAGAGCTAGAGAGAGAGCGCTATAGAGAGAGAGCACCAGAGAGGGAGCGCTAGAGAGGGAGCGCTAGAGAGAGAGCACTAGAGAGGGAGCACTAGACAGGGAGCACTAGAGAGGGAGCACTAGAGAGGGAGCACTAGAGAGGGAGCACTAGAGAAGGGGCACTAGAGAGGGAGCGCTAGAGAGAGAGCGCTAGAGAGAGATCTAGAGAGAGAGCGCTAGAGAGAGAGCGCTAGAGAGAGAGCGCTAGAGAGAGAGCGCTAGAGAGGGAGCACTAGAGAGGGACCAGTAGAGAGGGAGCGCTAGAGAGGGAGCGCTAGTGAGGGAGCGCTAGAGAGAGAGCACTAGAGAAAGAGCACAAGAGAGAGAGCACTAGAGAGAGAGCACTAGAGAGAGAGAGAGCTAGAGAGGGAGCAGTACAGAGGGAGCACTAGAGAGGGGGCACTAGAGAGGGAGCACTAGAGAGGGGGCACTAGAGAGGGAGCACTAGAGAGGGAGCGCTAGAGAGAGAGCACTAGAGAGAGAGCGCTAGAGAGGGAGCGCTAGAGAGGGAGCGCTAGAGAGAGAGCACTAGAGAGGGAGCACTAGACAGGGAGCACTAGAGAGGGAGCACTAGAGAAGGGGCACTAGAGAGGGAGCACTAGAGAGAGAGCGCTAGAGAGAGAGCACTAGAGAGAGAGCACTAGAGAGAGAGCACTAGAGAGAGAGGACTAGAGAGGGAGGACTAGAGAGGGAGCGCTAGAGAGGGAGCGCTAGAGAGGGAGCGCTAGTGAGGGAGCGCTAGAGAGAGAGGGAGCGCTAGAGAGAGAGAGAGACCGTTATAGAGAGAGCGCTAGAGAGGGAGCGCTAGAGAGAGAGCGCTAGAGAGAGCGCTATAGAGAGAGAGAGACCGTTATAGAGAGAGAGCCCTAGAGAGGGAACGCTAGAGAGAGAGCGCTAGAGAGGGAGCGCTAGAGAGGGAGCGCTAGAGAGAGAGAGCTCTAGAGAGGGAGCGCTAGAGAGGGAGCGCTAGAAAGGGGACACTAGAGAGGGAGCACTAGAGAGGGAGCGCTAGAGAGGGAGCGCTAGAGAAAGAGTACTAGAGATGGGGCACTAGAGAGGGAGCGCTAGAGAAAGAGCACTAGAGAAAGAGCGCTAGAGAGGGAGCGCTAGAGAGGGAGCGCTAGAGAGGGAGCGCTAGAGAAAGAGCGCTAGAGAGAGAGCACTAGAGAGGGAGCACTAGACAGGGGACAGGGAGCACTAGAGAGGGAGCACTAGAGAGGGAGCACTAGAGAGGGAGCACTAGAGAAGGGGCACTAGAGAGGGAGCGCTAGAGAGAGAGTGCTAGAGAGAGAGCGCTAGAGAGAGAGATCTAGAGAGGGAGCGCTAGAGAGAGAGCGCTAGAGAGGGAGCGCTAGAGAGGGAGCGCTAGAGAGAGAGCGCTAGAGAGAGAGCGCTAGAGAGAGAGCGCTAGAGAGAGAGCGCTAGAGAGAGAGATCTAGAGAGGGAGCGCTAGAGAGAGAGAGCTAGAGAGGGAGAGCTAGAGAGGGAGCGCTAGAGAGGGAGCGCTAGATAGAGAGCGCTAGAGAGGGAGCGCTAGAGAGGGAGCGCTAGAGAGAGAGCGCTAGAGAGAGAGCGCTAGAGAGAGAGCTAGAGAGGGAGAGCTAGAGAGGGAGCGCTAGAGAGGGAGCGCTAGATAGAGAGCGCTAGAGAGGGAGCACTAGAGAGGGAGCACTAGAGAGGGAGCACTAGAGAGGGAGCACTAGAGAAGGGGCACTAGAGAGGGAGCGCTAGAGAGAGAGCGCTAGAGAGGGAGCGCTAGAGAGGGAGCGCTAGAGAGAGAGCGCTAGAGAGAGAGCGCTAGAGAGAGAGCGCTAGAGAGAGAGCGCTAGAGAGAGAGATCTAGAGAGGGAGCGCTAGAGAGAGAGAGCTAGAGAGGGAGAGCTAGAGAGGGAGCGCTAGAGAGGGAGCGCTAGATAGAGAGCGCTAGAGAGGGAGCGCTAGAGAGGGAGCGCTAGAGAGAGAGCGCTAGAGAGAGAGCGCTAGAGAGAGAGCTAGAGAGGGAGAGCTAGAGAGGGAGCGCTAGAGAGGGAGCGCTAGATAGAGAGCGCTAGAGAGGGAGCACTAGAGAGGGAGCACTAGAGAAGGGGCACTAGAGAGGGAGCGCTAGAGAGAGAGCGCTAGAGAGAGAGCGCTAGAGAGAGAGATCTAGAGAGAGAGCGCTAGAGAGAGAGCGCTAGAGAGAGAGCGCTAGAGAGGGAGCGCTAGAGAGTGAGCGCTAGAGAGGGAGCGCTAGTGAGGGAGCGCTAGAGAGAGAGCACTAGAGAAAGAGCACTAGAGAGAGAGCACTAGAGAGAGAGCACTAGAGAGAGAGAGAGCTAGAGAGGGAGCAGTACAGAGGGAGCACTAGAGAGGGGGCACTAGAGAGGGAGCACTAGAGAGGGGGCACTAGAGAGGGAGCACTAGAGAGGGAGCGCTAGAGAGAGAGCGCTAGAGAGAGAGCGCTAGAGAGGGAGCGCTAGAGAGGGAGCGCTAGAGAGAGAGCGCTAGAGAGGGAGCGCAAGTGAGGGAGCGCTAGAGAGAGAGCACTAGAGAAAGAGCACTAGAGAGAGAGCACTAGAGAGAGAGCACTAGAGAGAGAGAGAGCTAGAGAGGGAGCAGTACAGAGGGAGCACTAGAGAGGGGGCACTAGAGAGGGAGCACTAGAGAGGGAGCACTAGAGAGGGGGCACTAGAGAGGGAGCACTAGAGAGGGAGCGCTAGAGAGAGAGCGCTAGAGAGAGAGCGCTAGAGAGGGAGCGCTAGAGAGGGAGCGCTAGAGAGAGAGAGAGCTAGAGAGAGAGAGCGCCAGAGAGGGAGCGCTAGAGAGGGAGCGCTAGAGAGGGAGCGCTAGAGAGAGAGCACTAGAGAGGGAGCACTAGACAGGGAGCACTAGAGAGGGAGCACTAGAGAGGGAGCACTAGAGAAGGGGCACTAGAGGGGAGCGCTAGAGAGAGCGCTAGAGTGAGAGCGCTAGAGAGAGAGATCTAGAGAGGGAGCGCTAGAGAGAGAGAGCTAGAGAGGGAGCGCTAGAGAGGGAGCACTAGAGAGGGAGCACTAGACAGGGAGCACTAGAGAGGGAGCACTAGAGAGGGGGCACTAGAGAGGGAGCACTAGAGAGGGGGCACTAGAGAGGGAGCACTAGAGAGGGAGCGCTAGAGAGAGAGCACTAGAGAGAGAGCGCTAGAGAGGGAGCGCTAGAGAGGGAGCGCTAGAGAGAGAGCACTAGAGAGGGAGCACTAGACAGGGAGCACTAGAGAGGGAGCACTAGAGAAGGGGCACTAGAGAGGGAGCGCTAGAGAGAGAGCGCTAGAGAGAGAGTACTAGAGAGAGAGCACTAGAGAGAGAGCACTAGAGAGAGAGGACTAGAGAGGGAGGACTAGAGAGGGAGCGCTAGAGAGGGAGGACTAAAGAGGGAGCGCTAGAGAGGGAGCGCTAGAGAGGGAGCGCTAGAGAGGGAGCGCTAGTGAGGGAGCGCTAGAGAGAGAGGGAGCGCTAGAGAGAGAGAGAGACCGTTATAGAGAGAGCGCTAGAGAGGGAGCGCTAGAGAGAGAGCGCTAGAGAGAGCGCTATAGAGAGAGAGAGACCGTTATAGAGAGAGAGCCCTATAGAGGGAACGCTAGAGAGAGAGCGCTAGAGAGGGAGCGCTAGAGAGGGAGCGCTAGAGAGAGAGAGCTCTAGAGAGGGAGCGCTAGAGAGGGAGCGCTAGAAAGGGGACACTAGAGAGGGAGCACTAGAGAGGGAGCGCTAGAGAGGGAGCGCTAGAGAAAGAGTACTAGAGATGGGGCACTAGAGAGGGAGCGCTAGAGAAAGAGCACTAGAGAAAGAGCGCTAGAGAGGGAGCGCTAGAGAGGGAGCGCTAGAGAGGGAGCGCTAGAGAAAGAGCGCTAGAGAGAGAGCACTAGAGAGGGAGCACTAGACAGGGAGCACTAGAGAGGGAGCACTAGAGAGGGAGCACTAGAGAGGGAGCACTAGAGAAGGGGCACTAGAGAGGGAGCGCTAGAGAGAGAGTGCTAGAGAGAGAGCGCTAGAGAGAGAGATCTAGAGAGGGAGCGCTAGAGAGAGAGCGCTAGAGAGGGAGCGCTAGAGAGGGAGCGCTAGAGAGAGAGCGCTAGAGAGAGAGCGCTAGAGAGAGAGCGCTAGAGAGAGAGCGCTAGAGAGAGAGATCTAGAGATCTAGAGAGGGAGCGCTAGAGAGAGAGAGCTAGAGAGGGAGAGCTAGAGAGGGAGCGCTAGAGAGGGAGCGCTAGATAGAGAGCGCTAGAGAGGGAGCGCTAGAGAGGGAGCGCTAGAGAGAGAGCGCTAGAGAGAGAGCGCTAGAGAGAGAGCTAGAGAGGGAGAGCTAGAGAGGGAGCGCTAGAGAGGGAGCGCTAGATAGAGAGCGCTAGAGAGGGAGCACTAGAGAGGGAGCACTAGAGAAGGGGCACTAGAGAGGGAGCGCTAGAGAGAGAGCGCTAGAGAGAGAGCGCTAGAGAGAGAGATCTAGAGAGAGAGCGCTAGAGAGAGAGCGCTAGAGAGAGAGCGCTAGAGAGGGAGCGCTAGAGAGTGAGCGCTAGAGAGGGAGCGCTAGTGAGGGAGCGCTAGAGAGAGAGCACTAGAGAAAGAGCACTAGAGAGAGAGCACTAGAGAGAGAGCACTAGAGAGAGAGAGAGCTAGAGAGGGAGCAGTACAGAGGGAGCACTAGAGAGGGGGCACTAGAGAGGGAGCACTAGAGAGGGGGCACTAGAGAGGGAGCACTAGAGAGGGAGCGCTAGAGAGAGAGCGCTAGAGAGAGAGCGCTAGAGAGGGAGCGCTAGAGAGGGAGCGCTAGAGAGAGAGCGCTAGTGAGGGAGCGCTAGAGAGAGAGCACTAGAGAAAGAGCACTAGAGAGAGAGCACTAGAGAGAGAGCACTAGAGAGAGAGAGAGCTAGAGAGGGAGCAGTACAGAGGGAGCACTAGAGAGGGGGCACTAGAGAGGGAGCACTAGAGAGGGAGCACTAGAGAGGGGGCACTAGAGAGGGAGCACTAGAGAGGGAGCGCTAGAGAGAGAGCGCTAGAGAGAGAGCGCTAGAGAGGGAGCGCTAGAGAGGGAGCGCTAGAGAGAGAGAGAGCTAGAGAGAGAGAGCGCCAGAGAGGGAGCGCTAGAGAGGGAGCGCTAGAGAGGGAGCGCTAGAGAGAGAGCACTAGAGAGGGAGCACTAGACAGGGAGCACTAGAGAGGGAGCACTAGAGAGGGAGCACTAGAGAGGGAGCACTAGAGAAGGGGCACTAGAGAGGGAGCGCTAGAGAGAGCGCTAGAGTGAGAGCGCTAGAGAGAGAGATCTAGAGAGGGAGCGCTAGAGAGAGAGAGCTAGAGAGGGAGCGCTAGAGAGGGAGCACTAGAGAGGGAGCACTAGACAGGGAGCACTAGAGAGGGAGCACTAGAGAGGGAGCACTAGAGAGGGAGCACTAGAGAAGGGGCACTAGAGAGGGAGCGCTAGAGAGAGCGCTAGAGAGAGAGCGCTAGAGAGAAAGATCTAGAGAGGGAGCGCTAGAGAGAGAGAGCTAGAGAGGGAGCGCTAGAGAGGGAGCGCTAGAGAGGGAGCGCTAGAGAGAGAGCGCTAGAGAGAGAGCGCTAGAGAGAGAGATCTAGAGAGGGAGCGCTAGAGAGAGAGAGCTAGAGAGGGAGAGCTAGAGAGGGAGCGCTAGAGAGGGAGCGCTAGATAGAGAGCGCTAGAGAGGGAGCGCTAGAGAGGGAGCGCTAGAGAGGGAGCGCTAGAGAGAGAGCGCTAGAGAGAGAGCGCTAGAGAGAGAGAGAGCGCTAGAGAGGGAGAGAGAGCGCTAGAGAGGGAGAGAGCGCTAGAGATAGAGAGAGAGCGCTAGAGAGGGAGCGCTAGAGAGGGAGCGCTAGAGAGAGGGAGCGCTAGAGAGGGAGCGCTAGAGAGAGAGCACTAGAGAGGGAGCACTAGACAGGGAGCACTAGAGAGGGAGCACTAGAGAAGGGGCACTAGAGAGGGAGCGCTAGAGAGAGAGCGCTAGAGAGAGAGTACTAGAGAGAGAGCACTAGAGAGAGAGCACTAGAGAGAGAGGACTAGAGAGGGAGGACTAGAGAGGGAGCGCTAGAGAGGGAGGACTAAAGAGGGAGCGCTAGAGAGAGAGGGAGCGCTAGAGAGAGAGAGAGACCGTTATAGAGAGAGCGCTAGAGAGGGAGCGCTAGAGAGAGAGCGCTAGAGAGAGCGCTATAGAGAGAGAGAGACCGTTATAGAGAGAGAGCCCTATAGAGGGAACGCTAGAGAGAGAGCGCTAGAGAGGGAGCGCTAGAGAGGGAGCGCTAGAGAGAGAGAGCTCTAGAGAGGGAGCGCTAGAGAGGGAGCGCTAGAAAGGGGACACTAGAGAGGGAGCACTAGAGAGGGAGCGCTAGAGAGGGAGCGCTAGAGAAAGAGTACTAGAGATGGGGCACTAGAGAGGGAGCGCTAGAGAAAGAGCACTAGAGAAAGAGCGCTAGAGAGGGAGCGCTAGAGAGGGAGCGCTAGAGAGGGAGCGCTAGAGAAAGAGCGCTAGAGAGAGAGCACTAGAGAGGGAGCACTAGACAGGGAGCACTAGAGAGGGAGCACTAGAGAGGGAGCACTAGAGAGGGAGCACTAGAGAAGGGGCACTAGAGAGGGAGCGCTAGAGAGAGAGTGCTAGAGAGAGAGCGCTAGAGAGAGAGATCTAGAGAGGGAGCGCTAGAGAGAGAGCGCTAGAGAGGGAGCGCTAGAGAGGGAGCGCTAGAGAGAGA
The DNA here is from genome assembly GCF_013265735.2 of Oncorhynchus mykiss. Taxonomy (NCBI): domain Eukaryota; kingdom Metazoa; phylum Chordata; class Actinopteri; order Salmoniformes; family Salmonidae; genus Oncorhynchus; species Oncorhynchus mykiss. Next base: position 30,194,784 of record NC_050571.1, on the reverse strand, counting down.
GCGCTAGAGAGAGAGCGCTAGAGAGAGAGCGCTAGAGAGAGAGCGCTAGAGAGAGAGATCTAGAGATCTAGAGAGGGAGCGCTAGAGAGAGAGAGCTAGAGAGGGAGAGCTAGAGAGGGAGCGCTAGAGAGGGAGCGCTAGATAGAGAGCGCTAGAGAGGGAGCGCTAGAGAGGGAGCGCTAGAGAGAGAGCGCTAGAGAGAGAGCGCTAGAGAGAGAGCTAGAGAGGGAGAGCTAGAGAGGGAGCGCTAGAGAGGGAGCGCTAGATAGAGAGCGCTAGAGAGGGAGCACTAGAGAGGGAGCACTAGAGAAGGGGCACTAGAGAGGGAGCGCTAGAGAGAGAGCGCTAGAGAGAGAGCGCTAGAGAGAGAGATCTAGAGAGAGAGCGCTAGAGAGAGAGCGCTAGAGAGAGAGCGCTAGAGAGGGAGCGCTAGAGAGTGAGCGCTAGAGAGGGAGCGCTAGTGAGGGAGCGCTAGAGAGAGAGCACTAGAGAAAGAGCACTAGAGAGAGAGCACTAGAGAGAGAGCACTAGAGAGAGAGAGAGCTAGAGAGGGAGCAGTACAGAGGGAGCACTAGAGAGGGGGCACTAGAGAGGGAGCACTAGAGAGGGGGCACTAGAGAGGGAGCACTAGAGAGGGAGCGCTAGAGAGAGAGCGCTAGAGAGAGAGCGCTAGAGAGGGAGCGCTAGAGAGGGAGCGCTAGAGAGAGAGCGCTAGTGAGGGAGCGCTAGAGAGAGAGCACTAGAGAAAGAGCACTAGAGAGAGAGCACTAGAGAGAGAGCACTAGAGAGAGAGAGAGCTAGAGAGGGAGCAGTACAGAGGGAGCACTAGAGAGGGGGCACTAGAGAGGGAGCACTAGAGAGGGAGCACTAGAGAGGGGGCACTAGAGAGGGAGCACTAGAGAGGGAGCGCTAGAGAGAGAGCGCTAGAGAGAGAGCGCTAGAGAGGGAGCGCTAGAGAGGGAGCGCTAGAGAGAGAGAGAGCTAGAGAGAGAGAGCGCCAGAGAGGGAGCGCTAGAGAGGGAGCGCTAGAGAGGGAGCGCTAGAGAGAGAGCACTAGAGAGGGAGCACTAGACAGGGAGCACTAGAGAGGGAGCACTAGAGAGGGAGCACTAGAGAGGGAGCACTAGAGAAGGGGCACTAGAGAGGGAGCGCTAGAGAGAGCGCTAGAGTGAGAGCGCTAGAGAGAGAGATCTAGAGAGGGAGCGCTAGAGAGAGAGAGCTAGAGAGGGAGCGCTAGAGAGGGAGCACTAGAGAGGGAGCACTAGACAGGGAGCACTAGAGAGGGAGCACTAGAGAGGGAGCACTAGAGAGGGAGCACTAGAGAAGGGGCACTAGAGAGGGAGCGCTAGAGAGAGCGCTAGAGAGAGAGCGCTAGAGAGAAAGATCTAGAGAGGGAGCGCTAGAGAGAGAGAGCTAGAGAGGGAGCGCTAGAGAGGGAGCGCTAGAGAGGGAGCGCTAGAGAGAGAGCGCTAGAGAGAGAGCGCTAGAGAGAGAGATCTAGAGAGGGAGCGCTAGAGAGAGAGAGCTAGAGAGGGAGAGCTAGAGAGGGAGCGCTAGAGAGGGAGCGCTAGATAGAGAGCGCTAGAGAGGGAGCGCTAGAGAGGGAGCGCTAGAGAGGGAGCGCTAGAGAGAGAGCGCTAGAGAGAGAGCGCTAGAGAGAGAGAGAGCGCTAGAGAGGGAGAGAGAGCGCTAGAGAGGGAGAGAGCGCTAGAGATAGAGAGAGAGCGCTAGAGAGGGAGCGCTAGAGAGGGAGCGCTAGAGAGAGAGAGCGCTAGAGAGGGAGCGCTAGAGAGGGAGCACTAGAGAGAGAGAGAGAGCGCTAGAGTAGGAGCGCTAGAGAGGGAGCACTAGAGAGGGAGCGCTAGAGAGGAAGCGCTAGAGACGAAGCGCTAGAGAGAGAGCGCCTTAGAGGGAGCGCTAGAAAGAGAGAGCGCTAGAGAGAGGGAGCGCTAGAGAGGGAGCGCTAGAGAGAGGGAGCACTAGAGAGAGAAAGCTAGAGAGAGAGAGAGAGACCGTTATAGAGAGAGAGCTAGAGAGGGAGCGCTAGAGAGAGAGAGTGCTAGAGAGAGAGCTAGAGAGGGAGCGCTAGAGAGGGAGCGCTAGAGAGGGAGCGCTATAGAGAGAGAGCGCCAGAGAGGGAGCGCTAGAGAGAGAGAGAGAAAAAGAGAGAGATATAGCAGAGAAAGGGGAGCAGAGAGAAGAGAGAGCAGAGAGAGAAGAGTGAGAGAAGAGTGAGAGCAGAGAGAGAGCAAAGAGAGAGCAAAGAGAGAGCAAAGAGAGAGCAAAGAGAGAGCAGAGAGGAGAGAGAGAGAGAGAGAGAGAGAGAGAGAGAGAGAGAGAGAGAGAGAAGAGAGAGCAGAGAGAGAGTAGAGAGAGAAGAGAAAGAGAGGGAGCAGAGAGAGAGAGAAGAGAGAGAGCAGAGAGAGAGCATAGAGAGAGCAGAGAGAGAGAAGAGAGAGAGCAGAGAGAGAGCAGAGAGAGAGAGAGCTACTACAGCCCTCCCTTGTAAACCTCTAGAAGGTCATAGGTGACAGTGATCGAGCGGCGACCCAGTGAGGGTTCTCTCCTCTCAATAAATAGATCATTCTCTGTATACCTCTGGTGACTGGTTCTCCCATGGCAGAGGGCATGGCAACATGGGTAAGGCTGTGGCTGTGCTCACAGGTAGTGGTCTCGTCTCTCTCTGCCCAGCAGAGACACAGAGAGGAGGGGAGCACTGTAAATGAGTTGATGGGTGTGTGGGGGTGGATTGTGGCTGGTAGGGTACAATGGTTGCTGAGGGAGAGGATCCAGAATGTTTTTAATCAAACCAACACCTTCCGGTATGTTCATCGGGGGTTGGGAAGAGTTTCATTAATCGTGGTGAAAGCCACCAGCAGGCCCCATAAAAATGATATCAAACTCCCCTCGCCGTTTTATTTCATGCTCCCTTTCTGTCAGTTTAGGATTATTGCATTAAAAAAAAACATTCCTTTGTTAGCTGTCCTTGCTCATTTAAATATGCATTCGTCCTATCTTTTTTTTTGTCCAGGGAAGAGGTGTTTGTGCGCTGGGCATTTGAAAGACAGAATCCATCTAGATATATTTTTTTCACACAATTCTGCTCCTTGAAGTACACAATGGATAATGTGTCATGTTTAGCCTAACCTGTCCTTAGCCCTGGTTCCTCTCTATTCCACAGGTACGACGGGCTATGACAAGGAGTGGTAGTAACTCTAAAAGTGGGTGGTTGCTCGCCGTATCACGAGAGTAAACTCTCTATAACCCGAACACATCCCCTTGTTTACTCAGCTTGAACGTTGCTCGTTCTCTGAGCATGTTGAGGACCCGAGTGTAAGGAGAGAGAGGGGTGTGACCTGCTACATGAACCCTGCGATTGGCTGACATTCAAAACGATAAACAATCTCTCAGACCTAAATTATCCACACAATGTACAGGCTGATCTGGGACAGTGGGTGTACAGTGCATGCATAATTGAATGTTTTCTCTATCTGAACATCAGCTCTCAGGTCATTGCATAGTGGAGCCTCAAAGACACAGGGCGATGGTAGACATCTCAGACACCACAGTCTGTTTATACCGGACCAGATAACATCCAGGGCGATGAGACACCTGAGTCCACAACTGTTCCTCAGCCAATGAGAACAGTGTTGTTCTGACGACATCTGTTATCTTGACTCTGGACAGAGTCTGTATCACAAACCTCTTATGTCATCTCAAACTATGGTGGTTGATTGATGTATGAAACACGGCCTCTACTCTGAACCTTGACACGTAAGCTGTCGGAGGACGTCTCAATCAGGCCCGAGCAGCCTTTTGGCGAACGCCAAAGCGAGTTTTAGTGCATGCTCTTAAACCACCCAGGCACCGAGTCACACTTCCACTGGGCTTTTGTTCCCTGTCGTTTGGGTTGTCACCTTGGGGCAATATTCCTCCCCCCAAGTCCTTTGTCTCGCTGGGGATATAGCATGCTTTCTTTTGGCAAAAGGGAAAACCAGTCATTGAGGTTAAGGGGGTGAGAGGGACTGTGTGTGTGTGTGTGTGTGTGTGTGTGTGTGTGTGTGTGTGTGTGTGTGTGTGTGTGTGTGTGTGTGTGTGTGTGTGTGAGAGTGTGAGTGTATGAGAGTGTGAGTGTATGAGTGTGTGTATGAGTGTATGAGTGTGAGTGTGTGTGTGGTGTGTGTGTGTGTATGAGTGTGTGAGTGTGTGAGTGTGTGGTGTGTGTATGAGTGAGTGAGTGAGAGTGTGTGTGTGTGTGTGTGTGTGTATGTGTGTGTGTATGTGTGTGTGGGTGTGTGTATGTGTGTGTGTGTGTGTGTGTGT